>NC_138968.1:33290833-34506250 GCF_055761805.1 Camellia sinensis
AGCAGTGAGATGCGCGGCGCACAATAGCAGAGGACAGCAGGCGGCGCACGAAAGCAGTAGGGCTGACGTCGGCTGACGCAGAAACACGCGGCTCACGTTAGCAGAGAAGGCCGCGGCGCACAGTAGCACGGGACAGTGCAGAGGCGCGTAGAGCGCGTCGGAGAACGAGGGTGAGCGTGGCCTGAACTTCTGGCAGCGCGTGGAAGGTCGGACGGTGATGATTTTGGTGGCGATGGATTCGTCGTGAGGAGACGAAGAGATTGGTGTGGTTGAATAGAGAAGACAGAGAAGTTCGAGAGATGCAACAATCTGTCTAAATGTGAGGCTCTGATACCATGTAAAATAAATTGATAGAGAGAGAGAGCAAATGAATAAATGTGTATATATATTTGTTGTGTGTTTATACAAAGGGAGCTTAGCTCTCTATTTATAGACTGATATTGGGCATGCCATGCGAGACGCGAGGCACCGAAAGGCAAGGCTAATGCTTTAGCCGAAAGGAACAAACACAATGATAACAAAGGCGCCGAAAGCTAATGCTATAACAATGCTATATTATATACAAAGTATAATAATATACTAACAATACCAAAGTATACATAAAAGGGCAAACTGCATGAAGAAAAGAATGAAATTATTCTCATTGGATTAGGATGGTGTTCCGGTTGTTCACATAAGCACGGTTTGACTTAACAGTAAAGATTGTCCTTAGTTAACGATGGATTTAGGGGTGTAGCGGGACAATTGATTTGTTAGAATTAGTCTATCCATGTGATAAATGTGGATTCAATACGATTATTGAGTTGGTTTATACATATATTTTAGTTAGAATAGTAGAGTGTGAAGTATACTTAAAACCCAATATGTATATATTTTAGTTACCTAATTATATATACAAGTAGATTTCTTATAAATAGCAATGTGCCTAAAAGTTTTGGAGATATTGAGATAGCATGGAGTAAAAAATAGATATAATATAGAGTGAGAGACAAAAATACTATGGAGCTCAACTTAATTGCATCTCCAAAAATTTGAATTTTTTTTTTTATCAGTATTATACTAATAATTAGTAAAATAGTTTCAAAATAATAAGATCTTTTTCTCTTACTCTCAAAGTTATAGAATTCACATCTTTGAATTAACTATATGACAATTTTCTTTAAAATAGTTTGCCAATCGGATTTTATTAAATATTATTCTTTGTTCTTGTTTATTTTTGCCTGAGGTGTACCTTTTTTGTTTACGTAGGTTATTAACTCAACAATCTTGTATTCTTTTTAGGAAAAATTAGTTATGTATCCTTCTACATATTTTTATAAAAGTTAAAAAATATTGAACGATTGCAGGTTAGCTAAGGTCCCTAAAATTCAAATTTTTATAGGATAAAGAAATTTTTTGAAATAAATAGTCAAGAATACGCTTAAATCCTAAAAATATTAGAATAATTCAAATTTTTCTTCTTCTTTATAAGTCTCTCTCTCTACACCACTTCAATCATCTTCCCATTGTCGTCACTTTCAGACCAATCACCGCCACTTCCAGGTCCGTCGTCGCCATCGCTGCTACCGTTCACAACCATCATCCAACCATTTCCAACCACAGTCCATATCTGAATCCAGTCATCATTCACAACTACAAACCCATTGTTGCCTCTTCCCAATTCTCTATCGTCGTTTCCAGATCCATCACTATTGCTGTCTAGATTTGAAACGAGACGTACAGTTCGTAACCACACTCTAAATTTTTTATTTTTATTCTTCCTCCCACCCTTTCTAGTCTTTTTCTATTTATTTTTTTGTTCAAAACAATTTGATTTCGCTATAACACAATGAAATTTCATCATGATAGTAAAACTTTATTCAGAGAAATTTGAGTTTAATTTGATTGTGGGAATTTTCACTTTGTCAGAGAATCATCGGAGAATTTTATTGTTCTAAGTCAGTGAAATTTCACTTCACCAGAGAGTTGCTGGAAATGAACTGGTGGTGGTCACCAAAAAGTTGTCGCTGATGGTTGAGGTGGCGGCCAAAAATGATAGTGACAATGTTGGTCGGAGGTGGTGGAATAATAAAACTTGACTAAGGGTAGTTTTATCAAAAAAAAAAAAAAAGTTAGTCTAATACAAAATATTTTTTAGGGAGCTCAATAAAAAAAATCCTTATTTGAATAAAACTATCTATTTTAAAATTGCTACATATACGACTACTCCCATATATGTAGAATCTCTAGATATGATCCTCCAAGACGATGGGACAATCTAATACCCCATTTTAATAATTTGATCTATTAATTTTCTAGATTTCATGTCTAAATATCATTCTTAAAAAGAAAAATTAAAAATCATACTTAATAATTTTCATAGCATGATTTAATTTAATTTATTTAAAAATAAATAAATGATCTAACTTTAAAATTATATTTATCTTTAATTTTTTTAAATAAATGTGAAGAAATTACGTAATTATAATTATAAAATAAATTTAAATTATTTTATAAATAATCAATACATTAAGCCCTATTAGTTTTTTTTAGTTAAAAATGTTAAAAAGTCACAAAAACATCAAAAAAAATTAAAAATTAAAATCTTGTAGAAAGAATTATAATAAAAAAAAAACTCTAAAGTCCGAGCCTTGTAACAAAATACATCTTGAATTTTTAATTTTTTCAATTTAAAGTCTAATATTTTAATTTGTTTCAATTTAAACTCTTTGCTTATTTTCATTAAGTAAAATTGTATAAAAAAATATATATTTTTGTCATTAAATTTAATGTAAGTGTACTAATTAAAATACCAATTTTCATTGAGTTTAATGACTAAAATATATTTTTTTAGATAATTTGACTTAATGAAAATAAGCAAATGTTTTAGATTGAAAACAAATTAAAAGAATAAAGTTTAAATTGTAAATTTAAAAATACAAGATTTATTTGTTAAAACTTAGGAGTTTTTTTTTTTTTAAATGTGATTTCTAAAATTATATTATACATATCAATAAATCACTTTTTTTACTCGCAATTATATATTCAACTAAAAAAACCATTCTCAAACACATTATTAACTTTTGGAGGGATCTAGAGGCATTTTCACAAAATAATTACAAATTCATAGAAAAATTATATAAAACAAAAAAAAAAACTCTAAGGTTTGACCCTTATAAAAAAATAAATCTTAAATTTTTAATTTTATTAATTTAAATCCTAAATTTTTTATTTCTTTTTAATTAAAACCATTTGCTTATTTCCATTAAAAAAAAATCAAGCGCAAAATAAATATTTTAGTCATTAAACTCAATAAAAATAGATAGTTTAGTCACTTTATGTAACTTACATTGAGTTTAATGACAAAAACACTGTTTTTTCATCAGTTTTAGTTAATAAAAATAGGCAAATACTTTAAATTAAAAACAAATTAAAAATTATATTTTAAATTAACAAAATTCAAATTTTATTTTTTTTTATAAAATTCAAAGGGAAAATTAGTCTGAGGTCTCTCTCCCATTTTTTGTGATAGAAGAGATCCACAATATTATTTTGTGATGTCTAAAATCTCTTAACCTTACACCCATATATCACAGAGAAAATTCACTCTCTCGCTTTCTCTTTCAAGCCGTCAAAGGAACCATAGTTTTCAGCTGGCAAGATCTCTCTCTCTAGCTCTACGTTTCTTTGCGTCGGCGAGCGCGAGAAGTTGGATTCGGCGGCAGTGGCATTGCCGGAATCTGTGTTGACCCCAGCTCCACGTCTTTCTCTCCTATACCATCGTTTTGCCCTCATCATCACCGTCTCTATCCTCACCAACCCATTCACTTTCCTCATCGGTAATGCGAAGAGTCAAATCAACCATAGTGGCCAAGGCAGCGACGGCGACACCAACTTACCACTCGTCACACACACACATACACACATACGCATACACATACACATACACACACACTCTCTCTCTCTCTCTCTCTCTCTCTCTCTCTCTCTCTCTCATCATAATCTCACTCTCTCGATCTCAGTCGATCTCCCCAGCATCCTCACATCCACTGCACCAAGCTCTACCGGATCCAAGATCTAACCGCCGTGGACTGAGATTTGAGTGTGGTGTCGATGATCCTTCTTTGCAGTGACGTTGTCATAGCCCTAGAAGAAAAAAAAAATCTCTGGAAAGAAAGGAAGGCCAGAGAAATTTTTTGAATAGTGAGTCAGAGAAATTTGAAAATCTAGAGAAATTCTTCCTAGAATTTATAGCGATCCAGGTTTTACCCCGACCTTTGTTGTGTTCCGGACTCGGGTTTCGTGGTTGTATGTTGTTGTCTATATCATATTTCCATCATTCAATTCTTTGTATTTGAGTTTTGGGACGCGTTGGGTGAGTTTGGAACGGGTTGGTTGTGAGTTAGTACAAGTGGTTGTTGTCCAGATTTTGGCCTCTTTGCTCGAGCGAGCCTTGGGTGTTTGTCTCTTCACTCGAGTGAGAACTCTTGCGCTCGAGCGTGCGTCTGCGTCTCTGTAAAGACCTGAAGGTTGGTATTCTTCGCTCGAACGAGCGCTGTGTTTTGTGTTCCTTCGCTCGAGCGAGCACTCTTGCGCTCAAGCGTGCGTCTGCGTGAGTGGCAGACCTGAAGCTTCGCATTGTTCACTCGAGCGATGTTTCTTGCGCTCAAGCGAGGTCCTTTGTTGTGTCTGGTCGCTCGAGCGACAAGTCCTTCGCTCGAGCGAGCCTCGCATATATTAGTTCGCAGCAGCATGATTTATATAACTTTTTGATCTTTTCCTTCTTTAAAACCCTAGATCGGTAACTCCTCTCTTCAAACTCTCTCTCTCTCTACAAATACTCTAGGGCCCTTCTACCCTACTCTCTTTGTTAAAAAGCTAAAGCATTGCGTGGGCTATCTTTTGATCCAAAAAAGTTTGAATTTGGAGCATCTTGGGTTTCTCTTTTCATCTCCTTTGAGTTTCTCCATTTGAGGTAGGGATAATCTACTCTTTAATGTGAGTTTTGACATAAATATTGGTCATTTTGTATAAATGGTGGGATTTGAAAATTTTGGGTAAAGTTAGGGTTGAGTTTGAAATTATAAAAGAAGGGTTTCTTATTGTTGGGTTCCATATGTATGTGGGGTCTTGGAAATGGGGTTGTTTGTGTATAATTGGTGACATTTGGCCTTGGGTGCAATATTTGAGCAAAGGGAAAAATGCCCTAATTGGGATTAAATGGATTACTTGTTTAAATAATGAAATCAATTGTGGAAATATGAAATTGGTTTGGAAACTGTGAAAGTGGAGGAAATTGTGGTTAAATGGTGTTGTTGGATTGATGAATCACTCACCTGTGGAAAATGTGATAATTTATCTGTTTGATATATTTATTTATCTGTGTAGAAATAACTGTTTTGAGCTATCGGTGGAGGATAGCCATGATTGTTGTAGAAACTGCATGATGATTAGGTGAATTGAAACTAATCAATTGGAATATATCATTGAATATGACGGTTGTATATAAACATACATGATTGAATTGGTCATTGTATATGACAACGTGTTTAAATATATTGTATATGTATCTTGTTTGGGAGGAGATAGGGGATGTACTCCATTGTTTGGGAGGAGATAGGGGATGTACTCCATTGTTGGGAGGAGATAGGGGATAGACTCCATTGATAATTAAGTTGGCTGAAGTGTCCAGGGTAAAAGTCTCGAAACCTTATATATATTTGGGTGCCAATGGAAGTGTATGAATGATGTTTACGATTGAAGTGTTGATAATGTGAGTTGTAGTCTCATTTTGAAATGTTTAGATATCAATGAACTATGTTAATAAATTGTTTTGGATAAATAAATGGAAGTGGATTGAAACATGGATGTAAATGTTGATTGGTTATAGAAAGGATGTAAGTTGGTTGACAAGTGTTAAATATTTATTAGATGCTGTTTTAGTTAATTCTCATATTTGGTTTAGCATATCTCTACTGGGTTTTGGCTCATCCTACTTGGGACACCATTTTTTAGGTATAGGGGCCATGCCGCCTCCAAGGTCTTAGCTTGGGAGGTTTAGGAGTTGAAGACTCCATGTTTTGTTATTTTGTTTTGATGATTAAATGTATATTTAAGCCGAGGGCTTTATATGTAAAGAGTTAGCACTCTTCTTTTGTTGTAACCAAGTTATTACTTGAAAAGATGTAAACCCGTAGGGCATTCATTTTGTTGCTAACATATACTATTGTTTGTAAAGAAGACTCTAACGAATGGAAATATAATATTTCTTCTATGTTCATGGATTATATGAATGATTGTCTTATATTTTATTTTGAGGGCGTTACAGAATTTCTCTGGTGAGATTTTCTCTGTGAAGTCAAATTTTCTCTGGATTTGATTTATACTTTTCAACTCTACCACTAATGTTTCGTTTTAGTTTCTTAGGAAACGGAAACATTTTTTGTTGTTTTGATGGAAAAGAACCGAATTTTGTTTCTTGGTTGTACTCAGTGCAATAATTTTGTGTATGATCTGTCTGGTATGCACATTTCTCTTTGCATCAGTGCTGTTGGTGGTGGTATCGTTGTTTTGCCCCTTTTTTTTTCTTTTTTTTTTTTTGAGTTAAAAACCATAACTGTTAGTTCTTTACATAATTTGGAAATTTCTCTAGAGAGAAACAAAGAATTTCTCTAAGTTTGAGAGAATTTCTCTAGATAGAATTTCTCTGGATCAAATTGAGGGACCTTAGACATTATGACAATATTAGATGTCATTTATGCTATAAAATCTTAATATTAAGGATCCTAAAAAAAAAAAAAAAACCCAAAATCAAACCCTGAGAATTTTTATAATTATCTCAAAAATTAAAATTTTAATTATTAATATTATAAAATTTATCACTGATCGAAAATTATTTATAAAAATTTATACAGAATTATAATTGTCTTTTTTTTTTCAACTCATAAAAAAATACCAAATGGGTATGATTGATTAATATTTACGGGGCCTAAAAAAATAATAAAGGTAAATTATACTTACACTTTTTAAGATTTGTATTTAATACATATTATTACTTGACTTTTGGGAAATTACACTGATCCTCTGTTATTGTAATTATTTAGATGAAATTAACGTTGATATCAAAAAGACATTGAATTCATACACTCTTTTTTCTTACTTTGCTTTACTTTATTTCTTCTATTTTTTTTTTCTTTACTTTTTTTTTTAAATGTAATTTCTTATATTTTCTACTTAGAATTGTTGCAACATCTCTTTTTAGTTAAAAAATTAAAAAATTACTAAAAAAATTAAAAACCAACAGCTTATACTAAAGAGTCAAATATTCTTTTTTTTCTTACTTTTTGCACATCTTTTCGTAAAAAAAAATCTTAAACATATTTATTTTTTTATATCATATTTTAATCAAAAAATTATTAAAAAAATATGTTCTCAAACGAGACTTAAGTAAAAATTTATAAAATAAAACTATTAATTATAAGAATAGGAATATAATTTCTCAAATATCAAAAATAATATATATTAAATTCAAATTTTAAGTGTGTCAGTTTAATTTATCCAAATAATAAATAAATAAAAAACAATAATCCATGAATGAAAGGCAGCCCGAAACTCTTTCAAATCTCTCTCTATATAAACTGCCCCACTCACTCCCTTTCTGTGTCTCTCTCTTTCTCTCTCTGTTTCTTCAAAACATCACATTCTGATTCAGCTGAACATTTCCACAAACACTTCGCCACACTCTTTGACAGAACAACCCATCACTCCCCAAAACCCTACAATTTCTCAGTCCTGATCGTCTTTTTCCGGCATGTTACTCCGGCACCATCCAATTCCCATCTCCCCGGCGTCAAATTTTCCTAGTTAATGCCCCCAAAAGCCCATAATTCTCACCCAACCCAACTGTTTTCAACAATGTTCTTTGCCTGCCTTTGATTCTCTCAAATACCCACCAATCTCATCACAACCACAACCCATTTGTTAATTTCAGTCTTCAATGGCTGATTCATCTTCAACTCCTCTTTCATTCACTGAAGATGTGGCTGTGAAAGCCGTGAACAAGCGATACGAAGGTCTAGTCACGGTTCGAACCAAGGCGATCAAAGGGAAAGGAGCTTGGTACTGGGCACATTTCGAACCCATCTTGATTCGAAACCCAGAGACAACTCTTCCAAAGGCTGTCAAGCTCAAATGCACTCTCTGCGACTCTGCTTTTTCAGCTTCGAACCCATCTCGCACTGCTTCGGAGCATCTCAAGAGAGGGACTTGCCCCAATTTCACTTCCTTTTTGAAACCCATTTCGTCAATACCAGTCTCGCAACTGCCTCCTTTGTCTTCTCCTCCTCCTTCTCAGAATCATCGGAAGCGAAATTCGCAACATACCAACACTTCTTCGTCACGGTTTAGCGGCGTATTGGGTTACACCCCAGTACAGTTTGAGCGAAACCCAGTTGGTTCTGTGAGTCCTACTGGGTTGAATCAACAGAATTTGGTGTTATCGGGTGGAAAAGAAGATTTGGGTGCTTTGGCAATGTTGGAAGATAGTGTGAAGAAGCTCAAGAGCCCCAAATCTTCGCCTGGTCCAGCTTTGAGTAAGTGCCAGGTTGATTCGGCATTCGATTTTCTTGCAGATTGGTTCTATGAGTCTTGTGGGTCGGTTTCAATTTCGAGCCTTGAGCACCCAAAGTTCAAAGCTTTTCTTAACCAGGTCGGCTTGCCTGCCTTGTCCCGGCGGGAGTTTTCGTGTGCAAGGCTTGATACGAAATTTGGTGAAGCGAAAAAGGAGTCAGAAGCTAGAATTAGAGAGGCTATGTTCTTCCAAGTTGCTTCTGATGGGTGGAAGAGCAAGAATTGTAGCCATGGGGAAGAGAATTTAGTCAAGTTTATGGTAAATCTTCCAAATGGGACTAGTGTCTTCCAGAAGGCGGTACTTACTGGTGGTTCTGTACCGTCGAAGTATGCAGAGGAGATTTTGTGGGATGCGATAACAGATATATGTGGAAGTGTTGTGCATAGATGTGTAGGTATAGTTTCTGATAAGTATAACGCTAAAGCATTGAGGAATTTGGAGATTCAGAATCTTTGGATGGTTAATTTATCTTGTCAGCTTCAGGGGTTTATTAGTTTGATAAAAGATTTTATCAAAGAGCTTCCACTTTTTAAGGCCGTCACTGATAATTGCTTGAAGATTGCGAATGTTTTTAATAGTAAGTCTCGGGTTAGGAATAGTTTCCACAAGTTTCGGTCAGAGGATGTTGAGCTTCCTGGGTTGATTAGAGTTCCTCCACCTAAATGTGATAACGGGAAGAACTTTGCTTCCGTCATTGTGATGCTGGAGGATATATTGAGCTGTGCTCAGGTTCTTCATCTAGTAGTGTTGGATAATTCGTATAAGGTGGTATGTGCGGAGGATCCAATGGCAAGGGAAGTTGCGGCGATAATTCAAGATGTGGGCTTTTGGAATGACTTGGACGCTGTTCATTCACTAGTGAAACTGATTAGAGGCATGGCTGAAGAGATTGAGGCTGAGAAGCCATTAGTTGGGCAATGCCTTCCACTTTGGGAAGAATTGAAGAGAAAAGTGAAGGACTGGTGTGCCAAATTCAGGGTGGCTGAATGTCCTGTTGAGAAGATTGTTGAAAAGAGATTTAAGAAAAATTACCACCCGGCATGGTCAGCTGCTTTTATTCTCGACCCACAATACTTGATGAGGGATGCAAGCGGAAAATACCTTCCGCCATTCAAGTGCTTGACACTCGAGCAAGAGAAGGATGTGGAAAGGCTTATAACTCGATTGGTTTCAAGGGACGAGGCTCATGTTGCGTTGATGGAACTCATGAAATGGAGATCGGAAGGGCTAGACCCATTATATGCACAGGCAGTTCAGGTAAAACAGCGAGACCCTTTGACAGGAAAGATGAAAATTGCAAACCCTCAAAGCAGTAGATTAGTGTGGGAGACTTGTCTAAAAGAGTTTAAGTTGTTGGGGAATGTTGCAGTGAGGCTTCTCTTCCTCCATGCTACCTCATTTGGGTTTAAGTGCAATTGGTCATCTATGAGATGGGTTTGTGTGCAACGAAACTCAAGCGTGGGCCTGGATAGGGCTCAGAAAATGATTTTTATTGCTGCTCATGCAAAGCTTGAAAGGCGTGATTTTTCGAGTGATGAAGAAAAGGACGCAGAGTTATTAGCAATGACAAGCAGTGAGGATGGTGACATGATCAATGAGGCCTTTGCAGATGCATCCTCGGTGTAATGTTTTCTTTTTTAAGTCCTGTAAACTTCTGAAACCGTAAGATTTATTGAATTCTTTTTTACTTGTCTTTTTTTTTTTGTCCTTGTTTACTTTTGTTAGAAGATTTTGGAGGGGTAGGGTTTGCAGGAAAGGAGGGAAACTTGAGCAATGTATTACTGGAAATTGAATGGCCACATGATTCAAATGAATCATTAGGCTGGTATGGTTGGAGGTTCTTGATTTTGTAGAGACACTCATTCTTGTTTATAAAGAACATGGAGTACGTTGTAACACTATGGTTGTTAGAGTAATTCGTTATAAACAATATTTATGGTTTTTTTTCTGTTTAAACCTTGTGTCTGTGCTTTGTTTACGAATTGGGAATACCATTTCCTGAGTTGGTTAAGTGTTTCTTGTTGAATTGATGAAACTGTTGCCTAGCATTACATTTTTTTGTTCTCGTGGATTCTACAGAGAAGTAAGTTGAAATTTTGAATATAGGATTTGTGGGCACTAATTATTAGTGCCTCCACCCTCTTTCCTGAAGCTTGCTATTGAATGATGCTCTACTAAGACATTCAGAGAGAGAGAGAGACAGTGACAATATCATGCTTATTTGCACAGAAGGTGGACTGATTTTCTCATATTAGAAATCAAGCTTTCAAAGCTAATAGCATTATTTATACATCTTTCAAATTCAAATGCTTAGTTATTGATTGGTTTTTTGTATGACCATGCCAAATTGCTATTCCGTTGCCTTTTCTGTTATTAACACATGAGGTGATAATCAAAGGTGAAAGTGCGACATTCTTCACCTGGATGCTATTAAGAGTTTGCCAAACAGCTTTTCTACTCTTCCCACCTTTGAAATTCATTTATCGGGAGGTACAAGGGTTTGTTTTCTAACTGAGGTAAACAGTATATTGAGCTTCCTAGCATGAGACTGCATGTTCGAGTTTGAAAGCAGCCACTTTGTGCAAATAATGCCAAGGGTTGGGTTTGTCTCCAATTTTACCCCTTCTGGTGCCCTCAATTAATGGGGACTAACACTTGTAATGTCCTATTTAATTCAAGCCATAATTAAAGTTGCATGACCTACCTTCTGATTTATTTAAATTCTAAAGAGTTGTTCCTGCATGTGTTCAGTTGTCCTCTTGTTCTTAGAAATTTTGCGGACCCATTTCTAGCTGCTTATTTTCTACAAATTTAACTATTCCTTTGTTTCCTTCAAAAAAAAAATAGTGGATGAGTTCTTGAAATTCTATGTACACATGGGGCATTTTTTGTGGGCATTGCAGACTTAGTGCTGTAAATGGGACTGTTCTTTCGAATCTTGCTCAGATCATTTTCTACAGCCTTATGAAAACTATTACCTGTTATATTAGCTCTCTTTTATTATTATTTTCTTGTTTGATGCCTATGACCAAGAAACACAGATATGTTTTGCACTGGAGTTGGCCACAATAATTACTTGGTTGAATCTTGAACTTGTTTAGCTAGCTTGAAAAACAAGTTTCAAAAGGATACAAAAATATGTATTGGTTTGAATTTTTGAATGTATTTTTTTTTGCCACAGTAGGAGTTTCTTGAACTGGTTGGGTTGATGGCAAACCAGACTTGATTATCACATGGGTCAACCTTGGAAGGTCGAAGAGCAGATCTTTGTAGTTAAACAAGCACCACTATGGATATTTTCTGGAATGTCTGTCTACAAGATGGAGCCCCACCATGAAATTGGATGTCCATCTTAGTGCTTCATTGCTTTGGTTGTCATGGTCAAATAGAAATGAGGATTAAAGATCATTCTTTCCCATCTGTTGGCGGATCCAACTTTGCAGTACGTTAGTGCAGGGTTCTAAGGGGCAACATCCACTTGCCCGAAGGTGGGGGTTCAGGAGGTTGCCCCCAACCCGAATTTTGGAGTTCTAGTACTTTTGGTATTTCACAGTTCTGCACTGTTGCCTTAATACTATGTATTTATAGTTGAAGTGACACATGTCTGTATATTGTATGTATTGTAACTTTTTCCAGATCATATTAAAACCACAACCACCGTGGATGTAGCCCTATATTGGGTGAACCACATAATTTTTTGTGCTTTTGTGTACTTGATTTAGATTGTTGTTTGTGCTTTGTGTCTCGCCAATTCTAGTTAGGTGTATCAATTCTTAACAATTACCTCTCTCTTCCTCTACCCACCTCTCTGTTTAGTTATTTGTTTATTTTTGATAAGTTTTTAATCGCATCATCTTTGGCTAACGTCTTAACTCTCTTTGTTCTCAGGCTGGGCCCGCTCTTTTGAATTTTTATCCTCACGTTGAGAAACTGGAGTTTTGCATTGTCATCAATTAGAGTTGCTATGATTGCTAAAAGGTCTTGAGCAAACTGGAAGCAAGAGAGGCTGTTGGCATTGGGAAGCACATGACATGGCTGAAAGGATTGAGCAACGAACTTGAGCTGATTTTCATGCTGGGAGCATCTTTGACTTATTTCAAGAGGTTGGTGTTAATAGTCGCGGTGCTGTTATTTTCTTTGTTTTATTTTGTACACATACATATGCATATTGGTGATTTATAGCATTACTGATTCTTAATACAAACATCCTCGCTTATATTTGATCTGAATTGTTTTCGTATAATAGCTGAGGCCCTAAATCATCTTTGCTTATTTGTTTGAGGTTTCAGCCATTTTAAGCATAATCCTTTTGGCTCTATACTTCAGCATCCTCTGCCTTTTGCTTTGAGAATGGGTTGGTTCCACTATCAGCTAACAATGGGGTATTTGTTAGGATGCAAAACACACATATACACATACAAAAATGGAGTTATTTACTGAACCAAGTTGTTTGAAAACTTATTTTCCAAACCCATGTCGTTTCATGTAGTCGTGTGCAGTCTTAAAGTTGTGTTTTCAAAACACGATATTAAAAGTTTATATAATATGTTAATTGAAGTTGTCTTTTGAAAACATGACTTTACAAAACAATGTGAGTTTGGGAAATAAGTTCAGAAGCACTTAAGTTTTGAGAATTTTGTTCTGAAAAGAAGTGCGTTTGGTAAACAAAAAAACTCCATAAAAATGTATACAGTAGTATACTCAAAAGTCAAAGCATGTATGTTTTGATAAATTCAAAATTCAGGCAATGCAGTACCTGACAGGTAAAATGTTCTAGTCTGCTAGACAAGTTAATAATGATCCATGTTAGGAAAGGAATTGAAAAGAGGATCGGTACAAGGGATGGAAGAAAAAGTAGGAGAGAGAAGAAAAAAATATACACAAATGTAGGGCAGCATAGCATATGGTGTCTTTTCTTGGGCATTATCCTTTGCCTCTAATTATAGATGTAAAGTAGTGATTCTTGTTTTGGTATTCAATCACTCCTTACTATGCTCCTTTGAATAGATCTCAATAGATTTTCCTGGAAACCGTATCCATCATTTCCTCTTATCATAGAACACCATTATCAAGCATATCGAACTTCGATCTACGGCATCTTGTCTTTCTCCCTCTTATGTTTTTCTAGATTCATTGATAAGCAGTACAAACCAAGTGGGTATGCAAGTAAAAAGTGAAAAATCAAATGGGTTCTAGCTGTTTTGGTTGTGTGAACTGTGAAGCGAGTAGTAGAGTAGAATCAGTGTAATTTTAAATTTTGTTTTGATATTTGCAGCAACTAAAATTCGGTGGAGCCTTGAAAGACAGCGGATATTGTCGGCAAGGCTGACTAATACTGACTGCTCACCAACCAGAGGAATGAGGATAAAGCTTTTTCGCTCGTATGGTATGTCTTCATTGTTCATTCCACTCATGTTTTTTGTAAAAGGGGAAAGAGATACAATGATTAGTATTGGACACCACTCTCTTTATACAGGAATCTTCCTCTTTTAATGCTTTCTCATAATTAACCACCTCTCTTCTTCTTTTTTTCATCTTTCTTTAATTTCCACTTATTCAACCCTTGATTGTTTTTGAATTTGAACATAAGGATGTAATGTAAGTCATAATTGTAATTCGTTGGTATATTTTTCAAACATTTCTTGTTTTTGAATTTGAACACCGTTGTAAGTAAGAAATAACTTTTTTATCCTAATAATGGTATGCTCATCTGATTTTGACTGTGCACTGACGGCGAAACTCCTTGGTATTAGTGGGTATATTTGTCACCCCTTGTGACCCATATATTTTTCGCCCCTTGATTGTTTTCGAATTTCAACACCATTGTAAGTAAGGAATGTATAGGAATTGGTGAGTACTTTTTTCACTAATTGATTGTTTTCGAATTGGAAACCTCTATTCATAGGTAATATATATATATATATATATAGAAAACACAATCATATATATAGGTAATATATGTTTTGTTTTAAAACGAAAACTTCACATTAAGCCACATCATTTTGTACATTAATCCTAGTTTAATTTTATGTTTGTATATCGTTACTCATTTGAATTTGAACACCATTGTAAGGAATACAAGACACAACTGGAATTGGTGGGTATATTCTTCACCCCTTGTGATCTTTCTATTAACTCTATTTTTCCAATTGGAAAATGCTATGGATTCTAAATAATCTATCAAATTTTTTACTTAACCTTTCACATGGTGTGGGATCTACACATGGGTGGATTCCTAATGTTGCGTTTGCTTGTGGAATTTGAGAAGAGATTTGGAAAGGGAATGGGAAAGATAGGTGAAATGTGAATAAAATATATCTATATTTCACCTAGTTTCACACACATTTTTCCTTTCATTTTTTAAATCTCTTCCCAAATCCTCTAACCAAAAAGAGTGTAAGTGATTTGGAATTAGACATTAATGCAATGCCTTAATTAGGAGTATTGGCATTGTCAAGACATCAATGTAGCTGCGTAAGTGTGGGCTTTGGCTTAAGCTGTCATTATGTATGCATTGATGACTTTTAGCAATCTACTTTATAAGCATCCATCAATTCATTCTTTTTATAAATAAATAAACCTAAAAATGATATTTGTATTCAAGAAAATACAAACTAGAAAACTATTTGATCACATGCAATTCTACTTTACAGTGTGCAATTTAGCACTTTCTTTTTTCCCCTTGTTTTGTATAAATTTGTCTTAAAAGTCACCTCTTCTTGCATTTTCCCCACCAACCCTTGACTTGATTGGTGGTTGTTTACTTTAAATGGCTTCCATATAAATAACTAATATATAGCTAATAAAAGTCTAGTTAACCATAATTTGAATACAGAATGATGTGGCATTTTATAATCACTTCATTTATAGTGAAAACACCCATCATTATTTTTATAATTTCGCAAATGTCACTCACATCATTCATGTTAAAAGTATGAATTGTGTACAAAAATTTTATTAGTGTATTATTTTTTTGTAAGGTATTATATTCTCTCCTTTCTTTTTTTCTTGTCCGAAATCTCTTTTTTGCTACACGATTAGATTTCTCTCTAGTTTGATCATGTGATATAGAGGAATTTCAAAATAAGAGAACAAAACAAAACAAGAAAAAAGAAAAGAAAAGGGGGAGACAAGTGATCCTCAACCGATCATACCTATACCCATAACTCCTGATTTAAATATTACATAAAAGTATTAGTGTTAGTTACATGTTTGTTTTCTTTTGTCTCCCAACCAATTTTGTCATATCTCACGAAAGTTTTCTCTATTGTAAAATGAAAGAAAATTATCTCAAATATTTTATGCCAAATTAAATTGGCCCTTTGAAACTCTATACTCAAAAGTAGATGTAACCGGATTGATTCTTAAACAAATCAATAAATGACATGCTAAAATCTATATTATTAGAGGTAAACAGATTAACAACTTCTGATTAAAGTCATAATCTATAATCTGTTAAGGTATAATCTATAAGTTGTTTTAACAGCTACACCAAACGGGGTTAGTATGCTCTACTCATAATAAAATCTCACCGTATTGTCATATATGTTTTCCATAATTAGTTTGGAGTTTATAAAATTATTGTTATTAAACAGCAAAAGTATTTATATTTCACAACAAAAAAATTAATAATAATAATGATTACTCCCATACAGTCTCCACTCAAATTCCTCTAATTATCATTATCATTTGCAATAATGACTAGGAACCTAATTATAGTTTTCTACTCTTATAGTAATTACAATTTGTACTGAAAATAAAAGAGGGCCATGTAGTGTACCTAAACATATTATTATATAGTAATACTTTAATGACACTTTCTTCACATATGTCCACAACTAATGATCTAAGAGAATCAAAATTATGTGTTCCAAGGCTAGGGATTGTATCAAGGTTAATGGTTAAGTTGACAATTGAGTGTTGCTTATGCTGGTTTAGTGGGGATAGTCTCTCCAATTACAGGGTGCTAATCATGATTCTTTTTATTTTCTTTCAATTGTTTTTCATTTTTCTCTCTCTTGGGCGAGGGGACAAAGGAATGGAATTTGGGGACTCAAATCCGAATACTAAGCTTAATTGACCATTGGGTGTGTATTTTGACAAACTGAATAAGAGTAGACTGTAATACAATAGATTGTCAGTATTAAATAAATACTTTCTGAACTATTTGACTAAAAATGATGTGTATTTGACTATTAATTTGACTTTTTACCAAACTAATCAAACGATGGATTACTAAATTTATTGGATATGGAATCCAATCTCACACCCTCCATCCCATGCAATAGATGGCTTATATTTATTTAGACGGACATTTGAGAACTAGCTTAAAAAGTCACTTCTTTTTTAAAAATAAAAAATAAAAAATAAAAAAAATTGGCTTTTATGATTTTTTAAAATTTTGTATCATTTTTTTAAAACTTTTCGGTCCATCTAATATAGAAGAATCTAAAAAATAATTTAAAAGTTTTAAAAAAATTGTTTTTAGTGGACTTCTTTTCATAATTTTTTATTTTTTATTTTTTATTTACTTTTCTAGTTTTTCTAATTGAATAAATTCTAAAAATCTAATTTTTAAATATAAAAATAAAAAATTTACTAAAAATTTTATAAAAAAAATCACTACAAAAGTCAATCTCAAACAATGCTTAAATATTAGCATAACATAATCATTTACTTTGGATTGTGGTCATAAGATAATCATTTGAATTAGCTCAGCATTATGATTAAGAGATTGACAAAAGGCAAATTTAGCTAAAATTCTTTTATTAGATCCTTATTTAATGAAAATAATAATCTAATTTATTATGTTTTATAAATCTCCTAAAAAGTAGGTGCATAATTGAGAAATGATAAAGTAAAATTTCTTTATTTTTTTATTTTTTCTTCTTTTGACAATATTGTCCATGCATATATATCTCATAGAACTCTTTTGAAGATGAACACTTTCGTTTTATTTTATACAAGTTTAAAACTGTTATGCATGTATATTTTTGATTAGTTCATCTAGCATGTACTTTGTTTTTTCGTAACAATAAAATGTTATTGTGAACCAAAATAACATGTTACTGTAAAACAAAGTAACATGTTACTGTCAAATAGAATAATATTATTGGCTACATATTTTGTATAAAGTCAATCACAGTTCAACACATTACAGGTTTAGGGTAATACGGGAAGACAACTCAAACCTTCGATCGTGATCGTACACGTGGCAGTTAGTATTGGTTTTCATAAGATCTGCGTAGTACTGGATCAGTAAAGAGATGCAAAGTGATGTGGCTTCAACGATTACTCACATTTAAATTCAAAATCATGAGGGAAGCCTAATTGCAGGTATTGGCATAGTGGAGCTAACTATAAGGCAACATGATCAGCGATCATGAAGGAACGGTTCGACAGTTAGAAGTGCAATTCGATGGTTATCCTTAAGAAGCATAAATAGCAGCGAAGGCCCCAGAAAAAGCCCCAGACTCAGATCCAAATAAACCAGTTTTATCTACTTTATTTCCTTTCCAGTTTTACATTTCCTGTTCTTTGTATTTCTGTACTTTAAAATTCCTGCACTATACTTCGTTCATAGGAGTAGTTTTCAAGTAGCTTGTTGTTGTAAATCTCTACGAAGCTGATTCAGATCTTTGTAAGTCTTTCATTTTACTTAATGAAATACTACAACTGTTCTTTATTTAATCATTGTTTGTTTAATTCTCCTAAACAAAGCCACCAGAAAAAGTCTTCTTCATTGAGGCTAAAAAAACTAAAACACAATCGTCTGATAATTGGTTGGAAATTAACATTCTGTAAGGACTGATTGATCCTTGCTGGCACACTCACAATTACAAAAATAACCTTCGAAAGCCAAAAAAGCCAACATATATTTTTGGCACACCCAGTGAGACTAATTGAAATGGCTAGACGTAGGAGACAAGGAGAAAATGAACGCTTGGAAGAAGGCATGGAAGGAGAGGTAGATATGCCTAATACAGAGGATAATGTGATAACACATCCTGTGGAAACACCCATTTTATCAGAACCTATGGTCGAACAAACCAGTACTTCGGAACAAGTACCACATATTCATAATATTGGACGAGGCCAAAGAATTGGACCATCCACTGTTCCATCTACTCAGCCAATGAATCCATGGGGAGGCCTAGTAGATGCCATGGGACAACAGTTAATGAACACAATGGAGAGATGGGCAACATCCTTTTTGGATCGAATGAATGCTCATCAACCAACTAATGTAAGGCATATAGGGGAAAATTCAAATGTCCCTCAGCAAAGATTGGCTAGAGACAAACAGCCTATGCAGAGTAATGGGCATACTAGTAACCAAAATCATGAAAGGCCACCACCTTAGTCTTGGTATGAGCCTCTTTCGAGGTCTATGGCAAATCAAAATGCCTTATTACTTAACAGTGAAGCCATGTAAATTGGTGGATCTGGCCCAACACAAGATAATGGTGTAAAGATGGTTCCAAATCCCATGTTCGAAGCCATACCTGGCACGAGGGGGTTCACTAATCCTTTGTTCGAATTTATACCCGGGGGATTGGAAGGTTTTCCTACAACTGGAAGAGACACAACATCTGTTCCAGTACCTTTCGCAGGTCCTTTTGTAGGACAGGCTCAAAGAGGTCATCCATATCCTCAACAGTAGCCAGCACCACAGGGACAACCAGTCCCAAATATACCATCCTATGGACCAAGAGGACCCCAAGCACAAGGTTGTCTACCAAATCCTGTGTTTGTTCCTCCAATAGTAGTTCAGCAGGCACAAAATATGGTCCCTAGGGACCAAATTGCTGACATTGTTAGAGAGATGTGTGGACCAATGGCTCGAGGGGGTCAGACTCTTGTGTATAGGAAACCGTACCCAGAATGGGTAGATAGGGTACATGAATACCCAAGAGGTTTCAGGATATCAGATTTTGCCATTTTTTATGGGAATGGAAACCAGTCAACGGTTGAGCATATTGCTAGGTTCGCGGCTCAGTGCGGTGAATTTACCAATAATGACTATATGAAGTTAAGATTATTCCCAAATTCTCTAACTAGGGGAGCATTTGTATGGTATATTAACCTTACACCTGGCTCTATCCAGACTTGGCAACAAATGGAAGAGGCATTTCATGCCCAATGCTTTCAAACAGAGCCAGAGGTTTCCATAGCAGACTTGGCAAGATTGAGTCGAAGGCCTGATGAGAAGGCTACTCAGTTTATTGCCAGATTTAAAAGAGCACGAAATAAATGTAGGATCGTCTTACCAGAGCCTGAATTTGTGAGATTGGCTCAAAATGGTTTAGAGTTTAGGCTTCAAAAGAAGTTTGACTCAACTGAGTTTAGAGACTTAGTGGAATTAACCTATAAGGTGTCTAGGTATGAAGCATTACTAGAAAAAGAACAAGATCGAAGTAATGCATCGTACAAGACGTATTATAGAGATCCTAATTATGAGATTGATGCAGTAGAGATTGTAAGGAAATAACCTGTGATCTGTGAGGCATTAATTCATAAAGATACAACAATTGATCAGCAGTTTAAAAAGAAAGACCTTCATAGGAAATACTCTTTCGACTTAACAAAGACAAATGACATTTTTGATCGTTTGCTTGCTGCAAATTTCCTGAAGTTACCAAAAGGAGTCAAAATTCTGTCTCCAGAAGAGCTTAAAGGAAAAGTGTATTGTAAATGGCATAATTCTTGGTCTCACTCAACTAAAAACTACATTATTTTTCTAGACAGGATCCAAGAGCAGATTCGAAAGGGGAGTTTAAAATTCCCAGCTAAAGCAGAAAAGGCCATGGGGATTAATACTAATCCATTCCCGAAAATTGGAGAGGTGGCAGCCAATGTTATTATGCCAGACTTCCAGAACTTGTCCTTGAAAGAATTGGAAGAAGTCAATGTGCAGATGCATGTTGCCAGCCAGACAATTGTCAAGAAAGACACTAGAAATCTATCAGCTATTGGACAAAGGTTCTCAGACTAGAGGGAAGACTTTGATGAAGAAGCACTGGATGACGATTCTTTAGAAGCAGCTGTCATGCAAAGAATGTGTCCCAGATACAGGCTGAGCTACAAGTGATTGAAAGGGCTTCCAATTGATGGGAAGCAATATTACAAGGATATGCAGAGGCGTCCTAAACCAACCAGTGCTTATAACAAAAGGCCATATCCAACTAGTTTTAGGCAGCAGCCATTGATGGCTGAGCCAACAGCCGCTAGAATGCATTCTAAAGGCGAGAGGCCTTTATATGAGTCTAGACCACCTAATTATTATAGAATTGAGAGCAGTCATCCTGAAAGGAGATTGAAGAAAGGTTCCGTTTACGGGATTAAAGCCAGAGATTGGCCTCGTAGACCAGCCTCACGCAGGACGGAAAGTGGCCACCTTTATCAAAGGCCTGAGTTAGGCCCGAAACAAGGAGTCAAGGCCAAGCAGTGGCCTTCACAGCCAACTTCGAAGATGGTTTCGAAGGAAGAAAGAAATAAACAGTTCAACAGTTGGGTTAGTAGGTTCATGGGTACCTGGAGTTCCAGATTGATTTGTCATGTAGAACAAACCTAGGGAGATGTCTACCCAAAGAAATGTTGTTGGAAACCAAAGTAGGATGGTCAAACCTCCTTTGGTGGATCCAAACAATTGGGTATTGCTTAAGCACCCGAAAACAAAAGAACTAAATATGGTCCTAGTGATTTCTAGGTCTCAAAGAAGGAAGATCCAATGAAGGTACACTCAGTACCAGAAGGATCTGAAAGGAGGTGGAGAAAATTCTTCATTGGTTCAGCTAAAGAGCTAGGCAGAAGGAGAAGAAGATTCAAAGTTAGACCATAATCTAAAATCGACTCTTCTAGACAAAAGGAGTTGTAGCAGGGAGCAGTTGGCCAAAGTTCATTCCGAACTAAAGGCCAAAGAAAGATCCAGCTTGGTAGAATTGAAAAAATCTTTGATGGAAAGTGACAGTGAGATAGAAGACGAAGTCGTCCCAAGCCAAAGGAAGGGGATAGTTGAGGAAGAAATGTTTGAAGCCTTCATGCCTGAACATACATTTTTGGTCGAAAAACCAACAGAAACAGACCATTCGAAGGAAGTTACTAATACAGAAGGGTCAAAATGCAGCATGGAGGACGCTTCTGAAGTAATTGAACAAGTTGACCAAGAGGGAAAGCAGGTGCAGCCAGTCGTCTAATTTGGCTCGTTTCTTCCGGTGTCAGTGAATATGGTGCTTATATTACCACAGGAGTTTCAAGCTGAAGATGAAAACCAAGGTCAGGGGATTGACCCAATTCCAGTCTCTAGTGAAGACTCACAAGTAAGTATGGTGCAAAACGAATCCGAAGTAGCCACACCAATAGAAACTGAAGACGAGAGTGAGGAAGAGGTAAGTATTAACCTCTCATACCCTTTCGAGTATCCCACGACATCCATGACACAGCATGTCAAACTCTTGTATATCAAGGCCTTCTTCAATGGAATATAGATGAATCGGGTGCTGGTGGACAACGGGGCAGCAGTAAACCTGCTTCCAAAATCTTCGTTGAAGAAACTAAGAAAGAAGAACACCAGACTAATCCCAACCAGTACAGGCATTGCTAGTTTCACTAGAGACAAACAGATGGCCCGAGGTATTTTGCCCATCAACCTGAGTGTGAGAACCAGGGACTGCATGACAGTATTCTTCGTTATCGACAGCAATGTTAAGTATAATACTTTACTTAGAAGAGATTGGATTCACACCAACAAATGTGTGCCTTCATCTTTACATCAAAAAATCATGATGGCCTTGTGCAATGGAGAGACGGAGAAGATCAATGCAAATCCTCAACCCTTCATAGCTTGTGCAAATTTCGTAGAGGCCAAATTATATACTGAAGGAGTGGCACCACTCAGTATACTGAGAAAACCTAATGGATCAGCCGAGGTGACGGCTGATGAGGAATTAGCACAACTGAAGCACTTAGTCCAGGAAAGTGCTGATGAAATGTTTGTCGTTAAAGATGACAATGATGCCTAGTTGTAGGCAAAGAGATGGAACCGAGGAGGCCAAATCTTTGGCTTTAATTAAGTTTTCAGCATTTGACATACAATCAATAGTCCAGAAAGTGCAAGAACAAGAGAAATAAGCCATGATAATTGGTTGGAAGCAGTAACAGTAACAGGTTAGATGTTTGGCCTTGGATAAATACTGTGCTTTGGATATTGAAACAAAAGTCCAAGAAATACAAGAGGGAGATGCCTTGTGGACAGACTTTATCTATGAGGAGGAGGGTAAGGATGTCGAACCAAATAAACTGGGAGCAGGACAGAGCAAAGAGATTGCTTCGAAGTCAGAAGGAATCAAAGAAGAAGCATCAGTGAGTTCTTAGGTACAAGACCCCTTGGAAGAAGTGGAATTGGAGGAAGGTTCCATACAGCAGCCCACCTATATAAGTGCTTGTTTGAATGCTCTTGACAGAGACCAGTTGTTGTTGGTCCTGAAGAGATACAAAGATTGATTTGCATGGTCTTATAATGAATTACCAGGATTGGACAGGTCATTAGTGGAACATAGGCTTCCTATGAGGCCTAATTTCAACCTATTCAAGCAAAAACCAAGAAGGATGAGCCCTGAGGTGATTCAAAAGGTCAAGGAGGAAATTCTTAGGCTCCTCAAGACATGCTTTATTAGGACAACCAGGTACGTTGAATGGCTATCTAATATTATACCTGTAGTAAAGAAAAATGGGAAAATGAGAGTATACATCGATTTCATAAACTTGAATTTAGCAACCCCAAAAGATGAGTATCATATGCCTATAGTAGATCTGTTGGTAGACAGCTCAGCAGGGCATCGAATTTTATCAATGATGGATAGGCATTCTGGTTATAACCAAATCTGTATTGTAGAGGAGGATGTCCACAAGACAGCATTCAGATGTCCTGGGAATATTGGCACCTTCGAATGGGTTAAAATGCCATTTGGTCTGAAGAATGCTAGGGCTACATATCAAAGAGCTATGAACACTATCTTTCATGATCTTATTGGAGGATATTTAGAGTGTTATATTGATGATATTGTAGTAAAGTCCCAATCCATAGAGGAACATTTGTTTCACTTGGAAACAGCTTTTGAAAGAATGAGAAAGTTCAAGTTAAAGCTTAATCCTCTCAAATGTGCTTTTGGCGTATCAACTGGAAACTTCTTGGGCTATGTAGTACATAAGAAGGGAATACAGATTGATCAGAATAAAGCAAAAACTATCATTGAAGCCAGACCCCCATCAAGTAAGAAAGAATTACAAAAATTCCTTGGGCAGGTTAATTTTCTTTGAAGATTCATTTCTAATACTGAAGGGAAAACTAAAGTTTTTTCTTCCTTATTAAGGCTGAAAGAATAAGAGAAGTTTGTATGGATAGCAGAGCATCAAACTGCTTTCGAAGGAATCAAAACCTACTTGGCCAACCCTCCAGTGCCGATGCCACCAAAGGGTAATAAGCCCTTGAAGTTGTACATAGCTGCAGCAGAGGATTCATTGGGAGTTTTCTTAGCCCAAGACAACGAAGAAGGCAAGGAGCAAGCTGTTTATTACCTTAGTAGGTTTCTAAATTCTTGTGAATGTAAATACTCAGCTGTAGAAAAGTTGTGCCTTGCATTGTATTTTGTTGCAATGAAATTAAGATACTATCTTTTGCCTACAACTGTCTTGGTAATTGCAACCACAGATTTGGTTAAATATATGTTATCTAGACCCATGTTGAGGGGAAGAATTGGCAAATGGATACTAGTTTTATCAGAATTTCATCTAGAATATGTTCCCCAAAAGGCAGTAAAAGGACAAGTTTTAGCTAATTTTTTGGCAGACCATCCATGTCAAACAGAAAGCCAAGAGATAATGAAACTTGGTATGGCTAGTGTTGAACCATGGCAAATGTGGTTTGATGGATCAAAAGCCAATGGTTTAACTGAGATTGGTGTAGTAATTAAGTCACCACAAGGAGTAGAAACCACGTATGGTTTCAGAGTGGATGAAATTACTTGTTCCAATAATCAAGCTAAATATGAAGCCTTAATAATGGGATTGGAAATACTTATTGGATTACAAGCTCATGCAGTTGACATATTTGAAGATTCTCAATTGGTAGTTAACCAGGTGAAAGGGATTTTCAAATGTCAAAGTATAAGCATGTTGCCATACTATGTTATTACATTACATCTTCTTTCTCAATTTCAGATAGCAAATGTAACTCATGTCCCAAGATTCTTGAATAATAAAGCTAATGATGTGGCTCAGAAAGCTTCAAATTTCAAGTGAAGGGATAATACTCAAAGGGACATAAGCCAAACAACATATCAGAAAGTAATACCACTCTTAAATAAAAGGAATGTGGTCCTGCAAGTCAATCGTAATGACTTACAAGAACAAGATTGGAGGCATCCAATGATGCAGTATCTGGCTGGCCCATCTTCGAAAGCCAGCAAAAAAATTAGATTGCAGTCTATGCAATACATAATGTATGGTAATGCTCTCTACAAAAGAGGGGAAGATGGGCTATTGTTAGAATGTTTAGGCCCAAAGGAAGCATTGACAGCTATGGTTGAGGTTCATGAAGGCATCTGTGGTGCTCATCAGCCTGGTGTGAAGATGAGATGGCTATTTCGAAAGTATTCCTACTATTGGCCAACTATCCTTAAGGATTGCATAGAATATGCAAGAAGTTGCCGGGCATGCCAAAAGCATGGCACAATAAGGCACGTGCCTATAACTGACCTGGATGCAGTTGTGAAGCCTTGGCCATTTAGAGGATGGGCCATGGATATGATGTGAAAAATATACCCACCCTCTTCGAAGCATCATTGTTTCATCTTAGTGGCCACTGATTACTTCACTAAGTGGATCGAAGCTAAGCTATACAAGGCTGTAGACCAGACTGAAGTCATTAGATTCATTAAGGAATTAATCCATAGATTTGGTATCCCACAGACTATAACTGTTGATAATGAGACTGTATTTGATAGGAAAATGGTAAAGTCTTTTGTGGCAGAGTTTGGAATTAGCCTTGTTAATTCCACCCCCTATTATGCACAAGCCAATGGTCAAGCTGAATCATCCAATAAGTCTTTGAAAAAAGGAATATAAAAAGTTATGGAAGACAATCCTAGGGATTGGCATAACTTATTGTTGGATGTATTGTGGGCTTATAGGACTTCTCCAAGGTCAAGTACAGGAATCACTCATTATGCCTTAGTATATGGGCATAATGCAGTACTACCTGTGGAAATTAATGTTAAGTCCTTGAGGGTGAGATGCCAAGACCAGATAGATCTTAAGCAATACCATCAGAGTATGTGCTTGAAATTAGAAAGTATAGATGAAGCTAGGATTCTGGCATTAAATAGCATTCTTTTCCAAAAGAAGAAAGCAGCCAAAAACTATAATAAGAAAGTCAAGCACATTAGTTTTGATGAAGGTGATTTGGTATGGAAGACAATACTCCCGATAGGGATTAAAAGTCACAAGTTTGGCAAATGGTCACCTAATTGGAAAAGACCGTATCAAGTTCATAGAGTCTTGCCTATGGGAGCATATCATTTGAAAATTTTGAATGGATATGTACATCCCAAGAAAATTAATGGCAGATATTTGAAGCCTTATTATCCAACCGTATGGGAAACACAAGGAATAGAATAAGTGCTAAATAAAAGAACATGAGAACACTCAAATGATAAATAAGAATTTTTATTTCATAAAGAGTTGAGTACATGTAGCCATAGTTTGGCCCAGAAGTCAGTATAATGCCTCAGCTGTTCTTTTACAATAGATGCTTTATTCTGAAGTGATGGGAACAACTGGATGGCTGAAACGATCTCCTGCTTTCGATCAGCCAGTCCTTGATTGGTAATCTGTAATTTGGTGGCAGTTCGATCTAAAGCTTGGTTGATTGCTAATAGCTTCTCTTCAAGTTGAGTTTTCTTCTCCAATAGTTGAGCTCCAAATTGGGAGACAGAGGAATGTTGTTCCTTCAATTCTGACACTTCAATAAGTACCTTGGAAACGAAGCTCCGATCTCTCACCAATTTCTCCTCCGCAACCTTGGCAGCATGGCAAATGTTGACATAAAAATCAATGGTGGCTGCTGCTTGAGATAAATAACTTGAGACAGCCATGCCGGATTGCTCAACAACCTTGCAACAGTGGAGGAAGCCATCTTTGATTATAGGCCTTTGTAAGGCTTCGAAAAGAATCCTCGAAAAAGATGCCAGCAACTCTAAACAGCTATCCAAGTCTATCGAAGGCAAGGAAGTCTTACCACTGGAGGAAGAGCTCTCAAAAATTTCTAGTAGAGAATCAGCTAGAACTAATGGCTCAGTCTTATTGCTAGTCATTGGAGAGGTGGAAGGTATGTCAAAAAGATTGGCTAGTCTAGCCTCAAAAATATCCACCTCATCCATTGACATGGAAGGTATAGAAAGAGCTCTGGTAGAAGGAAGAAATGACTGCATAGGAATCGGAGAAGAAGGTGGAGTATCCTTAGCAGTCTCTATACTTTTTGCTACCAGTTGGTTAAGAGAAGAAGGACTGGAGCTAGGCAAAGATAATGGATGATGGATTGGAGAGCTACCAGTACCCTCTATATAGGAATCAGCTACAATCAAAGATGAAGTAACAGCTGGAATTTCCTTAAGAGGAGCAGGAGGAGAAGCAGGGCTCGAGAGAGAATCAAATTGAGTAAAATCAAAAGACAAATGAGGGAGGTATGGAGTTAAGCCAAAGAAAAGAGATGCAGGAATACTTGACCTCAAGAAAGATGTGAAGAACATGAGACCAAGAGGTGGAAGGATTACTTGAATTGGCTTTGTAAATTAAGGGATTTCAACTTCAAGAGAGATTGAGGGAGTCCTTATAGGGGAATGAGGCATCGTAGTCGTTCCTGCAAAAGAAGAAATACAAAGTAATGTCAAGTCTCAATACCAAGAATTTTACAAGAGAATAAAAGAATACAGGCATGAAAGAAGTTACTTGTTTTAGAAGTGGTAGCAATGATGGGAGAGCTACGAAGGGAATAATTCTCAGCAATGTGCTGCCTTCTCACAGTTTCCCTTTGGATTGCATCAGCAGCAGCAGCTTCATCTCTTAATAGTTGTTGCTGCCGCATTTTTTTAACTCTCTGGAAAACAATTATTGCCTTAGAATGTTCCTGCTCCACTGTTCTGGCAGCTACCTCATGAACAGGGTCTTCGACCAAATCAGAAGGGGAGACAGTCATCTTCTTTCTCTTTTTTCTTTGCAGTGGTATTTCTTACTCTTTCTCAGTTTCTCTCCTTCAATCTAAGATTCAGATTCCTCGGAAGAAAGTATTAGTTTTCCTTTCTTTTTCTGCTGATGTTTGTCTTTGAGAATGGCCAGAGCTTCAGCTCTCGTGGGAGATTTTTCTTGTGGAGATCCTACACCAAGAAGTATGAATATAAAGAAACCAAGCAGAAAAGTCTAAAAGAAAAGAAACCTCAAGATACATACCCTTTTTCGAAGCAGCTCTGGTAACTCTGGAATGAGGGGGTGAGATTGTAGGAACAGTCTTGGCAGCTGTAGAAAGAGAGGAGATGCTCCCGACTTCTTTTGGTTTAGCCTTAGAAGGCACTCCTAGCCCTATCAGTAAATTATGAGGGTGTATTGCTAGACGTACTTCCATATTGACTGTCCACCAGTTTTGAAATCTTTTCAAAACCAAGCTAGAGGGGAGGAAGGGGACAAATTTGAACACACTCAAATCTTTCAACAGTTTAAATGTTGCCTCTTCTATTTTTGATTTGGGTACGCTTAGGTCTCTGGCTGTAAGATGGACATTCGAAAGGCTACACAATGGAATGAGAATCCCTTGAGTAAACCCAAATTGCCTTGCAAACTGAGAAGGGCAGTATACCTCCGATATACACTTATACGCTTGAGGGTTCAAAGTACCAATGAACAGTTCCCTCGGTAACAAAATGGAAGCCCACATATCTTTGTGTGATGGGATGGAACACTTTTTATCAGCCAAAAATGTTTGCAGCCAAGCTGGTCCATTGTTGGCATCAAAGGGGCAAAAGAATGTGGTAGCTGGAGAAATAGGAAGTTGATAAAAAAAATGTGAGGTACTAGGCACCCATAAGTGCTAGGATCCTGAACTAGGAATTTTAAGCATTTAGGATGCAAGTCAATAAAATAAGCAAAGAGCCAGAGTTGGAGCACCCAAAAGGGGCCTCCTTGGTTGATATTAAGAGGTTTCTCACAGAATTGGGAGTAGACTTTATAAACATGGCCTAAGAGATAAGGGGCCAAGGTTATGCGTTTCTTCATAACAAGGGCCTTTGCAAGTGGAGCAAATTCAGACATAATTCGTTAGGATGATGTACAAAAAAGAAATTTACACAACTAATATAAAATAAAGGAGAAGAGTTCTCAATTGCTCACAGGACCCACCTTCTAATTTTCAGCCTTTACGAAATCACTAAAAGAAGAATTCAAAGGCGGAAGAGAAAATTTAACCGAAAGGTCTGGATAACTGGGTGTGAAAGGGGTTCCAAGGGGCGAAAGCCCTAAAAGATGGCAGATATCAAGAACGGTGGGAGCCATCATACCACAACGAAACTGTAAAAAGTTAAAAGCCATGTTCCAGAAACAAAGAGCGGCAGGAATTATAAAAGGGTCTTCAAGAATAATAAACCTGGAAAGACGAAGGGCATCGAGGATGCAGAGTTCTTGTAAGTCTCATTCTCTTGCAGGCACAACCCTGTCGTACCACTCCTCCCATTCAGCCCTTAATGTCAGCCAGCAACGGTGAGGTCAGTTCATTCTCCAATTTCCCCAATCGAGCCCCCCTTCATAGAGAAGAAAGTGGTCCTCCAAACGAGGGTATAAAGCTGGAAGTTGAGCGGGAGCTTCTCGAAAGATGGGACCTAGGACATATTCTTGTTTGTCGCTATGGCGAGGAACAAAGAGGCATCCGTCTATGGCACTTGACCCATCAGCTATAAATTTGGCGATCTCTTCCTCAATACATCTTTTCAAAGCCATGGTTGGGCTTATACGTTCGCCAGTTGGTACTTTCAGTGAAGAAGAATCCATTAGTGACGAGTAGCAAGGAAGAGAGGTTTAGTAGAAGGGAAGGGTTTGCGTATTGAACAAACGAGTGAGTTCAGAGCACGAAGTAAAAAGGGTTTTAAAAACCTTGGTGTTTGGAAAATATATCGTGTAATTCATAAAGAAGTACTAAAAGTACAGATACGAAGAGTTTCCTTTAATATTGATCCTTTTTGAGGGAAACACATCTCAGATGCTGATGTCAGCTTCGAAATAAAAAATTTGGCTTCGAAACCAGATTTTGGCGCCAAAGTCAAATAACAACGGCTTCGAAACTGGGAAGCCGGCTTCGAAGCACATTCCATACCTAAGGATGCAAGAATGCTCATGTATTTGTTTACTTCAAAAGGATTGAAAACCTGTTTTATGGTTTCTTAGTGAGAGTAAATCTTTCGAAGCAAAACTTGAAATCCCTCAAAGTTAGGAATGGTTTGTTCTGAGTTCTAAACCAATAGTTGATTTGATAATATACAGAAGAAATTACTCTTTTAGAATAAAACAATGCAATCCTGAAATGAGGCTTCCATATTTCTGAAAGTATGAACTGTTGTTCGAAGCAAAATTGGTCGATTTAAAACCATATGTTGGATATGATTAAAGCAAGCTTTAAGAGGCAAGATTTTCGAATTCGAGGCTCTGATTCTGAAAGGAGACTTCTATATGGTGAGATAAGTCAAATTGATTTTCAAATAATTCATTGAGAGTCAAGTTTCGAAGAGAAAAATTAATGATCTCAAAGCTACAATCTTGTTGGTAAAATTAGACCATACCAAATAACAAAACAAGGTCTCTCCGCTTTATTAAGATAAGTATGATTACATCAGAGGCCTTGCTTAGGCACATATTCAAGTTCATAAAAGTAAAGAATAGAATAAATAACAAGATCATGAAACTTGTTCCAACTATGGTCAATTAGCTTCTGTTCTTTCTTTATTCTGTCTTCTATCTTCTCCAGGCTAGGATGCTGAAGTAGATATGCTCATACTTGGTAAAAAAGTTTTTCCGCTTTTATTTCAAACTCTGTCTCTTTTAGCCCTTGTTCTGTCTCGTCCATATCCAGGTCATCCTAGTATGCAGAATCTTTATTCTTGAAATCATCATATTCATCAATGAGGTTCTCCGCTTCATAGCGGGTATGAACTCGATTGGCTGAGATTTGGTCCAAGGACTGAGTAGTAGCGATAGAATTGTGATGCCAATAAAGGAGTAGGGAGAGTTGGTCCAAAAACATTTGAAGTTCTGCTTGGGTGATGAGGTTGAGAATATGACCCCGAGTCATAATGTCACAAGCCCATCGAAAGTTCTTGAGAGGAACATTGTCCTCAAGAACATTGAAGGGCAAGTGGGAAAAGACCGCAAGCAGAAGTTGGGCTTGCTTTTGCTGATCTTTAGTAGGAGGAGATGGAGGGTGATAGGAAGGGAAAAACTGGTCCTCAGAGAGAGTATGCCTCAATTCCTTCATCCAGTGAGGGTCTTGTGGAAGAGGAGGTGCAAGAGTTTCCATCTCGAAAGTAGGAGGAAATCGGGGGCTATTGACGATGTCAAGCCAGTCAGAAGAGCAAAGTCTAGCTTTCTGCGCCAAGAATGAAGGGTTATACCCTTGTGCCTTTTCCGGGCGAGGAGTGGCATGTACTATTTTCGTAGGCGTGAAAGATGGGCACCACACTGCGAGTAGGTTGTCTTCCAAACAACGTTGGCGGTCGATGGGCATATAGGGATAAACCACCGAACTTCGAGCATCGGAAGGGAATTCTAGAGGGTCAATGAACTTGACAAAATGATGGTTGACCCGCTTTCTTAGTTCTGGCCAACTTCCCCAACCAGATGCCCCAGAAGAGGAAGAAGTTGCAGCGTCATCCCACCCAGAAGGCTTTAGGTCAGAGGAAGAACTTCCCATATCCATATTTGCAAATTTCTGAATCAAAGTATTGTGGACAGTGTGTTCGTAATTCAAAAGTTGATAATTTGCAAAAGCTTCCATGACTTGAATATAGGAAGGTGGGTAAAGGTGGCTAATCAATGCATGAAGATTCTTTCGAGGACGAACGGTATTATCAAACAACTCTTCATATGCTTGATCGAGATAAGAAAATGTCTGTTTATCCATGAGAACTGAATTGTACTTTTCGAATACTGAGATAGTGAGCTTGTTTAAAGGATCGAAGAAGAGTTAATGCAAATGTTCATCAATGAATGATGGTTGTGTTTCTAAAAATGCAAAGCCCATGCACGTTCTAAGACATGGGATAATACCTTGATCCACTAATATCACCAAGTATTGGTTATATTAGTGCGGGGGGTAATGTTGGCTACATATTTTGTATAAAGCCAATCACAGTTCAACACGTAGCAGGTTGAGGGTAATACGGGAAGACAATTCAAACCTTCGATCGTGATCGTACACGTGGCAGTTAGTATTGGTTTTCATAAGACCTGCGTAGTGCTGGCTCAGCAAAGAGATGCAAAGTGATATGGTTTCAACGGTTACTCACATTTAAATTCAAAATCAGGAGAAAACCCTAACTGCAGGTATTGGCCTAATGGAGCTAACTATAAGGCAACATGATCAGTGATCATGGAGGAGCGGTTCGACGATTAGAAGTGCAGTTCGATGGTTATTCTTGAGAAGTATAAATAGCAGAAAAAGCTCCAGACTCAGATCCAAAGAAATCAGTTTTATCTACTTTATTTCGTTTCCAGTTTTACATTTCCTATTCTTTGTATTTCTATACTTTAAAATTCCTGCACTGCATTTCGTTCATAGGAGTAGTTTTCAAGTAGCTTGTTGCTGTAAACCTCTACGAGGCTGATTCAGATCTTTGTAAGTCTTTCATTTTACTTAATGAAATACTACAATTGTTCTTCATTTAATCATTGTTTGTTTAATTCTTCTAAACAAAGCAACTAGTAAAAGTCCTCTTCATTGAGGTTGAAAGAACTAAAACACAATCGTCTAATAATTGGTTGGCAATTAACATTCTGTAAGGACTGATTGATCCTTACTGGCACGCTCACAATTACGAAAATAACTTTCGAAAACCAAAAAACCAACAAACATGTTACAGTTTACATTAATTTCGACAGTATTTTTATTTATTATTATTTTTTTAAGAATTTCATAGTCAATGTGCATCTTATTTAATAGATCTTGATGAGAGAATCTTAAAAATACTAATTTTATTAAAAATCAACATTTATATTAATAGTTATATTATTTTAAAATTTAAAATATTAAATTACTTATTAAGTATATTTTGGTAATAATAATGTGTTAAACTTCTTAAGAATTTTATTATTTTTTTTTTTTTTGTTGTATTTATCCTTAATGCATTAAAATTTTATTATGAAATGATTTTAACCAAATCTTCCATAACAAAATCCTACCATCTTTGTAATTTAACCAATTAACCTGAATCTCTTAATCTTCATTTTGTATGACACCTATTTTTTTTTTGAATTCAATAGTCTCCTATTAGTTAATTTTATTTAGCCAAATATAAAATTATGTATTTTATTAAATTATTAATCTAATCGGAAGGGATGTCCTCCCAAACAAACCTAAAGGTTCGATGCCTGCTCATTGCACGAATGATCCTATCCTCTGTATTTTCTTAATTTTTTTTATCAATATTGTAAGATGTTAGTTGGAGAAAAATTAGTCAAATATTCCACTCCAACTTTATAGAGTAGGAGAGATTTAAGATATATATTTTTTTATTTGCTAAGATTTCTCAATATTTTTACAGGAAAAATTTGACTCAAAATAAAATTTTACCCGACTTCGAAAAATTTCATCCAACTCAGAAATTTTTTTTATCCTGACTCAAAGAAATTTCAATTTTCACAGAAAAAAAATTAAAAAAATTTCTCTGTAAAAATTGAAATTTTTTTGAATTGGGACTGAAATTTTTCTAAGTTAGACAAAAAAAAATTTAAGTTAAATTTTCTTTATAAAAATATTAAAATACCTTAATTACTATAAAAAAATTATATATTCTTTATTTTATAAAATTTTAATATCCGCCATCTTAAAAAAAAAATAAAAAATAAAAATTAGCCAGGTTAGTTTCATTTGTTCTAGTTTTGTTGTGGCCGACCTTTTCTCTTTTGGATCTATGCCAGGCCCATATGACAGGACCTGGACTGCATGCTTCTATTAATTTGGGCCCTGACATCTTTTGTAACGGTTTGGTAATGCACCAAATGTATCCAAAAAATAAATAAATGGATCAATCAATGACCATGCACTACATTGTTGTTCTTTGAACTCCATATCCAATAGTAACAATTTAGCCCACTTTTGGAGTGTTTGTTTGGTGAGATTAGACATAGAATTAGATAAGGTCTAATAAAATGAATAATTCAATGCTAGGTTAGAAAAGTGAAAGTCAAATTAATTATCATCCATATTTGGAACAACTCAATCTGATGGGAAGTAGGATAGAAATAGTCATATTCAATTCGACTTCGAATTATTAGGTTCTTAAATGACGAAACTATCTTGTGTTTGTTGAAGCATTTTTTGTAGCATAACACGCGTAACTTCTCTTTTTTTAACATGTTTATATTAATTTCATGATATATAACAATCTTCTCTTATTTCTAATTTTTTTTTGGTATTAGCAAAATTATTAAAGGAAATATACTTCTAATGAGCTAAAACTATGTTAATTAGTGGAATTTAAAACACGTTAAAAGTCCCCACCAAAAGTAAAATAAAATTAAAACGTCAAATTTAGTATTGTCATAGCTTAGTAAACAATTTAAAATAACAAAATGGTCTTAGAAAAATCTACTTATGCAACACATTTACCTTTTTACATTTTTCAATTTTACCCATGTGTCAAATTACTTTTAAGAACAAAAGATAAAAAGTAAATAGATTTGATTTCTTTACATCCATTACACTTCAATCTCTACTTCTTTTTCTCCTTTCTCATTTATTCTTCTCTACTATACATGTACTTTAAAAACGTGAAAGTTATAGTGTTTTTATCATAAAAAAAAAAAAGAGCAATAGACGAATAATAGTGATGAATGACTAGCAAAAATGTGAAATTTTGAGTTTTTTTTTCCTTTATTTTTTATGTTTTCGTTTTATTTTTAAAAAAAATTGTTTGATTTTTGTTTAGTGTACTAGAATCAAACAAAATCAATTAGCCCGGAATCACATTACAAAACAAAAAATACATATCCAGTAACCTACTGCCAAACAAAAAATACTTATTTAGTAACCTACTGCCAAACAAAAAATACATATCTGATAACTCACTACTAAACATTTCAGCTTCATTTTCTTGACATTTTTGTATTTTTTTGCTTTGAAAAGATTATGCTTATATTCATTGTAGTAGGGCTAATAGTGTATTGTTAATGGATTACAGTCATAAATTCATTACATACGAGATTTGTTAGATTTATCTGTTTCCTGGTCATCCAGTACCCCTGAAAGCAAATAATTTGATTCATTTTCATCACATGTGTACTAATAGATAGGAGAAAGTATATACTACATGTATTGATCAATTTTATACATTTTTAGAGAAAGTATATACTACATGTATTGATCAATTTCATACATTTTCATCACCTGTGTGCTACTAGATAGGAGAAAGTATAATTTGATTCATTTTACCGAAACTATCAACATAGATGGATTGTGATAACATCTCAGTATATTTTTATAGATGTTTGTAATGAGAAATTTGAAGATATTTGTATTGACAAATTTTATGAATATTTATATACTTCATGTTTTTATGAATACTTGATATTTTAAGAAAAGTGAATTTATAAATGTGTGGCAACGTATGGCTAGACAAAACTAGTTTGTTCGGCAATATAATACTGAAATAATCTAAATTGTTTGGCAATGTATAACCAAACAGGCTCATCATAAATTTAGAAAAAAAAATGATATTTTAAAGAAAGTGAATTTGTAAACATGTAGCAACAAATAACTGGACAAATATAGTTTGTTTGCTAACATAACACCAGAGTAATTCAAAAGGAATAAGTGTAATGAGAAAAATCTGTATGAGCTTTTAGTTTATGATTAGTTTTGGGATTATAAAGGGTGTAATGAAAATTTTAATATTTCTTAAAAGTGTAATGAGAAAATAGGTGTAAAGTGATAAAATTATGGTGTGGGTAGAATTTCCCAATGTCCTTTGTGTACTTATTCTTTTTCATATTTTTCAACTAAGGTCTCATTTAGCAAATGGTGATTTTAGTCAAAAAGTCATTAAAAAAAACTAAAAAATCAAAAATCTATACAAAAAAGTCTAAGATTTCCTCTTCTCTCTACTTTTTGCACATCTTTTCGTAAAAAATCAAAAATTCATCTCAAACATACTCGTTTTTTTCCATCATATTTTAGCCAAAATGCCAAAAAGTTACTAAAAAAATATATTCTCAAACAAGGCCTAAATATATAATTCATTAGAATAATCATTTCCAAACATTTAATTTCATAACAAAACAAATATGAGATACAATATCATTTATTCCTAGGACTATTTATCAAATATTATTTTAAATGTCTCATATGGGTGTGGGGCCTACATAAAACCGACATGGTAGGTCCCAGACTCATGTAAGATATTTAATAAAATATTTGATAAAAATATTTGGGATCCCAAGCATTTTTCTTTATCTCATGATGAATAGTCAATTACACTGCAATCTCCCCTACCCAATCTGAATAAACAAAACCTTTGCATAAATATGATTTATGTGATTTACATGTTTATTGGATTGCTAATTAGTCAAGGTAAGCTTAATTCCAAGGTCATGTAAAGTTGGAAACGAGTCAAAAACAAGTTAAACTTTGAGATATTCGAGTTTGTTGAAAATTAATTAAGTTCAAGCACTATAGTTAAAGAATTTAGCTGGAATCAACTTGATTTCAAAATTGAACTTGAGCTCAGTTTGTCACAAGTTAAAAATTTGAGAAATTCAAACTTGAGTCCAACTAACTTTATTATATAAATGAACTAATTTTGAGCTAAAAAAAATAAAATCAAAACTTAAGTTAATATGCACATTGTTTTGAGTATAACTTATAAGTTGGCTTTTTACTTACTAACAAACGTGTAGAAAAAGTAGAGAAATGATGTAACTTAAATAAACTAATAAGTTGACTTTTTTATGTTGTCAAAAGAGACCTTAAAGAGAGAAAAAGAGAAAGACAGAAAAAATATATTAACAAAATATAAAAGAATACTCATATATTATTAATAAATTCAACAATTAAATATATAAATTTGTAAAAAAACAAAATATATACAAAGAAATAAATTATTTTTTTAAAAATAAACTATAGTTAAATTATTAAAAATAAATATTAATTTTCAAACAAATCTATTCAAAAGAATTTGATTATGTTCCAGTCCAACTCAACTCCAGTTTAAAAATGTTACTAGCTTGTTTTTTTTTTTTTTTGTAATTTTTTCCTTATATTTAGTGATTGTTTTTATTAAAAAAATTCAAAAAAAAATTAAGTTTTTAGATTCTACTCAATTAGACGAAAAAGTAAATTATTTTTTAAACAAATTGAAAAAAATAAAATCCAAAAAGGACCAAAAAAAAAGTAAAAAATCAATTCACTTTTTTTGTGTGTGACTTTTTTCAATTTTTTTTTTTTTTTTTAAGTTTTTAAATTTGTCTACACAATCTAAACAATATAAACCAAAAAGCTAAAAAAAATTGGCATAAATTTTGAATTTTTTTATATTAAAAATGAAAATATTTGAAAAATATTTGTTAGGTGTCTGCCAAACCTCCCACAAACAAATAACTACTGGGTTTTGCCCAACACATTGGCACATCCACAAGTATGATAGCCGAATTATGGGCTATCCGTCCTGGTGTTATTATCACCCACATATATGGATGACCCCCAGTGAGGTGTTGGCTCCGTATTGGTCTAAAAAAAAAATTATTATTATTTTTTTTTTTTAAGTTTTCAGCCAGTGGGGGCGTGCCACGTCACTGGGGGCGCGACCCCCACTGGGTGTATGGATCACGGCTGTATATGGATATCATGTAGTGATGTTAATTTTTTTGTAAATCATTATTTATTTATTATTATTTTATTTTATTTTTGACTTTATTAATTACATGGTTATATGAGAATATAATATGATAATTAATTATATATAATTAATTTAAATATTTATGTATTTATATTTATATATATATATATAAAAAAAATGTTTATATATTTATAAAATATATATCATATTTATGTACGTGATATTTATGTTATATTTGTATAATATAAATATAATAGGAAATTAAATTATAATATATTAAACTTAGGTTATAATCATAAAAGTGTAGAAGAATCATCAGGCTAGCAGAAGGCGAGAGAGAGATTAAACAAAAAAGCAAAAATGCACTCTGAGAAAGCAGAGAGAGAGAGAGGGAGTGCAACCGAGAGAAAAGAGAGACGACGGAAGAGGAGAACAAAAAAAAAAAAGGATTAGGATTTTATTTTGGTGACTTTATTATTATTTAAGTATTTTTTTTTATCTTTAAAAAAATAATTGTGAGTACAAAATTCATTTTTCTTGATTTATGTTTAACTTGTTGTTATTATTTATTTATTTTTATTTATTTGATGTTGGTTTGATTTTGTATTTATATGAAGATGGTGGATTGATTTTAATTATTTTGGTTAGTTATGTATGTAAGGTTTAGGGTATATATATATATATATATATATATTTATTTTATAATTATAATCACACTCATGGATATATGAAATTAAAATAAGGGATTTTTATTGATAAGTCCAATTTAGAAGTGTTTTAACCCAAGAAGTCCATGAAGGAATTTTTTAACCCATTTAGTCCCATTTTCTTGATTTACACTATTTTCTTGGACACTTATGTCCTTATATTCAATTTTGATACCCTTATAAATATTTTTTGAACGAATAGCAATTTAATGATGTGAACATTCATATTTTAAAATTCACATTGGTAGGAATGTAAAATTGGCCCGTGGGCGGCCCGAAACCCGCCCGGAAGCCGGGGCGGGCCCGGCCCGTTGACAATGTGAATATTCACATTGACATGTTAATATTCACATTAATAGGAGTGTAAAATTGGCCCGCGTCCCATGGCGGCGCGAAATCCGCTCGCGGCCCACGGGCGGCCCGGGACGGGCCCAGTCCGTCCCATTGACAATGTGAATATTCACATTGACATGTTAACTTTCACATTGATAAGAGTATAAAATTGGCCCGCGGCCCATGGGCGGCCAAAAGCCTGCCCACGGCACGGGGAGGGCCCGGCCCGGTCCGTTGACAATGTGAATATTCACATTGACATGCTAACATTCACATTGATAGGAGTGTAAAATTAGCCCACGCCTCGTGACTACCCGAAATCCGCCCACGGCCCGTGGGCGGCCCGGGGCGGGCTCGGCCCGGCCGGTTGACAATGTGAATATTCACATTGATATGTTAACATTCACATTGATAAGAGTATAAAATTGGTCTGCAGCCCAGGGCGGGCCCGACCCGGCCCGGCCCGTTGAAATTGTGAATATTCACATTGACATGTTAACATTCACATTAATAGGAGTGTAAAATTGGCCCCCCATCCCGTGGCGGCGCGAAACCTGCCCGCGGACCATGGGCGACCCAGGGCGGGCCCGGTCCGGCCCGTTGACAATGTGAATATTCACATTGACATGTTAACATTTACATTGATAAGAGTATAAAATTGGCCTGCGGCCCATGGGCGGCCAAAAGCCCGGCCCGGCCTGGCCCGTTAACAATGTGAATATTCACATTGACATGTTAACATTCACATGGATAAAAGTGTAAAATTGGCCCGCAGCCCGTGGGCGGCCCGAAGCCCGACCGAAACCCGAGGCGGGCTTGGCCCGACCCATGACAATGTGAATATTCACATTGACATGTTAACATTCACATTGATAGGAGTGTAAAATTAGCCCGCGCCCCGTGGCTACTCGAAACCCGCCAACGGCCCATGGGAGTCCCGGGGCGGGCCCGGCCCAACCTGTTGACAATGTGAATATTCACATTGACATGTTAACATTCACAATGATAAGAGTGTAAAATTAGCCCGTGACCCGTGGACAGCCCGAAGCCCGACCTCGGGCTGGGCGGGCCCGGCCCGTTGGCAATGTGAATATTCACATTGACATGTTAACATTCACATTGATAAGAGTGTAAAATTGGCCCGCAGCCCGTGGGCGGCCCGAAGCCAGACAACAGCCCGAAGCGAGCTTGGCCCGACCTGTAACAATGTGAATATTCACATTGACATGTTAACATTAACATTGATAGGAGTGTAAAATTTGTCTGCTGCCCGAAGCTCGCTCGCGGCCCGCTGTAGGCCCGGACCCAAACCCGGGCCACCCCGGGCCGCCCATAGGACGCGAGTCAATTTTACACTCTTATCAATGTGAATGTTAACATGTCAATGTGAATATTCACATTGTCAACAAGCCGGGCCGGGCCCGCCTCGGGCCGTGGGCTGGTTTCGGGCAGCCACGGGGCACGGGTTAATGTTACACTCTTATCAATGTGAATGTTAACATGTCAATGTGAATATTCACGTTGTCAACGGGTCGGGCTTCGGGCTGCCCATGGGTCAGGGCCAATTTTACACTGTTATCAATGTTAATGTTAATATGTCAATGTGAATATTCACATTGTCAACGGGCTGGGCCGGGCCCGCCCTGGGCAGCGCGCGGGCTTCGGGCCGCCCACGGGCCACGGGCCAATTTTGCACTCCTATCAATGTGAATGTTAATATGTCAATGTGAATATTCACATTGTCAACTGGCCGGGCCGGGCTCACTCCGGGCCGCCCACGGACTTCGGGCCACCCATGGAGCGCGAGTCAATTTTACACTCTTATCAATGTGAATGTTAATATGTCAATGCGAATATTCACATTGTCAACAGGCCGGGCCGGGCCCGCCCGGGGCGCCCACGGGGCGTGGGCTGGTTTCGGGCAGCCACGGGGCGCGGGTTAATTTTATACTCTTATCAATGTGAATGTTAACATGTCAATGTGAATATTCACATTATCAACGGGTCGGGCCGGGCCCGGCCAAGGCAGCCCACGAGTTGCTGGCGGGTTTCGGGCCGGCTACAGGCCGCAGGCTAATTTTACACTCTTAAATGTGAATGTTAACATGTCAATGTGAATATTCACATTGTCAACGGCCCGGGCCCGGCCCGGGCTTCGGGCTGCCCACGTGTCACGGGCTAATTTTACACTCTTATCAATGTTAATGTTAATATGTCAATGTAAATATTCACATTATGGACGGGCCGGCCCAGGCTCGCCCCGGGCGGCGGGCTGGCTTCGGGCCGCCCACGGGCCGCGGGCCAATTTTACACTTCTATCAATGTGAATGTTAACTTGTCAATGTGAATATTCACATTATCAACGAGCCCGGCCGGGCCTATTTTTTTGGCCTGTGGGCCAGCCCAGCCCGACTCGAATTTTTCTGGGCACCCACGAGGATCGACACGGGCCGGGCCCCTACACATCGACGATATGAACATTCACATTGACGGTGTGAACATTCATATTAGGGGTATTTTGGTAATTATGTCACCCATAGGACTTATTGAAATATAAGAAAATAATGTGAACTAAATAGAACATAAGTAGATGGAATATAAGAAAAGGGTATTTTGGTCTTCTTATCTCAAATTGGACCTAATGGAATAGTCAAAAAGAATATGGGTTGGATGGAATAAAGCTCTTAGAAAATGGATTTATCAAAAAAGCTCCCTTAAAATAAACTAGAAATCCATAAATAAATTCTGAATACTCCATCACGACTCCATAGATTGTTGTTTTATTTTAGTGTTGGTGAGAAAGAGTGTATAAAAAAAGAAAAAAAAAAGTGAGGATTATGAGATTTATTTGAATGCCTTAGGCTCAGCATTATTATATTTGTTCTCATGAGTAGATGAGGTATTGTGTATATATATTGTTGTCCCGTTCTCAAAAGTAGACGAGTGCTTTGATTTACGCTCGTACGTATATGCTAACCGTCTGGGGAGTGTGGCTCAAATTCGGGATGATGTCCTCGTGCAAGTTTGGCTTCGGAGCGGTGTTAGGTACACGGGAGACACATGAGATATATGTGTAGGCCGGAAGTGAAGGGTCAAAGTGGTGGAGTTCAGGTACAAATATTTAATTATGAGTTTATTGGTATAATGTGAATTGTATTGAATTGTACATGTTAAAAAATAGTAAGTGATTTCGATAAATTACGAAATTTGGGTAAAGGCATGTATACGTAATTCTAGACAACTTTTGTATTTTAACTTATTACTAAAAACATCTATTAAACTTGTAATTGGATGATTTTGGTTACAATAGTTTTTATTCATTTTAGTACTGCAGATTTTAAATATTGTTTTAACCCACGAAACGAGCTCATTTTTATTGACTTCGCGTAAATTAAAGTAAAATATTATTCTGAACATTTTTCGTGTCTTTAACTTTTCTGAAAAAAATCATCTTAGGACAGTTTCTTTTCGTTTTCAGTTTCAGATTTTTCGATCGAATTTTGTCTAGGTTCTTCTATCAAGTTTTTCTCTCAACTTGTTTAATTTCTACTAAATTCATTCACATTGCCTTTTAAGAAATTTGATTCTGTACAACTTTTATTCTTTGAGTTTTGGTCAATTCGAATAATTTAAGTATGAAACGGTGCGTTTTTATACTTTTTCAACAATTTACTTATGATTAAATTATACTAACTTTAGTTTTTTTGAATGGTGGGTCTTACTAACTTTTTATGCAGGGTAACCCACCATATTTTTATTTTTATTTTGTTTACTTTTTTTTTTGTATACTTAATTTATATTTAGTTGTATACGAGTAAGAAACTAAATGTCACCGTATCTCGAGAAGCTACCCCTTCGTCTCGGTGCGGGTGGAACTACTTGTCTTGTCCCATAAGAAGAATTAAATGTACTTTTGTTTGTGTCTGGTGGACACGTGGGTGTCATATCTTGTACTCATACCAGTATACTTGTATACTAACTCGTTTTGTCTCTTGTTATCTCGGGTGCGTTCTATTTAAGCGTAGCCAAGCTTCATTTGCAAGATTAGTTGGGGCTAGGGTGATGACGAGAAATAACTATGATTGTAGGACATGTCTTTCAGACTTCTTTTGTTTTCTTGAGTTTAGGATTGATATTAGTTTATTTATTTATTTATTTTTGACCTTAGTACATTGACAATTTGGCATTGTGGATTATTTTATAACTTTACATTATTTAAGTTGTTTTGACTATTTGTTGCTACTTTAATGTTAGAGGTATTAGATAGTTATGAATTTATGATGGATGGTTTGGTTGGTGTTTGTTAATTTATTTTTTTTATCCCTTGCATTTTTTATTTATTTATTTTTTTTTTGAGCATTGAAATTTACTTAACCTTATGAAGACGAGAATATTTAGATTTTGTTTTACCCTTAGGATTTGGATGATGGAATATTGGTTGGGGTTTAATCCTAATTTAATATTTAATTGTCCAAATTTTGGGGCTTGACAGTTTGGTATCAGAGCTTTAGGTTACCCTAAACTTGTAAGAGTTTAGGTGATTCTCGGATTGTAGAAACATGGGTTAGCTGGTTTAGTTGGTGCTTGAATTTATTCTAAGTATTTATGAATAAATTCGTTTTTGTATATTTAACTTGAAGGTGATGGCTGTAAGGTATAATTTGAGAAATGTTGAGCCTAGTGGCACAGGGAAAGAAACAACTGCTAACGCGGCAGTGACGGTGTAGACACCCCATTTTTGACCGTCCTCAAGACTTGGTTGTGCTTGCAGGTACATCCATCCACAAGTTTGATTGCTCGTCGAGTACTCGGCTTTCGCGGAAGAACGTCACAGGTTTGAGTTTTCCAAACCCTGTATCCTTTCTGCCCCATTTTTGGACCATGTGTTGGTCCTTTCAGCATGCTCCTCTTGGTGCACTGCCGGCCACTCCCTGCCACTGCTGGCCATGCTGCTATTGATGAAGCTTGCCGGCCATCAATGAGGCACTGCCGGCCACAACTGATAGCCGGCAGAACACTTTGTCTCAGTAGATTTCACTCCAGATCTTTTGAGCCAGCTAGTTTCCACTTATCTCTCTTCTATAAACGTGTATGGAGGGATGAAGCTCTTTTCAAGCTTGTTTAACAAGCTTTGCATTGCCTTTCTTCTATATAATGAGAGGCTCCTTCTTCATTTCAGAGGTTCAGAAAAATAGGCTGAGAGTTATAGATATAGCTTTGTATCTATGTCTCTCTTTGTTCTTGTTTTGTGCTTCAAAAATGTAGCTTTGTCTTAGTTTAACACACAAACACACACTCAAACACCTTGCTTGTGTTGTTGAGGTTTCTTGAAGTTGTTTTTTGGTGTTCTTGGGTTGATTTGAGCTTGAAAAGCTTGCTGGAGCTGCTGTTTTAAAGAAGGTCTTCAAGGGTGAGTTTTTATCCCTTAAAACCCCCATTCTTGCTTAAGCTTTTAGCCCTTCTTGCATGCTGTTTTAAGCTTAGCTTTTTACTAGAAAAAGTTTTGTTTTTGCATGCTTAAAAAGTTTGTCTAAGGTCACTTTTTCGTTTAGGGTGATCTACCCCCCTCTTAGGTTTTGTTAGGCCTTGTTTTGAGCCATCCCTTTAGGCTCTTGTTGCAACCTTTGCATGACCTTTCTACCACTGAAAATCCTCTCCCCTCTCATTGTGTCTTGTTTACTTGTTTTGAATGTCTCATGTGTGAGCATGTTTGTTAAGTTTATGGTGGCCATATCTTAAGATGTATTTGTGGTTATTTTGCCGTGGCATGCCATTTTTTTTTGCTTGGTTTTGTCACTCCATGCATGCCTAATGCACTTGTAATGTAAATCACACAAACTAGTCTTGTGTGCTTCATGAAGTAGCATGTCATTGTAGCTTGATTTGAGTCCATTTCAGCATGTTCTTGGTGTTGTTTTACCATGTCATACCTCTGTTAGGGTTTGGTTTAATAGCTTCTTGCATGCTTCATGCACTTGCAGTGCAATTCCATGAAATAGCCTAACATGCATCATGCTTTGACATGTCATTTTAGCATGCTTTTGACTTAGCTCTGAGAGGACTTTGTTCATGTTTTAGCATGTTTAAGGTTTGATTTATGTTGTCTTGGTCATACATAACTTGCTTTGTATAGCCTTGGTTCAATCTAGCTTGTTAGCTTTGTGTATTGAGTCTTCTAGCATGCATTACGTGGACTATTTCAATGATTTGGCATCATTCATAATGTGATTTCAGTTCATGGTTCATGACCATGTATTCACATTTGTCACTCATTCAATGCGTTGGAGGGTTGACCTCTTTATACCTTAACATGAACCATTGTGTATGCCTTCATGCCTTAGTTTGCGAGCCATCATTTCAGTGCTTATTTGGGGTTATTTTGCCATGATATAACTCTGATTTTTGTTGGTTAAGTCATCCCATGTTTGGTCTTAATAGGTGTAGTGTAATCCACCTTATTTGCCTTGTATGCACCATGCCTTATGCCCTTCATTATAGCTTGTTTTGGTTTCCTTTCATGCATGTTTTAGACTCATTTTGACATGTTCTAGGATTGTTTTGGGTTGCCGTTGCCATATGCTTCATGCTTTGTATAGCTATAGTGTAATTGGCCTTGCTAGTTTTGTGTTTTGTTGACTCATGCATGCTATCTTTAAGCTATTTAGATGATTTGGCATCATTTAATACTTCATTTCAGAGCTCATAGCATGACTATATTCCCACTTCTTTCATGTTTTAAATGCCTTTGAGTGTTGTGCATCGTTGCCTAGTTTGTGGCCTAGCATGTATGCCATCTTGCCTAGGTGTTTAAGCCCTCATCTCAGCATGTTTAGGTCTTTGTTTTGACCTACTAGAGCTCTGTCCATGATTGGTTCATGCATATTTTCCATGTATTGCATGCCTCTTTTGTAGTCCTCTTTGCTAGCTTCATGCCTTACTTGCTTTATTTGAATGATTTGGCATCATTCCTTACCTCATTTTAGTGCATTTGGTATTGTTACACTTACATGTTTGTCACTCTTTGAGCACTCTCGAGAGTTGTGCTCTTAGGCCTCTTTGATGGGCCATTGCATGTGCATGCTTATATATGCCTTTAGTGCCTTCACTTTTGTGTCCTGGCCACTGATTTGGACATGATTGAGGTCTGTCCATTTTGGTTTAAGTCTATCTTTGCCTGTTGTTGCATGCTTGTCATGCATATTGTCGCATGCTTGTTGCATACTTGGTACATTGCATGTTGTTGCATGCTAGTTCCATTGCATATTGTTCCATGTTGTTACATTGCATCATACTTGCATGTTTTGCGTTGCGTTCAATCGGATGTCGTATTGAACGCGAGGAAGATTGGTTCATTTCAGATTTGAAGTGATGAAATGAGCCAATCTCCCTTAGTCTCCATTTCTTTTGATTCTTCGTGACAAGGAGATGGTCTTGGTGTCTTATTTGTCATGCATTTATTGAAATTCGCACATGATTGGATCTTTGGCCATCATGCATCGAGATGCGTGATTGATGGTCTTGGATCCGATTATGCCTCTCCCTTGGTGCTTTGAGGTGACATAGACTGGCATAGTGCATACATATCCTTGAGAGACCCTGCATTTTCTCTATTTTGTGCTCTGCTGCAGTTTGATGTTACAGCACACCAGTGGCCGGCACCATTTTGTTGTTGGCCGGCAGTCCTTCATTCTTGGCCGGCAGTACCTGTTCTTGGTCGGCAGAGGGGTCGGCAGAAGCTCCTTATGGCCGACAGGCCACTGGTGTACTCCTCAGCACTGTTTTGGTAAGTTTCAGCAGCAAGCACTGGAAGACACCCTGCAAACAGAGCCTCTAAAGAGCATTTGGAGAGCTTACGGGACGGAAACCGAGCATGCATCTTCTACTTCTTCAAGCAAAGCTGGAGCAGCTTAGTCTAATGCTTACTTTGTTAGTTAGCTTCAATTTGTGATTCAATTAGTTAATTTGTTATTTAATTAAGTGTTGTAATAATTAGTAAGTAGATTTACTTATTATTCAATTTGGTTGTGTAATAATTAATTAGCTTGTTAGTTAGTTAATTAGTTGGTTTGTATTATTTATTCGGACCCTCCGTCGAGAGGGCGAATTTTGTAATAAGTGTGCGTGCGTGCGATGCATGTTTTCCAACCCCCATTTCTTTATCCCTTTTACTTACCTGCTTTCAGTGGTTAGTTTTAGGGCATATTTCAATTAGCATCCTTATGCTTGCATGCATGCATCCATCCATTCATCTGTTTTGCATGCACTGGGCTCGGCGCATCATACTAACCGCATTGTATTTCAATTCCGATTTGAATACATGATTATCAAGTTGCATCTCATATGCCACCTTTGAATAGCCGAGCCTATTTCTAGTTGCATTTTGCATGTGTTGCATTAGCCATCTTAACATAGCTAGGATCATGCATTGATTACTAACTAGCTATTGTTTTGGCTCGGAGTACTAGGTAAGCTTTTACGCTTTAGCATACTACATGTGTGTTATTGATTGACATGATAGCATGCTTACCATGAGGCCATTTGCTTAAATGATATAACTGCCTGAATGCTTGTGGGTGAAGGTTGGATTACTTGAATTGGAACAATTCATCAAATCCCTGATTTAGCCTACTTGCGAGTAACAAACTTCAAACCATTTCAAACAAACGGATATGTAATGTTTTGTTCCAAATTAGGCGATCTAGTCTATACTTGTTTGATGTGCGCATCACGTAGTAAGATTAGCTAATTAATCGGAATAAGAGCACATGTGTTTTCAAAAATAAGATATCATGTTAGTAAAGGCCGATCTTTGATCGGGCGAGCGGGGGTGCTCATTGCATGACCTTCCCCTCTCGTACCCAAGTTCCTGAGCCGAGGCAACTTTGGTGATGATGGACACGTGGCCTTCGGCACGAGTTAGGGTTTCCTAAATTCCCCTAAAACAAAATATTTAGGTGGCGACTCTGTATCTGGCAAAGCAGTCCATGTTTGACACTTCTTTATAAAAATCAATTTTCTAAAACGATTTGCCGGATTTGGACTCTTTGGTGATTTATCGGTCTTGCATTGCATTTTGCGAAATTAGATTCAGAACCGTGACATGAATCCGAACTGTAGTAGTATGCTAATGAACAAACCGGATTTCACGCCAATTTTGCACGCGGGGCCCATGGCGTTCAGGCACATCTACAGTTGCTGCCGGGGCAACCAATACTGTGCAGGTTAATGTGGAGGAGATAATGGCTCAAGTACTTCAGGTTGTGCAGAATAATAATCAAGGCCAGCATATCCTTTTGTGAAGGGAAAGAAAGACTTTGGTTCTTTGGGAGGTCAAAAATTCTTTGGAGATAGAGGACCCACTACAGTTGATGCTTGGGTCTAAAAATGTGAGATGGTGTTTGGTCGTATGCAGCTGACCGAGGTCCAAAAAAAGGAATTGGCTACATATCATCTTGAGGGAGCAACCCTATTTTGGTGGAACTCGTGGAAGAAGAGTCTTGATTTGACGACTTTGACTTGGGCAGATTTCAAGACCCGTTTTGATCGAAAGTTTGTTCCTGCTGCTATTCAGTCTCAGCTGAGTGATGAATTTTTGAAGTTGACTCAAGAAGGTAGAATAATGATCGAGTATGTCACCAAATTTATTAAGTTGTCTCGTTATACCCCTTACTTGGTTAACACGCAGAAGAAAAAGAATGAGAAGTTTATTAAGAGATTAAACCATTAACTGTTTAAGTCCCTTATTTCTTTTGATGCTGAACCGTTTGACAGAGTTCTTGACTTGGCACTGAAGTATGAGGAAAAGGAGAAACAGTTTAAAGAAAGGAAGGCCGGGGTCAGAGAGACTTCCAGAGATAGTCACTTCTAGTAGCGTGATGGGAACAGATACCGACCCTATGATCAAAGGCATAGGGGTCAACAGTTTCAAAGGCCACAGCAACAGCGTAGTCAGGGAAATTTCAGACCTTAGGGTAATTTCAGGCCTTAGGGAAATTTCCAGCCCTAGGGGCACTATTATCAGAGACAGCGTGGTCTGCGCCCACATGGTTATCAAGGACAGCGGTAGCAGGTGCCACAGTTGGGTTATTGTCCTCCCGTACCTTCGTTGAAGGAACCCCCACCTATCAGAGCAGTAGCACCTTAACTAATCAATATGAAGTGTTTTGGGTGTCAGCAGTTGGGACATGTAGTCAAGGATTGCCCTCAGAAACAACAGGCGCGACAGGGTCAAGCAACTCTAGTCAGGGCATTTGCAATGATGCCAGGAAATGACAAAGTACAAGGTATTTTAATCTTTTTCAAGAACCCATTAGAGTACTTTTTGATACTGGTGCCTATCATTCTTTCATATCTAGATAGTTTGTAGAAAGAGAACACCTTGTAACTACTTCCTTGTCTAGACCTATTCGTGTTGAGGCCCCTTTGGGAGGGGCAGTTACCCTTTATGAGACGTGTAAAGATTTTGAGGTTAATTTTGCGGGCAGAGTCTTGTATACGGACCTAATTGTGTTAGGGTTTGAGGGGTTTGTAAGAAGTTGGGTATGGATTGGCTGCAAAAACACTTTGTGACTTTAGATTGTGCTAGAAGGACTGTAAATATGGATATTCCTGGTATGCCACGGCTTACCCATACTTCTAGTGATGGAGAAGAGTCGGTGATGACTAGTTTTCTGTGCTCGGTAGAAATCCCTAAGCAAGATATTAGTGAGGTAGATGTGGTACGTGAGTTTGATGATGTATTTCAGGAGATACGTGGACCTCCACCTTGACGGGTAGTAGAATTTCGCATTGATTTAATGCCAAGAATTGCACCAATTTCTAAGGCAGTATACATAATGGCGCTTAAAGAGCTTGTGGAGATGAAGAAGCAGCTGAAAGAGATGCTTCAGAAAGGGTTTATTCATTCAAGTAACTCCCCGTGGGGAGCACCTGCGATCTTTTTCTTCAAGAAAGATGGCACTCTCCGCATGTGCATAAATTACAAAGAGCTGAACAAGGTGACTGTCAAGGATAAGTATCCGCCACCTAGAATTGATGACTTGTTTGATTAGTTAAAGGGGGCAGCTGTGTTCTCTCAGTTTAATCTCAAAACAGGTTACCATCAAATGGGTGTGTCAGAGGAAAGTATAACGCTTACTACTTTTCGGACCCGGTATGGGTTGTACGAATTTCCTTTAATGCCTTTTGGTTTGACCAATGCTCCTGGCTATTTCATGGACTTGATGAACAGAATTTTTCAACCGTATCTAAATAAGTTTGTGATTATCTTCATAGATAATATCCTGGTGTATTCTAAGAATGCAGAAGAGCATAGAGAACACTTGGAAGTCGTGTTGTAGACTTTGAGGGTGTAGCAATTACACGCTATGTTCAATAAGTGTCACTTTTGGGAGAAAGAAGTTCAGTTTTTGGGACATGTTGTGTCCAATCAGAGGATAGCGGTAAATCCTGAGAAAGTTGTTGTGGTTAAAGAATGGAAGCAACCCATGAAACCTTCAGAGGTGAAGAGTTTTTTAGGACTAGCCAGTTATTACAGAAGATTTATAGAGAAGTTTTCTATTATTGCAGCATCCATGACCAAGTTGACCCACAAGAATGTGAAGTTCTTATAGACAGATGATTGCGAGAGAGCTTTCCAAGAGTTAAAGCAGCGGTTGACCACAGCTCCTGTGTTAACTATACCGGTACAAGAGGAAAAGTTAACAGTGTTTACTGATGCGAGTGGAACTGGGTTGGGATGTGTGTTGATGTAACATCAAAAGGTTATATCTTATGCTTCTCGACAGTTAAAATCTCATGAGAGACAATACCCTACTCATGACTTAGAGCTGGCAACAGTTTTTTTTTGCGTTGAAAGTGTGGCGACACTACTTGTTCAGGGAGCATTTTGAGTTATATACAAATCACAAAAGCCTCAAATATACTTTTTCTTAAAAAGAGTTGAACATGAGGCAACCAAGGTGGGTTAAATTCATCAATAGTTATGATTTCGAGATCTTTTACCACCCGGGGAAAGGAAATGTGGTCGCAGATGCACTTAGTCGACAACATGGGATTATAGCTTCTTTGATCGTTCAGGAATAAAATTCCTTGGAGTTCGTTTCGATGCATGATGTTCAACCAATAGAGAGTGCCGAGAGGGCATACATTGGTAGTTTGATTATACAACCGACATTACTAGGTAAAGTTCGTCAGATGCAGTATTTGGATGAGTTCCTCGTCAGTAAGCTCAATGACCTTGTAGTGGATTTGATCGATGATTTTCTTACTGATTGGTCTGTGGACTCAGAGGGGGGATTGCGATTCAGGGACAGGTTATGTGTACCTAACATTGTTGAATTAGGGAAAGAGATTATGGATGATGCCCATAGGTCCCAATATACCATTCACTCTGGTGGGACTAAGATGTATCATGACCTAAAGAGGACGTTTGGTGGAAAGGTATGAAGAAGGACGTAAGAGAGTATGTTTCTCGAAGCTATGTGTGTCAGTAGGTAAGGCAGAACACCAACAACCGTTTAGACTTTTGCAGCCTCTTGAGACCCCTACTTGGAAATGGGAGTACATCTCTATGGACTTTGTGGATGGATTGATGCGGTCTAAGCGAGGTAATGAATCTATTTGGGTAATAGTGGATCGACTCACTAAGTCTACCCATTTTATTCCTATTAGTGTTCACCGAACTACGGATAAACTGGCTAGGCTGTATATTCGAGAGGTGGTGCGACTTTATGGTGCACCAATTTCTATAGTTTCAGATCGTGATCCGTTGTTTGTGGCAGATTTTTATGAGAGTTTTCAGCATGCTTTGGGTGCTAGGTTAGACCTGAACACGGCTTATCATCCTCAAACGGATAGTTAAACTGAGTGGATAAATCAGATTTTGGAGGATATGTTGAGAGCTTGTGTCTTCGATCTTGGTGGTAGTTGAGAAGAACACTTGCCATTGGTGGAGTCTGCTTATAATAATAGCTATCACTCAAGTATCGAGATGGCACCTTTTGAGGCTTTGTATAGGAGGTTATGTCGATCACCTGCTTATTGGATGGAGGTAGGAGATGCGTCATTATTAGGGCCAGAGTTAGTGAGAGAGGCCATAGAGAAGGTGAACATTATTCAGGAACACATTAAGACTGCACAGAGTCGTCAGAAGAGTTACGTTCATAGAAAACGTAAGGGGGTTGAGTTGAATGTTGGAGATTTATATTTTTAAAGGTCTTACCGATGAATGGTATCATGTGGTTCGGAAAGAAGGAAAAGTCGGCACCTAAATTTGTGGGACCATATGAGATCACTAAGAGGATTAGCAGTGTGGCTTACAAATTAGCTCTACCACCTGCTTTAGCTATGATTCATAATGTGTTCAATATATTTTTATTACGGAAGTGTGTGCAAGAGCTTTCCCAAGTAGTATCACCAGAAGTGCTGGAGATTAGTGACGATCTAATGTATGTAGTGCCACCGGATACTATTCTAGACCGGGATGTAAAGAAGTTGCGGCGTAAGAAAGTGAACTTGGTGAAAGTGCAATGAAACAAGGATGAGAATGATATCACTTGGGAATTGGAAGAGAAAGTTTGGCGTATGCACCCGGAGCTTTTTGCTTAGTACTCTCTTCTATCGAATCTCGAGATAAGATTCTTTTGAGATGTGCATATTCTAGCGACCCTAATTTTTTGTAAGTCATTATTTATTTATCATTACTTTATTTTATTTTTTGCTTTATTAATTGCGTGGTTACATGAGAATTTAATGTGTTATTTAATTAATTTAAAGTGATCGTAAATTATATATAATTAATCCGAATATTTATATGTTTATATTTTTTTATATATAAAAAAAGTATTTTATATATTGATAAATATATATCATATTTATGTATGTAATATTTATGTTATATAAGTATAATAGGAAATTAGATTATAATATATTAAACATAGGTTATAATTATAAAAGTGTGGAAGAATTTTCAATTTAGCAGCAGTTGAGAGAGAGAGAGAATTTTCAATTTAGCAGCAGTTGAGAGAGAGAGAGAGAGAGAGAGAGAGTGCAACTGGGAGAGAGAAAAAAGAGACGGCAGAAGAGGAGAAGGAAAAAATGGGTTAGGGTTTTATTTTGATGGCTTTATTATTCCCCAAGTATTTCTTTGATCTTCAAAAAAATAATTGTGAGTGCAAAACTCACTTCTCTTGATTTATATTTAATTCGTTGTTTTCATTTATTTATTTGATGTCGGTTTGATTTTGTATTTGCATGAAGATGATGGATTGATTTCAATTATTTTGATTAGTTATGTATGCAAAGTTTAGGGTTTATATATATATATATATATATATGAAATTAAAATAAACTAGGAACCTATAAATATATATATATATTTTGTGGTTGTAATCACAGTCATGGATATATGAAATTAAAATAAACTAGGAACCCATAAATAAATTCCGAATACTCCACCATGACTCCATGGATTGTTACTTTATTTGAGTGCTGGTGAGAAAAAGTGTATTAAAAAAAAAGAAGTAAGGATTATGAGATTTATTTGAATACCTTAGGCTCGACATTGTTATATTTGTTCTCATGAGTAGATAAGGTGTTGTATATATATATTGTTGCCTCGTTCTTAGGAATAGACGAGTACTTTGATTTACACGCTTATTTATATGCTATCTGTCTGGGGAGTGTGGGTCAAACTCGGGACAATATTCCCATGCAAGTTTGGCTTCGAAGCGGTGTTAGGTATACGGGAAGCACATGTGATATATGTGTAGGCCGGAAGTGAAGGGCTGAAGTGGTGGAGTTGAGGTGTAAAGATTTAATTATGAGTTTATTGATACAGTGTGAATTGTATTGATTTGTACACGTTGAAAAATAGTAAACGACCTCGACAAATTACGAAATTTGGGTAGAGGCATGTTTATGTAATTCTAAACAATTTTTATATTTTAATTTGTTACTAAAAGAATCGATTAGAGCTTGTAATCGGATGATCTTGGTTACAATAGTTTTTATTCATTTTAGCAATGTAGATTTTAGATTCTATTTAAACCCACAAAACGAGCTCATTTTTATTGATTTTGCAGAAACTGAAGTAAAATATTATTCTGAACACTTTTTATGTTTTGAACTTTTTCAAAAAAAATCATCTTAGGGTAGTTTATTTTCATTTTCAGTTTCAGATTTTTCGGTCGAATTCCGTCTAGGTTCTTCTATCAAATTTTTCTCTCAACCTGTTCAGTTTCTACTAAATTCGTTCATGGTGCCTTTTAGGAAATTTGAGTCTGTATAACTTTTGTTCTTTGAGTTTTGATCAATTTGAATGATTTAAGTATCAAACGGTGCGTTTTTATACTTCTTCAGCAATTTAATTATAATTAAATTATACTAACTTTATTTTTGCAGAATGGTAGGTCTTACTAACTTTTTATACAGGGCTGACCTACCATATTTTTATTTTTATTTTGTTTATTTTTTTTGTATACTCAATTTATATTTAGTTGTGTACGGGCAAGAAACTAAATGCCACCGTATCTTGGAAAACTATCCCTTCTTCTCGGTGTAGATGGAACTACTTGTCTTTTCTCATAACAAGAATTAAATATGCTTTTATTTGTGTCTAGTGGACACATGGGTGTCACATCTTGTACTCATACTAGTATATTTGTATACTGACCTGTTTTGTCTCTTGCCATCTTGGGTGCGTTCTATTTGAGCGTAGCCGAGCTTCATTTGCAGGATTAGTTGGGGCAAATAACTACGATTTTAGGACATGTCTTTCAAACTTCTTTTGTTTTCTAGAGTTTATGGCTGATATTAGTTTATTTATTTATTTATTTTTGACTTTAGTATTCTAACAATTTGGCATTATGGGTTATTTTATAACTTTATATTATTTAAGTTTTTTAAAATATTTGTTACTACTTTAATGTTGGAGGTATTGGATAGTCATGAATTTATTATGGATGGTTTGGCTGGTGTTTGTTAATTTTTTTTTATCCCTTCTATTTTTTTTTTATTTTTTTTTAAGCATTGAAATTTACTTAACCTTATGGAGACAAGAACATTTAGATTTTGTTTCACCCCTAGGATTTGAATGATGGAATATTGGTTGGGGTTTAGTCTTAATTTTATATTTAATTATCCAAATTTTGGGCTTGACACATCGCTTTATTGAATTCAAATCACAACACTTCACCATGAATTCAACCTCTTATATCTGATTGCAAGTCTCTTCTTGGGCGTGATTGGAATACCTCTATTCTGCATACCTATCAAGAGCCACACACTATTGTGGACAAATTAGCTAAAGGGTAATTCTATTTCTACACACAAATTCTCCTCATTTCACACACTTAATGAAAATTTTCATTAATACAATTTTGTCCTAAAATAAAAATACTATGATACCCTCATCTTCTTCTACCCAAACCCTAATTCTAAAACATCGCAATCATTTTCTATTGCCAGTGCCACCTCATTCGCCATCCCTTCCTTCCCTTTTTCCCTCTCTGCCTGCGATCACTTTCTGCCATGAATCATACATGTCATCACCCGCTCCCCGTACCCAAGGGTTAAGTATCGTGATGACCAGTAACTAAAGTTACCTCCGGCCAATTCTTAAACAAATTACTAAACACGAGCAGAAAATATTTAAGTAAGGGTATCAAAATAATCATTAGAACTTCTATTTTTATAACAAAATTTATTGACAAAAAAGACCGATATTTACACATGAAAATTAGAAATTATAAATACTACAAAAGTGCTATGTGTGTCTATTCCACAGCTCCGCGTCGAAGACTCTCCAAAAGCTATTTCTGAATTGCATTGTTTTCTTAACTTTAATTCCAACTTTTATCTTTCGTTCATTGCGACCCACTAGATACTCTAAACTAAACTCGAAGGTTCATAAAACTAACTAGAGAGCCAAGAGGGAGAACGAGAGAGTTAGAGTTGGTGAGATACATTAACCGATGGTCGTCTATATATATAGACGACAAAGTGTGGGGAGCAAGACACTTGTGGGGTACGCTTACTTTTTTTGTGCAGAAAATGTTACATTTTATTGTATTTTGGTCTAGAAAAAATATAATAAAAATACAATAATATTCAGAAAATAATATCGAACAATAATATAAAGTTAAAATTATTTTTTTTGAAATCATTTATTAAATAATACTAATATAAAATTTAAGGGACAACTTAAATTTTTAGGTTGTTACAATCTTCTCTCATTTTAAAAATTTTGTTCTCAAAATTTGTCATATGTGTAAACTATCTGCTACGCACTCTGATAAATATGTATTTGATGATTAATTTGATATAAAATATGTTGGAAAAAATGGTTTTATATAGGCATATTTTTTAACCCAATTTGGGTGGACCCCAAACGTGTTTTGGGGTGGGTCCGAAAAGGTGAAGTGGTGAAGATGGAACATCAAAACCATTTATGAGTGAATGGGAAGATGACGTCGTTTTCGGGTTTAACATTAATTTTTTAGATAAAATTCTTTTGAATTTTTTCAATAAAAATTATTGTGGGAATTTAATTTAATTCTAAATTCAAATTTTGGATTCCTAAATGGTTTCCTAAAATTTATACTTCTTTTCTTTATTTATTATATTATTCAATTTGTTATATATATATATTTAATAGTTTAATATATATATATATATATATGTTCAAATAGTTTATATAATAATATAGGACCAACAGTTTGAAACTCTCCAACGGCATTATTTTCAAATTGTTTGAAATTTGTTCTTACAATTTTCAAACCTTTTTGAAAAAGAATTCATGCAACAGTTTGCACCTTTTTACTTTGGTTGGGAACTGTTCGGGGCTAAATTTGGTTGCCTATATATATAGCCTTTAATCCAGCATTCTTGTACCCCAGGAAAAATTCAGTCCGTGTAATCTTATTTTGCAGTACAAAATATAGTTTGATATTTTTGTCTCTTTGCTGTCCAATTTTTCTTTGAGTGCATTTATTCTTCATATTTAGTTTTAGAATATATTAAAGAGAGTATAGATCACATGTTTGGTTCGCCGAACAAATTTATTTGAAGTGCTTCTATAAATTTGTGAAGATCATTGTATCCTGGGAGATAGACGCCATTCAACCGTAAGCACCTTAGCGGGGCGAATCTGTCTTAAGGACAGAGTGTCACACACTCGACTTCGTCTTGTAATTTTTATTTGGTTTGACAAAATAAATCTGGTATGTTTTTATTTATTTTGTTTGAATTTATTTGGAGTTATTTTATTTACACAGAAGATTGGTCCAACAATCTTAAGACAGATTCGAATTATTCTGTTTACAGAATTTTTCGTTTGTTTTTTTTTTCATTCTTCGTAAATAATTTCGAAAGAAAATTATTTTCTGTGGATTTACAAAATAATATTCTGGTTGGAAAAACAAATAGTGATTATATGCTATTTGACAGATAGTAGTAATATACTGTCTCTTTTCTTTGACAAACAACTAGTAGTACGATACTGGTGTCATTAACAATTCAGAATATATTTTTGTGGAATTTTTTCAGAAATTAATTTTGGGTTTTAGAAATTATTTTCTGAGTTTTTCATTAATTAAAATTCTGTTTTCAGTATTTTAATTATTGGAGTGTTACAAGAGATTTAAATTCTTGTGTGGAATTAATTTGGTTAAATAAAATTTTATTTTATTTCCAAATTAATTAGAAAAATAAAAGTTATAGTTTTTATTTCTTTTATTTTACAAAATTTAATTTCTTGTGTGGAATTAATTTGGTTAAATAAAGTTTTATTTTATTTCCAAATTAATTGAAAAATAAAAGTTATATTCTTATTTCTTTTATTTTACAGAATTTAATTTTCTGTGTGGAATTATTTTGGTTAAATAAAATTTTATTTTATTTCCAAATTAATTGAAAAAATAAAAGTTATAGTTTTATTTCTTTTATTTTACAGAATTTAATTTTCTGTGTGGAATTAATTTGTTTAAATAAAATTTTATTTTATTTTCAAATTAATTGGAAAATAAAAGTTACATTCTTGTTTCTTTTATTTTTTACTGAATTTAATTCTGTGAATTTGGTTTAATTTTCTGTGTAGTGTAAATTCTAATTATAATTTTGTTTTATATATTAGAATTGATGGCTACTGAAACTAATGCCCAAACAAGTACTACTGTGGTGGCTGCAATGACGCCAATCCCCTCTCCTGTTGTAACAGTACCGGTAAATCATGGTGAAAAGCCAGAGAAGTTCTTAGGAACTGACTTTAAAAGATGGCAACAAAAAATGTTGTTTTATCTTACAACTCTGAACCTGGCTCGTTTTCTCCGTGAAGATGCTCCTATCCTGAAAGAGGATAAAACCGACCGGCAAGTGGTTGCTGCGGTTGATGCTTGGAAACATGCCGATTTCCTTTGCCGGAATTATGTCTTGAACGGACTTGAAAACACATTATACAACGTCTACAGTCCAATCAAGACAGCAAAGGAACTTTGGAAATCGTTGGAGAAAAAGTACAAAACGGAAGATGCCGGCTCAAAGAAATTTGTGGTTAGCAGATTTTTAGATTTTGTAATGGTTGATTCAAAAACTGTGATCAGCCAAGCTCAAGATTTCCAACTCATCCTGCATGACATTCACGCAGAAGGTATGTCTCTCAGTGAATCCTTTCAAGTTGCAGCCTTAATTGAAAAATTACCAAAAGGCTGGAAGGAATTCAAGAACTACCTCAAACACAAGCGCAAAGAAATTTCTATGGACGAGTTAATTGTGCGTTTGAGGATTGAGGAGGACAACCGCAATTCGGAAAAGCGAGCTGGTAAGCTTCCTATGGAGTCTAAGGCAAATGTGGTGGAACATGCTTCAAAAACCAAGAAACGAAAGTCTTTTGGAGAAAGTTCATCACAAGGCTCTAAAGGGGGGGGGGGGGAAATAAAAAGTACAAGTTTAATGGCAAATGTTACATCTGTGACAAAGAGGGACATCGGGCCAAAGATTGCCGTAGCAAAGGCAAAAGCAAAAGAAGAACAAGCAAGAAGCCTGCTTAAGCCCACATGACCGAAGTGGATAATATTTCCAATGGTGTCGATGACATCAATCTTTCTGCAGTTGTTTCCGAGGCAAATCTTGTCGGAAATCCTAAAGAATGGTGGGTGGACACTGGTACTACTCGCCATATCTGTGCCGACAAAAAGATGTTCACATCTTATTCTTCAGTGGATAATGGTGAACAACTCTTTATTGGCAACTCCTCAACTTCCAAAGTTGAAGGACAAGGAAAAATTGTACTCAAGATGACATCTGGAAAGGAACTCACTCTCAACAATGTGCTGCATGTACCGGACATTCGCAAGAATCTTGTTTCCGGATCTTTGTTGAGTAAGAATGGGTTTAGGCTAGTATTTGAAAGTGATAAATTTGTACTTACTAAGAATGGGATGTATGTAGGAAAAGGTTACATGTCTGATGGCTTTTTCAAGTTAAATATAATGACCGTTGTACCCTCAATTATTAATAATACTACATTTTCTTCTTACTTGCTTGAGTCTTCAAATTTATGGCATGGTAGACTAGGACATGTTAATTACGGATCTTTGCGTAGATTAATTAATATGGAATGTTTACCTAAATTTAACATTGATTCAAATCATAAATGTGAAGTTTGCGTTGAGGCAAAATTATCTAAAACTCCTTTTCATTTAATTGAAAGAAGTACGGAACCACTTGAATTAATTCATAGTGACATTTGTGATTTTAAATCAATTCAAACTAGAGGTGGGAAAAAATATTTTATCACTTTTATAGATGACTATACTAGATATAGTTATGCTTATTTAATTCGAACCAAAGATGAAGCTCTGGAAACTTTCATTCAATATAAGAATGAAGTTGAAAATCAACTTGGTAAGAAAATCAAGAAACTTAGAAGTGATAGAGGGGGTGAATATGAATCACCTTTTGGTGAGTTTTGTAAAGAACATGGAATAATTCATCAAACCACCGCTCCTTACTCACCTCAGCAAAATGGAATTGCTGAAAGGAAAAATAGGACTTTAAAAGAAATGATGAATGCCATGTTAATTAGTTCTGGATTACCTCAGAACTTGTGGGGGGAAGCAATATTTTCTGCTAATTATATTTTAAATAAAGTACCCCGAAAGAAAATAAATCAAACACCTTATGAATTGTGGCATGGAAGAGTACCATCCTACAAATACTTAAAAGTGTGGGGGTGTTTGGCTAAAGTAGCTATTCCTAGTCCTAAAAAGACTAAGATAGGTCCTAAGACCATTGATTGCATTTTCATTGGTTATGCCAAGAATAGTAGTGCATATCGGTTTTTGATTCATAAATCAGAACATTCCGAAATGCATGTAAATACTATTATTGAATCTCGGAATGCATCGTTCTTTGAACATGTATTTCCGAATAAGATTGGACAAGAGACTAGTAATAAGAAAAGATCTTTTGATGCTATTACTAGTAATGATCAAGAACATGATCAAGAACAAGAGTTAGATCAAAATGAAGAAGAGGAACCTAGGCGTAGTAAACGTGCTAGAACCTCAAAATCTTTTGGTCCAGATTTTCTAACATATATGGTAGAAAATGAGCCTTTAACTTTTAAAGAGGCTATGTCTAGTCCTGTAGCTCCTTTATGGAAAGAAGCTGTCAACAGTGAAGTTGAATCCATCTTGCAAAATCACACTTGGGAACTAGTGGACTTACCACCAGGTTGTAAACCTCTTGTATATAAGTGGATTTTCAAAAGGAAAATGAAAACGGATGGATCAATTGACAAATACAAGGCAAGACTTGTAGTCAAAGGATTTAGACAAAAAGAAGGTCTTGATTACTTTGACACGTACTCACCGGTTACTAGAATAACACCCATTAGAATGCTAATTGCCATTGCATCTCTATACAATCTAGAAATTCATCAAATGGATGTTAAAACCGCTTTCTTAAATGGTGAGTTAAATGAAGAAATTTACATGGAACAACCAGAAGGGTTTTCTGTTCCAAGGAAAGAAAAGGAAGTGTGTAAATTGGTTAAATCGTTATATGGTTTAAAACAAGCGCCAAAGCAATGGCATGAGAAATTTGACAAGGCAATGATGTCAAATGGATTTAAAATTAATGAATGTGACAAATGTGTTTATATTAAAAACACAGATAAAGGTTATGTCATTGTATGTCTTTATGTAGATGATATGCTCATCATAGGTAGTAATAATGATATGATTAAAACTACCAAGAAAATGTTGAATAAACATTTTGACATGAAGGACATGGGCATTGCTGATGTAATTCTTGGTATGAAAATTACCAAAACATCAGAAGGATATGCTTTGTCACAATCTCATTACATTGAGAAAATACTTGACAAATTCAGCAAAGATGATGATCATCTTGCTAGAACTCCTGTAGATGTTAATTTGTATCTTTCTAAAAATGTACAGGAAAGTATTCCTCAATTAGAGTATGCCCAAATTATTGGGAGCTTAATGTACTTGATGAACTGCACCCGCCCAGATATAGCATATGCAGTAAGTAAATTAAGTAGATATACGAGTAATCTGGGAGTAGAACACTGGAAAGCACTGATAAAGGTTCTAAGATATCTCCGATTTACTCGTAACACTGGGCTTAACTATACTAGATATCCAGCAGTACTTGAAGGATACTGTGATGCAAATTGGATATCGGATACTAGAGACTCGAAGTCCACCAGTGGGTATGTCTTTACTCTTGGTGGCGCGGTTGTATCTTGGAAATCTTCCAAACAGACTTGTATTGCTAGGTCTACTATGGAATCTGAATTCATAGCTTTAGACAAAGCAGGGGAAGAGGCAGAATGGCTTCGCCACTTCCTTGAAGATATTCCAATTTGGCCAAAACCGGTGCCTGCTATATGCATACATTGTGATAGTCAATCAGCAATAGGTAGAGCACAGAGTCATATGTATAACGGTAAGTCTCGACACATTCGTCGTCGACATAATACCGTAAGACAACTACTCTCTAATGGAATTATTTCCATAGAATATGTTAAGTCTAAAGACAACATAGCGGATCCACTAACCAAAGGGTTAGCAAGAGAGTTAGTTGAGAATTCATCGAGGGGAATGGGACTAAAGCCTATTAAATAAGAGTTACCACAACGGCAACTCAACCTAGTTGACTGGAGATCCCAAGATCTAGGTTCAAAGGGACAACCGAGTTGTGATTGACTCAGAAGGATCACTGTGGAGTCCAACTCCTACCCATTTCTACGATGAAATAGTGATGTCTGCAGCGTTTGAGGTTAAGTAAAATTTTAATGATTTTTATATCTAGGTAAACCTCGTGGAGTATGGCAGAATACTCTTCATAAGAATCACCTATGTGAGTGTGAACTGGGCCGGTTCTATGAGATTTGTGAAAGGCTACAATTCTCTAAAGCACTCATGAAGACCAGGTTGTTCAGGGCCAAAATGAACACAATAGTGAGAACTAAACTGTGTCTGGAGATAATCTGTGTGAGTTCTATTGTCTTGGTTTACACAAACGGCTGAACAGTTCAAGACATCATGTTCACTGTTTAGCTAGTAAATCCGATAGTGTCTCACAAGGGAAGGTTCAAAGCCAAAAGCTACCTATCCTTTGCAGAATATTTCCAATTTCTAAACTCTCTGATTAGATCATGTTGTTGCATTTTCTCTCCGTCAACTTCCATTCATGTGGGGGATTGTTGGAAAAAATAGTTTTATATAGGCATATTTTTTAACCCAATTTGGGTGGACCCCAAATGTGTTTTGAGGTGGGTCCGAAAAGGTGAAGTGGTGAAGACGGAACGTCAAAACCATTTATGAGTGAATGGGAAGATGACGTCGTTTTCGGGTTTAACATTAATTTTTTAGATAAAATTCTTTTGAATTTTTTCAATAAAAATTATTGTGGGAATTTAATTTAATTCTAAATTCAAATTTTGGGTTCCTAAGTGGTTTCCTAAAATTTATACTTCTTTTCTTTATTTATTATATTATTCAATTTGTTATATATATATATATATATATTTAATAGTTTAATATATATATATATATGTTCAAATAGTTTATATAATAATATAGGACCAACAGTTTGAAACTCTCCAACGGCATTATTTTCAAATTGTTTGAAATTTGTTCTTACATTTTTCAAATTGTTTGAAATTCAAACCTTTTTGAAAAAGAATTCATGCAACAGTTTGCACCTTTTTACTTTGGTTGGGAACTGTTCGGGGCTAAATTTGGTTGCCTATATATATAGCCTTAAATCCAGCATTCTTGTACCCCAGGAAAAATTCAGTCCGTGTAATCTTATTTTGCAGTTCGAAATATAGTCTGATATTTTTGTCTCTTTACTGTCCAATTTTTCTTTGAGTGCATTTATTCTTCATATTTAGTTTTAGAATATATTAAAGAGAGTATAGATCACAGGTTTGGTTCGCCGAACAAATTTATTTGAAGTGCTTCTATAAATTTGTGAAGATCATTGTATCCTGGGAGATAGACGCCATTCAACCGTAAGCACCTTAGCGGGGAGAATCTGTCTTAAGGACAGAGTGTCACACACTCGACTTCGTCTTGTAATTTTTATTTGGTTTGACAAAATAAATCTGGTATGTTTTTATTTATTTTGTTTGAATTTATTTGGAGTTATTTTATTTACACAGAAGATTGGTCCAACAAAATATTACCTCAACAAAAACTTTACCAAAAACAACTCGCTATTTATTTGTCAAAACTTTTTTTTTGGGCCAAAATGAGAAACAATGGGTGACTTTAAAAACTTTTCATTGGTTTTGTTTCTAAAAATGATAAATAAATAAAATGAGAACACAATTAAACAATCGATTGGAAATGGAATGACAGAATCATATGCAAGAGTTAAAGGAATTTGAGATGAATTTCCATTTCTTTTATCCGTAAACTTTCCATTGATGGGAAATAGTTTCAAAATTAGTATCTTTATAAAAAAAAAAATTATAAATTTTGAAAGATTATAGATTTGGACTCATTTCTAAAACATCAAAATGAATTTTTTTTTTTAAAGATTTAGTATACCTGAGTGAATTTTTTTTTTCCTTCTAATTATGTAACATATACATGAAAGATATACACAATTATATATAGAGTAACAAATAACTCATCTTAGCTACACAAATATTTAATTTAAATACAACCTATAATCTAGCTCAATGTTTCCCCAATCCTATTTGTACAGGTGTCTTATGCTCTGATGTTTTTATAAAAATAATTTTAAAAACCTAGGTTCTGATACCACTTGTCATGACCCGCTCCCCATATCCAAGGGTTAAGTATCGTGATAGCCAGTAACTGAAGTTACCTCCAGGCAATTCTTAAACAAATTACTAAACACAGTGAAAAATACTTAAGTGAGGGTACCAAAATAATCGTTGGAACTTCTACTTTTATAACAAAATTTATTGACAAAAAAAACCGATATTTACATATGAAAATTAGAAATTATAAATACTATAAAAATGCTATGTATGTTTATTCCGTAGCCCGGCGTTGAAGACTCTCCAAAAGCTATTTCTGAATTACATGTTTCCTTAACTTTAATTCTAACTATTACTTTTTGTTCACTGCGACCCACAAGATACTCCAAACTAAACTCAAAGGTTTATAAAACTACCTAAAGAGCCGAGAGGGAGAATGAGAGAGTTAGAATTGGTGAGATGCATTAACTGATGGTCATCTATATATATAGGCAACAAAGCGTGGGGAGCAAGACACTGGCGTTTTCCTTTTTGGTACAGAAAATGTTACATTTTAGTGTATTTTGGTCTAGAAAAAAATATAGAGAAAAATATAATAAAAATGCCATAATATTCATAAAATAATATCGAATAATAATATAAAGTTAAATTTTTTTTTTGAAATCATTTATTAAATAATACTAATATAAAATTTAAGGGACAACTTAAATTTTCAAGTTGTTACAATGCACTCTCACAAGTCTTCCAACGCGAATCACTCAAGGTTAACTGTGAAGGTCTAGGATGGAGGAGGATGAGCTAGAAGTGGCAGTGGTGGCGATGGAGGGTTGAAAGTAGCGGCAACGATAATAGAGGAAGAGTGGGTCAATGAAAAAAAAAAAAAAAATAGTCACTGTTTGATCTAGTTTTAGAATATGTTTTCAAAAACAAATAAATAAAATTTCTTATTTCAATATGGTTTTATCTTTTTAGGGGCAAAAAAATTTAAAATTTTAAAAATATTTTTTTGGTATTTATTTTTGTCAAATTAATTTATAATTTTCTTAGAAATTTTTTAAAAAATTGATTCAAACATTCTTAGGGTTTTGAAATTAAAAATAAGGGTAATATTAGAATATAGAGATATGTATTAAGAATTTATATTTTTATAATGTGTGTATTGAGAATGTGTTCATTAAGTGTATGTACTGAGAAAAATTAGTGTGTGGAAATAGAATTACCCTTAGCTAAAGTTATTTTTGCATAGATCTCTTGAAATATATCCTCAACCTTCTTACTTTGTAAAATCTTTTTTAAATAATGACAACAGTATATTAAAAAATAGTATATTTCCATAAATAAAACTTTATCTCTTTATCAAAAATTTTTTAAAAAAATTCTATTCAATAGTTTGTAGGGCGCTTGGGCAATAATTCAAATTTAAATTTTCTTTGTCCAAAGGTCCAGATGTTAAAATATAAGTCCATAAGGACAAATTTTTACAAAATGACTAAAATATCCATCACACACAACGATCTTCTTTGTCCAAAGGCCTAGACGCTAAAATATCAAGTCAATAAGGACAAGTTTTTACAAAATGACTAAAATATCCTCTCTCTCTCTCTCTATAAACGATCTGTTGAAAACGACATGTGAGAACTTGGCCCATTTCTTTAAACGCCCCCTCTCTCTTTCTCTCTTCAAACTCTAGCCTCATGTAGCATCTCTCTCTTTCTCTCTCTCTCTATCTCCTCTTCTCTTTATCTCACTTGCTTCCCTCTCTTCGGTGCCGCCTCATGATTCTGCACCATGAAAGATCGACGCTGGAAATGAGGATTGAAGAACCAAAGTGGTGGTTGAGGGAGGCAAGCTGAGATCCAAAGAGAACTCCAGCGAGATCGTACTGGATAAGAGGGGAGCCGTTAATGATGGAAACAACATCACAGAGGTCGATGCAAGCATAGTGATCACAGAGTAGAATGACTCGAACACCTCGCCCTCGTGAGGTTTCTTTAGAATCACCATTGATGAGGAAAGAGAGAAAGAGAGAGAGAAATAGTAGATGGTGTCTAGGGTTTTTGTTGGTAGATAAATTAATATGAAATATTAATAAAGAATAGGGGTTTATGTGATGCAGTGAGTAAGTTTCTCCTCCATTTCCTTCGCCGCTACATTGACGATTTGAAAGAGAGATGTGATATAGAGAGAAACAGTGGTGTAAGGTGGTTTTGTTCCTCAGCGTCATCACCGCATGTTAGAAAATTTATAAAGGCAGTGTTGAATTGAAATAGATTCCATTTGAATGAAAGGGTGCAACCTTTAATGACGTCTCTTTGTTTTAAAGGAAGGGTCAACCCTCCATTTGAATGAAAGGGTTCCACCCTTTCATGGTGTCTCTTTATTTTAAAGGAAAGGTCATGTCCATTTTTCACGCCTTTTCTATTCAAACTGAATAGGTGCCAACAAAATCTATATAAAAGCAATCACATTCCAATTTTATTCATTCCAAAATTCCTCAAATTCTAGCATTCTTTCTATATTCTTCATACTAGTTCCTAGAGAGTTACAAAACATATGTTTGATTCGCCTGGCAGATTATTTGTAGTGCTGCTATAATCTGCGTTTTCTGATCATTGTATCTTGGGAGATAGACGCCAATAACCCGTAAGCACCTGTGCGACAGTGAATTTATCTTAACAACAGACACACTCGACTTGATCAAAAGTTTATGTTCTAATTTTCCGGTACAAGAATATTACAGTAAGTATTTTATTTTTGTTATTTCAAGTTTCATTTCTCTACATAGAAAATTATTTCAACAATCTTGAGATAGACTCGAATTATTCTGTTTATACAGAATTTTTCGTTTGTTTCCTTTTCTCTGTTCTTTACAGAATTTATTTTCTGTGGGGTTTTTTTCATAATTCAAATTTTGATTTTTTCGGAAATAAAATTTACGGGTTTGTTCAACAATTAAAATTATGATTTTCAGTTTTGTAAATTATTGACATTGGATTTGGTTTTACAGAATTTATATTCTACAAAGTAATATTCTGGTTAGAAAATACAAATAGTAGTAATATGTTGTTTGAAAAATAATAGTAATATACTGTTTATTTTCTTTGACAAATAGTAGTAATTTACTATTTGTTATTGGTTTTTTCCAGAATATTAAATTGTGATTATTTTGTTATGTGTGAAATTGGTCAGAAATTAATTTTGTTTTTTAGAAATAATATTCTGAGCTTTCATTAATTAAAATTTTATTTTAAGTATTTTAATTTTTGAAGTTTACAGAAATAATTTTCTGTGTGGAATTAATTTGCTTAAATAAAAAGTTGTTTTCAAATTAATTTGAAATAAAAGTTACAATTTTGTCTCTGTTTTTTTTTTACAGAATTAAATTCTGTGTTTTATGGTTTAATTTTCTGTGTAGTATAGAATTTTAATTCTAATTTTGTTTTATAATTTAGAATTCATGGCTACTGAAACTACTCAAACCTCTAATCTGATCGGTGTTGCGACTGCCCCGATCTCTCCTGCTATTGTGACAATCCTAGTAAATCACGGGAAAAAGCCAGAAAAGTTGCAAGGAACTGACTTTAAAAGATGGCAGCAGAAGGTGCAGTTTTATCTTACTACATTGAATCTTTCAAGTTTCCTTCGTGAGAATGCTCCTGTGCTAAAAGAGAATGAAATCGACCGGCAAGTGGTTGCTACGGTCGATGCATGGAAACATGCGGATTTCTTTTGCCGTAACTATAGCTTGAATGGGTTTGATAATACACTGTACAACATATATAGCTCTGTCAAAACGGCAAAGGAATTATGGGATTCATTGGGGAAAAAGTGCAAAACAAAAAATGTTGGCTTGAAGAAATTCGTGGTGGGCAAATTTCTAGACTTTGTGATGGTTGATTCAAAGACTGTGATCAGCCAAATTCAAGATCTCCAACTCATTCTGCATGACATCCATGCAGAAGGCATGTCACTACGTGTAGACGTCCCCGAACGCCCCGGGAGGGTTAGCTCCCGTTCTGTTCATTTGGGGTCACTACAGCTCGGACTCTCAAATGTCACGGTTCTTAATCTGAACCAAAGAGTCTAAATCCGGCAAATCGTTTTGAGAAAACAGATTTTTAGAAAAGAAGTGCCAAACATGGACTGCTTTGCCAGATACAGAGTCGCCACCTAAATATTTTATTTTGGGAAATTTAGGAAACCCTGACTCGTTGCCTAAGGCCACGTGTCCGTCATCACCAAAGTTGCCTCGGCTCGGGAACTTGGGTACGATTGGGGAAGGTCACTTCGTGAGCACCCCCGCTCGTCTGATCAAAGATCGGCCTCTACTAACCGTGATATCTATTTTTGAAAACATTGTGTGTTCTTATTTCGGTTATTAGCCTAGATTTACTATGTGATGCGCACAGCATACAAGTATAGACTGGATCGCCTGAATTGGAACAAAATATTTCATGTTTGTTTTTGAAAGATGGTTTGATGGTGCTACTCGCAAGTAGGCTAAGACGTGGATTTGCCACCCTCGGGTGGGCTTAGAAAAGATGGTTTTGCCACTATCTAGTGGGCTTAAAACTCACAGTCAATGATTTTTTCCAATTCAAATAACCCAACCTTCACCCACAGGCATTCATGCAGTTATATCACATAAGCATATTGCCTCATGGTAAGCATGCTATCATGGCATTCACTTACACGCATGCAAGGATGCTAAAGCATAAAGCTCACCGGGTACTCCAAGCCAAAACAAAAACTCATTAGAAATCATGCATGAATTCTAAGTATACAGAAATGCCTAATGCAACACATGCAAAAATGCAAACTATAGCAGGCTCAGCTATTCTAAACATGGCATATGGAATGCTACAGCTAACATGTATTCAATCTTAGAATTGAAAATACAATGCAGTTAGTATGATGCGCCGAGCCCGGTGCATGTAAAACAGATGAATGAATGCAAATATGCTATCATACTGTATGCTAATTGAAATATGCCCTAATCTAACCATTATAAGCAGGTAAATAAAAGGGAGAAAGACGTGGGGTTGGAAGACATACGACACACACACGCACACTTATTACAATTATGCCCTCGCACAGAGGGTCCGAATAAATAGTACAGTCTCAAATAAAAGAATATTACAGTCCAAATAAATATTACAGTCCAAATAATATACAAATTCCTAATTAATTAATCAAATTGACTAAGAAAGTTGTAAAACTGGCGTGCAAGCCAGGGACTGCCTTGCTCCTGATGAATGATGCATGTCTGGGCTGCCTTGCGCGGAAATCCACTGGGATGCCCCAATTAGCCTCTGTTTACACCTTTTCTTGAAATGCGCGCCAAACTCCAAAAAGTTGCTGATTCTTCATTTTGCTGCAACAGAGAGCAGGAAAGGGGCATGGCAATGTATTTTCACAGATATATGCATGCCTCGATCCTCGGCCACCAATCACGCATATCAATGCATGATGTCAGAGGAGTCGAAATGTGCAACTTAATATAGAATGAATGCACGTGTAAACACAACAAGAACCTAACTCCATCATGGGTAATCCGGAGTGTCGGTGACTGGGAATTGAGACACGTTCCGTCACTCGGAGTACGAAATGCACCTCGTTTCCCGTGCCTGGGCTAACTCCTATCCCGAACACGATGCAATATGCATGATATGCATGAATGCAACTAAGATACAACCTAGTATGCACAATGCTATGAAAATGAGATGTCTCGAAATGCGTGCACACGGGCACGCAAATTGAGAAAATGACAGAATGCGATCTAAGATACAACCTAGTATGCACTATGCTGTAAAAAAGAGATGCCTAGAAATGCGTGCACACGGGCTCGCAAATCGAGAAAATGACATACGCAATGCAAATGACATGGAAATATGACATGGGCTTACACTAACATGAGAGAGCCTCAGCCACGCTCACATAAGAGGCCGATGGATGAAAATGAAGTGCCTCGAAACGCGTGCACACGGGCACGCAAATCGAGGCAATGGCATATACAATGCAATATGGCTAAAATGGCATATAGAATACAACATGGACTTATCCTAACATGAGAGAGCCTCAGCTACACTCACATAAGAGGCCGATGGATGAAAATGAAGTGCCTCGAAACGCGTGCACACGGGCACGCAAATCGAGGCGATGGCATATGCAATGCAATAGCATGGAAAATGATACGCAAACATGCTAATGGAATTTCAGCACTGAAATGTGGGGGAAAACAGCCCGAAATGAGGCGAAAGTGCACCCGATGCATGGAATAGCCCTGAAGCATAAATTTTGGCACCCGAAATGGCCTATAGCTATACCAAATATGCACAATATGGACATGAAATGAATAGACAGTAGCAAGGCAGCCCCAAAATTAGCATTTTACCAGTACAAATCATGGCCAAACAGCAAGCAAAGATAGGGCAAAACTAGTATGCAAAAATGGCCCTAAATGTGAGATAATGAAGCAACTCACAGTTGCTGACCCAAAACAGGTTAGGGCCCTTCAACAACATTGAAGAGGGGCCCAAAATATGACATTTTTCAGAACTGTAAAAACCCCAAAAACAAACATAGGTATGGCTAAGTTCTTATGCAAGAATTGGACCGAAAAATGGACAAAGAAGCAAGTGGTAAATGAAAAACCCAAACAGAAAAAGACTCTTCTATAACACTGAAGAGGGGCCAAAAATATGACTATTTACAGTTTATGGCAGCCCCCAAAACAGTATACAAACATGCTAGAAATGCAATGCAAAATGAGGCTCAAAAGTGGCTATAACACAAAGTATACAAAATATTCAACAAAAAGCCAAAGACCCTTAATGAAACATGACAAGGGGGTCAAAATATGGCTGTTTTCAGTTCGGACCAAAGTCCAAAAACAGCAACATCAGGGGCTGCCAAAGCATGCAAAAATGGGGACCAAAAGAGAGATATAACACGAAGTGTATAAAATATACCTAAAACCATGAAAGGCCCTTAATGAAACATGAATAATGGGCCAAAATAAGACTATTTTCAGTACTGTAAAAATGCCAAAAACAGAAGCACAATGGGCTGCCAAAGCATGCAAGAAAAGGGGACCAAAGAGGGATATAACATGAAGTGGCAGATGGAGGTCCCAAACAGTGATGATCCCTTCTTCAATGTTGAAGAGGGGATCAAAATAAGCCTATTTACAGTTTACATCATGCTCCAAAACAGATCACATATAGGCTAAAAACATCATGCAAGAAAATGGCATTCAAGGAGGATATTGAAGCAAGTGCAATATGGGGGCCTCAAACAGTGTTGAGCCCTTAAGCAAAAGTGAAAAAGAGCTCAAAAGAAGGCCACTTTCAGTTAGGGCCGGAGCTCAAAACAACAAGCATATATGGCTTAAAAATGACACAAGAAATGAACCAAAAAAGGGGAAATGAAACTCACCCTTGAAGACAAGTCTTTGGTTGCTTCTTGGCTTGAGAAGTGATGCCTCCTAGCTGCTGGAAAGCCTCTCAAGCTGCTGGAAATGGAGTAGTGGTGGTGGTGCTTGGTGGTGGTGAAGAAATGAGGTAGAACTTAGGAGTTTTCAAGGAAAATGAGAGAGATGGATGGAGATATGTATGTATATGCTTGAAGCAATTTTTCTAACCCTTAATACAAGAGATGGCAGCTGGTTATATGGACCAAGGAGAGGGGGAGCATGGAGGGAAAGGGTAGGGGAAAAGGACCAAGTCCTTTCCCCAAAAGGTGTCCCCCGGATGTAGATATTTCTGGGGGACAACAGTTATACAGCTGTAAAGTGCATATTGTGAGGATTAAGGCCGGCCAACTTTCAAAGCTGCAGGTGGCCGGCCGGCCACCCCCCCTAGCCGGCCGGCTAGGGGTCAAAAAGGTCAAGTTGATTTTCTGGCCGGCCACCACAAAAAGATGTCCTCTCAGGTCCCCTCATCACAACCCTGTGGTTCGAATTTGGAAACTGTAAAACAGGAGAGAGAATAGGCCATTTTTAGGAGGGGGTCAAAAGGGTCAGGTGGAATTAATGCCCGGCCACCAACTTTTAGGGTCCTCCCATGTGTGTACATCACAAATATGTGGTTAAAAGTTCAAGAAAATGGCCCAGGGGTGTTCAACATTGGCTCGAAAGTGAGAAAAACGGGCGTCGGAGGGCGCCGGAGGATATATAATTGGTTGCTGAAACAATTGCTGGCCTCCCACCCTTCTACGGCCTTCCTGGTGATGAAACAGAGGTACCTACCAAAAATGAACGAAAACCGATGCAAAACGAATGCTCGGGGGCCAAAACGCGCAGTTCGAGGCCCCGAAAACTGCCTGTTAAACACCGAAAGTGGTATTCGACCACGAAGTGGGTCTCTCAGACCTCAGTGTCCCTTAAAAGGGAGAAAATAAGATGTATGCCAAAAATCAGAGCAAATGGAGATGGTTAAGCGGTCTCGAACCGAGGCACACGGCCTGACGGCTCTGAAAACCGGGAACCGGGCCCCGAAATGGGCAAAATGGCCTATAGCCACAAAATGTAGCCCACGGCCACTGAGAGATGGTCTACAGGACCTTTCCCTCCCTTCAGGAAAAGAAGCAGAGAAAATCGAGTCTGGTTCGCAAACCGAGGCAAGGCACAGAAGAGGATTCGGAAATCCAGAGGCAGGGCTCACGGCCGCGACTCTGAGACTTCTGAATGAGCACGATATGCAATATCACCAAGCGCTCAATCGGTGACGTCTGAGTCTTAAGGTCGGTCAAAAATAGGGTGTCTACACTACGCGAGTCCTTCCAAGTCGTTGCTCTAATTGAAAAATTACCACAAGGATGGAAAGAATTCAAGAACTATCTCAAGCATAAACGCAAATAAATGACTTTGGAAGAATTAATGGTGCGATTGAGAATTGAGGAAGACAACCGGACTTCTAAGAAGAAGGTTGTCATGACCTAAACCTGCCCGTAAAAGTTTAGATCATGACCGGCCAGTAACCTTAGATTACCTTCGACCTTAAAAACAAAATTTTAATATATATTCAAATCATATCGGGGCCTAAAACGGAAGCAAATCAAATAATAATGTCCATTGAGCTGTGTATACATGATGACCTGAAATAGTTAAACCATTTAACTACACTTTCCATATTTACATATACAATGATAGAGCTCATATAGATCTCATACACTATATTCAAACAAAACTAGGCTTGGCGAAATAACACTACGCCTCTACATGGAGGCACTTTATGGGTAGCTTGACGGAGAGGCGGACTCTGGGATAAACTCTACTGCTGACCCTCCGATTGCACACCTACATACATATATATACAAAAAAATGGGGTAAGCTAGAGCCAGTGAGTAATACCAAAATAAAGAGGTTAGCGAATGGTGTCTACCACATTATGTAAACATGACTTACAATTGCGAAATATATATCTTAAATTATTTTCAACTATCCTTTTCATGCAAAACACTTATCGTATCAAAATCCGTTCATATACAAAGAGCCCGAAGGCGTATCAAAGGGACCACAAAGGTCAAGCAAAGGGCTAGGATCACATTTCAAAAAAGGGACATTCATTCATTCATATAAAATAACATTTCATAAACATAAGTCATATGACAATTTACAAACATCCATATTCACACTTACAGAACGGCCTTGGACCCAACATATTACGGGACGGCCTTAGGCCCAGCAAATTAACAGGACGACCTCGAGCCCAACATAATAACAATTTAGTTCGTGAAATTCATTCATGTCGAATAAATACAATCTTCAGAAAATATAACAATTAGGAATAGTTAAATAAATGAACAGAACATATCTTTATAGAGTTATTACTCACAGTGGTTTCCAGAAATAGTTGACTGGTCCTTGAATCTTGACCTGCAATCACAATGCACATAGCACAACATATCGAAACATAGAATTACTCTCTTGCTCGAATTTACTTCTCTTAATCTTTTCTTAATCCAATCATGGGATTTTGACGATAAAAGGAGATCAAGATGTGTTTTTTTTTTTTTTTTTTTTAAGTTTAAGTATTGAGGCTAAGGATTGAAGTGATTTGACAATTTGATAATCATAAGGAAATGGGAATATGTTTGCTTAATAAATGTGGTATTGAGGCTAAAGTTAGGAATGATTATGGAATTTTGATGTTTTGATTAGAACAATGGTGAGTACAAGCATGTTGATTTGCGGAAACGTAATAGGATAAAAGATTTCGATCTTCGCTTGAAGCCAAGAAATTATATGGGTTGCATGTTAAATTAGACTATGAGAATATGTGGGAGATTGAGCCATTTGATTATCAATGAAGTATGTGAAACTATAGTGATTGAGATATTTGATGATCAATGGCGTATGGAATTATAGTGATTGAGAGCTAGAAAATTGTTTAATATGCATAAGGTTGATGTGGCGAAAGACATAATGTATGAGCCATTTACACAAGCTCCCTTACATCTTTCGAAACACACAACATATCACTTTGTCACGAAATACGTGCAGCTTAATACGTGAAACTTAAATGTATGTTAGACACGCTAATGCTCAATGAACACGTGTGTGAGATCTAAACTCGTGCTCTAATACCAACTGTCACAACCCAAACCTGCCCCTAAAAGTTTGGATCACGACCGGCCAGTAACCTTAGATTACCTTCGGCCTTAAAAACAAAATTTTAATATATATTCAAATCATTTCGGGACCTAAAGTGGAAGCAAATCAAATAATAATGTCCATTGAGTTGTGCATACATGATGACCTGAAATAATTAAACCATTTAACTACACTTTCTATATTTACATATACAATGATAGAGCTTATACAGATCTCACACACTATATGAAAGACTTCAAACAAAACTAGGCTTGGCGAAATAACACTACGCCTCTACACGGAGGCACTTCATGGGTGGCTTGATGGAGAGGCGGACTCTGGGATCAACTCTACTGCTAATCCTCCGATTCCACACCTATATACATATATATACAAAAAAAAGGGTGAGTTAGAACCCAATGAGTAATACCAAAATAAAGAGGTTAGTGAATGGTGTCTACCACATTATGTAAACATGACTTAAAATTGCGAAATATATATCTTAAATTATTTTCAACTATCCTTTTCATGCCAAACACTTATCGTATCAAAATCCGTTCATATACAAAGAGCTCGAAGGCGTACCAAAGGGACCACAAGGATTAAGCAAAAGGTCAGGATCACATTTCAAAAAAGGGACATCCATTCATTCATATAAAATAACATTTCATAAACATGATTCATATGACAATTTACAAACATCCATATTCACACTTACAGAACGGCCTTGGGCCCAACATATTACGGAACGACCTCGAGCCCAACAAATTAACAGAACGACCTCGGGGCCAACATAACAACAGAACGACTTTAGGCTCAACATAATAACAGAATGGCCTTAGGTCCAACATATTAACAGAGCAACCTTAGGCCTAACATAATAATAGAACGGCCTCGGGCCCAACATAATAACAGAACAGCCTTAGGCCCAACATAATAATAATTTAGTTCGTGAAATCCACTCATGTCGAATAAATAAAATCTTCAAAAAATATAACAATTAGGAATAGTTAAATAAATAAAGAGATCATATCTTTATAGAGTTATTACTCACAGTGGTTTCCAAAAATGGTTGACCGGTCCTCGAATCTTGACCTGCAATCACAATGCACATAGCACAACATATCGAAACATAGAATTACTCTCTTGATCCAATTTACTTCTCTTAATCCAATAAATCAATTCCTTACTTTGCTCCTTAACCAATTCTTTATGTTGGTTATAAAATCATTAATTCTCAATAAGTCATAATCCGTGTCTAGGAAAATAGGAAAAAACGAAAGGAAACTGGGTTAGGAGAAAAAATAGCTTGAAACGGTTGGAAAGAAAGTGAACAGCCTTCACTAATTTGAACATATTTATTTGTGTACTTAGAATTTGGTTGTGATACCATCACCATTGGAAACTAGACTTCCAGAGCTTGAATTTAGTTTCAAGAATCACTTAAAAAGGAGTCTGAATGAAGGAGATATACTTATTTGAAGTTATCAAGTATAAGCTGAAACAGGACATGATGCATGTGTGCCCACTTTGACCGCTCGTGCGGTGACTGGACCGCTCGAGCGGTGGACTTGGCCGCTCGAGCGATGGTTTAAGCAGAATGAAATTCCCTATTTTGTTCATGTTCCGCTCGTGTGAAACTCGTGGCCGCTCGTGCGGTTTGGGAAAAATCAGACAATCCAAAAATTCATCAAAGATTGAGTTGTCAAACCCAAATTCTCATGTAATCTTTCTTTAAAACATGATAAACCAACATATTTCAAGGGTAATTGAAGCTCAATTGCCTCAACTTGCTTTGATTCCAAATTCAAAATATTAACTTCCACGAATTCAAAGTTTTCAACATAAAGTTTCCGTTTCATGTAAATTCATGTTGGATTTCTTCAATCAACTAGTTCCATGTAAAATCTAGAATCCATCTCATGTTATTTCTTCATATTAAACTCAAATCAAACAAATTCAAAAGAGATAAGGCTCTATTAACTCCAAGAACTCATAACTCAAAACCCTAGCTTATTTAAGTGTTTAGTCTTCAAATTTCCTCTTGATTCCATGCAATAGATGAAGTATCTACAAAGATTATAGTTGAATTCACATACCTTAGCTCAAATCTTTGAATCCCCCTTGAATCTCTTCAATTTCCAAGCCTTCCTTCTAGAATTCAAGAACTCTCTTCTTTCTCTCCTCCTCTCTTGTTTCTATCTCTCTAGGAGATATTTTTGAGCCTAAACAACCAAGGTTGTCATATATACATACATAAGTTAAGCTAATTACGTAGGTTAGCTTAATCTAAGGTTTATTTTAATTAAACTCAATTAATTTATTACGAATCGTAATTTTGCCAAATTTTACTACGAATCGTAATTTTGCCAAATTTTACTACAAGCTCTAAAAATTACGCTAAAGACAGATATGAAGTCGGTTTTGGTTTATCTCACTTCTAAGCCTTTTAATTTTCAGTTTAAAGCTATAAGTTTAACAAATTTTTCTACAATCAGCAGATATAACTTCAAATCCTTATAATTCACATCTTTAGACATGCAATTCCGCAACAACCACATAATTAGCCTAATCATGACTAATCACAAGTCCCATATAATTTAATTAACCTAATTTGACTTCCATTAGAGCCCAATTAATTATATTTAAATTTATCAGTTCAAATCAGATTTTTAATCAAACTTCCAAAAAGCTCCAAATATCGAATTAAACTTATTTCCATCATCAATTGTGGTTTCCCACATCAATAAGGCCCTCAATTTCAAGTCAAACTCAAGGTCTCCGGTAATAAATTATATACTCAGATTGAATACCTCATAAATAAATTTAATTCGTAATAATCCTAATTCCTACTCCTCATAACGTAATTAACTCCAATTTAGATCCAATTAATCAAATCTCAATTTTACAATTCTGAATCGAATATTTAATTAAGCTCCCATATGGTCTGATACTCGAAATTAAAATAATTTGACTCATTACTTATTCTTCCTTGAGCCAATAGGCTTTCAATTTCTAATTCCAAATAATCTTCAATAGAATTGTATACAAATCACTCTCCATAATTTTCATAATTCCCAATTCAGAATAGTAGGCAATTAAAATTCAAATCTCCGTCATTAATTAAATATAAACTATTACATGATGGGGTTATTACAAAGGTTGGCAAGCATCCTATGAAGTCAAAGGCTAATATGGTGGAACATGCTCCAAAAGCAAAGAAACAAAAATTCTTCAGAGAAAGATCTTCGCAAGGTTCTAAGAGGGGGGGCGGATACCAAGAAATTTAAGCTTAATGGCAAATGCTACATTTGTGCCAAAGAGGGACACCGGGCCAAAGATTGTCGTAACAAGTGCAAAGGTAAAGGAAAGTCAAGTAAGAAACCTGCTCAAGTCAATGTCACCGAAGTGGACACAATCTCCAACAGTGTCGATGACATAAACCTTTCAGCCATTGTTTCCAATGTCAACCTTGTCGAAAATCTCAAAGAATAGTGGATGGACATTGGAGCCACTCGTCACATTTGTGTTGACAAAAAGATGTTCTCCTCCTATTCAGTGGTGGACAATGGAGAAGAACTATTCATGGGCAACTCCTCAACTTTTAAAGTTAAAGGACAAGGAAAGGTAATTCTGAAGATGGCATCTGGAAAGAAACTCACCCTCAACAATGTGCTGCATGTACCAGAGATTCGCAAGAATCTTGTTTCCGGATCTCTGTTGAGCAAGAATGGGTTTAGGCTAGTTTTTGAAAGTGACAAATTTGTACTTATCAAAAATAGGATGCATGTAGGAAAATGTTGCATTTTATGATTAATAAAACTACATCTTCTTCTTACTTGTATGAGCCTTCTAAATTATGGCATGGTAGGTTGGAATATGTTAATTATGGATCTATGCGTAGATTAGTTAATATAGAATATTTGCCTAAATTTGAAATTGATCCAACTTATAAATGTGAAATTTGTGTTGAGGCAAAATTAGCTAAAACTCATTTTCATTCAATTGAAAGAAGTACAAAACCACTTGAATTAATTTATAGTGACATTTGTGATTTTAAATCAATTCAAATTAGAGATGGAAAAAAATATTTTATTACTTTCATAGATGAATATACTAGATATAATTATGTTATTCAATTCGAACCAAAGATGAAGTTTTGGAAACTTTCATTCAATATAAGAATGAAGTTGAAAATCAACTTGGCAAGAAAATTAAAATTCTAAGAAGTGATAGAGGTAGTGAATATGAATCACATTTTGGTGAGTTTTATAAAGAACATGGAATAATTTATCAAACCACCGCTCCTTACACACCTCAGCAAAATGAAATTGCTAAAAGAAAAAATAGGACTTTGAAAGAAACGATGAATGCCCTATTAATAAGTTTTAGATTACCTTAAAACTTGTGGGGGGGAAGCAATACTTTCTGCTAATTATATTCTTAATAAAATATCCCGAAAGAAAGTGAATCAAACACCTTATGAAATGTGACATGAGAGAGTACCATCTTACAAATACTTAAAAGTGTGGGGGTGTTTGGTTAAAGTGGTTATTCCTAGTCCTAAAAAGACTAAGATGGGTCCTAAAACTGTTGATTGCATATTCATTGGTTATGCCAAGAATAGTAATGCATATCGATTTTTGATTCATAACTCAGAACATTTAGAAATGCACGTAAATACTATTATTAAATCAAAGAATGCATCATTCTTTGAACATGTGTTTCTTAATAAAATTGGTCAAGAGACTAGTACTAACAAAAAATCTTATGATGCTATTACTAGTCATAATCAAGAAAAAGAGCAAGAGTAAGATCAAAATGAGAAAGATGAACCCGTAGTAAACAAGCTAGAATCTCAAGATCTTTTGGTCTAGATTTTCTAACTTTTTTGTTAGAAAATGAGCCTTTAACTTTTAAAGAAGCTATGTCCAGTCATGAGGCTCCTTTATGGAAAGAAACTGTAAATAGCGAAGTTGAATCTATCTTGCAAAATTATACATAGGAATTGGTGGATTTGTCACCAGGTTGTAAACCACTTAGGTAAAATTGGATTTTCAAGAGAAAAATGAAAGTAGATGGATCAATTGACAAATGCAAGGTAAGACTTGTGGTTAAAGGATATGGACAAAAAGAACGTTTTAATTATTTTGACACATACTTACCAGTTACTAGAATAACATCTATTAGAATGGTAATTGCCATTACATCTTTGTACAATCTAGAAATTCTTCAAATGGATGTGAAAACAACTTTCTTAAATGGTGAGTTAAATGAAGAAATTTACATAGAACAACCAGAAGGATTATCTGCTCTAGAAAAAGAAAAGAAAGTGTGTAAATTGGTTAAATCATTATGTGGTTTAAAACAAGCACCAAAGCAATGGCATGAGAAATTTGACAAGACAATGATATCAAATGGATTTAAAATTAATGAATGCGACAAATGTGTTTATATTAAAAACACAAACAAAGGTTATATTATAGTATGTCTTTATGTGGATGATATGCTCATCATGGGTAGTAATAATGACATGATTAAAACAATCAAGAAAATTTTGAACAAACATTTTGACATGAAGGACATAAGGATTGCTGATATAATTTTTGGTATGAAAATTACCAAAACATCAGAAGGATATGCTTTGTCACAATCACATTACATTGAGAAAATACTTAACAAATTTAGTAAAGATGATGATCATCTTGCTAGAACACCTATGGATATTAATTTGTTTCTTTCTAAGAATGTACAAGAAAAAATTTCTCAATTAGAGTATGCCCAAATTATTGGAAGCTTAATGTACTTGATGAATTGTACTCGCCTAGATATAGCCTACGTGTAGACGTCCCCGAACGCCCTGGGAGGATGAGTCCCGTTCTGTTCATTTGTGGGTCTACTACAGTTCGGACTCTCAAATTGTCACGGTTCTTAATCTGAACCAAAGAGTCCAAACCCGGCAAATTGTTTTGAGAAAAAAACAGATTTTTTTAGAAAAGAAGTGCCAAACATGGACTGTTTTGCCAGATGCAGAGTCGCCACCTAAATATTTTATTTTTGGAGAAATTTAGGAAATCCTGACTCGTTGCCTAAGGCTACGTGTCCGTCATCACCAAAGTTGCCTCGGCTCGGGAACTTGGGTACGATTGGGAAGGTCAGCTATGAGCACCCCCTCTCGCCCGATCAAAGATCGGCCTCTACTAACCATGATATCTTGTTTTGAAAACATTACATGTTCTTACTCCGGTTATTTAGCCTAGATTTACTATGTTATGCGCACAACAAACGAGTATAGACTGGGTCGCCCAAATTTTAACAAAACATTTCATGTTTGTTTGTTTGAAAATGGTTTGATGGTGCTACCCGCAAGTAGGCTAAGACATGAATTTTGCCACCCTTAAGTGGGCCTTAGAAAATATGGTTTTGCCACTTCCAAGTGGGCTTAAAACTCGCATTTAATGCGTTGTTCCAATTCAAATAACCCAACCTCCACCCATAGGCATTCAGACAGTTATATCACATAAGCAGCTAGCCTCATGGTAATTATGCTATCATGGCAACATTCACACACATGTAGCATGCTAAAGCATAAAAAGCTTACCTAGTACTCCAAGCCAAAACAGAAACTAGTTAGTAATCATATGCATGATCCTAGTTCGTGTTTAAAAATGGCTAATGCAACGCATGCAAAGATGCAATCTAGACAGGCTCGACTATTCTAAACATGGCATGTGAAATGCAATAGATAACATGTATTCAATTTGGGATTGAAATACAATGCAGTTAGTATGATGCGCCGAGCCCGGTGCATGCAAGAAAAATGTATGAATGCACGCATGCATAGCATAAGGTATGCTAATTTAAATATACCCTAATACTAACCATTGAAAGTAGGTAAATAAAAGGGAAGAAAGACGCGGGGTTGGAAGACATACACACACTCACGCACACTTATTACACAATTGCCCTCGCTCGGAGGGTCTGAATAAATATTACACAACCAAATGAATACTACTAAATTAATTATTACAGAACTTCTAATTAATTAACAAATGAAATGCAAAAGAAAGGTGGCCGCAGCCCTGCCTCGAGATGCGTGAATGAGGCATGCTCGATCCGCCTTGCCCGGAAACCCGTACCATGCCACTGTTGCCTCTATTTACACTGCCTCACCCCTCTGAAAATTATGAAGGTCTCCAGAACTGTATGAGCTTCCTTTTGAGTTCTGTGGAGTGTCACCGGCCAGAGCAAAAGGCCACCGGCCATGGGAATAAGGTTATCGGCCAAAGATGGTGTCATCGGCTGGGGACTGATGGCCGGTCGGCACTAAGGATGGCCGGTCGGCCATTGCTTCCTGTAGAATCCTGCAATTGACAGCAGCAGAGGGCAAGCAGTGTATGGCATGAAATTTTCAAGCAAATGTGTGCATGGCCACTCTCCTTATCATGCTAAGGACTCAAGGGAGTGCGGCTCTTGGTACTTAGGCCACCAGTCACGCATTTCGATGCATGATGGCCAAAGGTACCAAGTTTGCAACTTAATGCAAAGGCATGCTACGAACAAATGAATGCTAACACCCTATCATGTTGAGATCAAGGGCGTCGGCGACCGAGGATTGAGACGTGTTTCGTTACTTTAAGTACGAACACTCCTCAATTCTTATGCTTGGTTTGACACCCCAAACCAAGCAAAATGTAATGCAAGTATGCATTGTACCTCACATATGCAACATGGGTCAAATATGCAATGTGAAGCTAAGTAAGCAAGGCATGTCAAATGCAATGCAAACTAAACATGCCAATGTGTAATGTACTAAAGCATGCAAAATGCAATGTAGTAAACATGGACAAATATGCAATGGGACTAGCATGTGGCAACACATAATGAGCCAAATATGTAACAAACATATGACAAACATGTAATGGTGGACTTAAACAATAAAGGACAGACCTCAGCCTTGCCATAAACAGTGGCCAAAAGTGCCAAAAATGGTGGACAAGTACTCATGCAAACATGCACACCAATGAGCCAAAAACCCAAGCATGGAAGGCTACTCTCAAGAACACTCAAAGGTGGTAAGTATGGACATTAAACACTCATGTTAACTTCTAGAAAAAAAATGTGAATGATGATGCCCAATCATGCTAGGGAATAGATGCAAAATGAAAGGCATTCAAGACCACAAACGGGGGCATTACTCAACACCTACCCAAAGCAAGCATGGTATGAGCTATACAACCAAAAATAGAGTTTTAATGCACCAAAATAAGTCCCAAAACCCCCTGATATGGCAGCTAAGAGACACAAAACAAGAGGCATGCACAAAAGGCCATACATAGAGCATAGGATCATGTCTCTCCGAAGCATTGAAAGGATAACAAAATGCAAACATGCAAGCATAAAGCGTGGACTGAAATGACGTAATAAGTGATTCCAAATCACTAAAATAGCCAAGATAGTGCATGCTAATGACTCACACATCCGATGCCAACATGCTAGAATGCAAAGGGGTTATACAAAGCATGAAATGCATGACCAAATCAACACTCAACAGACCTCGAGCATGGCAAAATATGACTAAAAGCTTCACAAAGTTAGGCAAAAATGTGCAAGCATGATGGTCTAATGGCAAGATGCATTTCTAGGCAAAATGGGAAAATACAAAGCAAGTGTATTAAGCATGAGAGAGGCCATTAATCTGACCAAAAACAGAGGCATATTATGACCTAATGACACCCAAAAACCTCTGAAATGGAGCCAAAGACAACTAATCATGCATGCTACCCTTGTGAGCCAAAAGTGCAAACAAAAGAGAGACAAAGGGAGAGGGGTGTCCATCTCCTATGCAAGACTTCAAACCCCCTTCTTCACCACTGAAAATCCACTGGATTTCAGTGGTGAGAAGGCCAATATACCAAAATAACCAAAGCTTAACAATGAAGGCACAAAAAGGGCCAAACAAGGCCTTAGAGGGGGAGGTCGACCCCCAACACCAAAACAATCTTAATGAAGTATCTTAAGCATGCAAATACAAGACTTTTTTTAGTTATACACAAAGTCTAAATCAGTAAGCAAGATAGGTTAAAGACTAGTGCAAGATTGTGGAATCTAAAGCAAAAGTGTTACCCTTGAAGAACACCTCAAGAACAGTAAGCTGAGGCCCCTTCTTCTGATCAAAACCAACCCAAAACCTCAAAAACAAACTCTCAAAGCCTTCAAAGTCGAAGTATGGTGTAGTAGTAGGTGACTTAGTGCAAAACTAAGGTCAAAACACACTTTTGGCGCCTCTAACACGCACAAAAGGGGAGAGAGAGGAAGATGTAGAGAGAGAAGGTGATACATATCAGAATATATATGTAAGCTCTGGTTTTTTGCTCAACCACAACAAAGGAGAGGGGAGGTCTCCTTATATAGACCATGCCAAGACTAAGCTTCCAAGGGAAGCTATTCAAAAAGGGTCAAGGCTTCCTAAAGAAGCCAAGGCAAAGGGGCCAAGGCTTCCTTAGGAAGCCGGGACAGGTGTCCAAGGTTCTTGAGGAAGCTAAGACAAAAGTCCAAGCTTCCTCAAGAAGCTAGACCAAAAAGGTGCAAAAGGGGCAAAACAGCCACACTTGTGCACGGGGATAGGGTTTGTGCATTCTAGCTGGCACAGCTGGCATGCACCATGCCTGAAAAAGGCAAAAAGGTGGCACCGGCCAAAAAAGGAGGCCATTGGCCAAACAGATGGTCGGCCGACCACACTAAGTGCCGACCGGCCAATGGTATATTTCACCAATGGCCAGTAGCAAGAACACACGGCCGATGGCCTCAATCCAAGGCCGGTGGGTGTCTAGGGTAGCTAACAAGCTACTCTCTACCCTCAGGTGCAAAAACAAACCAGTCCTTGGGGTAAAACCAAGCACAGAACAAACAAGTCGAAAGATCCTGAGGCAAGGTGCGTAGCCAAGGCCTCCGGGAACTCAAAACAAACACGAACATGGATGATCACCGAGTGTTCAAGCAGTGACGTCCAAGTCTTGAGGACGGTCAAAAATGGGGTGTCTACAGTTGCCCCTCTTTGACAGAACTCGAAAGTCATAACAATGACGGGAGTGAGTGTCAAAGCCCAGTGACGGCCCATTTTTGACAAGGCTGAAGATTTAGACAAACATATAAGCTACAGATAAGATATGCGCCCGAAGGCAGGGGCAAAATGCAACTGACAATGCAAGAAGCCGAACATAACTTATGATCATGCAAAGAAAGCTGTAACGAAGCATAACATGCAATAGTTTTAAGCAATCAACAGAAATCTAACTAAATTACAATGCAGAAAGGATGTAAGAGAATTATGTAATTCTCGCAACGTTTCACGCGGAGAATATAATACCTGTGCGGTTCGTCCGGTTGCACCAGCTTCAAATGAACCGTACATACAATATCGTGCCTGAAAGAGAAAAAAAACTTAATAGGTACAATATTGTTAGCAGTATGCAATCAATGAAATTAAAAGTGCGTGACAACGTAAGTCGAGTAGGACGCATAACAATGCAATTTGGGGCAAGCATAACAATGCTATGAAGGCACAAACACATATAAGTAAAGAACACGTGACAATGTGTACAATGTGTGTGATGGGGAACTTGAACACATGTGAGTAAAGCAATACGTGACAACACATGCAATGTGTATAAAAAGGAACTTGAACACATGTAAGTAAAGCACGACGCGACAACGCATGCAATGTATATGGAAAGGAACTTGAACACATGTAAGTAAAGCATAACGCGACAACGCATACAATGTGTATAGAAAGAAACTTGAACACATGTAAGTAAAGCATAACGCGACAACGCATGTAATGTGTATAGAAAGGAATTTGAACACATATAAGTAAAGCATAATGCGACAACGCATGCAATGTGTATAGAAAGGAATTTGAACACATGTAAGTAAAGCATAACGCGACAATGCATGCAATGTGTATAGAAAGAAACTTGAACACATGTAAGTAAAGCATAACGCGACAACGCATGCAATGTGTATAGAAAGGAATTTGAACACATGTAAGTAAAGCATAACGTGACAACGTATGCAATGTGTATAGAAAGAAACTTGAACACATGTAAGTAAAGCATAACGCGACAACGCATGCAATGTGTATAGAAAGGAATTTGAACACATGTAAGTAAAGCATAACGCGACAACGTATGCAATGTGTATAGAAAGAAACTTGAACACATATAAGTAAAGCATAACGTGACAACGCATGCAATGTGTATAGAAACTTGAACAGGCCGATTCAATTTTGAAGCATGGTAAAGACATGTTATTCATGAAATTTGAAATGCAAAGCACTGCAACACAGTATAATTGAAGCGATTTGTGGAATTCACAAGATACGAAAAGGATACAGGAAGGGATGTTCCTCGCACGAACCGAGCATTGCTCATAGAAGATGCGGCTTGAGGTCAACTCGAAGGCCTACTGATGTTCCGAAAGTGCACTTCCTTGTATTGTCTCGAGTAATGAAGGTGCCAAACCGTATAATTGACCTGAACAAGGGCGCAGGAGGTGCATCGACCGCAAGGGGAGGTTACTGGTATCAATCCCGATACTTTGCTGCCCTGCTCTCCTTTTGCTTTACTTTTTTCTACTGTTAGTTTTTAGCACATTGCACTACCTCGGGCAGGTTTTACTTTTTCAAAAGTGTGTATTTTTGCAAAACACATAAGGGAAATGAAACATCTATTTTGTTCAAAAAGGTGTTACATTTGTGCTTTCTATGCATCGCATTGCATGGTATCACATAGCAATGTGAATGAAATTGAACTTGGTTTGAAAATCAAGCACTTGCATCGTAATAATCAGGTAGTGAACCGACTTACAACTCGATAAACAAAGAACTTGATTAGCTAGCCAAGAGTGAGTACAACTCGATAAGCAACACAAAGACATAAGGAATGTGAAATACAACTTGATAAGCAAATTTACAACAACTCGACAAGCAAATGGGCGTGACGCCGCAAAAGTCATCATCGGAGGGCATTGGAAGTGGTGGTATTCCGCAAATCCTCAGCATGTTCAACATGTAAACAGCTTAGGGAGCAAGAAGGAATACCACTGGCCACAGGGGAAAACCATCGGCCTCAAAAAGTGGCCATCGGCCAGCATCTTTGATAATCGGCCAAAAGTTGTGGTCGGTCGGCACTATACTTGGCCGGCCGGCCATAAATGGCAGAGACCAGCAGAATGCTGACATCTGTCCTCCACTCAACCTTATCCCCTACAAAAGGCTTCAGCTTCATAGTTTTTCTTAATTCCACACTAATTTGCTCCAAATGGAAGAATTTCTTGCCCAAAATCTCACAGCTTGGATTGCCAACTTGGACGGCTCGGAAAAGTTGAACTTCCGGGGTTTCGGCATGAATGCACTATTCACGCTGAGTCGCACTCTGCTGCACTTTCCATTTCTCCATGCCACGGCAAGGTTTTGGAATCCGGTAACACATGTCTTTAGCTTTGGCGGGCAAGAGGTGTGTCCTACCTTCGAAGACTTTCAAGCTTGGATGGAATCCGAGCGCGATGAGGAAATCTTGCCTCAGCTTCGCTTTGGCCATGCCCAAGCCTTAGGGCGAATGTGTGGACTTACTATGCACGACGCTCGATCTTTGATTTGTGACGGAATGTTGGATATTTCGAGTTTGATTTGTCGGTTTTCTGATGCTGGCGACCGTAGTGACCATCATTGGCAAGACTTTTGGCGACATGCCCTCTGTTTGTGCATGTTATCTCATTTCCTGTTTGTCTCGGACTTGGGAGGATCTAACGTCCGGTTGATCGAGATTGCCCAAGGCTTAAAAGAGGGCAAGAGCTGCATTGCCATGACTCTGGCTAAGACATTGATGGGCTTAGACGCCTTCTATCACCGAGAGACGACCAGATTTGTAGGGAGTCCACTTCTACTGCATGTAACGCTTCCCACCCAATCTTACATATGTATGGCTCACATCACTCAGCCCTCAGGCTTGGTTTTTCTCACAAAGCCCTTTTTTCACTTTTCTCTCATCGTACATCTCTCTATTCTTTATTCTCTCATTTTTTCAATCCCTTCCCAGGTGTGGTTGATGGACAAGTTGCAAGTTGTGGACTCTTGCCCAGCATACTCAGCTCGTGGTTACTTCTTCCGGCAACGTCTAGTCAATGCCTTTGATGAGGGATGGTGGTTTGATTGGATGTGTCGCTTGTCCGCAGACCGTATTACTTGGCGATGCCCTTGGCTTAACCTACTGGCAATAGGCTATAGCATGTCCCGACAGACTGGGATTCAGTTGATTGGCCTTACTCACTGTGTGTTCTATTTCCCATTCCGGTTCCAGCGCCAGTTCAGCCATGATCAGACTTGCCCGACAGAGGGGATAGAGTATCCAGCTGCATTCCCGGCCCGAAGTGCGCAGCTTGCTTGTCAGGCCGCAGCGTGGAGGACTAGAGAGCTCCTGGCCCCCGCTCCTACTTTCAGTTGCACTTTGTCTGACGAGTGCATAGATTGGCTCAATGAAGAGGTGCAGATTGGGCCCAGCTTGGCATTAGAGGCTTCGACCAGCTCTGGGAGGGGGCGCAGGAGCACCTGACTCATCTATACCCCGGATTTATTGATTTATTAGAACTTTCAAGTTTTCTTTATGAATATAATAATAAAAAGCAACTTCAATTTGTATGCAAGAGCAGGAGAACTCTGTATTGAAATCAATGAAATTGAAGGTTGTGGGTACTGAAAATTTTCCGCTTTGATCCAAAAAATGGTCTAAGTTGTAAAAAGATTAATTTGAACAAAGTCAATCTTTTATTAAAACTTTTCAAAACCATTTTCGATATGGATCAGAACTGGACATGCCTAAAATCTGTCACTGAGATGCACAACATCGGATTCCAGCAACTGGAAAGTTTCCCTTAGTTTGAATAGTACCGCGGCACTGCATGGCAACGGAAAGTTGCCCCTAGTCTGAAAAGCACTGCACCGGAGATCATAACCGAACTCTTGAATGCTGAATGGACAAAGATGGCCGAGATGATCAAATGGACTAAGTTGATTGGGAAAAGGTTTATGGCTGAACTTCAGGATGAAGTTGCCTACGTATCCCAAAGATGGGAATCAAGCCTTACGTAGTTCAGGCTTGGGTTCACTCGAGTATTTTCACTCTCCTTTTACGATCTAACTTTTGCCAAGGCCGCCCTTTGCGGGTTTTTAACCTTGCGAGCTCAGTTTTTATAATTTCAAATTTTTCATTGCTCTAACTTTTGCCTAGGTCGCCCTTTTGGATTTTCGGCCTAGCGAACCTCTCAGGGGTAATATTTCTTCAACTTGTCCATGTTGATCGGTTGTGAAAACTCTAGGCCATCTAGATCCATCAGAACCACAGCTCCACCTGACCAAATAGACTTGATGATGTAGGGACCAGTCCAATTGGGTCTGAACTTGCCTCTAGGATCGTGGATGGGAGCTCGGTTGTCCTTGAGCACCAGATCTCCTTCCTTCAAGTTCCTGGACTTAACCTTCTTGTTGAAAGTCCGGGCAATTCTGCGATGATAACCTTGAACATGGTACAGTGCTTTTAGTCTTCTCTCATCAAAGAGCATGAGTTCCTCAAATCTGTTCTGCTACCAATCTGCTTCGGCTATCTGACACTCGGCCAGTACTCTCAAAGATGGAACCTCAATTTCAATGGGTAGAACGGCCTCCATTCCATAAACCAACGAATATGGAGTCGCCCCAGTAGAAGTTCTGATTGAAGTCTGGTAACCCCACAGAGCAAACGACAGCTTATCTGTCCAGTCCCGGTAGGTTTCCACCATCTTCTGCAGTATGTGTTTGATATTCTTGTTGGCGGCCTCAACTGCTCCATTGGTTTGCGGCCGGTATGTGGATGACTTATGAAAAGCCACGTTGTATTTTTCCAACAAGTCAATCACTTCCTTCTTGAAGTGTGAACCATTATTTGAAATAATCTCGTTCGGGACCCCGTAGCGACAGATGATGTTGTTTCTGATGAACTTTACAACATGCGATGCTTTCAACACCACATAAGATTGGGCCTCAACCCACTTTGTGAAATAATCTATCGCAACTAGGATGAACTCATGCCCATTTGTCCCTTTCAGAGTAACAGCTCCGATCACGTCAATTTCCCAAACCGAAAATGGCCACGGCAAAGTCATATTGTATAGCTTCGACGGCGGAATGTTCATGCGATTTGCATGGATTTGACATTTGTGGCATCGCCGAACAAAACCGATACAATCCTCCTCCATGGTGGACCAGTAGTAACCCTGTCTGAGGATCTTCCTGGCTAGCATTACCCCGTTCATATGCGCACTGCATTCCCCTCCATGAATGGCCTTCATCAGGCATTTTGATTTTTCAGCTTCAATGCACAACTTATGCATTCCCAGATGACCTCTTTTATACAATTTACCTCCGCAAATGATGAACTGAACGACCATTCTTTTGATTGTCCTTTTATCCTTGGCATTCGCCCCTGGTGGATACGCCTCTCTCTCCAAGAAATTCCAAATATCGTAATACTAAGGGTTCTCGTCTTGAACCTCATCTATGGTAGCAATTGATTCATATGTCGGTGCAAACTTTTGGTCAATGATGATCGGACGCATCTGGACTCCAAACGGGATGTCTATCATGGAAGATAGAGTTGCTAGTGAATCTGCGAACCTATTGTTCTCTCTTACTAGATGAGTAAAGTTTAACTTCTCAAACTGAGGAATCAACAAGTCCAAGGTCTGGTGGTACATCATCATCTTTTCTTCTTTGACTTTCCAATCTCCTTTTGCTTGAGACACAACAAGGTTCGAGTCCTCGATGATGTCCAACCGTTTTGCCCCTAGTTCCAGGGCTGCTTCTAAACCGACAATGCACGCCTCATATTCTGCTTCGTTGTTTGAGACTTTGAATCAGAGTTTGAAGGCTAAAGGGATACGGGAATTGTCGGGTGCTATTAGCAACACCCCTATCCCATACCCGTACTGGTTTGACGCTTCGTCAAAGTACATCGTCCAAGTTTCGTCTTCGATATGTAAAATGGTCTCATCTGGGAATAAGTACTCGACTGCTTCACCCCCTTTTACCGGATGATCAGCTAAAAATTCTGCCACTGCTCTTCCCTTGACTGACTTGCGCGTCACATATTTCAGATCGAATTCGGAAAGTAACAGCAACCAGCGAGCCAGCCTACCCGTAAGCGCCGGTTTCTCGAAAAGATATTTGATGGGATCCAGTCGTGAAACCAACATTACGGAGTGAGCTAACAGGTAGTGCCGCAGCTTCTTGGTAGCCCATATCAAAGCTAGGCAAGCTTTCTCCAATGACGTGTCACGAGTCTCATACTCTAGCATCTTCTTGCTCAGATAGTAGATGACTCTTTCCACTTTGTCCTCTGATTCTTGTGCAAGCATACAACCTATTGTAGCTTCAGTTACTGAAAGATACAGAATTAATGGCTTCCCCGGCTCAGGTGGTGATAGCACAGGTGGGTTCTGTAGGTATTCCTTGATCTGTTCAAAAGCAGCTTGGCATCGGCCGTCTCACTGGAATTTCTTTCCTTTCTTCAGGAGGCCAAAAAGTGGTTCACAAGTCAACGTTAATTTCGAGATAAACCGCCTTATGAATTGCACTTTACCCAGAAAGCCTCGCACCTCTTTTTTAGTCCTTGGTGGTGGCATTTCTAAGATGGCCTTGATTTTGGAAGGGTCGACTTCGATACCTCTTTGTGTAATTAGAAACCCCAGCATCTTTCCTGCTGTAACACCAAACGTACACTTCTGAGGATTCAGCCGCAACCGAAATTCTCTGATCCTTTGAAAGAAATTTTGCAAGGCGGTGTAGTGGCCATTTCTTTCTTTGGATTTGACGATCATGTCATCTACGTACACCTCGACCTCTTTGTGGATCATGTCATGCAATATTGTGGTCGCAGCCCGTTGATATGTAGCTCCTGCATTCTTTAACCCAAACGGCATTACTCTGTAGCAGTATGTCTCCCACTGGGGGGTGAATGCAGTCTTTTCCCGGTCTTCAGGTGCCATCGCTATCTGATTATGGCTTGAGAAGCCATCCATGAACGAAAGCAAAGCATGTCCCGCTATGAAGTCTACCAACTCATCAATATGGGGTAAGGGAAAGTCGTCCTTCGGACTGGCTCTGTTCAAGTCCCTGAAATCCACGCATACCCTGATCCTACCATCCTTCTTCGGCACTGGAACGATATTGACCAACCAAGTCGGATATTCGGACACCAGCAGGAAGCCTGCGTCGATTTGCTTGGTGACCTCTTCCTTAATCTTGATGGCCCAGTCGGGGCGGATCCTTCTGAGTTTTTGCTTGATGGGTCGGGCCTCGGGGTCAAGAGGGATCCGGTGCTGTACAATCTCAGGATCGATTCCAAGCATGTCTTCGTAGGACCACACGAAAACATCTTTGAAATCTTTTAATAAAGCGACTAAGCGCTCGCGTTCCTCTGAAGACAACGTGGACCCGATTTGGACCAGCCGCGGGTCCTTCTCAGTACCAATATTCACAGTAGTGATTTCATCAACTAGAGGTTTAACAAATCTTTCCTGCTCTTGATCAATTAATCGTTGCAAAACCGGAGGAATTTCTTCCTTATCGTTTTTGTCAAAATTTTGAAAGTCTCCTGATTCAAACAATAAATCAAAGGCACAGAAAAGTACTCCGAAACCACATCCACATCATTCTCATTAAGTACTTCCAAACCGTCCGATCCTTCTGTTATAATAGACTCAAAAGAGAAAGAAAAAGACGACCTGGACAGGACTGTGGCATCCGGGTTGTCACCCCCAGGAATACCGGACTCAGACTCAATCGAGCTGGAACCTGATTCCGACTCATAAGACTCGGTGGAATCAGACTCCAGCTCACTACCTGACCCAGTGCTGCTTGACAAAAATCCCTCTTCATACTGCCAGATGAGAGAGGGTGCGATAGATGCATCCAAAATATTTGCTGGTAGGCTCGTAGCCGTTCCATTCTCAATCACGCACACCGAGAAGTTATCCCCCAAGCACTTCTGTTCGATCGGAGGATCTGAAAGTAGACACGCCAGCGCTACCCCCATTTCACTTTTGGCGTCCTCAACTCCACTTTCTCGCTCTGCTCAACCTCAGCTAACGGGTCTGTCTGCTCTTTGGCAACGTCATCCCCGAATAACTGCAGGTCAAAGAAGATCTCAAACCCCGGCACGCGCTTCCTTTCCGCGTTCAACCACGGCTCTGGAAAGCCACAAAACGGAAAGTCCTCCCCCTCCCGGACGAAGCGTCCGTTTAGGGTGCCCTAAATGGGCCGGTGCATTAAGTCAAAGGGCTTCCCCGCCTTCTTCACTCTGGCTCTCCCAGCCATCTCCTTACCATTCCTTATCCAATTTTCTTTGGTGGGCAGATAACCTAAGCCAAAGGTATGTGGGTTATGTGGCACCTCGGCCAATGTTGCAACGTCCTTCTGGCCGCTCTTTCCCAATCCCATCCCGGGGATGTGTTAAAGCTTGTTCATGAGGTATATTGATTGAGCACTGACATACACCCCCTCATTAATAGGCAAAATGTCCTGCATGACCCGGGCCTCAACCAGAGTAAAACCAGATAAGAACACATCCTCCATACCGTGCTCAATTTCTAGGACTGGTGTAGACACCTCCGGTGGTGGATGGATCGATGAATTCCCAAAGACAATGGCTACTCTTTTTCCATGGGGGTATTTCACCATTTGATGCAAGGTAGAAGAAATTGCCTTCACTTGATGCAGCCACGGCCGCCTCAAGAGTAGATTGAAAGTGGCGGGAACCTCTAGGACGTGAAAGTCAATTTCATGCTGCCTCGGCCCAACCTTGGTCTAAATTTTTGCTGTTCCCATAACGTCTCTACTTGTGTTGTCGTATGCCCGAATCACCTGGGCTGTTGGCACAAAGTTCGCGGTCTTCAAACCGATTGCATAGGCGGTCCTTGCTGGACACACATTGATGGCGGACCTTGTGTCGACAAGCACCACGGGTATCTATTTGTTTCTACACTCCACAGAGATGTAGAGTGGCTTGTTGTGATTCGCACCCTCAGGTGGCAATTCCTTGTCGGAAAAAGTTAACATCAGGGTAGCTCCTCCCGGAAAAACTAAGCCCGCCAGCTGCTTGGGCGTGGTGTCTATTGAGAGCTTGGCCTTGTCCATGGCCGATAAGACAGCTTGTCGATGCACCCGTGATGCCATAAGCAGTCCCCAGATGGAGATGTCTGCCTGTATCTTTTTCAATTGTTTGAGCATAGCCTCATCTTCAAGTTGCTTTTCTTTCTGCTTCTCTGCTTCCCTATCTTTCCCAGACGCCTCTAGTTGATCTAGGTGTGGAGGCTTGAAATATCATCCACTCCTAGTCATGTGATCGACTTCGTCGATATACCAGGTATCATCTGGTTGGTCACTTCCCCAATCCTCGTCCGTGTGGGCAAGACATAAATCATCGTCCTCCCACTACATTCCATCGGCAGCCGACAGATGCCTGTCCGGCTCCGGTATGACCGTTCTTGTACTCGCAGTACCCCCCATCCACATGCTCGCAGCATTCTCTGTCCCTGTGCACACAGTAGTTTTAGTTCCCACATGGGCTTCAGCTTTCTTGATCCCCTTAGAATCCCCAAACCTTTCCTCTTCCAGTTGCGTTAGTACAGCTGTCTGTTCAACGATTCCTGTATTCAAACTGCTCATACCCTGAGCAAAATTCTTGACACCAGCGCTCTCCGACGATGTATCCTGATTTCTGGCCCTTCCGGCCACAACTGTTATTCTTGCCCCTGCCGGGCCCTGTCCTAACTGAGATTCTTCAACAACGTCTGGTAGGTCATCGAGCTACCCGGTAACTTCCACTGATCCCTCGAAATCTGACCAGTTGACTTCCACATCCTCTGGGCCTTGTTCGTTGAAAAATTGGAAGTCAGCAAAGTCTCCTTCCATGGCCGCTAAGTCCTCTGATCTCTTATCCAACCCATCTCCCTGTATCACACAGAGTTCTGCCCTTTCTGGCGACTCCACACTCGATCTATCTCGGCCTGCCGACCAAATGTAGTCGCTCAGACTGTGCACTTTCCTGGAAAAAATCCCAAACTCCTCAAATTCTGTCCCAACAATCTCATTCTCCCTGGCAAACTCCCCTGTTTTGTCTTCGACAGTCACCACCATTGGTTTGGGTTGGGTTCTGGAGATGTCCATCATGCACAAGTCGGTGCAGTCAGGAAAGAGCACCTCCGGCTTGGGTAGGTGGGAAGGAGTGATATATATGCTAGGATCGTAAGACACGACCCCAGTCTGGATGAAATTGATTCTTTTGGGAGGTGGAGCTTGGTGGTGCGGTGGGAGAGGGTTTGTCGTGACATTGGGTTTTTCTGGAGGCACAATCACTCTATTGTCAATGAGATCCTGGATCTCATGACGTAATCGATAGCATTGGTCGGTGTCGTGACCGTGCTGTTGGTGGAATGCGCACTATTTGGTTGGGTTGTGGGTAGGGGGAAGTTTTTCCGGCAATGGCCTCGGCTCTAGGGGCTTCAAGTGCCCTTTTCTGATTAAAACCCCTAGAGCTTTGGACAGGGGCATATATAGTGGAGCGAAGATTCTTTGGTTTTTGAGTTGGTATTTTGCTGTTTATGTGTTGCTTCCGGACGTACCAGAGAATGGCATAGCTGCCGCGGTTCTTGGAGGGGGAACGGTGGTGACCATGCTCACTTCGGAGGCCCTTGTAGTTGTAGCACTGCTCGGGCCTGCATTGTTGTTACGATTGAAAGTTCTTCAGGGTTGCTCCCGGTCATTATCAATTAAGCCCTGCTTCAAGGCATCCTCAATCTGTACTCCCATCTCATGCAGATCTGAAAAGGTAGGGAAGGGGAGCACGATCATTTTCTGCATCAGCTTAGGCTGGAGATTGCGCACAATCATCATAATCTGATCTTTATCTGTGGGCCTTAGGGTCATCATCGAGGCCTTGGCCCTCCATTTGGTCACGAACTCTGAGAAGCTCTCCTTAGGCTCCTGCCTTATCGTCTTGAGGTCACGGGTCGTAATCTCGATTTGCGTGTTATATGAGTATTGTGCAATGAAGGCCTCAGCCATCTCATCCCAGTTTCTCTTGACGTCATCTTCTAATTTGGTGTACCATATGGCCGCCACACCTGATAGGGTCTGGCCAAATAGAGACAGCTTCTGTAGTCTGGTGAGGCCCATTGACCTTAAGATATCTGAAAACAACCTCAGGTGCACCATGGGGTCACCGGACCCATCAAATCGGTCAATTTGTGGCATTTTGAACCGATCTGGCAGCGTCACAGCTGCGTCCGTATATCCGTCCTCAATGTCGGGAATGGACTTGACTCCTTGGGATTTCTTAAACATCTTTTCCAGCTTACTCAGCTTCAGCGCTGTGGGGTCCATTTCGAACTCGAAGGGAGAGTCGGGTACATTGATAGACGTGGGCGCCTTGGATAGTTGCGGTGGAATCGAGGGCAGAGCCGACCTCGTTGGAATATCTGCATCCTCTTGGACATTTTGAACATTTGGTGTCTCCTCGGTTATCGGAACCCTTGGTGGGGGAGGGGCTTGATGCGAAGCAGATGCCTCGGCTTACTGCTGTAGCCTTACGATTAACTCTGCTTATATCAGTCATAACCGTGGCCTGCTGCTTGGCGAACTTCGCCTGTCAGACAGCATCTTGCTGCATAACTTTCATGCTCTCCTGGAGTTGGCGCACTATCTCCTCTAAGCTTTCCATACAGCTTTGTTTTGATTGAATTACTGGTATATATTCCCTTTCTGTGGTGAAAATTGATACCTCAGCCTGATTGTCCACTGGTAAGGTCGACCACTGCTCGGGCGATCTCTGCTTAGACACACTGTGTCTTCTCGGCTTTCGTCTGATAACCGGGGGTAGAGAATAAAACACTAGTTGTCCGTCAACCAGATCCTCAGATCGATTGAGCCAACGACCTCTAGTCCAAAGTGCTTGGGGAATATCTATTGAGTCGGAAGCAATCGTGCTAAACTACCTAGCAAAAAGATAAATAAAGCAATAAGGAAATAAATAACCAGACAAACGGGCAGCATAACAGCGTAAAATAAATACACACAACACATAGTCAGGTATCACAACACATGGTTGAGAAGCTGAGTACACTGTTCCTTAATACTGATTATTGTCCCCGAATCACTGTTCCCAAAACTGAACCTAATACCCGCAAATAATTGATTCTCAAACACTGAACTGGCGTCCGCAGGCCTGATGCCCAAACTTGCAAACTGATACACGCATTCTTGTAGAGACACACTCTAAAGCACATAGCAGCTAAGTGAGAGCCAAAGCACCCCTATGTTGGGGTAGGGTTTCCCTGTCCTATTTTGTTAGGAGCAAGGGTTTCACTACGCACGCAGCGTTTTCAAACAACCTAACATCGGGTAAGCAACCTGTCCTAGTTTGGAATGGTCACTAAGGGTTTCGATATGCACTAGGTCGAATGGTCAAAAAGGGTGCCCCGGTAAAAACCGTGGTTTGTGTTCCCATACTGGCAGAGCCTGCAACTGGTCAGCCTTATGGTCATGCCTTGACAAGACAAGCCTCCGGCAAACCGTTCAGGAATGACAGATGGCAAACACAGTATCCTAGGCGTACCAATGCACATGCAATGCAAAGAAACACATAAGTGTAGTCAAAACAAGATATCATGAGTTCGAGTCAAGTTCTCCAAACATTCTCCCCAGCAAAGTCTCTAGAAACTGTAGACGTCCCCGAACGCCCCGGGAGGATGAGTCCCGTTCTGTTCATTTGTAGGTTTACTACAGTTCGGACTCGTAAATTGTCACGGTTCTTAATCTGAACCAAAGAACCAAAGAGTCCAAATCTGGCAAATTGTTTTGAGAAAAAAATAGATTTTTTTAGAAAAGAAGTGCCAAACATGGACTGCTTTGCCAGATGCAGAGTCACCACCTAAATATTTTATTTTTGGAGAAATTTAGGAAACCCTGACTCGTTGCCTAAGGCCACGTGTCCGTCATCACCAAAGTTGCCTCGGCTCGGGAACTTGGGTACGATTGGGGAAGGTCAGCTATGAGCACCCCCTCTCGCCCGATCAAAGATCAGCCTCTACTAACCATGATATCTTGTTTTGAAAACATTACATGTTCTTACTCCGGTTATTTAGCCTAGATTTACTACTGGGTCGCCCAAATTGGAACAAAACATTTCATGTTTGTTTGTTTGAAAATGGTTTGATGGTGCTACAAGCAAGTAGGCTAAGACATGAATTTTGCCACCCTTAAGTGGGCCTTAGAAAATATGGTTTTGCCACTTCCAAGTGGGCTTAAAACTCGCATTTAATGCGTTGTTCCAATTCAAATAACCCAACCTCCACCCACAGGCATTCAGACAGTTATATCACATAAGCAGCTAGCCTCATGGTAATTATGCTATCATGGCAGCATTCACACACATGTAGCATGCTAAAGCATAAAAAGCTTACCTAGTACTCCAAGCCAAAACAGAAACTAGTTAGTAATCATATGCATGATCCTAGTTCGTGTTTAAAAATGGCTAATGCAACGCATGCAAAGATGCAATCTAGACAGGCTCGACTATTCTAAACATGGCATGTGAAATGCAACAGATAACATGTATTCAATTTGGGATTGAAATACAATGCAGTTAGCATGATGCGCCGAGCCCGGTGCATGCAAGACAAATGTATGAATGCACGCATGCATAGCATAAGGTATGCTAATTTAAATATACCCTAATACTAACCATTGAAAGCAGGTAAATAAAAGGGAAGAAAGACGCGGGGTTGGAAGACATACACACACTCACGCACACTTATTACACAATTGCCCTCGCTCGGAGGGTCTGAATAAATATTACACAACCAAATGAATACTACTAAATTAATTATTGCAGAACTTCTAATTAATTAACAAATGAAATGCAAAAGAAAGGTGGCCGCAGCCCTGCCTCGGGATGCGTGAATGATGCATGCTCGATCCGCCTTGCCCGGAAACCCGTACCATGCTACTGTTGCCTCTATTTACACTGCCTCACCCCTCTGAAAATTATGAAGGTCTCCAGAACTGTTATGAGCTTCCTTTTGAGTTCTGTGGAGTGTCACCGGCCAGAGCAAAAGGCCACCGGCCATGGGAATAAGGTTATCGGCCAAAGATGGTGTCATCAGCTGGGGACTGATGGCCGGTCGGCACTAAGGATGGCCGGTCGGCCATTGCTTCCTGTAGAATCCTGCATTTAACAGTAGCAGAGGGCAAGCAGTGTATGGCATGAAATTTTCAAGCAAATGTGTGCATGGCCACTCTCCCTATCATGCTAAGGACTCAAGGGAGTGCGGCTTTTGGTACTCGGGCCACCAGTCACGCATTTCAATGCATGATGGCCAAAGGTACCAAGTTTGCAACTTAATGTAAATGCATGCTATAAACAAATGAATGCTAACACCCTATCATGTTGAGATCAAGGGCGTCGGGGACCGAGAAATGAGACGTGTTTCGTCACTTTAAGTACGAACACTCCTTAATTCTCATGCTTGGTTTGACACCCCAAACCAAGCAAAATGTAATGCAAGTATGCAATGTACCTCACATATGCAACATGGGTCAAATATGCAATGTGAAGCTAAGTAAGCAAGGCATGTCAAATGCAATGCAAACTAAACATGCCAATGTGAAATGTACTAAAGCATGCAACATGTAATGTAGTAAACATAGACAAATATGCAATGGGACTAGCATGTGGCAACACATAATGAGCCAAATATGCAACAAACATATGACAAACATGCAATGGTAGACTTAAACCATAAAGGACAGACCTCAGCCTTGCCATAAACAGTGGCCAAAAGTGCCAAAAATGGTGGACAAGTACTCACGCAAACATGCACACCAATGAGCCAAAAACCCAAGCATGGAAGGCTACTCTCAAGAACACTCAAAGGTGGTAAGTATGGACATTAAACACTCATGTTAACTTCTAGAAAAAAAATGTGAATGATGATGCCCAATCATGCTAGGGAATAGATGCAAAATGAAAGGCATTCAAGGCCACAAACGGGAGCATTACTCAACACCTACCCAAAGCAAGCATGGTATGAGCTATACAACCAAAAACAGAGTTTTAATGCACCAAAATAAGTCCCAAAACCCCCTGATATGGCAGCTAAGAGACACAAAACAAGAGGCATGCACAAAAGGCCATACATGGAGCATAGGATCATGTCTCTCCGAAGCATTGAAAGGATAACAAAATGCAAACATGCAAGCATAAAGCGTGGACTGAAATGACGTAATAAGTGATTCCAAATCACTAAAATAGCCAAGATAGTGCATGATAATGACTCACACATCTGATGCCAACATGCTAGAATGCAAAGGGGTTATGCAAAGCATGAAATGCATGACCAAATCAACACCCAACAGACCTCGAGCATGGAAAAATATGACTAAAAGCTTCACAAAGTTAGGCAAAAATATGCAAGCATGATGGTCTAATGGCAAGATGCATTTCTAGGCAAAATGGGGGAATACAAAGCAAGTGTATTAAGCATGAGAGGGGCCATTAATCCGACCAAAAACAGAGGCATATTATGACCTAATGACACCCAAAAACCTCTGAAATGGAGCCAAAGACAACTAATCATGCATGCTACCCTTGTGAGCCAAAAGAACAAACAAATGAGAGACAAAGGGAGAGGGGTGTCCCTCCCCTATGCAAGACTTCAAACCCCCTTCTTCACCACTGAAAATCCACTGGATTTCAGTGGTGAGAAGGTCAATACACCAAAATAACCAAAGCTTAACAATGGAGGCACAAAAAGGGCCAAACAAGGCCTTAGAGGGGGAGGTCGACCCCCAACACCAAAACAACCTTAATGAAGTATCTTAAGCATGCAAATACAAGACTTTTTTTAGTTATACACAAAGTCTAAATCAGTAAGAAAGATAGGTTAAAGACTAGTGCAAGATTGGGGAATCTAAAGCAAAAGTGTTACCCTTGAAGAACACCTCAAGAACAGCAAGCTCAGGTCCCTTCTTCTGATCAAAACCAACCCAAAACCTCAAAAACAAACTCTCAAAGCCTCCAAAGTCGAAGTATGGTGTAATAGTAGGTGACTTAGTGCAAAACTAAGGTCAAAACACACTTTTGGGGCCTCTAACACACACAAAAGGGAAGAGAGAGGAAGATGTAGAGAGAGAAGGTGATATATATTAGAATATATATGTAAGATCTGGTTTTTTGCTCAACCGCAACAAAGGAGAGGAGAGGTCTCCTTATATAGACCATGCCAAGGGAAGCTTTTCAAAAAGGGTCAAGGCTTCCTAAAGAAGCCAAGGCTTCCTTAGGAAGCTGGGACAGGTGTCCAAGCTTCTTGAGGAAGCTAAGACAAAGATCCAAGCTTCCTCAAGAAGCTAGACCAAAAAGGTGCAACAGGGGCAAAACAGCCACACTCGTGCACGGGGGCAGGGTTTGTACATTCCAGCTGGCACAACTGGCATGCACCATGCCTGAAAAAGGCAAAAAGGTGGCACCGGCCAAAAAAGGAGGCCATCGGCCAAACAGATGGTCGGCCGACCACACTAAGTGCCGACCGGCTAATGATATATTTCACCAATGGCCGGTAGCAAGAACACACGGCCGATGGCCTCAATCCAAGGCCGGTGGGTGTCAGGGGTAGCTAACAAGCTCTACCCTCAAATGCAAAAACAAACCAATCCTTGGGGTAAAACCAAGCACAGGACAAACAAGTCGAGAGATCCTAAGGCAAGGCGCGTAACCAAGGCCTCCAGGAACTCAAAACAAACACGAACATGGATGATCACCGAGTGTTCAAGCGGTGACGTCCAAGTCTTGAGGACGGTCAAAAATGGGGTGTTTACACTATGTAGTAAGTAAATTAAATAGATATACAAGTAATCTAGGAGTAGAACACTGGAAAACTATTATAAGGGTTCTAAGATATCTCCGATTTACTCGTAACATTGGGCTAAATTATATTAGATATCCAGCAATACTTGAAGGATACTGTGATGCAAATTGGATATCAGATACAAAAGACTCAAAATCTACCAGTAGGTATGTCTTTACTCTTGGTGGTGCAGCTGTATCTTGGAAATCTTCCAAATAGACTTACATTGCTAGGTCTATTATGGAATAAGAGTTTATAGCTTTAGATAAAGTTGGGGAAGAAGCAGAATGGCTTCGTTACTTCCTTGAAGATATTCCAATGTGGACAAAATCGGTGCCTTCTATATGCATACATTGTGATAGTTAATCAGCAATAGGTAGAACACAGAGTCATAAGTATAACGGTAAGTCACGATACATTCGTCGTCGATATAACACCGTGAGAGAACTACTCTCTAATGGAATTATTTCTATTGAATATGTGAAGTCTAAAGACAATATAGCGGATCCACTAACCAAAGGGTTAATAGGAGAGTTAGTTGAAAATTCGTCGAGGGGAATGAGACTTAAGCCTATTAAATAAGAGTTACCACAACGGCAACCCAACCTAGTTGATTGGAGATCCCAAGATCTAGGTTCAAAGGGACAATCGAGTTGTGTATGATTCATAAAGATCACTGGGGAGTCAAACTCCTACCAATTTCTATGATAAAATAGTGACGTCTGCAGCGTTTTAGGTTAAGTAATACTTTCAATAATTCTTATATCTAGAAATACCTAATGAAATACGGTAGGATACTCTTCATAAAAATCACCTATATGAGTGTGGATTCGGACGGTTCTATGAGATTTGTAACGGGCTACAATTCTCTAGAGCACTCATGAAAAATCAGGTTGTGTAGAGCCAAAATAAACACAACAGTGAGAACTAAATTGTGTCTAGAAATATGTTGTGTGAGTTCTATTGTCTTGGTTTACACAAATGGTTTATCATTTTAAGACATCATGTTCACTGATTAGCTAGTAAATTCGATAGTGTCTCACAAGAGAAGGCTCAAAGCCAAAAGCTACCTATCCTTTGCAGAATATCTTCAATTTTTATACTCTCTGTAAAAACATCATGTTGTTGTATTTTCTCTCCGTCAATTTCATTCATGTGGGGGATTATTGAAAAATTTATAAAGGCAGTGGTGAATTGAAATTGACTCTATTTGACTGAAAGGGTGCAGCCTTTCATGGTGTCTCTTTATTTTAAAAGAAGGGCCAACCCTCCATTTGAATGAAAGGGTGCCACCATTTCATGGCGTCTCTTTATTTTAAAAGAAGTGTCATGTCCCTTCTTCATGCTTTTTCTATTCAAACTGAATAGGTGCTAACCAAATCTATATAAAGGTAACCTCATTCCAATTTTATTCATTCTAAAATTCCTCAAATTCTAGCATTCTTTTTATATTCTTCATACTAGTTTATAGAGATTTCAAAGAGTTGCAGAACATAGATTTGATTCGCTTGGCAGATTATTTGTAGTGTTGATATGATCTGCGTTTTCTGATCATTGTATTCTAGGAGATAGACGTCAATAACCCATACGCACTTGTGCGGTGGCGAATCTATCTTAAAGACATAATTTCACACACTCGACTTGATCAAAAGTTTATGTTCTAACTTTTCGGTACAAGAATATTACAATAAGTATTTTATTTTTGTTATTTCAAGTTTCATTTCTCTACACAAAAAATTGTTTCAACGTACTGCCGCTACTATTGTTATTGTTCTCTATCTTCCTATCTAACTTGGGCCTTTTCAATTTGCTGTCGATTCTGGGTGTCTCCGACGAAACTAGATGGTTTTGGGATATAGGTTTAGGTATTTTGAGAGTCTCGATAAGATGTTCTTTGAATGCATCGAGTTTTTGTTGAAGCTTAGTTGTTGTTGCTTTAGGCAGTGATTTTTCTATAAACTAAACAAAGATTCATATATCTCTCTGTATATATAGAGAGAGATGAGAGTATATTTCGAATTTCTTGGTGTGATTAAAAGAGAAACTCAACTCAGATATAGGTCTTCTCTTAGTTTGTGATTTTTGTTTTTGTTAATCCTCGGTATTGTTAGTGGTATCTGCTTTGAGGGTGGCGGTGGTCACAATGGTGGCTGCTTCTCCGCTCTCTCTACAAAAATTAAACAGATAAAATTTTATTTGAAATTTGGTATCTATTTTTCTTTCTTTGTTGTTATTGAACAGATGGAACACATAGATAAAAAGAAACATATTCAATTTTTGGTTTAACACATAAAATTCAACAAATAGCAAAATTTCAACAGATCAGGTGGTAAATTTTGAACAAATAAGGGAACAAATTTGAACAGATATTCAAAAATTTAAACAGATAAAAACTAATTTGAACAAATAGATATAAATTTGAACAGATAGGTAAAAAAAGTCAACAGATACATTAAGGGATAAAATTAAAAATAAAATATCCTTTAAAACCAACAAAAATACTTCTCACCAAACTATGTTACAAAGGTTGACCTTTTATCAACAAAAAAAAATATCTATTAGACCTAATGTCTAATACCCTCCTTAGATTGGACTTTTTAACAATTTTCTCTAGTTTGTATATATATATATATATATAGATCGAGAAGAAAATTTTCATTTCAAAATTGATAAAAAATCGGATTAATCTCGATTGTGGTAGCAAAAGATCTTATAAAGAGAAAACAAATTTCCATAAGAGGAAGAATTCTAGCCTCCATAGAAGTGGAAAAAAAATCATCACAAAGAAAGGACACAATCTTCACACAGGAAGGGTTATTAAGGTAAATACTAAAAATAAATAAAAAAACAAACCCAACATAACTAAATTCAAGTTGCCAAATGCATCCAAAATTCCATTAAATCGTAACCTTCAATTTGAAATTTGAAGACTCTACCTTCGCTGGTTAAGATGGAATATTGAGGTTGAAGTGGTCGCCTAACTTGAAACGAACATGTTAAACAACGTCGGTCTTTGAATTGCGAGAAAATTTGAAATCAGAAATTTTGGGCGCAAGAGTAAAAGTTTAAGCACAAACCAAACATTATATCCGAAAGATTAAAAAGAGAGAGAGGCGACATTAATACCGGTGGTTAGAGACAGATCTGGAGGAGATGAAGCAAATCTAATAAGGGTGGTTCCATGAGGCAGGAAAGGGACAGATATAATAACATTGTGACGGTGATAATGTGAGAAAGAATTGAAAAGACAAGTTTCTAATATTGTTAAATAAAATAAAATAAAATAAAATATAAAAAAAAAAAAAAAAAAAAAGGGTAAAGTGAGGAGGTCGACGGCCTAAACCCCTCCTCAACGGCACACTTAACAGAAGGGTTAAAAGAGAGGCCTAGGGTGGCACACTCTTGTTTATATTCCTGTGATTAATTTTGTTTTTAATTTTATAATTAATATCCAAACAAGCAGTGTGAACGCAGAAAAAGACCTGTGCGTCAAGAAAACTTCCCAAACTCAGCTCGATAAACATATCCTTTGTAGAAAGAGAAGACAGAGTCCAGAGAGAGAGAGAGAGAATGCCGCCTGGCAAGAAACCGACGTCGGCGAGGGCAAGTAAATCGAAACAATCAGACATCGAATTGAGTCTCGACGATCAGAACAACACAGTTGTGTTGAAATTGGAAAACAAAGATCAAGAATTGGAAACCCAACAAGAAGCTGAATCATCATCTGAACCGAAGGTTAAAGAAGAAGACGAAGAGGCCGCCGCACAGCAAATCAACAAAGAAATTATCACAAATTCAATGGAGGAGGTTGAGGGAACGGTGGTGGATTCCAAGGAGGAGGCGACGAATGTTGAAGCTGTAATTGCAGATCATGTGAATGTTGAGAGCGTTGAACAGAGTCGTGTTGTGGAGGAGGAAGGAGAGAGAATGGAGGGTTTGGATAAGAGTAATGATGCGAATATGGAAGATGATGATGATGCAATTGAGGGGAAAACAGTGGATGATGAACAGAAACAAAAGGAGGGCATAGATGGTGTCCCAGGTATTAATTTTAACTTTATCGTTAGCAGTTACTGATTCTTCTGAATTCTGATTTGATGAGCTCTACATTAAAAATTGCCCTTTTTTTTAGCATCTCCAATCGTTCACCTTTTCTTTCATCAAATTAACATTTGATGAAAAAGTTTTTAAAAGAGTCAATTTTTTTTAATCAAATTGAGAACTCATCAAATTTGAATTTGATGAAAAATTAAAAAGATGAAGTATTGGAGATAATTTTTTTTCCCCATCAAATTTGATGAAAATGGAAACTTGGGATAAGAGGGGAATTTTTTAAAAAGATTTTGATGAAAATTTGATGAGAGGATTGGAGTAGTTCATATCTAATCAAGCTTTTTACTCAAATTTGGAATCAAATTAGATGAAAAAATTGGTGAGGGGTTGGAGATGGTCTTGCATGATTGATAATGTTGCTTTGAAATCAATGAATGTTGAATCTCCCCCTTTTTCAAAGATTACTGATTTATTAGGTTATTCAAGTTATAGGAAGTTCCAACGATGTTAAAATATCTCTTTAAATGTCTTCGGATACTACCCATAAAGATTTTCCTGTTATTTGTAGATAAACCCTTGTGAGGGTTTCACGCAGTTTTATTTGTTCTGCTTCTGGGATAAATTCTCTCATTTGTGCTTCATAAAAAGACATAGCAGCTATATAACACGATAAAGGTTCTATTTCCCATTATGAAGTGAAGGAAAAAAAGAAAGAATGAAAAAGAACAAAAAGAGAGAGAGAGGATTGAACAACCCATCCAGGCATTTTTTGTGCATTGCATACATCTCTACGATGAGATATTAAGATTGACCTTTACCTTTGGTATTGCAAATTATCATCTATTTGATTTATGCTGAAACACTCTCTCTCTCTCTCTCTCTCTCTCTCTCTCTCTGTATATATATATATATCAATGTCCCTAACTACTAAATACTAATGGATGAAAGCCCAACCATAATTTGTCTGCACCCTCCAGACTTCCCAATTTGCGATTCTCCCTCTCCCCCTGATAAAGAAACACAGTCATGAGTGAATAAATCCCAATTAGGTGGTGGCAAGGTTTCGAAAAGCGGTTGTGGTCGCCGTAACGGTTGTGGTGTCGCAGACGCAGTTGCGGGGTATAAAAGCTGTAGTGTAACAATTGCGGTAACCGAAATCGTGAATATTTATTTATTTATTTATCCGCGTAATTTGAAAAAAAACTTACTGATACACATAATTTTTTTTCTTTTCAAAATCATATTTATTGAGGTTTAAAATAGATTTTGATTAATTTTTGTTAGTTTTTAGTATGATCCAATATATTTTATATTTTTAAATCACTATAAAAGGAGTTTTTTATATTTTGTTTCAATAGTTAATGAGTTTATATGTCATAAATCCATATTGCACCTTTTATTTTTATTTATTTTGTTATTAATTGTTATATAATATAGAGTTCATAATTTATACTATTGTGTTATGTTTCAAACTTGTAGATGTTTAAATACAAAAGGCTAAAAAAGACAAGAAGCAAGTAAAATGACAAATACTAATTGTAGCAAAAATTTCTTTTACACTTGTGGTAAAATTTTCTTTTTTTGGACTTGGATGTATATAATTATTTATTTAATTATTATACTTGTGGAAGCATATGTAAATTTTAACTTGAATAGTTTTAAAAATACTTGTGGAAGCATATGTACATACGCTTGTGGCATATGTAAATTTTTTTTAATTATTATACATGTGGAAGCATATGTAAATATACAATATAATGCATATTTTGTAAGCTTTTGTTTTTATTTTTTGGAAAAGAAATTGTTCAAAATATTGTAAAGGTGTGTGACGGGCCATTATGGCCATTACGTAACGCCGAAACGGCTCTTACACATGCAAATTTTCGTCACACTGTAAAAGTGGGTGTAACGGGTAGCACCTATGTCACGACCCGAACCCACGCCCATGGGTTAAGGCCATAACCGGCCAGTAATCGTGAGATTACCTACGGCCTCAAATCAAACCAGACAAAACTCGTCAGAGTAAAGGGGCCAAACGGAAGCAAATTTTAAACTTTGTCCATAGAGCTGTGCTTACATGGCACATCATAACAATCCATACGAAAACATGTTAATAACTCATGTCAAAAAGATACAGCAACATAAAATTCTGTACAGACAGGATCATTCAAGCGTAAGTCAACCCGTCAAAACTATATACCATAAATGTAAAATCTTCACCGACATGACAAAATATAAATACACAGCAAAGGGACGAAGACGGGTCTCGTACGTGAGACGTAAGGGCTGACTCTCCAAAACTCGGTTGTCCCATACTTACTTCACTGAGGCTGGGTCTGGACCTCTCTTGGCTCACCTACAAGCACATGAATGAGCGTGAGCGATAGCCCAGTGAATAATATCAAATAAAGAATATACATTGGAACAACATACATCAAACGGCCTCGGGCCCAATTTGCGTTTTTAACTAATACATACACACATAGACATATGTAAGTTAAGTAACTGTGGTTCCAAACACATCATACGGCCTCGGGCCCAATTTGTTCGTTTCATTGTCAAACCATTACTCGTGTCAAACTGGCCTTATGCCTTTTCAAACTTTCATATCAAACTGGCCTTTAGGCCTATTTACACTTTCGTGTCGAAACGGCCTCTGGCCCATTCATTCATGTCTTGTCAAAACGACCTTCGGTCCATTCATTTATGTCAAAACGACCTTCGGTCCGTTCATTTATGTCAAAACGACCTTCGGTCCATTCATTTGTGCCAAAACGACCTTCGGCCCAATCATTCATGTCAAAACGGCCTTCGGCCCAATCATTTATGTCAAATTGGCCTTCGGCCCATTCATTTCTATCAAAACGACCTTCGGTCCATTCATTTCTGTCAAAATGACCTTCGGTCCATTCGCTTACGTCAAAACGGCCTTCGGCCCATACATTCGTGTCAAAACGGCCTTCGGCCCACTCATTCATTTCAAAACGACCTTAGGTCCGTTTATTTCTATCGAAACGACCTTCGGGGTCCATTCATTCGTTCATATCAGACTTTTGTCCACAATCCCAATTAGCAACTCATAAAGCTTATAAGGGAATAAACAGTTGGACATTGCTAGGCTTTCAAATATCGATATTACTCACAGTGATCGGCTTATGGATTTGTCCTGGAACTTGACCCTACACATTTCATGAACACAAAAGGGTCACTAACAGTTCAATCCGTTCTTTAATTCACACATTTCTCTTTAGGCTTTATTCTTATCTCGTTAACTCATTTACAATGCTCAATGCATGTCTAAGAGTGCTTACAAGTGAAAGAGAACGGAAAACGAAACACAGAACGAGCATACAAAATTTCAGAAAACAAGGTCCACGCTCGAGCGTGGACTTACCCGCTCGAGCGAACCCAAGAGGCCTGCAAAAGTACTGGTTACCTCAAAATTACGCTCGAATGTGAGTTAGGGCGCTCGAGCGGAAGGCTTGTCTATAAAAGCTCCCCGCTCGAGCGTTAAATATCCCGCTCGAGCGGACATCCAACTCTGCAAAAAGTGTTGGGAGCACGATTTTCCTGCTCGAGCGGCAATCACCCCGCTCGAGCGGACATCAAAAATCTGGGTTTTCCAGATTGAGTTCTTGAGCTCCCTTCAACATTTAAACCATCATTTCTTGCCTTTAATGGCTCCAATTTCACATATACTTGTACTAACATGGTATAAACATCAAAACACATCTTCATGGAGCCCAATTTCATAAATCAAATACATGCATGGCTCAATTTAATTCAAGCTCAATTCTATCATACACATTCATGCATTCAAAGCTCCTATCTTTAATTATTCAAACATGCATGCTAATCTTGACTTCATTTCCATTCCAAATAATGCAAATGGTGTTCATTCTCATGTAGCTCAACAAAAACATGCTTGCATGTATGATTCAACATTTACCTTTCCATATTCAACTTAATACATGCTTGATTATGCAAAATCATGGTGATCCTGCACATGCATGTGCACATTAGCTTCAAATTCATCAATTGTAGCACAACTCTTGTTCTTGATCACCAATCAGTCTTTAATTCACAAAATTACAAGTTCAATCTCATGAATTTACTCACCTAGGAGTTTAATCTTCCAAACCCTAGTCAATTCTTGGACTTAATCTTCAAGATTCCCAAGCCTTGAGCCAAAATCACCCAAATTCTCTCCCTCTCTCTCTAACAGCCGGCCCTCTCTTTTCTTTTCTTAGAGTTTGATTAGCCTAAATCATCTAAGGGAGAGAAATGGAGTGTAATGCTAAAACACAACAAATCCCCCTAAGTCAATACAATAAGAATAAAATAATTGGGTACCAATTCATCACTTAACTCAGCTTAATCTGGTCCGAATCAATTTTTCAATTAAATTTCACCATAGGCTCTAAAAATTATGCCAATCACAATGGCGAAATCAATTCCGGGTTCTGTGGCCGATAAGGCCCTCAATTTAATTTCCAAAAAAGATTATTCAAACAGATATTCCTACGGTGAACAGATAGAACTTCAAAATCACATATATTCACATAATTGGCACACAAAATTATATCAAACACACAATCATATTTAAATTAAGGACCGATTAGCATATTACGGAACATGGGTATCACAGTCTTTCCCCCTTTAGGAAGTTTGGTCCTCCAAACTTAATTTACCTGTAGCTGAAAACAGTTCGGAATACTTTCTTATTCAACGGTTCCATTCCTTTTGATAGTTATCTGCTCAGTCTCAAAATCAAGCAACACTCTGTTCTCAATCAGTCAAAGACTCAACTTTTTCTCCATACAAGGCTTGTATGGTGTCATACCAATCTAGAGTGTAAGCTATGGTTGTAAGCAAAGTCTGCCAACAATGGATAGATATTTCAAATTCCCTGAAAAATCTACTGCATAAATTTGGAGTATTTCTCCCAAAATCCAAAAAGTTCTTTCTGATTATGCGTCAATTTGCGGACGGAAAGCAGCGCCGTATCACAATTCAGTCCCCATTGCCTCTTGAAGGCTTCTCAAAATTCAGACACCTCTTAGGATTCCTGTCTAAAACAATAGATACTAGGATTCCATACAACGAGCAATCTTACCGATGTAACAGTGGTTAGTCTATAAGCATCATACGAAACTTCACAGAGAGGAAATGAGCAAACTTAGTAATTCTATATACAATAACCCAAACGGGACTTATACCTTGGGTGTTCAAGGTAGCCCCCCACAATGAAATTCGTAGCCACATAATTCTCTCTCCATTCCGAAATAGGGAGAGGTCAAAGTAGTTCCACTACTATCCGATATTCGACCTCAACCTGTTGGCACTGAAAATTTTTTAAACACAATTCAACAATTTCCTTCTTCACGATAGGTTGCCAGCACATATATATCAAATGCCAAACTAACTTTATCATAGAAGTTTGGTCCATTTCCTTATCACAGAAGTTCAATTCATTCTCTAACAATCCCACAATCCACAATCCAATTCGGTATTTAGTTCAGTGACTGATCACAGTTATCCAAAGTCAATCGAAAGTCTACAGGAATATAAGGTGGATTCAGATACTAATTCTCGAATTAACAATGGTGGTATCGAAGCAATTAACCACGCGATATACGTAACTCACTTATCCCCATAGTACCAATTATAAAGCACAATAACATCAAAGCAGTCGACTTCTAACATAATACACGTGTTCTCACTTCATTCAATGGTTTACAGTTTGCCATTCGGTTCAATATTCAATTCCCTGTTCCATCGAGTCTTTCTACATTATCTGATAGTTGTCAAAAGTATAAGGCAATTCATATATTAATTCCCATGGCTTCAAGGATATTATCAGAAACAGTCAATCACATGTTGAACACAATTTACACATCCTCAGAATCCCAATTGCAGAATATAATGGCACTGAGCAGTTATTACACAAGACGTATTGAATTCACACACTTTCGGATAATCAGGGTTTTTCAAAGCTTCTTGGATGTTAATGGCATCTCCATAATACCAAAGGATGACATTCTGGACAGAACAAAGGAATAATCGTCTCGGAATCAAAGCACACCCGTTCACGACCGTCGGTGGCCGACTCGAGATCGATTAGGCAAACCCACCCGTACAAAACCGTCGGTGGCAAAAGAGATTCCTCAACAAAGGTGCTACATAGGCTTAACGTCCCCTAGCACGAAAGGACGTCTCAAGAATGTCATCAAAACAAACACAATTCCACTTACTATGAGCAGTTATTACACAAGACGTACTGAATTCACACACTTTCGGATAATCAGGGTTTTTTAAAGCTTCTTGGATGTTAATGGCATCTCCATAATACCAAAGGATGACATTCTGGACAGAACAAAAGAATAATCGTCTCGGAATCAAAGCACACCCGTTCACGACCGTCGGTGGCCAACTTGAGATCGATTAGGCAAACCCACCTGTACAAAACCGTCGGTGGCAAAAGAGATTCCTCAACAAAGGTGCTACATAGGCTTAACGTCCCCTAGCACGAAAGGACGTCTCAAGAATGTCATCAAAACAAACACAATTCCACTTACTATAACCTGATTTCTCAAAATTCGATAACACTGAAGCAAACACATGAAACGTATTCTGATTAGTCGAGGATAAATATTCAGTACGGTTCACAATCAAACCAATCCGTTGTCATCGGTTTCCATAGCATCAAACAAGCAAGAATACGACAACACACCAGCATTGTTCCCTAAGACACCCAATCACTAGATTTGCACAATTCAGTTCATCTATAACACATATGTCCTCAATGGTGTTCATGGTTAGATCAATCTGTTGATAGCCCACCAAAGGTCTTTCAAATCGGTCAAGTGCTCCAAACGGATTCAAGTTTTGGGTCTATCAGTTTTCCTGCCAAGAATAATCTAGCTATTCATTTACAAGCAATTCTTAATTCCCTTTAACAAGGTCAGATTAGATAGAGGGTCTTATCGAATTAATCCCGTCAAAGGTCTTGCCAAATCAAATCAAGCAAAGGTCCTATCAAATTATATCCAATAAGGGTTCTATCAGGCCAAACTAGACAAGATTCTATCAGATCGAATCACATCAAAGTTTTCTCACATAGGGTATATTTGGTTCTGTAAGGCACACTTCATTTGCTTAGGTACATGGTTAATAGGTCCACAACTGTCCTAAGTTCATCAGTTCTCAAAGTCAAATCGAAGTCATTTATCTCAACTGTTCATGTCAAAGTATTTCAAGTCATGTACAATATAGTATTGTTCACATAAGTTCAGGTGTAGTTGCATATACATGCAGTTATTCGTATCAGGAGGCACATATCATGATCAGTATAGCAGTTCTCAAACAGGTCTTAGATGCGAACACATAGTACACAGTAACACATTAAACCAAGTTCCTCGGCTGTACGTAAGATAGGGTCTGTTACGCAAAAGTTCCAAATTAGTTACAATACATAGGTTTATGAGTCGAGCTCAGTATAGTCACATAATCCAGTCAATTTTCTACCAATCAAAATACATGGTCTAACATTTATAGAGTTCATCAATATTCCAAAACGTACTTCACAATTCTCCCAAACGGGGCATATACCTCCAATGAGTACGGTCTCGATCATGTGGGTCTAACCAATCTAGATACTCATGCAGCAGATATGAAAGAATATGCTGATCCGAATCAATTAAGATCCCAAGCAAGGACATACACATGTACTGATTCAAAATCAACTAATACATAAGCATTCATTCGTAAACAGTATAGATACCTGGGATAACAATCACAGTATTCTGAGTGCTTCCTGGGATGAGTGTAGTTACTCTATCCTGAGTAGCAATTCCTACCACTGGTATGAATCTAGCTGAGGCAGAACATTTATTCACATTTGCTTAGTTCGGGAACCCTTCTTTACCATATGGTCCATTTTACCACACCTATAACCAGCCCCAGAAATCTGATAACAAACTCCCCAGTGTTTCTTACACTGATGGTGGCAAGAGTTCTTGCCGTAGCGGCAACTGACGTTGTTGTCTCAAGACCCCTGTCATTTCTTGTACTATTCTTTCCAGTCTATCAAGTCGGGCTGTGAAAGAGTCTGCCAACTCGCATGCCCTTACCTTATTCATACTTTACACAAATCCTTACTAAGCCCTGCCAAATATTGGGATACCCAACACAAAGACAATCACAGATATACATGGGTACATTCGTACATTATTATATTCTCATTTTATACATTGACAAGGCACAATTAATCACACACGTAACAGATGATTGCGTACTTATTAGATATCGCATGCTGAACATTTACTAAGTAATTATATACTCAAATCATGTTCATATTTCACATAGACACCCGTAGGCAGAATTGAATGCACATAAACAACTTTTCATGATTCATATATTCATGGGTGTGCATTTCAACAAAACAAACTTGTTGTACACATTAGTGTAACAATTCATATCTCATATTCAAGTCATGTGTGGTATTTCCCTTAGCGTAACATATCATACTGGTCAAGCATATCAAGTTCCATAATGGAATCTTCGGTACCGGCAACATGTCTCATACATAGGCCACGGTATTATTTTCCCCGGGCTAGGGCCTCATGACCATAAGCCACAGTATTATGTCCCCTGGGCGAGGGCCTCTACTAAGGATACCACAATTATGTTCAAGGAAAATTTTGAACAATCATTAATTCATACAAACATAACATTTCAGGGGACTTTGTCATTTCATATCATCATAACATAATTAAGGCTAAACGTAACTTTATAGAGTTCTTACTCACCATCCGATTGAACTTGCATTATACTTTATACAAAAATTCACGAGTATGCATATACCAGAAAGCATACATATTCCAATGGTTCACAATGCAGGCAATCCACAAATTCATAGCACATAATTGTTCACATTAAACATTTAAGCGTATTTTTGATGCTTTCAAATTCATACTTATCACATGAATGCATCCTAGATCTTTTCTAGACGCTTATTGCTCTTTTGGACAAGTGCGTGAGTTATTAACTCGTGCTCTGATACCACTCTGTCACGACCTGAACCCGCCCCCATGGGTTAAGGCCATAACCGGCCAGTAATCGTGAGATTACCTACGGCCTCAAATCAAACCAGACAAAACTCATCAGAGTAAAGGGGCCAAACGGAAGCAAATTTTAAACTTTGTCCATAGAGCTGTGCTTACATGGCACATCATAACAATCCATACGAAAACATGTTAATAACTCACGTCAAAAAGATACAGCAACATAAAATTCTGTACAGACAGGATCATTCAAACGTAAGTCAACCCGTCAAAACTATATACCACAGATGCAAAATCTTCACCGACATGACAAAATATAAATACACAGCAAAGGGACGAAGATGGGTCTCGTACGTGAGACGCAAGGGCTGACTCTCCAAAACTCGGTTGTCCCATACTGACTTCACTGAGGCTGGGTCTGGACCTCTCTTGGCTCACCTACAAGCACATGAATGAGCGTGAGCGATAGCCCAGTGAATAATATCAAATAAAGAATATACATTGGAACAATATACATCAAACGGCCTCGGGCCCAATTTGCGTTTCTAACTAATACATACACACATAGACATATGTAAGTTAAGTAACTGTGGTTCCAAACATATCATACGGCCTCGGGCCCAATTTGTTCGTTTCATTGTCAAACCATTACTCGTGTCAAACTGGCCTTCAGCCTTTTCAAACTTTCATATCAAACTGGCCTTTAGGTCTATTTACACTTTCGTGTCGAAACGGCCTCTGGCCTATTCATTCATGTCTTGTCAAAACGACCTTCGGTCCATTCATTTATGTCAAAACGACCTTCGGTCCGTTCATTTATGTCAAAACGACCTTAGGTTCATTCATTTGTGCCAAAACGACCTTCGGCCCAATCATTCATGTCAAAACGGCCTTCGGCCCAATCATTAATGTCAAAGCGGACTTCGGCCCATTCATTTCTATCAAAACGACTTTCGGTCCATTCATTTTTGTCAAAACGACTTTCGGTCCATTCGCTTACGTCAAAACGGCCTTCGGCCCATACATTCGTGTCAAAACGACCTTCGGCCCATACATTCGTGTCAAAACGGCCTTCGGCCCACTCATTCATTTCAAAACGACCTTAGGTCCGTTTATTTCTATCGAAACGACCTTCAGTCCATTCATTCGTTCATATCAGACTTTTGTCCACAATCCCAATTAGCAACTCATAAAGCTTATAAGGGAATAAACAGTTGGACATTGCTAGGCTTTCAAATATCGATATTACTCACAGTGATCGGCTTGTGGATTTGCCCTGGAACTTGACCCTACACATTTCATGAACACAAAAGGGTCACTAACAGTTCAATCCGTTCTTTAATTCACACATTTCTCTTTAGGCTTTATTCTTATCTCGTTAACTCATTTACAATGCTCAATGCATGCCTAAGAGTGCTTACAAGTGAAAGAGAACGGAAAACGAAACACAGAACGAGCATACAAAATTTCAGAAAGCAGGGTCCACGCTCGAGCGTGGACTTACCCGCTCGAGCGGACCCAAGAGGCCTGCAAAAGTACTGGTTACCTCAATTACGCTCGAGCGTGAGTTAGGGCGCTCGAGCGTGAGTTAGGGCGCTCGAGCGGAAGGCTTGTCTATAAAAGCTCCCTGCTCGAGCGTTAAATATCCCGCTCGAGCGGACATCCAACTCTGCAAAAAGTGCTGGGAGCACGATTTTCCCACTCGAGCGACAATCACCCCGCTCGAGCGGACATCAAAAATCTGGGTTTTCCAGATTGAGTTCTTGAGCTCCCTTCAACATTCAAACCATCATTTCTTGCCTTTAACTAACATGGTATAAACATCAAAACACATCTTCATGGAGCCCAATTTCATAAATCAAATACATGTATGGCTCAATTTAATTCAAGCTCAATTCTATCATACACATTCATGCATTCAAAGCTCCTATCTTTAATTATTCAAACATGCATGCTAATCTTGACTTCATTTCCATTCCAAATAATGCAAATGGTGTTCATTCTCATGTAGCTCAACAAAAACATGCTTGCATGTATGATTCAACATTTACCTTTCCATATTCAACTTAATACATGCTTGATTATGCAAAATCATGGTGATCCTACACATGCATGTGCACATTAGCTTCAAATTCATCAATTATAGCACAACTCTTGTTCTTGATCACCAATCAGTCTTTAATTCACAAAATTACAAGTTCAATCTCATGAATTTACTCACCTAGGAGTTTAATCTTCCAAACCCTAGTCAATTCTTGGACTTAATCTTCAAGATTCCCAAGCCTTGAGCCAAAATCACCCAAATTCTCTCCCTCTCTCTCTGACAGCCAGCCCTCTCTTTTCTTTTCTTAGAGTTTGATCAGCCTAAATCATTTAAGGGAGAGAAATGAGGTGTAATGCTAAAACACAACAAATCCCCCTAAGTCAATATAATAAGAATAAAATAATTGGGCACCAATTCATCACTTAACTCAGCTTAATCTGGTCCGAATCAATTTTTCAATTAAATTTCACCGTAGGCTCTAAAAATTATGCCAATCACAATGGCGAAATCAATTCCGGGTTCTGTGGCCGATAAGGCCCTCAATTTAATTTCCAAAAAAGATTATTCAAATAGATATTCCTACGGTGAACAGATAGAACTTCAAAATCACATATATTCACATAATTGACACACAAAATTATATCAAACACACAATCATATTTAAATTAAGGACCGATTAGCATATTACGGAACAGGGGTATCACAACCTACCACCACAACCGTTACGTAACACCACTTTTTGAAACCTTGGGCGGTGGTAAACCTCAGATTGTTGAGTATGACACTGTGAATTTGAGTGTATGCCAGTTACTTGGTGCAAATAAAGCCAGTGGTCAGTTTCCTAAGTAATCTACCACTTCCAACACCCCATATTGATTGGACTGTACTGCACAGTGACTTTTTTCTATTAATGAATAGAAAGAATCTGTGCTTCTGTGTGGGTGATTGAGGCACATTAGGGCCACACTGTTCATGGGTTTTGTAGTCACAGTCCCTTTTTAAATGGGTCGTCACTGCTCTTAAATTGTAGTTGATGTTGGACTCCTTTCAAGTTTGAAGTTCTTTGTAACATGCCAATGAAGAAGAATTCTTTTAGCCAAGAGGGAAGGGAAGGATAAAACTATTTTTTGTTATAGTGAATTTGTTGGTAAACAAGGTTTAACAACAAATAATATAGTCATGACAAAATTTAATTATGGCAATTGTGCTACCAACTCACCCTCTGCACTCAGCCACTATTATAATTTTTATACCTAGTTTGGAGGGAGACTAGCAAGTCTTGCACGTTATAGTTTTTTTCCCCCTTGAAAGAACGTGGTGCTCCCTGCTACAAGTGTCTAATGTTAGACAAGCACATGACTGTATTTCTCAGGCTAGTTACGTTTCCCGTCTAATCCTATCTGTTTAACTTGCTTTTTTTTTTCTTTCTTTTTTTTATCCACATTTGTGATTGTTTTCTTTATTGATTCTGTTTCTCATTTTTCTATTCTGCATAACTTGTGAATCTGTCTGGAAATCCTTTGTATACGATGTTTAGGGTCATCAGTGTTGACAAAAATTCGTTGTTATAGTTGCAGAACAGCACTCATCTGAAGAAGAAATTGCTGCTGCTCAAATTAATGATGCTGAGGCACTTGAGGACAATAGCAATGTTCTTGTTCTCAATGAGGGTAGAGATGGGGAAGGAGAGGGTGAGGGGGATGGAAAGAATAAGGAAGGTAACGAAATTGATGAACACCCTGCTGAATTTATCCATAATCACATTACCGACAGGAAGAAAGAAAAGGATTTGGAAATTTTTATTGGAAGACTGGATAAAGAGGTTGTTGAGGATGATCTGATCAAAGTCTTTGGAAAGTTTGGGGAAATAAGAGAAGCTAAGATAGTAAGGAAATCAACTACAAATAAGAGCAAAGGATTTGCATTTATTCGATATGCAACTGTCGAGCAAGCCAAGAATGCTCTTTCTGCATCGAAGGACGGGATTGAGGTTTTAAATGTTGATTTTTGATATATAAATTTCTCCTAGAAAAGGAAAAAAATAGAAGCAAGATATTCCACTTGTTAATTTAACATATTAATAACATGATCTTTTCTGCTGGCAAGGTGAGAGGCAAGCATGTTAAAATGTCGGCAAGTGAAGGCAATGATACGCTTTACATGGGAAACATTTGCAAATCGTGGACAAAGGAGCGTGTAAGCTTTAAATTCACATCTGCTTTTTCATGTGCATATCACAATGTCTTTTGATGATTTGGATAGCTGCAAATATGAATTCCATTCTATGTATTGTAGTCATACCTTCTTCAACTTCTTTGTTGTCTTCGTCTATTGAGGTTGTTACTGCAAGTGATCCTTCCATTGATTACTTAAGTAGCACGAACATGGACATCCGACACGACACAGAAGTTGAATTTTGTAACACAAAGGTTTAACATGGTTCAACCAATATTGGCGTACATCCACACACACAAAGTCCTCTGGGCTACATCTTGCATTCACTTAACTTCATACTTTTGTTTACATGATACACCATATATATAGAGTAGGAGATACAATCAAATCCCTTTAGTTAAAGAATTGAAATAGATCAAAGATACAAAAAATCATAATAAGCACTAATGTTTTGAAACCCGGAACGTTTAGCAAACCGGAAAAGGGACCGGGTCAATGGTTACTAGTCCAACCGTTGGGTCAACTGGAATCGAACCGTGATGTCATAAATACTTTCTAAAAATATATTAAAAATTATACATAAATAATAAAAATAAATATTATTATTATTATTTTTTTTTTAATAAATGAGTATCAAGACGAAGCAAAGAATACAAGAGATCCTAAGCCGCTAGAAAGCAACAAACCAAACTATTGGAAACATCAAGGCAAAGAAACAAAACAAAACTACTATGGAAGCAAGTCCTCTACAAAATCAGCAAAAGACAAAATATCCGGATCCATTGCCAATGAAATCCAACTATGTAACACTATGAACAGTCACCTCTCCAACCAGGCCACCAGTCACATTTCCTCCAAAAAAACCCTCCTATTACGTTCTCCAACCAAACTAGCCACATAAGACAATGACCAGCCATAATCCATGCCTTCTCTCTTCTCTTCCCAACCCTCCCCCCCACCCCAGCTTTGCAACAGCGCCCTGACTGTTCTCGGTTGAACCCAAGCCAAACCAAAAATAGCAACTATTGATATCCAAAGACGTGAAGCAAACGGACAGCAAATTAGCGAATGGTCCACCGTCTCCGCAGCTCCATAACACATACAATACCAATTTACCAAAATATGCCCACGACGAATCAAGTTATCAATCGTCAAAATATGGCCTAACGCTGTTGTCCACACAAAGAAAGCGACTTTGGATGGATAACCCACCACCCAAACACTCTTCCATGGAAATGTCCCCCCAGCCCCACCCGTAAGCCCATGGTGAAAGGAAGACACAAAAAATACCCCTTTGGACTTCGGGCACTCCCACCTAAGAGTATCCTCGCCCACCCCTCCAAACCTAAGCCCATACAAAAAGCTCAGCAAATCCAACAACTGACCCACCTCCCAATCTTACACTTCCTGACGCAACCTAACTTGCCACATTACCACATGGCCTTGCACTAGAGCATATGAAGCCACTGTCGCCTCCCGATCAATCACAACATGAAAAATCAACGGGAACATCACCTCCAATGGAAGCTCACCACACCATTTGTCCCTCTAAAACCGAACCCGGGCCCTTACCCCCGCCCGAAAACTTACTCTCGACCAAAACTCCTCTCGTCCCAAGCAAATACCTTTCCACAAACCACGATCATACTACTGGCTAACCTCCTCCGTACTTACAATCCCCCCAACCCAACCCATATTTAGCCCCTATCACTTTCCTCCACAACCGCTCCCTCTCTATCCCAAACCGCCATAACTACTTCCCCAGAAGAGCCAAATTAAAAGAAACCAAACTCCAAATCCCCAACCCCTCCATCGCCTTAGGCAAGCAAATCTGCTCCCAGGCTACTACATGATAATGGAAAGATGCAGACCCTCCACCCTATAAGAAATCCCTCTGTAACTGCTCTAGCCTCTTTGCAACCGACACAAGAATGACGTGAACTAACATGAAATAAGTCGGGATACTGGAGAGGACACTCTTTATCAGAGTGAGTCGCCCTCCTTTTGACAAATATTGCCACTTCTAACCTGCTAGTCGACATTGCATACTATCCACCACCCCATCCCATACCTAAAAGAAGCACCCAAAGGTAATCCTAAATACATTGTGGGCAGAGCCACCATCTTGCACCCCAAAATAGCAGCCAATGTAGAAAGACGACCCACTTCACCAATCGGAATCTTCTCAGACTTTCCCAGATTCACCCGGAGCCTTGAAACCGCCTCAAAACAGAGAAGTACACACCTCAAATAACCAACCTTACCACCCTCCGCTCCGCAAAAAATAAGAGCATTATTCGCATAAAACAAATGAGACACCACTAAACTAGTTTGCGGAGCCATGCCCACCTCGAAACCAGTCAGCAAACCCCTCTGAACGACATTACATAACAATTGCCCCAAGGCCTCCATAATCAAAATAAACAATAAAGGAGACAAAGGACCCCTGCTGCAAACCTCTATAAGTCGGGAAAAATCTTGCTGGCGTCCCGTTAACTAGAATAGACATCCGAACTGTTGAAATACAAAACTGAATCCACTGCCTCCACAACACCCCAAACCTCATCCGCTCCAACATATACAAGAGAAACCGCCAATTCACATTATCATACGCCTTTTCAATGTCTAACTTGCAAATAATGCCAGGTTGCCCTTGCCAAATCCGCGAGTCAACACACTCGTTAGCTACCAACATAGCATCCAAAATCTGATGCCCACCCACAAAGGCATTTTGGGATTCTGACACCAACCCCTCCAAGACACCTCGCAGTCTGTTCGCCATAACTTTCGCGAGAAGCTTGTACACACTTCCCAACAGGCTAATAGGACGAAAATCCTGAATATCCTCTGCCCCGCCTTTCTTCGGAATCAAAGCTATGAAAGTAGCATTAAGACTCCGTTCGAATTGCCCTGTCTGATGGAACTAAGCAAACAAAGCTAATACATCTGCCTTCACTGCATCCCAACACTGCTAGAAGAAAAGCATAGTAAAACGATCGGTCCTGGCGCCTTGTCCCTAGGCATTTTCTGCAAAGCCCCTGAAACCTCCTCCTCTGAAAATGGCCTCTCTAGCATGTGCCCATCCACCTCCGAAATAGCAGCAAACTGAACACCATCCAACCCAGGCCTCTAACAGTCATCTTCTCCTCGAAACAGGTGCTGATAGAAGCTTACAACACCTTCCCTTACCTCCTCCTCTGAGGATAACAACACATCGTTAACCCGAATGTTCCCAATCTGATTCACCTAACGATGAGCATTCGCCATACGGTGAGAAAAATTGGTATTCTGATCCCCATCTTTCAACCACAAACATCGCGACCTCTGGCGATAACTAACCTCCTCTATATGAGCCACCTGGCCAAATTGTTTTCACACCCCCTCACAGGCCGCCAAGTCCTCAGCAGACAAGTTCCTTTCAACCTCCTTATCATCCTATCCCTGCAATGCCGTCAAAATATTAGACTTCTGAGTTTCCAATTGACCGAACACCTCCCTATTCCATCGGCACAAGTCTTTAATTTCTGAGCCAGCCTGTTACGTGGATCTCCTACCACATCATAACTTACCCACTACGACTGAACTATATCCACAAACCCTGCTGACTGCAATCACATATTTTTAAACCGAAATGGCATCGGACCACTTCGAATCCCACCACTATCCAACAACACCGGCCATTGATTTGAAATAGGATGCTCCAATCTTTACTGAATCACACGAGGAAAATGCTCCTCCCAATTGCCAGAAATCAGAAAGCGATCCAGACGCAAAAACACCCGGTCTCCAGACCAAGTGAAGCTACTCCCCTGCATCGGCAAATCAATCAACTCCAAGTAGTCAATTAATAAGGAGAAATCCCGCATAGGACCCGCTACTGGACCCAAACCCAACTTCTCCTCCACACAACGCACCACATTGAAATCCCCCTTACACACCACAGCGCCGCCCATCGAAAAGCAATACTCCGTAATTCTTTCCAAAAAAAGCCCGGCCTGACCCCCTCACCAGCCCATACACGCTTGTAAACATCCATCGGAAGTCATCCCCAATATAGCGAAAAAGACAAGACAATGAGAAACCACCCATCTCCTCCTCCTCCTCTTTGTCAACCACCCGCTGATCCCAGCATACTAGAATTCCCCCAGTCACCCCAACAGCTGGCAAGAATGTCCAATCCACAAACCGCCCCCCTCCCCCCAACCTCCCTAACCACCTCTCCATCAATATGCTCCATTTTAGTCTCCTGAAAACAAACGACATTTGCTTTCACCATCCGTAACACTTCCCTGACCATCATCCTTTTTCCTCTATCATTTAGTCCACGCACATTTCAAGATAAATTTTTTAACTGAATGGCAACAATGAATGAGTAACACGGTCCTTCCTGACGACCCGACCACCTTCTTGTGCCCGCCGATCATAATTGATAGTGCACTGTAAGTTCCGTGGCTCTCTAGCACCCTTGGCCTTTTGCCTAACAACTTGTAACTGCTTCCCCACAGGAGTAGTCCCCCTCCATGAAGCTTCAATGGCCGAAAACAACTTCATAGCTTCATCTTCATGGCCAACAAAGGAGACCCCAAGTAGAGAACTTACCTCCTTAATCTACGATAACACCCAATTAGACACCTCTCTCGGACCAAGAGGCTCATCGCCAGCAAACCCAGCTGCCATGGGCTCCGTATCAGTAGCCGGCGCACCGACCTCAGATTTCCTAACCTCCATCGCCAATGGGTGCAAAACTAGAGGAAAACTTTCATCCTCCTTAGCCCAATGACCTGCTGGATCACAAAGTCCATCCTAATTTCAGAATCAACCATGCACCCCGACCACTCTCCCTCCTGATCACAAATATCAGGCCAATAAACCATCAACTGAGAAAGAACCAGAGGAGACCTTGCCTCGTCCCTACTCGCTGTCGGACTGGCCACGAATTGGACCAGCGCGCTCCCCCGTCGGCAAATGGAGCGCCTCCGACTGCCGTTGGTTCTCCACTGCCGATGAAGACCCCTTAATGGATCGCGAACCCACACTCCGATGTAACCTCTCAAAGATCCGCTCCACATAAGGATCCTCTGTATGACCTGTAGGCTATATCAGCGGCCCATTAGAAAGAAGGTCCAACCCACCCCCAAACTCATGGGCCAAATGAAACTCTCCCAAATCACCTCCTAGGCCCCCTTTAGTCATACCCAGAGGCCCAACTACCTTAGTCTCGCCATCTCTGTGAGCCTGAATAATTTGGCCCACCTCTTGCTGGGTTATTGGGCCTCCAAAACTGCCTAAGACCTCTGCCTTTTAAGTCAGGCCTTCGTTGACGACTGACCCTTCCGGTCCCAAATCTTGGAAAGTTAGGTGGAAATCTCCTCCGATCCCCAAATCTCTGAGTCTGATCTGCTCCCCGAAATCCTCGTCACACCTGCCGTTCATGATTCACGCCTACCTTAGCCGACCAAATCTCACCCGAAGAACCTCCCGCTGTCGAAGCATTCACCACCACCGGTCCAGTTTCCGACCAAATTGGAAGCTTGTAACGCTGTGAACCCCATCGGATTAAAATCCGCGACGGAATCCCTCCAACCAGGCCATGAACCTTCATCTGAACACACCCTAACAGGTCTAACGACTCATCCATCGTCACAAAACCATCACATCTATCCCCGATTTGTCGATACACCCCAATGCTACGAAGATGAATCGGAAGTCCCAATATCTGTATCCAGTTGCTGCGAACCAAAGCAGGTTTCCTACCATCAATACAAAGCAAATCCGGTGACCACCAACTGAGAGTCAGATCTTGACCAGTAATCGTCCACTGCAGACGCATCACACTATCCGCCTCACGCCGCGATCGAAAGACAAATAGGTAAAATTAACCTCCGATTCCATGAACCCCCACTTCCCCCAACGACTTCCACCATCGATGTGCCCAGGCGGCAACCATCACCGTGTCCAACCCTTTAGCCCTCCATACCCCCACCCTCCCCACCACTGTTCGATCCAACTTTTGAAACCACTCCCCTTAAGTTCCTGCCTGAACCACCACATCCCCCTCATTCCCATCCCGAAGTACTGCCTCACTCATCAGTGGTAACCCACGTGATACAGCCACCCGCTGTGGACACTTGTTTCTGCTAACCCAGCCATCTCCAAAGGCAAAACCCTCCATAACCAAAGCAAATCCCTCCCAGCCACCACCAAAACCAGATTTCGGCACAAAAATTTGTTCCCGTCTACCACTCGTCGTAGCCACGATCTGCACCGAAGAGCGGCCATCCTCCTCTCCTCGAATCCACACAGCCACGCTCCGACACCCCCCGATCAAAGCCCCAAGTACGCCAGTCGCCCTGGTTCCCGTGAGGCCCTCCAGAATTTTTGACAACACTAGCGTACCTTATAACTGCAGAGAACAATAGCTTTGCAAAGGACTTGCTTGCGTTCCACAATCGCTAATCGCCACCACCCAATCTGATCTTTCCCTTCTTCCTCAAGCTCAAAAGTACGACCTCCGAGGAAGAGAATCCTTCGACGAGGTGCGTCCCTACCCCCAGTCACCATTTCAGTCCTATTATATTGAATTTTTACTCATCCATTTCAAACTCAAAAATTACTGATGGTTGGGTCTCTCAATATTCTATTGAAAATGAAACCCATAATTTTCTTATCCTCTACATTAATTCAATGTCTAAAAAATAAATATTAAGATATGTTAAATGCGAGAACACTTTTATAATGCATATATTTATATTTAAGGTACATGTATACTCTCAAAAATATATTAGTTAAATTGCTTTTATATTAATTGTTTGTAAAAAATAATAATTATACATGTTTTGACCAAAAAATGAAATATGTTATTAAATAGTAAATGTTTATTTAATAATCACAAGTTGGTACCATGGTGCAATGGTTGTTGCTTCACATCTCTGACAATTGGTCATGAGTTCGAGTCTTGCCTCAAGTTCTTGTCTCCTTTCTTTACGTTTTGAAGTCAACTGACTTCCGGTTGGAGTGGGCAACCAGTTTGACCGTAGTTCTCAGTGATTTTTCGAAAAAGTGTTCGAGTCTTGGCGCCTCAAGTTCTTGTCTCCTTTCTTTAATTTTTTAAGTCAACCAACTTTCAGTTGGAGCGGGCAACCAGCTTGACTGCGGTTCTCAATGAGTTTTTGAAAATAGGTCGGTTTTCTTCTCTGAACAGGTATGGAAGTTTATCCGGACCAGTTGACGAGTTAACCGATCTGATCGGCCGGTTCGGTCCGGTTTTCATCATAACATTGATAAGCACAAATCATGGGATCTCCATATATTCTAATATCTTCCATATCTTTTGATATCTTTAATAATATAATTTTATCTCCAACACTCCCCCTTAAATTGGAACACAGAGCGGTTGAAGTGAAGTATCCAACTTGAACTCAAAAATAGGATGGTCATTACAAACAACTACAATGAAGTTTCCAAAAGACAACAACAATTGTAATAATTCCCTTCAATGACAATTTTAATGAATATAGCTAAGGAATCAACATCTTGCAACAGAGAAACGTGTATTGAATCAATCAAGATGGTAGTAAGAGAAACCAACTGAGAAAGAGAAAGCAACTAAGCAAAGCAACGGCAAATCACCACAAACAAAAGGACCGAAAAAACAGCATCCCACAAAGAATGCTACCGAGCACATGGGTAGCCCAAAACAAAAATAAAAAAAATCAAATTTGTGCTTACCACATCTGCATAGGGACCGTAAAAGGGTAGAGAAGTAGCCGAAAAACTCAGCGTATCACAGAATAATGCTACCGAACACACCGATAGTCCCAAAATAAGTAAAAATTATAAAGTTTGCTTACCACATCAGCAAACTAGTGATCAAATCAAGAAAGAAGGAAAAACACCTTGATAACAAAAAATGTGGAGTGAGAGAGCACTCTTTAGAGAAACATGGCTAGGGTTTAGTAGGCTTTGATACCAAGTTGAATTTTGTAACAAGGCAGGAAGATTGAATATGGAGAGATAATAGATACAGAAAAAAGAAAAGAAATAATACAAAGGTTTAACGTGATTCTGCCAATATTTGGCTTAAATCCACACACACAAAGTCGTATGGGTTTTATCTTTCATTCACTTAAATTTATACTCTTGTTTACATGATACACCATATATATAAAGTAGAAGATAAATCAAATCCTTTTAGTTAAGGAATTGAAATAAATTATGGGATCTCCATATATTCTAATAACTTTTGATGTATTTGACAATATAATCTTATCTCCAACAACAAACACATCGATACAATGATATATATATATATATATATATATATATTTAAAATGCAAGACACGATACGCCTGTGACATGTTAAAAATTTATATTTTTTTAAATTTATTATATGTCTAATATATGAATAGTTTATTGAAAGGTAATAAAAAAAAAATAATATAACACTAATTATAAAAAAATAAAAAAATTCATGTATGCCATAACTTAAACATCGAGATATTATTTACGTAATAATTGCATCTTTAATTACCTAAAAAACAATTGTAGAATATTAACATACAAATGTTTCAAAACATATTTAGAGTGCACAAGTGGCATTTTGAAGAATGCTAAACATTGTTAGTATGAGTATTCATCAAATAGGCCATGTTCAAAGTGTTGCCGAAGCATCTGTAAAGTGTGTAATATTATGAATTTAAAATATTAATTAAACGCGTTGAAGAAGTGTCCCAACACGCTTTTAGGAATGTCTATAGAGTATCTTGTCCGACACAATACACTTTCTCTATAGAAGTGTTTGTGCTTCTTAGTTGCTGAACAAACATTTTTTTTTCTTTTTCTCTGAAGGTACTAGGAGCATTGAAAAGCTATGGAATTGAAAATATTGTGGAGATGCATTTGCCAGATGATCCCCGAAAAGGAGGAAAGATCAAAGGTTTTGCTCTTTTGGAGTTCAGCACCCACTCGGATGCAATGGAAGCAATTCAACGACTAAGAAAGCCAGATGTTGTCTTTGGCCGTGATATAAGTGCTAAGGTTGCATTTGCACAAACCCCATTGCGTCCCAATCAAGATGTTTTGTCTGAGGTTAGAGATCTAATCCTACTCTTGCTTACTGAAATTCATAATTTGATAAAATATAGTGCTAGCAAAAATTTACTATGATTCTTAATGATGAATCGCATGAAACTTTCTCATGTGCATCTGAACTTGAAACTTGGTTGTATTTAGTGTCATTATGAAAAGTTAATTCATCTCTTTAACTGTTAATCCATATTAATCTAGTAAAAGTGGTTTTGTTGGTATTGTATGGCAATCAATGGTCACCCTTGCCATAACTATTTTTTGTTTTATTTTTATTTTTATCTTTTTTGAAACACAATTCTTTGGGGAACACAGCGTGGTTGCACATTTCCACCTGGAAAGCGAGAAAATGGTTTTTATGGTAAATAATTGTTCTTAAACCTATTCAATAATATTGTTCGAAAAAGGTCCTATTTTTTTGTCACTTATATTAATATTTTATGTAAGGGACTACTAATGTCTTGTAGAATAAGGTGACCCTGGTCCTTTTCAATGGATAACCTGTATGGGTGAAGGTGGGTTGTGCCCCCGTAGGTTTGAGATTTCTTCTTTGAGTAGCCTCTTTGAAACTGAGGCTTCTATTATATAACCAGTGTTACATGGACTCTTCTATTCCCCTCCATGAACCCGTGTGTCCACTTTATGTAACAAGGGTAAGGGTACAGGGTGAGTGTCCAACCCCCATACCCAAATTAAACACTAAGATCCTCTAAGTTTTGTGACGTTTAACAAAGAATAGACTTGCATTCCAACCCCATACCTAAATTAAACACTAGATCCTTAATAATTTCAATATCGTCTTTTATAATATTAGATAATATGCAATATAGTTAATCCTTACGTAATTATTGGATACATATCTCTATATTTTAAGATTTAGAATTTAAAGAGGCTAGAATTTTTTATACATCTTGCCCTCGTCCCAATATCCCCGCTTTAGTGGCAACCTCGTGTACTGAGTGGGTGTTTGGGATTAGCTTTTTTAGTGACTTTTTAGCTTTTTAGTAAATAAAAAAGTTAATATGTTTGGGAGTAGCTTTTTTAGTTGTATGGAAAAATGTGAATGGCTTATGTCATACTTTTATTTTTGCTTGAATTTCCCATTTTACCCTTCCAAAGGTGTACACACATTAGCCTTTTCAAACTAGTACAAAGATTCTCCAGATTTTTTTGGTCCATGCCAAAAACAGGGTGAGTCACTCCCTTTTAGATAAAATGAAGTACAAATAGATGAACACTGGAAAGATATGCAATTGGAAAAGACTCTTAACTGAAAACCTCCATAAAACAAAGCTCTAATACCCTGTTAGACAACCACTTGCGGCAAAACTTAAGCTAGTAGGATATTTGCTATGCAATGCAAATCAAGTTTTCATGGATATTTTGTGAAGATGTCTGCAAGGTCATACTACGCATGAACTGTATATTAGTTAATAAAAAAATTAGGGTAAATTACAAATACACTCCTTGAGATTTGCTTAAAATATAGATTGTCCCATGTGGTTTTGCAAATTACATTCTGCCCCTTCAAGCTTCTAATCTCATAACAAATGACCCCTTTTATTAATAAATCATCAAGTCAATTATAGTTTTTAAAATATCATAAATACATTTCAATTAACAATTCAGGTGATTTTTATTGTTGTATGAGAAAGTAGTTAGGAATGTCATTTTTCTGTTAATTTAGATAAAAAAATTATGATAAGGGGATATTTGTAATTTCTAGAACCCAAAAAATTATTATTTAAGGATCAAGTGTGCTATTTAATGTTCTGTCTTGTGACACGTGATTTGATAGTTTGCTGGAAGTCATTATGAATGACTTTATACTTCCACAAGATGGTTAAGTTTTTGGATCCAGCTCTATTTGTGCATCTAAGTTCAGTTTAAGGGGCTTAAACAAAAAATTGTTGAGATAGTTAAGCTTTTGGATCCACTTCTATTTGTGCATCTAAGTTCAGTTTAAGGGGCTTAGACAAAATTTGTGCAAAGTCATGCCTGTATGTCTGAAGTATTGGAAAAAACTGTGATTCACTAATAAATGCATGTCAGTTTCTGCCACCATAATAGATGCATTCTGTACTTTTTAAACAGATCATTGCATATACCATATGGTTCTTGAAGTTGCTTGATTTCATCATTGGTGCATATAAATGACGCATTTACATTTTTCTGTTGTAGCTTAAGACAGTCTATTTGGAAGGCCTAACTGATGATTGGAATAAAGGGAAAGTAAATGAACTTTGTAAACAGTACGGTGAGCTTGTGGAAATTAAGTTATCTCGGAATATAGGCACCAAAAGCAAAGATTTTGGGTTTATTACCTTCACTTCTCAAGAAGGTGCTCTAGCTTGTGTGGAGGGGATCAATAATGCTCATATTGGAGAAGAAGTCAAGGTGGTAAAAGTTTATTTTTATTCTCTTCATTTTTCTATAATTTGCTTTGGGAAACAGTATTCTTACCTGTAATAACCGTTTCAGGTAAAAGCCAGCATTGCAAAGCCTCATTCAAAGGGTCAGCTTCAAAAGCAAGATACTCATGGGAGCTTCAAAGTAAAGGAAAAGGGAATGGCCCCATCAACAAAAGAAGAGAGTGAAAGAGAAAACAAAGCTGGATCTTCAAAGATGGGAATGGCCCCATCAACAAAAGATGAGAGTGAAAGAGAAAACAAAGCTGGATCTTCAAAGATGAAAGGACATGCAAAGTCTAAACAGTCAAAAAGAAAGGGAAAGACAGTGGCTGAAGATAAGGGGAAGACTCTTTCTGAGTCAGAAATTGGTGGAGGAGGTAAGCCAAAGAAATCCCGAACTGTCACTGAAGATCAACCCAAGTTGGAAAGGAAAAATCGCAAGAGAAAGAATCTACATTTAAATGCCGAGGGTCGTGGAAAGATAGGAGCTGAACATGGTCATAATAAAAGGCCATCAAAGAAACCACAAGGTATGTTATTACCTGCTGAGGCTTAGATTAGTTACTAATTCAAATGAGACCCAACTTCTTAAACATACAAATCTCAAAGAAACAAAAGAAAACCAACTCAAACTTATTTTAGTACTTTCTATTTACACAGTATTTATTTATACTTAACAAAGACAATTTGTAGTTGACATCAATCTCTAATATTTATTTATATTTTAACACACATTACCATGAAGTAGAAAAAATAGTTGTTATTTATCACAAAAAAAAAAAAAAAAGGAGTTGAAAAAATAGTTGTTAGAATATATTTATATATTTACTATACAAAACATAGACACGCTCTCGTAGGCACTTCCAACCTTGTAAACTTCTATATGCCCTCGCTTTCTTGTCCCCACTCCGGCTCCCGTCCCTGCCCTCACTTTGTGAAACTAAGATTTAACTTCTTCTGTACTAGGTTCTGTTGAATGAATTTTTTCTTCCTAAATTTGTAGGCAACAAGGAAAGGGAGAGCAAAAATTTCAGGAAGCCAAAGAGAGATCCTTACGTTAGAAAAGGGCCAGATTATGGTGCAGATTTCGCCAGACATAGAAATTCAGATGCACCGGGACCTGCTGTTAGTTACCAGAGTCATGCCTATAACACTGTGTATGGATATAAAAGGCCCCATGCAGATATGGTACACTGCATTCTTTTTCATTCATCAGTCTTGCAATTATTATATTTGGTCCGATTGTCTAAAATGGTGCTTTCCAGGAGCCACATGCTGGATATATTGAGCCCGTTGCTCAAAAGCGAGGCCGAACTTATTCAGAGTACACTGAACCTCCTGTTAGAATGCAGTATCAACCTCATGTGGAATACCTTGAACATTCTGTTGGGACACAAAGCCGACCTCATAGAGGATACCATGAACCTCCTGTTGGAACACATGGCAGGCCTCATGGAGGATTCCGTGAACCTGCTCTTGGATTACACAGTCAACCTCACGCTGGATACCTTGAACCTGCTGTTCGAAGACAAGGTCAATCTCATGCAGGATATTTTGAATCTGCCGCTGGAAAACATGGTCACGATCCATATGCCCTTGCATTGAGAAGGTTTTTTTGTTATACATTTTCATTTTCCAGTTTGAGTTGCAATTTTTGTTACTTTGATCGATAGACATAACAGTTGCCCTGTTGACAGAGCTGGTGAACATGGCAGTGGTCACTCTGCTTCTGTGGCAGGTAATACATTCAACACATATATCTGTCTATCATGTTTCTTGATGGCTGTCAAATGTTAATGAGGTTGGAACGGCTGGTAGTTGAGTAGATTTTTTTATCTTTCCAGGTAGCTTTTAAGTGTACCAGAAGGCTTCCGTGTGGCACCCCTGTAGTTTGGGACAAATTCACTTTGGTCTTTGTAGTTTCAATTGCGATGCATTAATTGCTTTCAATTAGGTTCAGCCGTCAAATCTGATTCGGGATAGATATGAGTTCCTAGTTTGTGTATATTATGAAATAAATTTTGGTCCAAATCAAATTTGTCTCCCAATGTTATAAATGTTCTAAAGTTAAATTTATGCTTTTGTGGTGCATGATACTTCTTAGTTTTTGTGCATTAGGTAAAATGATTGAATACATGGTAAAAATATGAAATTTATTTTTAATCAGAACTTGTTTTGTGCAATTATTAGATATTCAAGTTGAATTGTGTATATTATTCTTGTGTAATGCTAGTAATTTATTCTGATAATTTGTTGTTTATATTGTAGGATCTTCCCGTCTACCTCCTCCTGTTCCAAATTACACAAGCTATGCTGCATATGAGGTCTCTCTCTCTCTCTCTCTCTCACACGCGCACACACATATTTTAGTTTATATATTTTGTACGATACGATACAGCATATGTGCACACAGATATGACTATCTGTTGGGGGCATAAGAGCATCCTTGATTGAGGGCTATTTTTTTGGATTTGGGGCATTCTTTGTCAGTATTTACAGCTTGAAAGTCACGGTTGGATGAAACAATTGTTAAGTGATGCGAGGCAGTTAATTTTTATTGAATCTTACTTTGTTTACATGTCTTGCCTAAAAACTGCACATCATGAAAGCTCTGACAATCCACATCCAGCTAGCTAGTACTCTTCGATCTCACATTTCTTCTCTTCTTCAAGATCAGTCGGTTATAGTTGAAGGCTACGCTTTTAAGACAAACCTGTGTTCTATGTGCGCACCTTCCTCTAATCAACAATTGAATATTAATAATATCATCTGCTTGTGACGGCATGCAGGGTGGTAGCAGTGTCGGTAGTTACTATCAAGGCAGCAGAGTACATCTACCTGCTGGGAGGGCATACCACTGAGAAATTACTGGAATGAGAATGAGAATGAAATAAAAGCACTTTAGGGTTTTTGGTGCTCGTTATCGAGGCAATGAAGCACACCTACCCCCAAAACACATCTGTTTTGTAAAGATTAACTTGTTCATTTTTTTTAATCATCTCCTGGTTATAGATTGTTTTGGACCGACTGCATATACCATATTCAGTCAGGAGTTGGGCAGTTTTATGTTATTACTACAATTTGCAAGAGATTTGCTTATTTAGTAGTCCCTCACTTTTAAAACTAGTATCCTAATTCCGTATTTTGTCCGTGGTTGCATGGAGTGTATACGCAGCACTCCTTAAATCAAAATACTTAATAGCATGGTAATACATTTATACAAAACTTCTAACTTCAGCACACGCAATGGAACCGTTGACAATCAAGTGAAATCTAATCTACGAAATGATTTATCTATGGACAGATGTTGTAATGCGAGGGGAATTATTACCGCAAGGCAGCGGGGAGGTCATAGGCAAATATCATAAAATCAATTTTTGACAGAATGTGAACTATATATATATTGGTTTCTGACAGGAAAATAAATTTTTTTAAAAAAAGCATATATAAAATCATAACCGTAGAATACGACCCTAAGGCTAAGGTATTGTCTCTACAGCTGACCCCATATGAATGGGCCTACTCTGGTTATTGGGACACTGCCTAAGAAGCATACGAGTTTTGCTCTTTCTTCTGTTTTTTTAAATTTTTTTCTAAGCCTCTAGATTGATTTTGTGCTCTTTTTTGTGGCGTTTGTTGCATTTTTTACTGGTCCTTTCTTTTTTTAGATGATAATCATCTGTTTCTCCAGTTGTGTAAATCTAAACGATCAGGAATTAGCAAAATCGTCGATTGGAGCGTGTAGCAGCGCAACCTAGTTCTACTTAACTAAGCCTTGTGCTTGTCTAAAAAGGGAGTTTGCTTTACCCAAACAGAACTCAAACCCAAAAATATACCCGAAGGTGTCATTTATTTTCAGAGATAGGATGGATGGGATTATTAGTGAGGAAATTAAATAAAATTATTTTTGTTTGATGATAATTGTTAATGTGAAAATTGTTAAATTATTTTTATATAAAATAAATGTAAAATAATGAGAGATCACATTTTTTCAAAACAGGTTTCTTCACTTTTTTGAGCACAAAAAGACTACTAATTTGTAGAAGAAGAAACATCCAGGTGAGCCAAACAAGTCAAGGCCTGGGGTTGCAAAGCAACCCAATTTATAGGTAACTGTGACAAAGCACATGCATGGGCAACCCAATGTACTACTTTGTCAGAGGTGGGCCTGGTCCAACAAAAAAATAGGAGCCAAGCCTGGGAAATGCATCTAATGTCAGAGAAGACTGCCAAGTTGTCCCAAGGGGGCACCTATTCAGAAACTCAGAGCTTGATAGCTAGCAAATTGTCACTCTCAACGACTACATTCCTCCAATGTTGCTGTTTTGCCATGAGGCAAGCCAACCGAATTGCTTGGGCCTCAGCTTGGAAGGGTGAGGTAGTATGGGTCTTGAGAGTGAGTCCATCAATAATTTGCCGTCTTGAGTCACAAAAGACAACGGCTAAGGAGGCTTGGTTGGATTGTTTGCAGAAAGCCGCATCACAATTTGCTTTTAGAGAGCCAGGAGGAAGAGGTTGCCAACTATTTGGCCTCACCTGTGGAGAAGGAGAGCCATTTTGCACATGTACTGGGCTCTACTGAAGCTGGACAAGTTCCTTCCAAGCAAGGGCTGCACGAGCTACAGTTTCCACTGGATTAACTGGAACATGAGTAAAGATGAACGCATTTCTTGTTTTCCAGATTTGCCAAGCAATCATGATTAGCTGACTTAAAAAAAGGCGCCAACTGGGCGAGGAAGCAAGTAAAGCTAACTGTTGACTCAACCAAACTGTTAGATTGCTTACCATACCCCTTACGATGCGCAAGTTTAGTTGGCTTCCGAACCACACCGATTGGGTCCAAGGGCAATCAAAAAACAAGTGCTCCACTATTTCTAAATCTAGAAGACAGATTGGGCACATCCCAAAGGCAGAGCATTTGCGCTTGAGGAGGTTGGCCTTGGTAGCTAAAAAATTGTTGCAAGCTTTCTACCAAAAATGCTTAAGCTTGGGAGGTACATCAAGATGCCAAATCTGTTTCCAAAAATTGTGTGGGAGCTGGAAGGAAGTTGAAGGACAATTCTGTTGTTGCTGGTCCTATAATGCACGAGCCAGAGCATACCCCGATTTTACTGAAAAAATACCATATTTGGATGGGTGCCATACCACCACGTCTTGTTTATTTTCCATGGAGATAGGGATAAGACTAATAACCTGGATTTCCTCTGGGGTAATAAACTATTGCAGAACCTCCATCTTCCAACACATGCATGTTGGATCAATAGCATCTGTCACAACATGGATAGGGGTATGGAGTGGTTTGATAGTTGATTTCTGGAAGCAAGGGACGGACGAAATCCACTTATCCTCCCAAAAGTTGACAGATTGCCCATTATGAATTTGTCATCTGGTGCCCCTTTGAAGCAATTCTCTGCCTTTTAATAAGCTTGTCCATGCCCATGATGGCTGAGTGCCTCTAGTGGCTGTCATGAAGTTTGATTGAGGAAAATGTAAGCCTTTGAAAATTCTGGCCCAATAGGAAGAAGGGTTCTGAAGCAGTCGCAATCCTTAGCGGGCCAACATGGCTTGATTGAAAGCCTTAAAGTCTCGAAAAACCATACCCCCAGCAGCTTTGGAGGTTGTCAGGGAGTCCCAACGAGCCCAGCGAATGCCTCTACTCTCTGGGTCTTCTTTCCACCAAAAGTTCTGAATGTAGGCATTCAGCTTGTTACAAAAGCGTTAAGGGAAAGAGAAACAAGCCATGGTGTAAGAAGGGATGGCTTGTGCCACTACCTTAATCAAAGTTTCACGCCCGGCAGGGGAGAGAAGCTTGCTCTTCTAGCCTTGCAATTTGGATAGCACCCTCTTAATAAAAAACCCAAACACAACAGTCTTGGATCTGCCCCAGAGAGAAGGCAAACCTAGGTATTTTGCATTCGGGTCCACCTCAGAGATCCCCAAAGTCGAACAAAGAGCCCCCCTCACAGCCATGCTAGCATTTGCCGAGAAAATGATACCGGATTTATCAAAATTCAGGACTTGTCTCGATGCCTTATTGTAGAGTCGCAAAATGGCCAGTAAAGCTTGACATTCCCTTTGCTCGCCCTGAAGAAAAAGAATAGCATCATCAGCAAAGAATAGGTGCGATAAGATGGGACAAGTTCCCGTCATCCGAAGGCTCGAGATATCTCTCCGATAGAGGCTCCGAAGCAATAATTTAGATAAAACATCAACCATAAGAAGAAAGAGCTATGGGGAGATAGGGTTGCCTTGGCGGAGGCCACAAAAAGGAGAGACTGACGCATGCTTTGCCCCGTTCGCAAAAATGGAGAATTGAACTGTAGTGACACATTGCATGACCCACTGAATCTATCGCCAGTCAAACCCCATTTTATGAAGGACTGCTTCCAGGAAATCCCACTGGATTCAATCATATGCCTTGTTAAGGTCAAGTTTCAAAGCAATATCCATTCTTCTCCCTTCCCTCTTGTGCCTGAGGAAGTGGAAAGCTTCGTGAGCCACTAAAATTATAGCAATCCCGGTTTTCCCTCCATTGGTTGTTGTATTCCGGACTCGGTTCCGTGGATGTCGGTTGTTGCAAATGTTTCATTTTCGTCCTTTAATTTTTTGTATATGAGTTTTAGGATGTGTTGGGCAGGTTTGTAACAGGTTGGTTGGGATTAGAAACAAAGTGTTGTTGCCCAGATTTTGGTGTCTTCACTCAAGCAAGGCTTTTGTCGCTCGAGCGAGCTCTATGTTTTAGTTCTTTCGCTCGAGCCAAGGCTACTTTGCTCGAGCGAGAGTTGAGTGGTGTGTCTTTTGGCTCGAGCAAGAAGTCTTGCACTCGAGCTTGCGTCTGCGTCTAGTTTTAGACCTGAAAGTTGCACTTCTTGGCTCGAGCGAGCGAGGACTATGTTTTGGGTTTCTTCGCTCGAGGGTGCTTCTGGGTTGCAGCCCTGAAGCTTTGTGTTGTTGGCTCGAGCGAGGCTTTTTGCGCTCGAGCGAGGTTTCTTTGTGTCTGGTAGCTCGAGCGACCACTCTTTCGCTCGAGCGAGCCTCGAAAACATCAGTTCGCAGCAACAGTCTCCTTCATCACTTTTTGATCCACTTTACATCTCAAACTCTAGATCCGGCTCCCTCTCTCTCTACACATACCTTCTCTCTACAAATACTCCATGTTCTAGGAGTCTCCTACCCTAATCCCTTTGTAAGAAATGTGGAGCTTGGTGTGGGCTACGTTTTAATCTGAAAATTATTTAGTTTGGAGCATCTTGAGTTTTCATCATCTTCTCCATTTGGTCTCTTCATTTGAGGTAGGGATACCCTACTCCTTCTTATGGGTTTTGACATAAATTTTAGTCATTTTGATTAGTTTGTGGATTATGGTAATTTTGGAAAAGTTAGGGTTTGTTTTAAAGTTATAAAAAGGGGTTTTAAATTGTTAAACTCGATGTGTAAGTACGATCTTGGAAAATGGAATTATTGTTGTTAAATTGATGAAATTAAACCTTAGGGTTGATATTTGAAAAAGGGGGGAGAACACCCTAATTATATTGAATAATTAATTTGGGGAAATATGGAATTGAGTTGGAAATCTTGAAATTGGGAATTTATGAGATTGAATGGTGTAGTCAGATTGATTTATCACTTACCTATGACAATGTTGATATTTTATCTGTTTGATAAATTTATTATCTGTTTAGAGATAACTGCTTTGAACTATCGGTGGAGGATAGTCTTGATTGTTGTAGACACTGTATGTTGATTAGGAAAAACTGAAACTAATTACATTGAATATGTCATTGAATATGACAGTTGGAATAATACATCGAATATGTGTATTGATTGATCATTGTACATGATAAGTGTTTAAATACATTGTATATGTATATTGTGTGGGAGGAGATAGGAGATGTACTCCATGGTTTGAGAGGAGATAAAGGATGCACTCTCAAACCTGTTTGGGAGGAGATATGGGATGGACTTCATTGATAACTAAGTTGGCCGGAGTGTCCAAGGTGAAAGTCCCAAAATCCAAATTGCGTTTGTATAACGTAGATAATTGAAATATTGAAGTGTTATTATATAAGTTGTTGTCTCATTAGAATTGTGGAAAAATAGAGGTGCTTTAATATGAGTTGTAGGGTCATTTAATTGCTGGTTAGATAATGAGCCATGTTTATATACATGAATTGGATGAATAAAGGAAATTGGAATGGAACATGTACGTACTTGTCATGGAACTGGGATATGTTGTAAGTTGATTTACAAGTGTTAACCATTTAACGAATGCTAATGTTTTAGTTATTTCTCATATTTGGTTTAGTATATCTCTACTGGGCTTTGGCTCATCCTATATGAGACATTATTTTCAGCTTCAGGTGATATGCCACCTCCAAGGACGTAGCTTGGGAGACTTTGAGGCTGATAGATCCTTTTGTTGTTCTCTTTTGGTAATATATGTAAATTCAAGCCAAGGGCTTAATGTGTATTTGAGTTAGTACTCTCTTTTTGTAACCAAGTGTTGGCTTGGAAAGTTGTAAACCCGTAGGGCATTTACTTTTGTTGTCAACATGTAATACTTTTGTAATGAATACTCTGATAAATGAAAATATGCTTTATTCTCACATGTCTATGGATATCTTGAATGTTAGGTTTATGTATTATTTTGAGGGTGTTACAACTTGGTATCAGAGCGTACCGGTTTTGAATACTTTGGATACGTGGGAAGTGGTTAGTACCACAATGGGTTTGTCTCGCTTATTAGAGACTTATGTGTAATGTTATGCATTTATTTGATAACATGTTTATGTGACTAAATGGGTATGAAGTTTAGTTTTTAGGATGTTGATTGGATCCTTGGGTTTCTGGGAGTCCTGTTGGAAAAGCACTTGATCAATGCTGTTTTTAACCGGAACTCTAGCAACGCCTCGAGACTATCATTATCTGGGAACGAAATTCGTAAGTGCTTATGTGATTATGTGCTTACATGGAATGAATTATTGTTATCCAATGCACTAGGACGCGAGTGAAATAGTTTCGGCACATTTGTAAATGTGCTAATGTTCTTGTTACCTTTATTAGGATGTCAAGACGAAGACGTGGTGGTAGGCATGGTAGGCTTGGGAGGCAGGAGATACCTATATCGGATGAGATTCCGGCGCAGCAGGAGGGTGTTGGTCAGGCCAATGTGGCCGAGCCAGTAGGTCAGCAGGCCATGGACGCCTTAGCCTGCGAGATGACAGGAGCATTGAGAGAATCCATGGACATTCTCAGAGCTGAGAATCAAGTCCAGGCCCATGTTGCTGAGGCAGGGCCTTCTTTTCTAAAAAGGGAGTTCTTCCGGTCAAATCCAGACAAGTTTGTGGGTGATCCAAAATAGCCACTTAAGGCTGATGAGTAGCTTAAGTAGATGACAAAGACGTTTGAGATGCTTGGCATCGAAGACAGAGGTTTACGGGTGACCTTGGCGTCCTTCCTGCTGAAGGGAGACGCAGGTCAGTGGTGGAAGTTTGTTCGAGGCCGTATTGGTGGAACTTGAGAGGCCTTTGTAGATGCTTTCCAGGAGAAGTTTTTGCCTCCCGCTGTTAAGGAGAAGTTAAGGGATCAATTCTGTCGGCTCAAGCAGCTGAATGCACCAGTGGCCGAGTTTGAGGCCACATTTACAAATTTATCGAGGTTTGCCCCTGAGTTAGTGGCGTCTGAGGAACGCCGTTGTCTTGAGTTCGAGAAGAAGTTAAGGACCAGGCTTAAGCTTAGAGTTGCAGCATCCATGACTCGGGAGTATGGGCGCCTTATGGATGCTGCAGCGCATCTTGAGATTATTATGCATGAGGAGGAGGAGAGGATGAGGGGCTCCAAGAGGAGTCAGGATGGCCAGGGGGATGGTAAGAGGCAGAGGGGTTCTAATCCTCAGCAGTCCCAGGGTGTATTTGCGAGATCTACCTTTCCAGTGCTGAGTGAAGGTTCTGGGAGAGGCAGTTAGGGAGACTTTACTTGTTACAAATGTGGTCAGCTAGGCCACAAGTCTCCAGCTTGCCCGTAGAGGGGAGGAGGGCAGAGACCAGCTTCATCTTCGGCTCGTCCTCAGAGCCAGAGTTAGGGCAGAGGTCAGCCGTTTTCTTGTTACCATTGTGGTCAGGCGGGACACCTGAAGAGGTTTTGCCTGTAGTTGAGTGGCACATCTGGTGCATCTGGTTCGAGACAGACTCAGAGCCATCAGCCAGCTCAGTCAGTTCAGGCCTCGAGGGCCAATCAGGGAGCCTCTTCGTCTCAGTCGGTGCAGCAGTCTTATGCTCCGAGAGGTGAGCAGGTAGATCAAAGACCTTCAGGGCGCGTGTATGCTGTTACAGCGTAGGATCTTGTACGGGCTCCATCTGTTGTGAGAGGTACCTTTTTGTTTTGCAACTTTGTTGCTAATGTGTTGATTGATACAGGTGTATCCCATTCCTTTATATCTGTTGCATTTGCATCTATTTTGGGATTGGAGTTGGCGCAGTTAGCATCTCCTAGTTGTGTTGTATCACCTGTTGAGGGTGAAATGATTTTGAAGCAAGGATGTAGAGGGTGTGATATTGAGGTCGCCGACCGCCGGCTTCTATTTTCTTTTGTAATTATGGCTATGTCGGGTTTTGATGTGATTTTGGATATAGACTGGTTATCGTCATACCGGGCTGTTATTGATTGTTACCACCAGAGGGTTACTGTATGTACTTTGAGCGGGGATTGTTTTCATTTCTGCGGGGATCGAGTTAGAAGAGTTTTGCCACCAGTGTATGATCCGCGAGGGCGGAGTGAGCTTAGTTGTCTTCTCGCTAGCTATATGAGTAGTGAGTGTGATGAGACCCAGACTGTATTGCCGAAAGTGGTTTGTGAGTACTCGAACGTCTTTCCTAAGGATCTTGTTAGTTTACCACCCCATCAAGAAGTCGAGTTCTCTATCAACTTAGTGCTTGGCACGACACCGATTTCTATGGCACCGTATCGTTTTGCCCCAGCCGAGTTGAGTGAGTTGAAGATTCAACTCCAGGAGTTGCTAGATAAGGGCTTTATCCGCCCTAGTACTTTGTCGTGGGGAGCACCAGCCTTTTTTTGCTAAAAAAAAAGATGGGGCTTTGAGACTTTATATTGATTACCGAAACAAGTACCCTATGCTCCGTATAGATGATCTGTTTGATCAGTTGAAAGGGTCCTGTTGTTTCTCTAAGATAGACTTGAGATTGGGCTACCATCAGTTGAGGGTCAGGGAGGAGGATATCTCAAAGACGGCATTCCGTACGCGGTATGGTCATTATGAGTTTCTGGTGATGCCTTTTGGGCTCACCAATGCACTGGCAGTGTTTATGGATTTGATGAACCGGATATTCCGGGAGTTCTTAGATTGCTTTGTGGTCGTCTTTGTGGATGACATTCTAATTTATTCACCTTTGGAGGAGGAGGAGGAGCACGAGGAACACTTGAGAGTGGTGCTTGAGTTGCTTAGAGCCCATAAGCTGTATGCTAAGTTTGGGAAATGTGAGTTTTGGCTAAGAGAGGTTAAGTTCTTAGGCCATGTAGTCTCTAGGGAAGGGGTGTCTGTTGATACATCCAAGATAGAGGCAGTGCAAGATTGGGCACAGCTTAAGAGTGTTTTTGAGATCCACAGTTTTCTGGGATTGGCCGGGTATTACCGTCGGTTTGCGAAAGATTTCTCTAAGCTAGCTTCGCCGTTGACTAGATTGACGCGGAAAAGGGTCAAGTTTGTATGGAGTGAGACTTGTGAAAAGTCGTTCCAAGAGTTGAAAGTTAGACGTACCACCACTCCGATTTTGACTATTTCGGAGAGAGGTTTGGGTTATGTAGTGTACTGTGATGCTTCACGAGAGGGTTTGGGTTGTGTGTTGATGCAAGAGGGGAAAATGGTAGCCTATGGCTCACGGCAGTTGAAAACACATGAGAGAAATTACCCTACACATGACCTAGAGTTAGCAGCTATGATTTTTGCCTTGAAGATTTGGACGCACTACCTTTATGGTGAGAGGTTCGAGGTGTTCTCTGATCATAAGAGTTTGAAATATCTGTTTACACAAAAAGACTTGAATTTGAGGCAGAGGAGGTGGATGGAGTTTATTAAGGATTACGACTTCGAGTTGCATTACCATCCGGGGAAGGCCAATGTTGTGACCGATGCCCTTAGCAGGAAATCCATTAGTAATGTAGCTTGCATAGCCATCCGAGGGTGGGAAATATTGGGTGCATTTGGCGAGTTTGATTTGCTTCTGGGCGAATCTGTTGAGTATGCGGCCTTGTTTTCAGTAGTTGCGCAGCCTACACTTGTGAATCGAGTGTTAGAGGCACAAAGGGGTGACCATGAGGTAGAATCCCTCCGGGAGAAGATCTCCAGTGAGAAAGTTGAGAAGGGTTTGATTATATATCCCGACCTAAGTGTGAGGTACCGAGACCGTTTGTTTGTGCCAGAGTCTTGCCGAGAGGAAGTACTCCGAGAGTTTCACCATTCACGCCTTGCGGTGCATCCGAGAGGCACTAAGATGTATCGTGATTTGGGTCACCAATTTTGGTGGCAGGGTATGAAGAAAGATATGGTTGTTTTTGTGTCTAAGTGCCTTACTTGTCAGTAAGTGAAGGCCGAGCATCAGAGGCCAGCGGGTTTGTTGCAACCCTTGCCTATAGTCGAGTGGAAGTGGGAGGATGTCACGATGGACTTCGTTGTAGGTCTTCCGAGGACTCAACGGGGTAGTGATGTTATTTGGGTAGTTGTAGACCGGTTGACTAAGTCGGTGCACTTCATTCCTATGCGCGTGAGAGGTTCGATAGATCATCTTGCCGACTTGTATATTCGGGACATAGTGAGGTTGCACGGGGTCCCAGTGTCGATCGTCTTAGATAGAGATCTACGTTTTACTGCTAGGTTATAGCAGAGTTTGCAGAGTACCTTGGGCACTAGGTTGACCTTTAGCACGGCTTATCATCCTCAGACTGACAGGCAGTCCGAGCGTACTATTCAGATCCTTGAGGATATGTTTCGAGGCTGTGTCCTTGACTTTAGTGGGTCGTGGGAGAGGCACTTGCCCTTAATGGAGTTTGCCTACAACAACAGTTTCCAATCGAGTATCGGTATGGCACCGTTTGAGGCTTTGTATGGTCGACCGTGTAGGTCTCCAGTGTGTTAGGCCGAGGTGGGTGATGCACCTTTGTTGCGCCCGTTGTTGGTTCGAGAGATGACGGAGAAAGTTGAGCTTATCCGTAAGAGACTTGTTACAGCCCAGAGTCGCCAAAAGAGTTATGCCGACCGTAGGAGGAGGCCTTTGTCATTTGAGGTGGGCGATCACGTCTTTCTGAAAATATCACCTAGGCGGGGTTTGATGAGGTTTGGGAAGTTGTCCCCTCGGTTTATTGACCCTTTTGAGATCCTTGAGAGGATTGGCGAGGTTGCCTATCATTTAGCCTTGTCGCCGCAGTTGTCCGGAGTGCATGATGTGTTTCATGTTAGTATGCTTTAGAAGTACGAACCAGATCCGTCGCATGTATTGGATTGGACAGACTTAGAGGTTGATGAGGATGCCTCGTATGAGGAGAGACCGGTGCAGGTCTTGGATAGGTGGGACCAAGTCTTGCGAGGCAAGACGATACCTTTGGTAAAAGTTTTGTGGAAACATCACGAGGTGGAGGAAGCCACTTGGGAACGTGAATTGGAGGTCCGAGAGAAGTATCCGGATCTATTTGTGGATGTTTGAGCATATGTTGGATATTTTGTTGTATTGATAAACTTTAAGAACATTGAATATGTCTTAAGTTGTAAAACGTTGTATATGTTTCAGTTTATGGAAGTATATTGAATATGCCTTGAAAATGGAAGTTTAATTTGACATTGTATATATTAAATGTATTGTAGAAATGCAAATATATCATTAACATTGAGTATGTTATGGAATGATGGAATATGGTATTGGAAATGGTTGAATTTCAAAGAAAAGCATGTTGTTAATGCATATTGAATTATATTGTGAATTGCCTCTTAAAAAGAGATGGGATGACCGGTAATGAGTCGGGATGTTGAACATTAAATGGTAACATTGTTGAGAATTGAGAAATCATGTTTTTGAAACTTATATCTAATTTCGGGGACGAAATTCTTTAAGGGGGGAGGTTATAGCGATCCCGGTTTTCCCTCCATTGGTTGTTGTATTCCGGACTTGGTTTTGTGGATGTCGGTTGTTGCATATGTTTCATTTTCGTCCTTTAATTCTTTGTATATGAGTTTTAGGATATGTTGGGCAGGTTTGTAACAGGTTGGTTGGGATTAGAAACAAAGTGTTACTGCCCAGATTATGGTGTCTTAGCTCGAACGAGCTTTGTGTTTTAGTTTCTTCGCTTGAGCCAGGGTTACTTCGCTCGAGTGAGAGTTGAGTGGTGTGTCTTTTGGCTCGAACGAGAAGTCTTGCTCTCGAGCTTGCGTCTGCGTCTAGTTTTGGACCTGAAGGTTGCATTTCTTGGCTCGAGCGAGCGAGGACTGTGTTTTGGGTTTCTTCGCTCGAGCGAGCATTCTTGCGCTCGAGCGTGCTTCTGGGTTGCAGACTTGAAGCTTTGTGTTGTTAGCTCGAGCGAGGTTTCTTTGTGTCTGGTCGCTTGAGCGACCACTTCTTCGCTCGAGTGAGCCTCGAAAATATCAGTTCGCAGCAATAGTCTCCTTCACCACTTCTTGATCCACTTTACATCTCAAACCCTAGATCTGGCTTCCTCTCTCTCTACACATACCTTCTCTCTACAAATACTCCATGTTCTAGGAGTCTCCTACCCTAATCCCTTTGTAAGAAAGGTGGAGCTTGGTGTGGGCTACATTTTAATCTGAAAATTATTGAGTTTGGAGCATCTTGAGTTTTCATCATCTTCTCTATTTGGTTTCTTCATTTGAGGTAGGGATACCCTACTCCTTATTATGGGTTTTGACATAAATTTTAGTCATTTTGATTAGTTGGTGGATTATGGTAATTTTGGAAAAGTTAGGGTTTGTTTTAAAGTCATAAAAAGGAGTTTTAAATTGTTAAACTCCATGTGTAAATGAGACCTTGGAAAATGGAATTATTGTTGTTAAATTGATGAAATTGAACCTTAGGGTTAATATTTGAAAAAGGGGGGAGAATGCCCTAATTATATTGAATAATTAATTTGAATAATTAATTTGGGAAAATATGGAATTGAGTTAGAAATGAAATTGGAAATTTATGAGATTGAATGGTGTAGTCGGATTGATTAATCACTCACTTATTACAATGTTGATATTTTATCTGTTTGATAAATTTATTATCTGCTTAGAGATAGCTGCTTTGGGCTATCGGTGGAGGATAGTCTTGATTGCTGTAGACACTGTATGTTGATTAGAGAAAACTGAAACTAATCACATTGAATATGACAGTTGGAATAATACATCGAATATGTGTATTGATTGATCATTGTATATGATAAGTGTTTAAATACATTATATATGTATATTGTGTGGGAGAAGATAGGGGATTTACTCCATGGTTTGAGAGGAGATAGGGGATGCACTCTCAAACCTATTTGGGAGGAGATAGGGGATGGACTCCATTGATAACTAAGTTGGCCGGAGTGTCCAAGGTGAAAGTCCCAAAATCCAAATTGTGTTTGCATAACGTAGATAATTGAAGTATTGAAGTGTTATTATATGAGTTGTTGTCTCATTGGAATTGTGAAAAAATGGAAGTGCTTTAATATGAGTTGTAGGCTCATTTAATTGTTGGCTAGATAATGAGCCATGTTTATATACTTGAATTGGATGAATAAAGGAAAGTGGAATGGAACACGTACGTACTTGTCATGAAACTGGGATATGTTGTAAGTTGATTTACAAGTGTTAATTATTTAACGAATGCTAATATTTTAGTTATTTCTCATATTTGGTTTAGTATATCTCTACTGAGCTTTGGCTTACCCTATATAGGACATCATTTTCAGGTTCAGGTGATATGCTACCTCCAAAGACGTAGCTTAGGAGACTTTGAGGCTGATAGATCCTTTTGTTGTTCTCTTTTGGTATTACATGTAAATTCAAGCCAAGGGCTTAATGTTTATTTGAGTTAGTATTCTCTTTTTGTAACCAAGTGTTGGCTTGGAAAGTTATAAGCCCGTAGGGCATTTACTTTTGTTGTCAACATGTAATACTTTTGTAATGAATACTCTGATAAATGAAAATATGCTTCATTCTCATATGTCTATGGATATCTTGAATGTTAGGTTTATGTATTATTTTGAGGGCGTTACAACTATTGTCTTGGATCAGTTGTCCCGACACAAAGGCCGATTGATTAGGAGTGACAAGACTGCGAAGAATATGTTTAAGGCGGTTAGCCAGCACTTTGGTGATGATTTTCATAGAGAAATTACACAAACTAATGGGTCGATACTGTGTGAGTTTTACTGGGGCCGCGGTTTTTGGGATAAGCACTAGATTGGTATGATTCAATTCTCGGAGCACAAAGCTGTTATAGGAAAATATTTTAACTGCTGCACACACAGCCCCTTCTACCACCTCCCAATGCTTATGATAGAAAATCCCAGGAAAGCCGTCGTGTCCAGGGGCTTTTAAGGCCCCTAGTTGAAAGGTTGCTGCCTTAATTTCATCATCAGTCACAGAGCAAGTGAGAGCTCTATTCATATCTGCATTGACGGTAGTGTGGACCACCTCCAGGGCTTCACTCAAGTCCCTATTTGGTAGGGCTTGATAGAGAGTTTGGAAGTAGTCTCGTAAATGCCCATTTATAGCCTCATCTGACTCTAACCATTCCCTATTTGTTGTTTGAAGTTTGATCAACTGATTCCTTTGTATGCGTTGGGTGACCGTAGCATGGAAAAAGGTAGAATTTGTGTCCCCATATGTTAACCAATTGATCCAGGATCGTTGGTGTTGAAACATCTCTTCTCTCAATAAGACTTCCTCAATATTAGCTTGCAGAGATTGGATAAGACTCATATTGTCATCGGAGAAAGGAAGCATTTGAACGTCTAAGAGTTTTGCTTTAAGGGTTGCAAGCTTGATGCGATTATCTCCAAACTCAGTTTTGCTCTACGAAGAAAGCCCACGTTGACACAATTTGAGTATGTGGACTAAGTTGTACATGGAGGAGCCCACTGTACAGTGCAACCAATTGGACTTGATAACTTCAACACAATTCAAATGGGTGGTCCACATTGAGTCAAACTTGAACAAACGTGGTGTTTTCTTGGGAGGCACATGACACTGAAGAAGTAAGGGACAATGATTGGAACCAATTAAACTTCATGAATAACTTATGTATAGGGGAATTTTTGCCTCCATTCTACCGAAGCTAAGGCTTTGTCAATCCTTTCGCAGACATTATGAATGACATCTTGATTGTTGGTCCATGTATACGGATGACCCTTAAACTCTAGGTCCATGAGCTCATACTCGGAAAGCAAATTCTGAAATTGCTGAATTCTAGAAAAGTTGTAGCCCGCGGCTCTTTGCTTCTCTTGCATGCTTCCAACCTCCTTAAAGTCCCCTAAACAAACCCAAGGATAATAGTTTGCAGCAGCTAAAGGTTTGAGGTGTTGCCAAAAAAAATTTCGGTCAGGCCATCTAGGAGGGGCATAGACAAATGCCGCTATCCACCCATCAAGAACAGTGCCCAAAGTAACAAAACACTTGAAGATGTTTGTGGATTTGTAACGGACTTGTAAATTCACTTCCTCTCTCTACCACAATGCTAAGCCCCCAGAAACACCCACTGGATCCACATAGCTAGTATTAGGAAAACCCAAGCGTCTTTTGATTCTCTCTAGCATGGGCTGTTTATTTTTTGTCTCCATTAAGAAGATTATTGCAGGACAATGGATATTACACAACCCTCGGAGGATTTGGATTGTCAGGGGACGTCCCATCCCCTGACAATTCCAGCTCAAAATCAACATGGAGAGTGTGGTTGTTTAGGGCCAGCCACCAACGCCCTTGTAACAGAGCCATTATCCACCTCGGGATAGGTACTGGGAACTTGGGACTCAAACTCATCATCAGCATTAGGCAGAGGGCTTACAAATGCAGGAAATATACTCCCAGCTACCTCATAGGCAGCAGACTGCTGAATGGGGATATCAACCGGACTAGAGCCGGTGCTAAGAGGTTCTCGAGTGACTATGAGAGTTTGAGTGGTTGAAAACTTACCTTTTTTCCGAATATATTTGCACTTACTTGGGGAGTTCGGATACTCAGCCGCCCTACCCGGCAGCCCCCAAAACGACGTCGTTTTGGGGGCAAATTTTCAAAAAAAAAAAAACGCAGAGGAAGAGAGGGAGGAAGGAGAGGAAGAGGGAGGAAGGAAGAGGGAGGAGGAGGAGGAGGAGGGAGGGAAGGGCCGGACTGGAGGGGGCCATAACCAGTGGGGGAGGAGGAGGAGGAGGAGGCGGAGGCGACGGCGGTGCAACTGCTGCGACGATCCGGATCGGGCGACGATCGGACGGCTGCGACGGCCGGCGGCGAGGCGACGAGCTGCAATGGCGAGCTCGCAGCCTCCTCCCTCCTCCTTCCTCCCTCTTCTCCCTCTCCCCTCCCCTCTGGTTTCGAAGAGAGAGAAAGCCAGAACGAAGAAGAAGAAAAGAAAAAAAACAAAAACAAAAAACCCCCAAAACGACGTCGTTTTGGGGGCTGCCGGGTAGGGCGGCCGAGGATCCGAATTCTTACTTGGGGCCTTTGAAGAGAGAGGAGGATTGGTAGTGATCATCTGAGTGCCATGGTCTGCAGTTTCCTCTAATTTCAAAAGCTTTGGATAGCGAGTGGGTAGGTCATCATCCTCAAGAGATTTTCTTTTCAAAGTCAGATGTTGAAGGGCTTTGGAGAGACCGACATCCATAAGTTGGGTGGGATAGGCTACTGGGGGGGTGGTAGATGGGTCCAGCATATCAGCCAGGAGAAGCCTACTGGATAGTTCATTAGCTTCATGGGAAAGGCCTCCTTTGGGGCTATCTGGGGGCTCGGTAACAAAATAAGTGGGCCCAATCTGGGATAAAGCAGGGGCAATTTCAGTGTGGGTATGGCTGGGGGGTGGGCTGATGTAGGTAAAGGTAACCACTAGGCCTATGGTGGTGGAGAAGGTTTGGTCAGAGTATTTGGTGGGCTGTAGTGGGTATTGGGCCAGCCCTAGGTGTGGAGCTGGATGCAACGGTGGGTTTCCACGTGTTGAGTGTTCATACGATCCAATGGCAACAGAGGTTTCAGAAAAACGTGGGGTTATATCCTTGTCTGAACAAGCAGGTGGAGTGTGCGATCCCGAGGCTGATTGGTTCAGTACCACGACTGTAGGAGGATCATGCATCGGTGGTACTATTGGATGTGGTTCACAAGGTGGTGGCTGGCAATGAAGCAAACCCTGGAGTCTGTTTTTCGCCTCATTAACTTGCCGACGGTAGTGTTCAACGGGAAGGCCTGTAGGCCGAGCTAGTCCTATTCTTAAGTCTGGACCATACCTTGATTGCTCCCTTACCTTTTTGGACACAAACTTACATCCATTACGATCATGGCCTAGTCTTCCACACGCATAACAGAAAGTCCGAAAGTTTTTCGAACTTGTAGGAAATCCAGATATCATTGCCTTCTGATGGTCGTTTAAGCCAAAAGCCTTGAGGTAAGGGCTTCGTTGAGTCAACTTCCACTCGGATACGCAAAAAATTGCGATACAATAACAACCCCTCTGTATGAGCTTCTACCCGAACCAATCGCCCCACGTGGTTACCAATGATCTCGCCATTTTTCTTAGTGAGCTTGTTAAAAGGTAGCCTATGAACTTGAACCCAGATCTGGACCCACTTGAAATCAGTTTCTTCCATGGTTTATCCTACGACTAATGGTTAAAGAGCTAACAGAAAACCCATGACAGACCAGGGGCTATACCTCAAGATTTTATTACGATCTTCCTCATCAGTAAATTGGAAGCGAAAGGCGTTTTCCATCCATGGGGAAATCGAAAACTCACCCCAATTTCGCCAAGCGTTATGGATAATGTTGGTGACGGCATTCCGATTCAATGGTTTTGGGGCCAGTACCTTCCCCAGGAGATAGAAGTGGGAAAGATCCTCATTCTCGCCCGATCAAGGTTCTGAAAAGCGGTTGCGGTCGCCGTAACGGTGGCGGTGACGCGGTTGTGGTTGTGGAGTGTAAAGGCCGTAGTGTAACGGTTGCGATAACCGGAACCGTGAATTTTTTTATTTTTCGCACAATTTGAAAAAAACTTACCGATACGCATATTTTTTTCCCATGATCATATTTATTGGGTTAAAAATAAATATTGATCAATTTTTATAAATTTTTAAGTATGATCCAATATATTTCATATTTTTAAATTATTATAAACTGAGTTTTTTACATTTTATTTTAAAAATTAATGACTTTATATTTTATAAAAAATTAATCACTAACTATTATATATAAGATAAATAATGACAAAAGTAAGAGAATAAATAAGAGCCTAAATATATATATATATATATTAACCAAGCCAAATAGATAATGACCACACTTATTATTATTATTATTATTTTCAAACAATATATAGATAGACACACACAAACAAAATGGTTTAGTGATAGCAGCTGAATAGGATAGCATAGGTCTTATAGTTTCAACAAATCAATAACATGTTCTTCATCATCCCTCTTCTCTCTCTCTCTCTCTCTCTCTATCTCTTGTTCCTCTATTTTCTCTTTTATCTTCCCTCTTCTCTTTATCCCTCTTCTCCCATTTTCAATTTTTTTGTGTTTTTTCGAAAGAAACAGTTTGGAACTATTAGGTAACGGTGTGTAACAGGCCGTTACGACCGCTATGGCAGCCACTACGGCCGACATACCTGTGAATTTCAATCACACTGCAAAAGCGGCCGTAACGGGTGGCGGTAACCGCCAAAACCGTTACGTAACGGCGTTACGTAACGGTTGCGGCCGCTTTTTAAAACCTTGCGCCCGATCCTTCAAGGGACAGACCGTTGAGCTCTGGGGTCTCCAGTGTGGTAGACGCCATAGAGAGGCAAAGATAGAGGTAATGGTGAAAGGGTAGGAGCAGACAGTATTTGGGTTGAAAAGGGAAAGGTGGGTGGCAGAGTGATAAACGGGAGAGAGAAGAAGGATAGAGAGAGAGCGGGTAGAGATTGGATGAATAGGGAGTTGGGGTAGAGGAAGGTTAGGGTTAGACTAAGATAGAGAGAAAGGGAAGCTAAGGTGGGTAACGAGTGGGATGAAAGAATGGAGCTTGGTAAACAGGGATGAAGATACCGGCAACCTGGGATGAGCCCAGAGAGACCGTCCTAGGACAGAGACGCTCTCATCCTAGAGAGAGAAAAAAGAAATCAGTCACATTTTTGTTAGGTTTCTTCACTTGAAATCATGGTTTTTACTTGCCAAAATAATAATAAAAATCACTTTGTTTGTTTTCAGTTTTCAAAATTCATTTTTTAGAAAATTTTAGTTTGCGTTTGGTAGAGTTTTATAAATATGATTTAAAAGTATGAGTTGTATTTTGAGTTTGTGAGTTGTGGAATTATGATTTGAGTGTAAAAAATTTATTTGGTTATGATTTTTGAATAGAGTGTTGAATTGAGTTTTGAATTGAGTGTGAAATTGAGTTTTGAATGTTTGATTTGACATGTGAAGTAAGAAAATTTGTTTGGTTATGAGTTTTGGAAAGAGTTTTCAAAACTTAATTCAAATTGTTGTAACTCATAACAAAACACACTACTTTCACATTATTGAAAATTCTGATTAACACTCATAACCAAACTATTTTTAAAATTCAATTAAAAAAATTATTATTAACAGAAAATAACATTAATCAATTTTTTAATTGAAAATACTACAAAGGAAATAATTTTTTTTCAAAATAAATATTCAAAAAATTTAAATCATAAATATTTAAATAATTTAAATAATCTAAAAAATTTAATAAGTAAAAAATTAAAATAAATATTCAAAAAATTTAAATCGTAAAAATTTAAGTAATTTAAATATTGAAAAAATTTAAATAATTTAAAATGTTAATATTTTAAATTTAAAAATAACTCTACACTCAAATTGTAAGCAAACACATAAAATAAAACTCAATTAATAAATTATTTTTAAAACTCATAACCAAACACATAACTCGAAACTCCATATTATTTTCACAACTCTACACTTAAATCGTAACCAAATACATAACAAAAAAATTAAAATATATAAAAATATTTTTATAAAATAGAGTTTGAATTTATTTTTATAAAATATTTTAAAATTTTAAAAATTAAAATCGTAATATTTTGAAATTAAAATATTTAAAAATATTCAAAAAATTAAAAAATTAAAAAAATCGTAACATATTTAAATGTTAAAATATTTAAAAAATTAAAATATTGATTTGAATTGAGTTTTGAAAAGAGTTTTGAATTATGTGTTTGGTTATGAGTTTTGAAAAGTAATGATTATGTTTTGAATTGAGTTTTGAAAAATAAGTGTAGAATTATAATTTGAAAGCTCAAAACAAACAATACGCTCAAATCAATGGGTGGAACTATAATTTGAGAATTGTGCCAAACGGAGCCTTACTTTTTCGTTTTTTGTATTTTTTTGTTTTCACTAAATTTTTTTTTAATATTTTAAGCAATTTTTTTAATTTTTAGACACACCTAACATAAATACACTTAGAAAGTATAATATTTGTGAAAAAAAAACTTTAAAAAATTCACTAAATACAAAAAATACAAAAATAAATAAATAAATATTTGTGTATTTATTAATTTTTTAAAATATTTTTTTTACAAATAATTTACTATTTAGACATATCTAAGTAAGGTATGTCTAAAAAAGTAAAAAAATTGCATAAAAATTAAAAAATATTCACTAAAAACAAAAAAAAATATAAAAATCAAAATATTCAATTTTTAAAAAACTGAATTTAAAAAATTGAAACTAAACACACTGAATAATGTTTATTGATGTGCACTTAGCATGACGACTCAACAAAACATCCACCTAGATGTTCAATCCCTATAATCCATACGGATTATTTCTGAATATTATCTTCTTATTCAAACTACTAATTCGCTCATCCAAACACTTTTATAGTCTGAACAGGCTCTCAATACAAACTTTCATTTTACAAACAAACATGATATTGTTCCTCTCCAATCGACTAACAATCCAGTCCGGAGGTCCACTTTGGAAAACAAACACAGCCAAAATGTACAACGGAAAATACTTCGTAGCTCGAAATTGATGGCTCGAATAGTGGCTCGAATACCCAAAACGACATCGTTTTGGGTATTCTTTTTTTGTTTTTGCTTTTCTTTCGAACACAGAGGGAAGGGAAGAGGAGGGAGAGAGAGAGAGGGAGAGAGAGAGAAGAGAAGAGGAAGAGAGAAGAGGCGATGGCGGTGATGCCGGTGGCGACTTAAAGGTAGGACTGGTTCCATTTGCTCAATTTCCTACTCTGGATCGAGAGAGGGCAGTCGCTCTTCCTTCTGCTAAGCCCAATCGAGTGAGGCGGTGATGCTGGTGATACCGGTGGCGACTTAAAGGTAGGACTGGTTCCATTTGCTCCCTTGCCTACTTTGGATCGAGAGAGGGTAGTCGCTCTTCCTTCTGCTAAGCCCAATCGAGTGAGTTGTTGTTGATCAGACTTTTTTTTTTTTTTTTTTCTTCAGGCAGATCTGGATCTGAAAAAAAATAAAATAAAATTGTTGATGATGATAATGTGTTGATGATGATGATGATGATGATGTTGATGAAGATTCAGCCCTTTAACTTCTTTTGTGTTCTTTTTCTTCTCTTTGGATTTGGACTGAAAAAGTCTTCTCTCTGTATGTGTTTAGATATTGTAATAGTATAGATATTCTTCACAATGTCCCAAATTTTCCGTCTCATTTGTGATTCTTGTGTGTGTGTTTTTTTAAATTATTTTTAGTTTTCTGTGTTGAACTTTTGATCATATATGTGGATATATATATATATAGATCTGGTTTTGATGATGATGATGTTTTGGTTTAAATTCTCTCTTTCTTCTCCCTTTCCTCTTCTTTCTTCTTTCTTCTTTCTTTCTTTCTTTCTTTCTTCTTCTTCTTCTTATTCTTCTTCTTTGTTGAAGAAGAGAAGACACAGATCAGAAAAAAAAAATATATATATATATATATCAAAACAACGTCGTTTTGATTTTCGAGTCAGTCGGGCCAAGCGGATTTCGAACTACGTAGCGGGGTCGATGTACAACATAGCAAAGTGGGATCCACTTCTTAACACAATATAGTCAGATCAGTAAAATATTAATAAAAAAAAAAGAACCCAAAAGGCAAATACCAAAAAAATAAAATAAAATATAATCTAGAAAGCCATTTTGTGAATGAAGTTTGAGTTCAACTTGTATTCGACTCATTAAAAATTTGTTTGAGATTGACTCGTTATATAAACAAGTCAAATTTATTACACAATTTTAAACTTGATAAATTTTCAAGCCGAGCTTAAATAATATATTACTCAGCTCGATAAGTTTATATGCACTGTAAAAAATCGAGCTATTTGAACTCGATTTGTGCTCAACTCATTAAAAACTTATTTGTAATTCATTTGTTATATAAACAAGCCAAACTTAAACATAACTTTAAGCTTTTTAAGTTGTCAAAACAAGTTTGAACAACCTACTACTTAACTTGACTCGGCTCGTTTCAACCCAAGAACTCAGGCTTGATTCTATCCCTGGCTTCCAATGAATCAATCTTTCTTCTACCCTGTGGTTCAGTATTTCACATTCACTCCCTTATCAAAACTATATTCCATACTGCAATTTCCATAACAGAATAAAAAAATAACGTAACTTGGAAGCCACATAACGGGAAACTTTTTGCATAAAATCTATTTCATCGCAATTCACAAACGCTGTGTTTGGTTGAGTAATTTAAAAAGGTATTTAGAAAGGAAAAAGAAAAAGATAAATAAAATGTGAACAAAATGTCTATATTTTACCTAGTTTCACACATATTTTCCTTTTCTCTTTTCCTTTTGCAAATTCATTCTCAAATTTCTCAATCAAATATAGCATAAGCAAATAAAAACTTTACACAAAAATAATAAACGTACTATTTCAACTCAAATATTTTCGTCCTTTGTTTGAATTTATTTCCCACATATACGCGTATTCAAATACCAAATGAGGGAAGATACTTTCAGAAGTTACCCATAAAATCAGATAAATCACTCTTCATTGATTTGAGAACTGGCTGCTTCCATCATACCGTTGCGTATCTGATCCCCAATATCCCTAACATGACCAGGACCATGTGGTATAAACACAGTTGTGTTCTTTGATGAGTTCCCGAGATCCTTGATTGTGTCGAAGTATTGGGTGATCATTATAAGATCCATCACCTCCTTCGCTGACGTGCCCTCCACCTTGTGAGAGAAGTTCAAGATGTTCTCTCTCAAGCCGTCTGTTATTGCCTGCCTCTGCCTTGCCACACCAACCCCACCTAGGTACTTGGCTTCAGCCTCAGCTTCTGCTTTTTTAACTTGGAGAATCTTCTCTGCTTCACCTTTGTACACACTTGCAAGCTGAAGCCGTTGAGCTGTAATAAAATAGAAGGCATTGCTTAGTCATGTCCAGGTCAACTCATCCCTTGGAGTCTAAGAAACACGGTCACGGTAAACAATGATTTTGAAGAAAATTAGGATAAGGATACGGATAATACAGTAAAAAATAATAGTATACACGTGTTTGTGAAGTGTCTTGAGGCATGTCGAAACATAGCACACACATGCTTGTGAAGTGTCCCCAACGTGTCTGTAAAAAATAATATTTAAAAATTCAACATGTCACGTTCCGTGTCCGACACATGGCGTGATGGTGTCCAATACGAGTCAGGCACAGACTGAACACCCCATTTCGAAGTGTGTGTTTCTTAGCGTGGAATGATAGGGCATAGAATCAATTAGCCAAATTTGGGGATTATTCACAGATTTGCAATATTCTAAAATTCAAAACTAATTACAAATGCATCAATAAATGGTAAATTAAATTCCAGTGAAAATATAATAGTTTTATGAGGATGAAAGTGCTAAGTCTACTGTCCGAAAGTTCCTAACCTGCATTGATCTCATTCATTGCCCTGCGCACAGAGGGATCAGGTATTATATCAACCATCAGTATGTGCTCTATGTTGTATCCATATGCTCCCATCACCTGATCCATGTAATAAACTTTAAACTAACATTCAAAACAAGGTTCCCTGATGCAAAAAACACATAAGTTAAGCTACACAAGCTTGATACTAATGTCATGTTTACAAAGTGAAACCATCTCAAGCTATCCAAAAAAGAATATCCAGAAGTAAAACCTACAAATATTTATATACATATATATACTATTATATAAAGTGAACACCCAAAGTTGTCATGCTTTTTTGATTTCTCAATTTGCCCCAAAATAAGGCCACATTCTAGATGGATGTAACCATCATTCGCTTTTGCACATGCATCGCATGTGTGCACAATTGCTATTATATGTGTGTGTGTGCTTGCGCGCGCACAGTGATGCAACAAATCTGGGAGTTCAAAAGAAACTGGAGTAAAATCTAGTTTACAATCCATACTGACCAAACAATGTATTTATCTGTTTGAAAACATGAAACAATGCAATCCAAAATTCCTCATTTCTTTCCCTTTTTTCTCCAAGTTACATACACAAATAACACCGAACATGAATTTAGTCAGAATAAGAACTTTTTTGGGGAAAACACACAGGCAATATATGTAAAAGAATGTATAGATACACCTATGCAACCATGGGGTGTTTCGGGAAGATGATAAAAAGTGACTTTTTGACTTTTAACCAAGCTTTTTGGCTTTTTCAAAAAGTCATTTGGGAAGATGGTAAAAAGTTACTTTTTGGCTTTTTGCTTAATATTTTTTTATGTTGTCACATCACCATGCCTTACTATAAATTGACCAAAATACCCCAATCCCATTTGGTGAAGTGTTTCTGCGAACCTAAAGTGAACGGGGAGGGTATATTTGTAAATTGCCATATTGTCTTTAAGCTGCTTTCCAAATGGGATTCTGGACAAAAAAGCCAACGTTTGGCTTTTTACCAAAACGCACAAACGCTGCTTTTTACCACATACCCAAACCAGGCCCATTTCAGAATTTGCAGACAGTATAAAAATGAGAATGGCAGAACTCAGATAAACTGTAAGTCTATTCATTTTGAATGTAGGGGACCTTTTGAGGTATCAAAGGGAGACAAAACAAATATCACAAGTTCAATAATATTGCCGCACAAATTAAGTGTTTAGATCACTGGCCTTTTCCATGTGGTGAGATGATAAAGTTGGCTAGCAAATATCATTTACCCTTGCCAAAACCCAATCAATCATTTGCGCGAGATCTTTATTTTTGAATTGTCAGTTGCTCCATTTATTAAGGTTATGGATCAGAGATTGAAAGACAGGTGTTCGTAATCAAAATAGATATGAGATCTCTGAGATGTTGACATTTCAAATATACAGAATGCAACATACAAAAGTGTCAAATCTTGACATACACACAAGCTGACCTTGTTAGTAGGAATATAGGATGAATGTCAGATAAACAGATGGAATAATAAAGGTTACTGGAAAATACTCAGGACCATTCCAATCTACACATTCCATCTCCTGGACAGAGCACAATACTTACATGATATGACTCACTGAATTTCAGATTAATTTCATTACATGACAAAGGCATACTTTGTTGAAAGCGTAATAACTCTTACCATAAACTAACATAATACTGAAAGACCTTTCTGCAACATGTTGGACACTTACAGCACCAATACGAGGTTTCTGAATGAATTTTTTGGGTTATACAAAAAGGTCAATTACTGAACCTAGCAAGCACTATATTTTTAAATGAGTGGTCATTGCAAAGAGCCAGAACAGCTCTCGCAAAATAACTAATCATATTAGTAAAAAGTTCATATATTACACAATTATCTGCAAACCCAACTGGGAACCAGAACTAACTCAAGTCGTCTGTGAAGATAAGTGACATAATGCTACAATAGAAGCAGGCAACTAAGAATAGGAAACCAAACTGGATTGAGGGGTAAAACTACCATCCCAAAAATTAATGGGGAATTGGTTGAAATTTGAAACTAGCATATAAAACTTAAAATAGTCGAAACATGATTGACATACATCAAATGCCCCTAACAATATAATAGGTTTGGTTCTTCTGCCTAATCACAGCTCGGGGTTGCAATGTCTTTATATACAAGTTGTACTGTTGAGCTTTTGGGTAGCCGGTGGACCCAGACACCAGTTTTTCCTTCTGCTTCCTATCTAATCAACCTTACAAGGTTTCATTACACAAAATTTACTTAATGGTGGATGTGCATCTACCTTCAGACCTTCACATAATTAAGATTCCAAAATATAAACTACAGAAATTCTGGTTCCCAAACACCAGCTTTGCAAATAACTTTCACAACTCTGGATGTGGGAATAATTAGTGAAATCTATCAAAACAAGCATATACCTATACCCTTATAATCTTTCAAATCCCAGTCACCAGAATGGACAATTGAAAACAAGTAACATAACTAAGCAATCGAAATGACAGTTTCCATAAATAAATAAATAAATAAATAATTTCTTCCCATAAACAATGAGTAATTTCTAACAAGTCATAACAATCCAATAACAGCGTAAGCAACAACCAACCTTCTCAAGTTCCTCCAAAACAGCTTGAGCGACATCACCTTTTTGCTCAAAGAGCTCATCAAGAGTCATTCTTGGAACATGAGCTCGAACCACTGAAGAAAAAAATAGATGCACCATCAGAATAGAGGGAAGGAAAAAGGGAAAAATATAAAATTGGGAATATGTTTGCTGAATAATGTAAATTACCATCAAAGACGTAAGCTTGAATCTGTTCCTTGGGATTTTGCAACTCATAAAATGCGTCATCAGCATTTTCTTTAATGACTCGGTACTGAATTGAGCAAAGCAGTTGCACAAAGACATTGTCCTGCAGAGGAAAAAAATAAATCAATAACCCTATCAACAACTACGGCACCATCTCCTAAAAATTCATCATACGATTTCAGCTTGAGTGTGGATTTTATGAAATTATATTTTAATTAAGCAATGATGTCCCTTTACATCTAGTTGCCAATGAATCGAGTTAAGGTTCAAACGAAAGATAAGATGTATATGAATCAGACAGACAGCCTACTTCTTGGGCATACACTGCTGCCTAGAGGAATAACAGAGTAAATGTTAATTTAACAATTTTGAAACACAGAAAGGCCACAATGAATACTGTTGAAAAGATGACAACAGAAAACATTTCAATTCATCTGAGTTATAATTAGACAATTGCACTCTTTCTTTTTCTTTTTTTTCTTTACTCAACTTTGCCGGGCACTACTTGCCTCAGTTATCAACCATAACACTATTTATGTACGGATTTAAGGATTTGAAACAAAAAGATTTGACACTAATCATTCTAGGAGAATGAATTGAATTTATATTTTATAGTTTTGATATGAATTTCGAGACTGAATTTGAGAGCTCGGTCTTGGTGTATTTGAAATAACAATGTAAAAGTGGTTGTTCAAAGTCTTACATACAAAGGGTTCCAATTCAACAAGGATTTCATAAAATAATTCTCTTCTACTAACTCTAATTTATTTCCCTTTAGTTTCTCAAAAAATAAACCTCTAATAGTTTAATCTCCATATATTTTAATAAAATTCGACCTCAAATTCATTAATTCCAAATCCATCATCCAAAAGCAACCTAATTTTCTTAACTCAGCACAGCACAGCACAGCACAGCAATCATAAGCAGAATCGTGAGTCAACAACGAAAACAACGATCACGAGACCAAAGCAACAATCATAAATTGCTAAAATAAATCGGAATTAAGATAAAGCGAATTCCGATCTCCATCGGTTTCAATAAAAAAATACAATATTGCGAAGATTCATGAAAATGTTTGTGGATTGGATTAAAATGAAAGTAAAATTGAAAAAAGTAGGGTTTAGTATAGTATAGACCTTGGTTTTGGTCTCGATGCGTACATCGAGAGAGCTGATCCTGGTGGAGAGAACGCCGGCGAGGCATTCGCCGGCTAAAGGGTTGAAGAAGTGGAAACCAGGTTGGGCTAGCTTCTGGAATCTTCCCCAACTCTCCACCACGCCGATGTTCGCTTGGTCTACGCATCCACAAAACAGACAGAACGTATTCCCCATCTTCTTCTTCTTCTTCAATCCAACTCAAACACAAACCGACTTCGCGGGTCCTCAAGGTTATTTGTTATATATAAAGATATTTATTTTGGGCCCATCTTAAAAAAAAAAAAAAATTAAAAAAAAAAAAAAAAAGAAGAAGAAGAAGAAGATACTAATTTTGGGTTAAATTACACTAATATCCCTTCAGATTTCAAGAAATATATTTAGCCCCCTTTAATTTGACATAATATATGTATATATACCCTTATAAAAATTTAATTCACATAACACTTAATTTATTTTTATTAATAATTTATTAGCCATACTGATTAAAAAATATTTTTTTATATTAAAATATATGTTTTACTATTATTTATTCTGGTGCCAACACAATTTTAATTGTTTGTCTTTATTAAATAAAAAGATAAATTATATTGACTTCTATTGAGATTTGAAAGAAATATAATCAGTCTCATAGTTATGACATAATTAAATTGAGCTCTTTTAAAATTTTAATTCATATAACACTTAAACTATTTTTGTTAATAATTTGTTAGTTATATAGATCAAAAAATAATGTTATATCTTTTATATAAAATTGTATGCTTTGCGTTATTTATTTTGTATTTTCGTACCATCTGCATTAGTTTCAATTATAGGCGTGCGTGGTATAGTTCTGTCACGACCCCAAACCGCCCCTAGTAGTTTGGTGCCGTGATGGCCAGTAATTCGTAATTACCGAAGGCCAACTTTTCGAAACTTAACACAATCAGAGTATGAATATAGGGGGCTCACAAATGCGGAAGCAATAAATCAAATACAAGTGGTCCGTAAGAGCTGTGCGTAGATCAAAGCAATGCCAAACATTCCAATTAACTTCACAACTTAAATACAACAAGGTAAAATTACATGTTACATCTTGATCAAAAGGCTTCTCGAGCCGACATATACAAAATACAGCTAATACAAGTCAAGAAGCATGATTTTCAAGATTTGCCGACATGCAAGGTAGGCATCGCCGACGTAAATGCAAAAGCAAGCCGACATAAGTACAAATCCAAAACAAGCATCCAAACGATCTAGGCGTCGCCGCCGTCCTGCTCATCACCTACATATATATAGAGGGGTGAGTACAAAACTCAGTGAATGGTACTAAAAATAAAGGTTTGCATGAATAAAGCCGGAGTCCTTCAAAACGAAACACATCAAACTTAGCAAGGCAAGGGATGAACCGTATTCATCAATCAAATATTACAAGTATCCAAGGGTGTTCACTGACATAGGCAAAACAAGGGATGAACCGTATTCATCATACAAGTATCATAACATCGGCAAAACAAGGGATGAACCGTATTCATCAGTCAAGTATCATAACATCGGCGAAACAAGGGATGAACCGTATTCATCAGTCAAGTATCATAACATCGGCGAAACAAGGGATGAACCGTATTCATCAGTCAAGTATCATAACATCGGCAAAACAAGGGATGAACCGTATTCATCATTCGATTATCATAACATCGGCGAAGCAAGGGATGAACCGTATTCATCAGTCAATTATCATAACATCGGCAAAACAAGGGATGAACCGTATTCATCATTCAATTATCATAACATCGGCGAAGCAAGGGATGAACCGTATTCATCAGTCAATTATCATAACATCGGCGAAGCAAGGGATGAACCGTATTCATCAGTCAAGTATCAAGGGCTGTACGATCCGTAATCGTTTGGTCAAAAGTATTGCGAAAGTTTAGAGTCCTCCAATACAAGGGACTTGTGTTACTTAGGCCCGTAGCCCGATTTAACAAGGACCGTATCCTTTACACATAGTACTGCGAAAGTTTAGAGTCCTCCAGCACAAGGGACTTGTGTTACTTAGGCCCGTAGCCCGATTTAACAAGGACCGTATCCTTTACACATAGTACTGCGAAAGTTTAGAGTCCTCCAGCACAAGGGACTTGTGTTACTTAGGCCCGTAGCTCGATTTAACAAGGACCGTATCCTTTTCAAAGGTGGCATCAACAAGGAGTATACTTGGCACATCAAACAAGAGCTATTTATTCATGCTAACAAAATACTTTTGTCAAAACAAGGCAAGCAAGGTTTATCAAAACAAGTATAACATAGCTTTATCAATAATACCACTCACCTAGTTCTTCAGGTGCAGACTCAAAGCAATATCAAGGACCTACAATCACATGGCAAGTCACATTCTCAAAGCAAGCTCTATATATACATGCAAATGATCTCGGCATTCATGCCAGGTCTAAGTCAAGGACAAAACAAAACAAGCTGGGAGCTTAGACACTGCTCCCGTTCAAGAAAACACACTGGGTACCGTCCAGGACTACGCCGAGGTCCCGCTAAACAAAGTCAGAAAAACCTGGGTTTCCCTTTGAAGAATATGAAGAACATGATCATTTGAAAGATGGATGCAAGTTCACAACTTGTTATAAAAATCTGAGTTTTCATGCCAAGAGTGCAAAATAGGGACCTGGGTACCCATTAAAGAAAGTCATGCAAGAACAAACGCAAAAGCATGGTTTTCGTTCCAACTTTTCGATCAAAATAAGACTTTGTTCAAGAACACATGAAAAACCATTTTCTCTTTCCAAACCAACTTCAAAACGATGCATGACATGCAAAACAAATCCGATCATGCAATGCAGCTAGATATTCAGCAAGAACGACCCAAGGAGATCAAGATTCTAACCTCAAAACTCGGATCTAACGGTTCAAGCCACAAAGATCAAGGTTGGAAGACTACTCTCACTCAAGAACTCTTCTTCCTCCTTTCTAGAGCTTCTCTCTCTAAAACAAAGATTTGAGATAAGAAATGATTTGTTTCAAGGTCTGTCGGCTGCTTTAACAAACAGCTCGGACACGTGGCATTATCGGGTTGGTTCAGCTCCAAAAAGGTGATTGATAGACAAGACAGCCTCTGACAAAACGTATGCAGCAAGCTCGGGTAGAACACATCGGCAAAGAGATGACATCGGCTCAAAACAAGGGTCCAGCAACGGGATAGAAAAACATCGGCTAGGGAGGACGACACTTGACTAAGCTGTGCCACACCTTGGCCGGGGTGCGCCACATCTCGGCCTAGGCCATACCTGCCTGCGGACAAGGTTCAAGTGCGAAACATCTCGGCAAAGAATGCCCGATGTGAAGATGGGGTTGAACAAGACCTCAAGATGGTTCTAAGTACAAGGGTCAAAGGCGGACTAAGCTCAAGATGATCTCGGCTACGCACACACACTAAGCAAGGAACAAAATCGCGAAAACAACTTAAGCGAACCAAGGCAAGATAAAACCTTCAAATTAACATAACAAGCAAGACCATGCAAGAATGTACACAAATATGGCAAGAGTAAGGTGAGGGTTGTTACAAGTTCGGTGCCGTTTAAGGGTAAAATTATAAATCAAACCATGAATGACGGATTGACAAATAATCAAACCATGGTTTGAGAGATTTCAACTTATTAGTTGATTGAAGAATAAATTTAAACAATTGTCAAGAATTTGCATAGTATAATACTAATTTTGGTGAAGCACCAATAAATCCCAAAATGTGATCTTGTGAACGGTTTACTCCTCTCTTTTTTCTTATAAACTCAAAAGTCCCATTAAAGTGAAAATTACATAAAAAGGTAGTCACTTATATATTTGGGTTTAATTTTTTAGAAATAAAAGTGATTTTCTCAAAATGTAAAATTACACATTTGGGTAATTTGAACTATAGAAGTTTTGGATTTTCCCTCATTCTAGAACCAATCCCACATTATGAACAAAAAACCTAACATTCTAATATAAAACTCTAATAACGTAACACTTCAATATAACACATTAAAAAAAAATTGGTGTACTTTTCTCAACCGTAATAACGTAACACTCAAAAAAATTCTTTGATATACTTTTCCCAAATGTAATGCTCCAATGTAAAAAAAATTCTTAGTGTACTTTTTCCAAATGTAACACTTCAATCAGTGTAATCTCAACGTAGCACTTCAATGTAATATATTCCAACAAAAAAAACTCTTTAGTGTACTTTTTTCAAACGTGACACTCACAGTTTGAAATTATACATTTGTTCAAAACTTATTAAGGAATATTTGTACTTTCTTTTGGAATGGTTTGAAGAATCTCACATTCTTTTCTTTTCTTTTCTTTTCTTTTTTTAGTGCTATATTGGAGTATTATGTTTAGGAAAAATACACTAAGAAGTTTTTATTTTTATTTTTATGTGTTACATTGGAACGTTACATTTGGAAAAAGTACACCAAAGAGCTTTTTTTTTTTGTGTGTGTTAAATTAAAGTGTTACACTAAGGAATTTTTTTGGAGTGTTATATTGAAATATTATGTTTAGAAAAAGTATACTAAGGGATTTTTTTGATTAGAATGTTACACTAAGGAATTTTTGTGTGTTACATTACAGTGTTAGACTAAGGAGTTTTTTTAGAGTATTATATTAGAATGTTACATTTGGAAAAAGTATATCAATACGTTTTTTTTGTATGTTACATTAGAGTGTTACACAAATGAGTTTTTGTGTGTGTTACGTTAGAGTATTACATTAAGGAGTTTTTTTGTGTGTTATATTAGAGTGTTACGTTTGAGAAAAATACACTAAGGAGTTTTTTTGTGTATTATGTTAGAGTGTTACACTAGGAAGTTTTTGTATGTATTACATTAGAGTGTTACATTAAGGAGTTTTTTTGTGTATTATATTAGTGTTACGTTTGAGAAAAATACACTAAGAAATTTTTTTGTGTGTTATATTAGAGTGTTACAATAAGAAATTTTTTTGAGTGTTACTTTAGAGTGTTATACTAAGGAATTTTTTTTGGAGTATTACGTTTGAGAAAAATACAATAAGGAGTTTTTTTTTTATGTGTTACATTAGTGTTACGTTTGGATGTTAATTAAAGTCAATGTTACAATAGTGTGACAACTCTCACCTCTGATTAGTGCTAATCGATGATTAAGCATGATAAATAATTGAACAGACTGAAATTCTGAACTGAATGCATGAGTAGGTTGCTTGATTGCATTTTCTATCTGTTTGTCATAAATTGATCTATTTCTGTTTTTAATTTCGAATTGCGAATTGAAGGCCTTATCGGCGGCCGATTCAGAAATTGTTTGGTATTTTATGCTAATTAGACTTTATGTGATTTTATGGTAAATTTAATTTGAAATTGATTTGGTATGATTAAATTAGATAAATAAAGTTAAAATACATCAACTTGAATTAATTGTATTTTTGCCACTAAGTGGACCACTTTAGAAGCATTGTAGGAGTGTAGTTCATACCAATTGATGCATCTTTACTTCAGCCACTTCCTAGGCTAAAAACGTGAGAGAGAGCTAGAGAGTTAGGAGAAAACTTGAGTTCATCAAATTTAGCTTGGGAACTAGAAGAAATTGAAGAGAGATTGCATAATTGAGCTTCTATACCTAAAATTGAAGACCTAAGGTAGGATATTACCTTATTGTTTATGCATTCAAGTCATTTCTTGCATGATTCATGGAGGAATAGGAGCTTAAGGTCAAGAATTAAATTAAAGTGTTGAATTGAGGCTTAATCCATACATGCATATACATATTCTTGTATTTTGAGGTTGTTCTTCATGAATTTCCACATGCATGTTCATGTTTATGTTATAGTCCATGAATTCACCATAGTTTTGAGCCTAATCTTGTATTTGATCAAGTTTTAGAGCACTAGAGTTCATAAAAGTTCTTGCATGTTATGTTTTTACATAATTCATGAAAACTTCTTTGAAATGGTGTTCAATTGACTCACCCTTGGGCTTTGATCTTACAAATTGATCTTCAAAACATGTTATATTGTAGGTTTCCAAGTGTTTTCCAGAAAATTGGCCCAAAAGATTGAGTTTTGATGTGTTGAATGCTTGGTTTGAGCTTGGGAGGCAAATCTGGAAATCCCAGATTTTGGTTTCCACGCTCGAGCGAAGGATTCTACGCTCGAGCGACCGTCTTTTGTTCAGAGCTCCGCTTGAGCGAAGGAATGCTCACTCGAGCGTAGATTGCAAGCTCTCAGGTTTTTGGTGCACGCAGACGCACGCTCGAGCGAGAGAACCTACGCTTGAGCGAGGACTGTGTCTCACGCTCGAGCGAGCGTCGAGTGGAGATTTTCAACATCCAGCACTTTTTGCATTTTTACAGACCGCTCGAGCGAGGAAGTCCATGCTCGAGCGACCCCACTGTCTTGACAAGCTCGCTCGAGGGAAGAAAGTCACGCTCGAGCGAGACCCCTGTTTTCTGAAAATTTTGAAAAGTGTTTTAAAGTATATCTTTGCATCCTCATTTCATCCTAGGCATTCATAGGCCTAGTTTAAGGCATCTTAATGAGGTTATTGATGCAGAACCACATCAAGTCAAGATAGGGACTAAGTTGTTGATTCCCAAGTGTGTAACTTAGTGTGTGTCCGTTCTGTAACTGTGTAGGGTTGGCATCTGAGGACGTTCATTAGCTGCCTATAGCCCAGTGCTCTGTGAGTAACAATGTTGTAAAGATATGTTCAATCATGAATATTTTTTGAATGATCTACTGTACTGCTTTCTGAAAATGCTATTTCTTACTAAATGAATGTTTGTCCTATTTGTGCACTGAATTCGTGGCATCCATAGCAATCTACTATTACTGTACTGTTACTGCTACTATTATAGAGATCTCTGTCGGTTCCCATGTTTTGGAACCACTATTGTTTACTATTATAATGGCCATTAACTGACTGTTCGGTCTGTTAAGACCTACTGTACTGTTTTGCTATGGGATGCACCACATGTGACTGCTATGTTTTCTAAGTGACTGATATGACTGTTTATTTACTGAAAGGACATTCATTCTTAACCTCTTTATACAATTGTTATTCACTGGGCTTTAGCTTACTGTTTATATTTATATGTGGGTGTTCAGGCACCAGATCAATGCTAGGAGCATCGGGTTAACTCCCTTTTCGTCAAGCCAACCATTGTGCCTCACCTCGAGGTTCCAAGTCTGACCGAGCTAAGGCTATTTTAGGGTGTCTCAGTTTCACCCTTCTGTCTCTGTTTTGTAATACTGTTTAAGACTTGTACTGTACTGTGCTAGTTAGAGATTTGGTCCCTAACCTGAATGTTTGTACATATGGTGTATATATGTTTTGCTTATGAATGTGAATATGTTCGGAAAAGTCTTTTGCATACAGACTGTCATAACTCATTGAACATTTATTATTACTGTTTTGGCTTCCGCCAGCCCCTGTACTCTGTATTACTGTCTTTACTGTTAAGCAGGCCTTTGGTAATCACGAATTACTGGTCGGTTACGGTGCTAAACACATAGGGGCGGGTTTGGGTCGTGACAAATAGAGACGAACACCACAAAAAGAAACAAACGCCACATCAATAACACTACAAACGGGATAACATCTTCTACCTACAAATCACTCCACTAAATCCCTACAAAAAAATAGAAACATAAAAACCTACTTTACCCACGCACACCCAACATTAGGAAAAAAAATCCAAACAAAATCACATACAAGGGCAAACAAGTAAACATCCAAATCTCCAAATCAAGGAAATAACATACCCAAAATTAAAATAACTAATTGGTTTGAAAGAAAACTTCCAGGACTAAATAGAATAACTTTTCTTTAAATGGAATTTATGAATAATTTTTCCTACTGATTTTACATGATATTTTTCATATATATAATATTAATTTGCAACAAATTCATATCTTAAATCTCTCGTTTACTGATTTTTTTTTTCTTTGATATTTCATTGGAGACAAAATATATATATATAAATATAGCGAGGTGAGTCGTTTTCAAACTGCGGATCAAACTAATCCGTGGTTAGTAAGTTGATCAATGCTAATTGGGCTATTTTAGCGGATTGGGTTGTATTTTGTGCAGTCCTAATTTAAGTCCATTTAACCTTACTAAAAATGAGATTGGTTTAATTATATCAAAATTATGAGACTTACTATATTTAAAAAAAAAAATTCAAGGGAGGTTTGTGTAATTTATCCAAAAAATTCAACGTAATTATATCAAATTTTGGGGGACTTGTTATATTTTGCTAAATATCAAGGATGATCAATGTAATTTACACTTTTTAGTGATAAGCGAGCATGTTTTATCATTAAAGAAGATAAATTACATTAATATTTCTTAAAGTTTAAAAAAATTATATTAAATCTTATAAAGCTGATATAATTATATTATACACATTTAATATTTTAATTAATTAACATGTAACCTAACTTTGATCAGTAGTTTGTTATTTATATAAATAAATTTTAAAAAAATGATATTATCATATTTTTTCAATTTAGATTTATAATTTGTCATTGATGATTATCCATTTGCTTACAAATTATCTATCTTGTCCATTTTTTGCTTGTGTCAATTTTCATAAAACATATTATATTATTTTTTGTTAATGTGATACTAATATTTAAAATTTTAATTTATTTATTAGTTAGAGTCAAGTTGTTAAGATTGGTAATAATGAGTTATATCAATATTTTAAAAGAATGATTCTACTTATACTACTATTTTATCACTTTATACTCTCTATATGAAAATTTTTTTTCCCTCCTAATTTTATTCATGTGTGAAATTACCTTTAAGGATAAAACATTAAAATTAAATATATTTTGTTATCTTCTTACACCCCTTAGTTTTCAATCCTTACTCCTCTTTTTCCTTTCTTAATTTTTCTTTTCTCTTACACATCTCTTTTCAAAAAGTAAGAATCATAGTATTTTGATCATTAAAAAAAATAATAGATGAAGAAACGGTGGTGAAGAATTATCAAAAAGGTGATATTGTGAGTTTTTTTTTTAAAATTTATTTGGTAGGTTTTTGTTTCTTTTTTTGGGCTGGTGTTCGAGTTTTGTTCGGTGGTTTAAAGTCGAATAAAATAAAATAGTTCGGCATCACATTGCTGAATAAAAGATATAAGTCTGGTAACCAACTACCAAATAAAATATATATATATATATATATTTTCGGTAACCCCAAACCGAATTTTTTTAATTTGTTCGGCTTCTCATTACCATGTATTTTCAGTTTTATTTTTTTTTTATATTTTTTATTTTTTGCTTAGAATGATTATACTTATACTTATTGTAACAACGCAAGTACTGCAATATTAGTGGACTCTAGTCATGAATTCATTATAGACGAGGTTTGTTAAGTTTTTTTTTTTTTACGAATATTATTTTTAATTTGTATTGAGTTTTATTAATAATTTGACGCATAAATGTATTTATTATCTTTAGATTTTTAGTAGTTGTGAATCATTAATTAAATGAGCTTCTGACGTTGGGGAGAAGACTAGATTTGTCATTGTTATAAAGACATCAGATGTGGGAAGCAATGACAGAAAACCAAGACTTACACTTGCTTGTAAAAAGTGGTTACTATAGAGACAACAGGAAGATCAAGGGGGAACGTTTGAGATTGACAGGTTCTAAAAAATGTGGATGTCTATTTCTATTAAGGGGAGAAAAATTGCCTAGAAATTACCAAGACGAATTGTGATAACATTTTTGATTAATGGATGCAAACAATGGCAGATTTTGTGGATACTTTATGGATATTTGTACACTTGAAATTTTATGAATACTTTTTATGTATGATTTTATGGATGTGTGTTTAATTTATGAATTTTTTTATGAATGCTTCAAGGAAAAAGTAATCTTTCAATGTATAGCGAATGGGGCTTACACAACTCTATCATAGTTTGGTAATATGACACTAGAGTAATCCCATTTGTATAATAATGTATCACAGAACAGACACTTCACAAGTGATCCAAATTAATTTCTTGTTATCATCTAATTGGACGGCAACATAATGTTAGGGAAAAAAATATTGTCTGGTAACATGACACTGGAGTAATTCAAATTAATTAGCGTTGTATTACCGATCAGGCCCACCACAAATTAAAAAATCATTGTTTAAAAAAAAGTGACTTTGTAAATGTATAATAACAAAATGCTAGAGAGATTTATTTTTTCCGGCAACATAACACCGGAATAATGTAAATTATTTAGTACCGTATTACCAAAATTAGTGGTGTAAAGAGATGAAATAGTTAATTTAAGGTTAGTTTTGGTAATATGTTGGAGGTGTAATGAGAATTACATTTTTTTTTAGTGGTGTAATGAGATGGAGGGTGTAAAAATGTTAAATAGTAGTGTAAGTAGAATCACCCATTTTAAAATCCGGATTAGTGAGCGAACTAGAAAGGGGACTGGACGGATAGATCACTGGTTCAACCATCGGGTTGAACATGATCAAACCGTGACGTCATAATTACATCAAAAATAATTATAAAATATATATAATTTTAAATTCACATATATTTTATTTATTTTAAATTTAATATTATTATGCATTTAAAAATGTTTAAAAAAATTAGACACAAATATTAAACTTTTCATATGTACGGCATAATTACAAAGTTAGCTTGGTGGTTGTGTTGTACTTACATTCCCATAATGGATTGGGTTTCCCATGAACATTTTAATGTAGCATTTTACATTTTGAAGCCGTGCATGGACTGCGGTTTGTTTGAACTTGTAGCGGGTTGACCGGTTTAATCATGGTTTAGAGTGATTTTTAAAAAATAAGCCGATTCTAAAAGAGGATCAGATTTTAGGATTAATCTGGACCGGAATCTGGAAGTCGCTTCTCAAAATGGGACTTTTTCTTTTTTTCTTTTTATGAAAAATATTAGACACTCACATTCATATGAGATATTTAGTAGAAATTTTAATAAATCTTTTGAGATCTAACATTACTCTTCTTTTATTTTCATTTTATTATACAACTAAATATACAAATTCTTGAGGGAAAACATCTACTATCTCGATCTCAAATTATTTGACCGGTATAGAAAATGAAAACTTAAAATAAAATGTATTTTTTGTGTCAAAATTTTTAGATTTTTTTTCACAAATTGAAAGTACTTAATAAAATCTTTTAATTAGTGAAAAAAATTAAAACTTTCAATATGAAAATATATGTTTTTTAAAATTATTATTTTTTGTGCCGGACAAATAATTTGAAACGGAGAGAGTACAAAGACAAAGACCGCAAACTCGCAAGTCGCAAACCAAAAAAAAAATCATGCTATAAAAAATAAACAACATTCTGGACTCGAAAAGATTATTAGAATTCTACCAGTATTCATATGGTGTGGATAGATAAGTCTTCATTTTTGCTTAAAAAATTGTAAGCATAAAGTTAGAGACACATAATGTGTTCAAAAATTTACGTAGCCTCCGTTTGAGAAGTGGGTTGATTTTTTGGCTATTTTAGCCTCAGGTTAAAAAGTCTAGTTTGGAAAAGATTTTTTGACTTTTTAATTTTTTTGACTTTTTTTTTGTACGAGAAGAGTGTAATGATTATGGATTAGATTTGATGCTTTATTTTTTGTGGCTAAAATAGCCTATTTTATTTTTTGTGACTATTTTAACCCCTAACCCACCAAAACCAACTTCCAGAACTATGCCTTAGAAATGTATTGTGTGATTCAAAGGTATTTTTGTATAATAAAATCTATGCTTAAAAGTAATCTGGGTTGTTTTGGGAAGACAATAAAAAGTCAATTTTTTGATTTTTTAATTTTTTTATACAAAAAAATCACAAAATATCATTAAAAAACCCAACTTTTTTAACACAAAAAGTCAAAAAATTACAAAAAAAAAAAATTAAAAAATTAATTTTTTACTAACTTTCCAAAACACCGCTCTACACCACACATGGATCAAAAACACAAAAGGGGGTTGGGTTGAATATTTGGCCCTTCGGACTTTGAAATAGTCCTTGCAGCTTGGCCTAGTCCAATTATTATCTTATATTATATATAAAATATATGTATATATATATATATATATATATATATGGGTATATACCATAGTGTATGTATAATTTATGTAGTTTTATAATTTTTAAGTAAAGAAAATATATTTAAGGAAATTCATCCACCAAGATTAAAACTTTAAGTTGTGTTTAGAATAGAATAAAATATTTATTTTTTTAGATTTCTTATGAAATAATATTTTTTTATAATGAATAATAATTTTATTCATAATATATATTTTAATTATTTTTTATTGAATAAAACGTGAAAATAAATATTATGATGAAGTTTTCATTGCACTTGCAAATATTACTTTAATATAAATATTTAAAGTGATCGCGTCAACTAAACTATAAAAATTACATATAACTACAACAATTTAGAATGGTAATATTATTTTAGACTAGGGCTTAAAATATAATATATGGACTTCAGATCGAGCCAGGTCAAAAAAATGACTAAAAACGTTTACCCCAAATAGGTCTGTAACAATTTCATTATTAGTTTTTAATTTATATTTATAAAAATTTTAAAAATTGTCATAAAAATTTTTTTGATAATTTTTTTGGTTTATAAATAGTTGTCTTAATTTGTAAATTTAAGGAAAAAACGTAAACTCAAAAAATGAATTTACGTTGGTTTTTAAACACAAATTTAAAATTTTAACTAACAATTTTTTTTTCAATTATTTTTTTTTTCAATTTTTTTCTCAAATAATTTTGTTTTTCAAATATTTTTTTTTCCAATTATAATATGTAGGATTCCATTGTCATAAATCATAAATAATAAATATAAATATTTTAGGTTTGGATAAACATATTTTTTAGTTTATGTTTTTAAAAAATTTCAAATATTTTGTTCAAATCAAACGTATTTGTAGTTTATATTTTTCTAAAAATAAACAAAAATTAATTTATAAAAATTTTATAAATATAAATAAAAAACGTAAACGTTACCAAATGCTACCTAACAAAGTCAAGTTTTTTTTTTAGTTCTTGTATTGTTTTCAATATTTTCTCATTTGGGTTTTTAGTGATCTATTCTTGATTCAGGGAAAGAGACAAATGTAGACATAGCTGAATTCATTTCAACACTAATGTGCCGTTTGTTTCGTAGAAAAATTCTCTAACGAAAAACTTTTTTAGAAAATTTTCGTATAAATTTTTTTATTTTTTTATGTTTAGGCACTATTTGACATAAATTATCTCACATTAATTCTTTACTTTTCTACACATCTTTTCGTAAAAAATTATAAAGTATACTTATTTAAATTATCTCAAACAAACCCTTAGTTACAACTTTGAAACTAACACACTAAAGATTAGTTGGACCGTGAAGGTGGTGGAAGTAGTGGTGATAGAATGACAGCAATAGTGAAAGAAGTAGAGGCTAGGTTTCGGAGAGAAAGAGATGGTGGTAATGGAGTTCGGATCCTCGGTCGCCCTCTCTGCGGCCCTCTCCTGCGGTGTCTCAAAACAACGTCGTTTTGGGACAAAATTTTAATTAAAAAAATTAAAAAGAAAAGAAAAGACAGAACAGAGCAAACCAGAGAAGGGAGAAGAAGGAAGGTAGCGGCAGACCCTTGGTCTCTTCCCACCATCTCGATCTAGATCTAGGGTTTGGCCGCTTCCACTCCCTAGTCGCCGCCGTCGCCCAATCACCTCATTGTATAAGTACACACTCTCTTCCTCGTTCTATCTCTCAAACATACGCAATAGCAATTGAAGAACCAACCCGGTTTCGCAGGCCTCCACCACCGCCAAACTGAACCACCAGGTGGCCGGTTTTCTTTAAAAAATCAGGTTTTTTTCCTGGGTTTTGCTAGTGAACTATGGGTTGATGGCAACGCTGGTGGTGGAGGAGGTGGGTTATGGTGGTTGATTGATATAAATGGACGGTGAATGATTTGGTGTTGTGGGTATTTGATAGATTTGGATGAGAAGGTGAATTTGATGCTAACTCAAATTCTGGATCCTCTTTTTCCTTTACTGATTGGTGGTTTCTTCAGGTACAGTGTATACTTTTGCTTGCATTTGTGGTTTTTGTCCTTTTTGGCTTTGTTGAATGGTTGGTGGGTTTTCAATTTTTTTTTTTTGTGTGTTTAATTTTGTGGGTTTTTCTTATATATGTTTATGAAGTGTTGATGATTTGGAATTTTGATAATTTGTTGTTGAGGAAATTTTGTGTTCTATTCATCTTTGTTGTTTATTCGACCCATTGAACATACACAGGTAACAGATGATTGGGCCACGACGACTACCTTCCTTCTAATCCCTTCATTCTTCTGCTGCCTTCCTCCTTCTCCATTCTTTCTTCTTCCCCTCTCTGGTTTGCTCTGTTTTGCATTTTTTTTTTTAATTGAAATTTTCCTCCAAAACGACGTCGTTTTGGAGCGCCACTAGAAGGGCCGCAAGAGAGGACATCCGAGGATCCAAACTTGTGGTAGTGGCGTTGGCAATGCCGATAGTAATGTGAGGACATTAACAAACTTGTTTTCTTTGACACAAGAAGAAAGTTTTCATTGAATTTATTTTTCATCATATCAAAAATTAAAAAAATACAAATATTTAAATGGAGCTATAACTAAAGGATTCCATTGGTTGCCTTGAGAAATAATCAAAGCCACATGTAACTGATATAAACTATTGGCCTTGTCTATTATTATAGTTGGCATGTGATGGGCTCAGTAGGGTCTAAAAGTCATAAATGGTCTTTCCCATTGTTCTCATGACAATTTATGATAGCATGTCCTATCTACTCTCTGCTCTATCTGTGAACATGTGATGGCAACATCACTCAACTGCACTGCACGGCGACCATTGACCATGGCAGCAAATGGGGTTCAAAGAATCCAAACAAGACGCGAATTTTTGAATCGTGTGAAAAGAAATCCCTCATCTGAATCCTAATGTAATGTTAAGTACAAAAATATAAAGACAGTCGCATCTCTTAAGCTAGTTTTTTGAGTTATATTCTACCCAAAAATATGTAACATTGTATGAGAGTCGGAGTCCTTAGGAATGGATAGGATACGTGTTGTTAGCCTGTATGTGTTGCCGATTGAGCACGCTAGGGGTGAGGCTGTAAAATGAAGTCCCACATCGCCGTTGAGCATATGAGTGTGAAAAGACCCTCACCTCTCACCAGTTGCTGACATGACTGGTGTTTGTTAACCCCCCAATCTTCCTGTGGTGTTTCTTGCTTTTCTGTTCTGTTTTGAACCTTCCTCTAAATCACCAAAAAAAAAAAAAGGGAAAAAAAAATTAAAGAAAAAAAGGTTGTTCCAACTCAAGTGGAACAAACTCAAGGTGTCTTTACTGTTAAACATTAAATCAGATGGTCAAATACGAACAACTTGTGCAGACTTCTTTCACAGAATCACAAAACATTAGATGATCTGCCTCACAGCGTTCTGTGACTAGAATGTCATCTAGCAAGAACAACATCATGAATGGAACAACTACATCCTTGAAAGATTCAAAAAGATCTATCATATAACAGTTTCACTAATTTAGGAAAACCACCACTTTAAAAAAGCAAATATTTGATTAATACAAGTGTTTACATGTGAAAATCTACCATAAACTTCCATACCTAAGCTACAACAAACTAGACCATAAAGACATTTCACAACAGAGCTCAGTCCTCAGCTAAAGGACACAGCAAATAACAACAATATCGCGAACAAGTGATGAAGACACAGTTAGTGCAGTTACCCAGTTCTCAGGCAATCGCTGAATAATCAAATCAAGTCGGTCACAAAAATCAGAAACAGTTAGTGCAGTTACCTAGTTCAAGAATGATTGCTACGATTGCATCCATACACGGCCTCTGATCTGGAGATTCATTGGTGCACATCAAAGCAACTTTCGCAAGCTTTGCAGCTTCGTATTCAGAGAACCGGCCATGAAGATTTGGATCAATGAAATCAGCAAATCTGCATAACTCAGCAGCAACTCGTATGGAGCTCACAAGTTTCCTCTTCCCTGATAGGATCTGTAAGACAAGTACACCAAAAGCATAAATGTCGCTTTTCTCTGTGAACCGGCCTGTGTTGGTGTACTCGGGAGCTAGATATCCCATGGCAGCACATGCCTTGAGTGCTGAGAAGACTGTGTCATTGGTCAGAAGTTTGTGTAGGCCTGAATTAGAGAGCAAAGGTTTGAATCGCTGGTCGATGAGCACCTTCTCTGCTGATATGTTTTGGTGAACTAAAGCAGGTTTGTTCACAGTGCACCCATGTAAATACTCTATGCCTGCTTACAAAGATGGACAAAGCTTAAAAAGCAAATTAAGTCTATACTCTATGGTGAACTAAAGCAGGCTTGTTCACAGTGCACCCATGTAAATACTCTATGCCTGCTTACAAAGATGGACGAAGCTTACTTTTTAAAAAAAGCAAATTAAGTCTATACAGTAAAATCAATGTAAAAAAGAGTAATCCATAAATATTTTTGATGGAAAGTCCAATATGGGAAGACACAAAATCTTGAAAATGTACAGTGAAAGATTAGTTTGAGAGAGAAGCTAGAGAGCAAAGAATGAGAGAAGCTAGAGAGCAAAATGTTTTCTGTATTATGTGTTGTGTCTTTACAAGAGAAATGAACTCTCTCTTTATAGAGAGAAGAAATAACATTGGATACCAAGTGATGATTGAAACCACCGAAAGAATAAAGTGAAAAGAGAAAGTTATACAATTAGCAATATTATATTAACAGCCCCCCGCAAACTCAAGGAGGGAAAGCATCTACCAAGTTGAGTTTGGAAACAAGATCATTAAAGCGGCCAGGAGGATGAGCCTTAGTGAAGATATCAGCGGGTTGATCGACTGAAGCAATAGGAAGAAGATGAACAGTTCCACAAGTAACATGCTGGCGAATGAAATGACAATCAATCTCAATATGTTTGGTGCGATCATGAAAAACATCATTGTGAGCAATCTGAATAGCACTCCGATTGTCACAGTAGAGAGGGGTAGGAGTAGATGAAGAAACTCCCATATCAGCAAGGAGCCAGCGAAGCCAGAGAAGTTCCTGAGTAGTATCAGCAAGAGCTCGGTATTCAGCTTCGGTGCTAGAGCGGGCAGTGAGAGATTGTTTTTTGCTACGCCAAGCAAGAAGAGAATCCCCTAAGAAGAAGCAGAATCCCGTGGTGGAGCGTCGATCCGTAGGATCCCCAGCCCAATCAGCATCGGAAAAGGCACGTAGGTCAAGAGAGGAAGAAGCCGAGAAGTGAAGACCATGGAACAGAGTGCCTTTGAGGTAGCGAAGGATGCGGAGTAGAGCAGTATAGTGGGGAGTGCGAGGAGCTGACATGTACTGACTGACAATGTGAACAGCATAGGCAATGTCAGGACGAGTGACTGTGAGATAGACAAGACTGCCGACGAGCTGGCGATAAAGAGTAGCATCAGAGAGAAGAGTGCCATCGAGAGGAGTGAGACGAATCTGAGGATCAATCGGAGTAGACGCAGTTTCGCAATCAGTAAGACCAGCACGAGCCAGAAGATCGGATGCATATTTGGCCTGGGACAAATAGGAACCAGTAGAATCATGAGATACTTCAAGGCCTAAGAAGTAGTTAAGAGTACCAAGGTCCTTCATCTCAAATTGTTGGTGGAGAAATTGTTTGAGGTGGAGAATACCAGCTGTATCATTACCAGTGATAATCATATCATCCACATACAGAAGAAGAAGAGTAGTACCATTAGAAGTAGTCCGTATAAAGAGAGCAGAGTCATAGGAACTAGAGGTGAATCCGAAGGCAAGAATGGTAGAACTGAACGTAGCAAACCAAGCACGAGGTGCTTGCTTGAGACCATAGAGAGCACGCTGTAGTTTGCAAACCTGATGAGGTGGAAAAGTGGACCCAGGTGGAGGTTGCATGTAGACCTCCTCAAGGAGATGACCATTGAGGAAAGCATTTTTGACATCCATCTGAAAGAGCCCCCAGTGGCGAGCAGTAGCAACAGCAAGTAAACTGCGAACAGATGTAAGCCGAGCAACAGGAGAGAATGTCTCCTCATAATCAATGCCATATTCTTAGTTGAAGCCCTTGGCAACAAGACGAGCTTTGTAGCGTTCAATAGAGCCATCAGAATGTGTTTTGATTTTGTAAACCCATTTGCAGCCAATTGCAGTCTTGCCAGGAGGAAGATCAACAAGATCCCAAGTATGAGCTTTATCCAAGGCATGGAGTTCATCAGTCATAGCTTGCTGCCAAAGAGAATTAGTACAAGCCTCACGATAGGAGGTAGGTTCATAAGTAGAGAAGGCAGCAGATCCAACAATATAATCACGAAGATGGATAGAAGGTTGAGTTACCCGGCGTGGTCGACCCGGAGGAGGATCGGTGAGAGGAAGAGCCGGTGGAGAAGGAGGTGTGGTAGCAAGAGGTAGACCTTCAGGTAGAGCAGGCTGGACAGGATCAGGGGTGAGCAAGGGCGTCTCGATGGAGGAGGAACCTGTATCAAAATCAGCAGAGAAAAGATCGATGGAAGGATTAGTAAATAGTGCAATAGTGGAAAGTCCGGGTAAGTGAAAAGAGGATAGCGAGGAAAACATTTGGTGTTCCCAGAAAACGACATGGCGGGAGATACGAAGACGTTTAGAGAGAGGATCCCAACAGCGGAAGCCTTTATGTTCAATGCCATACCCAAGAAAACAACAAAGACGAGAGCGAGGTTCAAGCTTGGTGTGTTCATGGGATTGAAGTAGAACAAAGCAGGCAGAGCCAAAAACCCGGAGATTGGCGTACGGAGGGGGAGTGCCATGCAGACGTTCAAAGGGAGTTTGATTATGGAGGACAGGTGTAGGAGCACAGTTGATAGTGTAAACAGCAGTGAGGGCAGCTTCTCCCCAAAAGTTTTCAGGGCAGGAAGAAGAGAGAAGGAGAGCGCGAGTAGTGTCAAGAATATGCCTATGTTTCCGTTCAGCGCGGCCATTTTGCTGGGATGTGCCAGCACAGGAACGATGAGGCAATGTACCATGATGCTGAAGAAAGGAAAGGAAATCTGAATCCCGATATTCCATAGCATTGTCAGAGCGAAAAATTTTGATGGTTTTGGAGAATTGGGTGTGGACCATTTGTGCAAAACGATAATAAATGTGTTTCAATTCAGACCTATGTTTCATGAGAAAAAGCCAAGTAAACCGGAAAAAATCATCAATAAAAACAACAAAATAGCGGGATCCCCCCATAGTAGTAGTAGGTGAGGGTCCCCAAATGTCCGAATGTATAAGATCAAAAGGTGCAAGAGAAACAGAAGTACTTTTATTAAATGATAAAGCAGGTTGTTTGGCAAGTTGACAGGGTATACAATCGAAATTATCGGGAATTACATGACCCAACTTTCCACTAGAAACCAAAGACCTTAAGCGATTAACAGAAATATGCCCTAAGCGACAATGCCAAAGATGAAAGGGAGATAATGAGGAAGTAGATGTAGGAGCAGCAATTTGAGGAGAGGCAGGAACATGAAGGTGAATGAGTTCATAGAGACGTCCATGCTTACGGCCGATCCCAATAGTCTGCCCTGTCTGAGGGTCCTGTACCAAACAATCAGTAGCAGAAAATGTGACAGTTAGACCAAGTTCACATGATTGACCAATGGAAATAAGGTTTAAGGTAAGAGCAGGGATATGATAAACGTGAGGTATGGATAAAGAAGAGGTGGAAACAGTACCAACATGACGAACAGACATGAGAGAACCATCAGCAGTATGTATTGAGGGAATATGAGGAGAGGAAGATAATGAAGAAAAAATAGTAGAACTGGAGGTCATATGATTACAACAGGCAGAGTCAAAATACCAAGAAGAGTTACCTGGAATGACAGACAAAGCAGTAGGAGGAGGTGTACCAGATGGGGAGAGAAGCTGTTTGAGCATGGCCTCTACATCTGTTGGAGAAAAGCGAGGGGTAGATGGAGTAGGTGACTCAGAGAACCCGGCAGAGGTGGCAGTGTCAGTGGGATGAGACTGATTCCCGGAAGCAGCAGCAGCAGTGTGATGAGACTGATTGCCGGAACGGTGAAAGTTTCCCCGGGAAGAGCCACCGCGAGAGGAGTGGCTATTGGAGGATGAGCGAGAGGGATTGCGAAAACAATCCTGTTGCAGATGGCCAGGACCAAGTTTGTTGCAGTAGCGGCAGGATCTGACGGGGCAATGGACCAGGAGATGGGTTGAAGGAAGGCCCCGATTCTGACAGTAGAGGCAAGCAGTAGTCCGTTGGGGAAATGATGGCCGGGACGGAGGAGTGGCAAGAACAGAGTCCACATGATGAGTTTGAAGAGTACCGAGACGAGTCTCCTCGGATAGCAGCTCAGAAATTGCTTGTTCAAGAGTGGGCAATGGATGGCGATGAAGCAGAGAGGCACGTACGGGCTCAAAAGATGAGGTAAGAGCCATGAGAAATTGCACCAACCTTTGCTGGTTGCGATGGATAGTAAATAAAACGGCATCTTCGGGGTCATGCCATGTTGGTTCGGAAAGAGCAAGCTGATCCCAAACAGAGTACATTTGAGAAAGGAAGTCATTAATGGACTGAGTGGATTCTTGGCGCATGCGGTGAAGTTGGTTCTGAAGTTGATATTGATGGGCAAGACCAGTAGTCTGGTATCGTTCTTTCAAAAACTTCCAGATGTCTTTCGCAGGAGTAGTTACAGAGTCAAGCTGAAAACGGCCAAATTGAAGACTGATAGAGGTAATAGAGGTATTACGAAACCAGGTAATGATTTGGTAATTCTTACTGTCTCATTCCTCAAGTCGGTCTTCATATGTAGCAGTATGAACAGGAGTTTCAGTAGTGGCACTGTCTTTTACTGGTTTAGCCACATCCCCGGTGACAATTCGCCAGAGCTTCTTGCCTTTGAGGAAAGAGGACATAGCTTGGGCCCACAGAACATAGTTTGAACCATTTAAAATGACGGAAATGGGATGAGAGGCATCATGACGATCCATATTACTAGTTGAGTAGGGTTAAAGTGATAGAAATAGATCCGTAGGAGCAAAATTAGGTAAAACAGAGTGTACCAGTGAGTCCGGAAGGTCGAAAATAGCAAGGAAAGGTATGCTGGACAGAGATGATGTCAGCAATGATGTCAGCGGCGCACGTTAGCAGAGTGCAGGGAGGAGCACGTTAGCAGGAAGGCAACGGCGCACGTTAGCAGACAGGCGCAGGCGCGGCTCACGATAGCTTGTTTGGCGCACGCGGGTGCACACTAGCAAAGCGGCGCACGGTACGCGTATGGTAGCAGGCGCGGCGTATGGGAGCCGCGGACGTGTGGGCGCGTGTGTGCGCGTGGCGGAAGTGAGCGACAGGAGTTGGCGAGTGTGGGCGCGTGTGCGAGTGGTGGCGGTCGTGTTGACGCGCGGAGGCTAAGGGCGGCGCGTGTGGGCGCGTGTTGGCTTTTCTGAGAACGGGCTTGGTGCCGTTGGACTCAGGAGAAAATTTCGGACAGGTTGATGTGCTCTGATACCATGAAAGATTAGTTTGAGAGAGAAGCTAGAGAGCAAAGAATGAGAGAAGCTAGAGAGCAAAATGTTTTCTGTATTATGTGTTGTGTCTTTACAAGAGAAATGAACTCTCTCTTTATAGAGAGAAGAAATAACATTGGATACCAAGTGATGATTGAAACCACCGAAAGAATAAAGTGAAAAGAGAAAGTTATACAATTAGCAATATTATATTAACATACAGAATCCCAATTGTTTGAAATGGGTTTTTCTTTAATTAGCTCCTAAGAGGCTCCGACAATCATCGGGTCACTTCCCAACACATGTCAGACATATGTCTAAAACATGTTTTACTATTTTTAAAAAATGTCTAGACTCGTACATTCTTAAAAAAACTTGGTAAACATATATATTACTTAGACACACATGAAATACATTACAAATTTAAATAAAATAACTTAAAATTCAATTATAAAAGATTTTTTTTTTTAAATTGTTATTTTTGGAATAAATGGTCATGTATATGGAATATAATAAATATATAAATAATATATTTTGTACATGTCTCTCACGTGTTGTCTCTCATGTTTTTTTTGGAAAATTTTCTTGTTATGTCAAAGTGTTCAGGTCCATGACCCCTTGGAATTGAAGTTTTACGGATGAACTCAAAATGAAGCAAGGAAAATGGCTTTTTGGAATCTAAATTGAAAATGTGATCATTACAGGCCTTCTATCTAACAATCAAAACGATTTTCTGTTGTAGCATGTCTAAAAAAACATTTTGATGAAATAAATGCCATAAATTGCCTTTTTAAAAGCCCCTTTTGTTGATGATAATTATAATGAATGGTGAATCCATGCCTACAAAAATCAATGCAAACGAAATTAATCAGTTTGAAACTTCAAGAAATAAAAAACAATAACTGACCTTTGGCAATGCCACTGATGATAGAAACTCTGGTGGGCCACTCAAGCACCGGATTATCCCCCTCCTTCAGGTCAAGATAGTGCAGCAAATTCCCATTTGGAATAAAATCGTAAATGAGAAAACATTCACCGCGGCCTTTCGAACAGCAAAACCCTCTCAACCTAACCAAATTTTCATGTCTCAACGTAGTCAAAATGTTCAGCCCCTTCAAGAACTCAGCTTCCTCGGACTTGCAGCTTGCTTTCGTGATCCTCTTAATAGCAACAAGCGATCCATCTCTCAAAATTCCACTATACGTTGCCGAGAAGTTGCTCTTACCCAAGAAATTTTTTTCAGCAAAGCATCGAGTAGCGGACTCTACCTCTTCCAAATTGAACCTAAAGCTTTGCAAAACCTCTTGGGTGAAACAACCGAAACTGCGACCATCTGCCAATGGGTCCCACCCATTGGAGTACTCAAGGCTGATAAGGGGAGAGCCGTTCTTCTTGTAAATCTCCACGGCCTGGTCAGTACTTACGCGGATATCAGATATATCAAATGCACTCCCAAGTCTCTGTTTTCGCCGACGAAATTGCAAAAAGGTCAGAATTCCTAGAGCTGACAATCCAATAGTAACAATAATTACTCCAATAGCAATAGAAGCTCGTGGGGTTTTAGAGGAATTCGAGCATCGAGTTTGGCCGCAATTCAACTTCAAGTTTGCTGTCTCAGGGATGTCTCTTGTTGAGAGACCAGTTGTACCACTCGCATAAGGTTCAGGCCTGTTTGGATCTATTTGATCTGAAGTAGTGCAAGTTCTCAAAGCTGAAAATCCAACTCCACATAATCCAGGGTTGTTTTTGTATTGAAACCCTTCAACTAATCTCTTCAGAGCTACACGATCCACAACGAAAACAAAACCAAACAGGGTTTTCAATGTTTCAAACATTTTTATTGTTACATTAAAAATTAAATGTAAGTCATATGTGAGTAATAAACTTTCTTACTGGGAGGTACATTGCCGGAAAGAGTATTATTTCGGACATTTAGATTTTCCAGCAGAGGAGCATCGGCTAGTTTTGTGGGAATCGAACCAAAGAGGCGATTAAAACTCAAGTCTAGCCTCACTAACATTCCCAAATTCCCTAAGCTTGCGGGGATAGCACCACTCAATTGATTTGATTGAAGAGCAAGAACACTAAGCTTTTTCAGAGACCCCAGTTGTGTTGGTATGCTTCCAGTGAACTGGTTATAACAAAGCTGCAAAACTACAGAGCAAATGCAAAATACAAGCAAAGTTTTAGAATCATAAAAACAAGAACAAAAACCCAAAAGCCAAAAGCCAAAAGCCAAACCGCTAAACAAGATTAACACTTCACAAAGAAAACACCCACGGAATAGTTTGCATAAGGAGGTTAAAGATTAATAAAAACTATCTCCAAAAAAAAATATTGAACAGCGCAGAAATCTCAAAGAAAACCAATATGATTAAACATAGATGCAGAAGAACATAAGTTTTTTTAACAAGATTGAACAGTTATATTCTCAAATTTGGGACCTCAATATACTGTCCGAACTACAGAGAACCCAGATGTTAAACTCCAAAAATACGACACACACAAAACCTCAGACAAAAAGCAAAGTAGGATCTCCATCACATTCATTCAGCAATATGAGTACAGCACAAGAAAACAGAGAGAGAGAGAGAGAGAGAGAGAGAGAGAGAGAGATGTAAAAACCGTTTGAGAACAATATACTCCAACCATAGAAAAAAAAACCCAGAAACATTGTAGTATCTCACATTCAACATTCTTAAGAAAACTTGGAGACAACCCATTTGCTTAAAAAGATAGAAGACCGTTTTGAGTTCAGCTGAAAATAGAAAACCCACACACACACACACACACACACACACACACACACACAGATATATATATATATATATATAGAGAGAGAGAGAGAGAGACTCCACCCATAGAAAGAAAAAACAAGAAAGTATCTCACATTCAACATTCCTAAGAAAACTTGGGAATAATCCATTTGCTTAAAAAGATAGAAAGCACATTTGAGTTCAGATGAAAATACAAACATAAACACACATATATTATATGTGTGTCTATCTATATAAAGAGTTATATATATGTATATATATATATATATAGAGAGAGAGAGAGAGAGAGAGAACACATGAACCACCGACCAACCTTGTAAACTAGCCATGTTCCCAAGTTCAGGAGGAATGTTGCCAGATAGATTGTTGACATTGAGGTAAATATCACTCAGCTGAGTCAGATTCGAAATCTGTCTGGGTATTTCTCCACATAAAGAGTTATAATGCAAGTAAAGACCCGTCAAGTGCTTGAGCCCACCAATCGCCGGAGACAACTTTCCGGCGAGCCCTTTGCCCTGCAACGAAATGTTAGCCACCTGACCCTTCTCATTACACGCCACGCCCTCAAACGAACCACCACAAGGATCACCCAAAACAGTCCATGAGGTCAAAAACCTGTTCTCTGGGTCAAGACTAGCCTTGATGTCCATGAGTGCTCCGAGCTCGGCAATTCCACAAACAGGTGGAGCGTGAGTGAGTGTGATGAAAAGAAGGAGAGAGAAGAGAAATGCTGGGAAACCCATTACTGATTTGGGCTCAAATGGACGAAGATAAACTCTTTTCTGTCTAGAAATGTTTTCTGGTGCTGGGTTTTCTTGCTATTCTGGTTCTCTCTCTCTCTCTCTCTCTGTGCTTGTCTTTGTTTTGTTTTGACTTGCAGAACAGAGACCGAGGGTTCGAATCTCACGGAAGTGTCCACACAGAACCGAAAGTAACTCTTCACTCTCTCTCTTGGACAATGAGAAGAAGGCTGGTGAGGAAGAGACAAAAGTTGCAGAGAAGTCCATACTGTCGCAATGAAAACACAATGAATGAGAGTGTACGACCCTGATTGTCCCACCTCAGCAATGAAGTGGGGACGATTTGACGTGGCAAGATCAGAGGGGATGAGATATTTCAGGCTCGAAAGAGAGCAAACAAGTTGGGCCGTTAGACATGATGACCTTCTGAATGAGTATGAGGATTCATGGACGCTCAAGCTGTATGTATTGAGCAAGGATCCTCTAGAGTGATTTGTCAGTAAATCTCAATCACACAATATAGCACTCTAGAAAATTTTAGAAAAATTTCACTCTAAAGGATCCTTGGTGTTATGTATTATGTGTCAGGTGAAGAGAATAGATTTGTGGGTTTTCGTACCATTCCATTAAAAGACAATATTTGAATTTAATAAAAAGTACTAGGGTATTAATGCTCGTATTAAGCTTAAGTTTGGCATAATTAAAAAAGACAAAAAATTAAAAAGTTACTATCTTATTTAAGTCATATCATCTTATTTAAGTCACATCATTTCTCTAACACATCACTTCAAACCCAACCCAAACCCAACCCATATTTCATAAAAAGTCAAAAAGTGCACTTATTTAGTCTTCCCAAACTAAGCCTAATTATGAAAATTTTTAATACACATTCCTTTTAAAAAAAATATATCATATATATTTTTAATTATAAGATAATGTTAAGACTGTAAAAATTTTTACGAAAAATGATTTGTTTCCCTAATTTTTTTCTCCTGAATCCCTCGAAATCACAGAGGAGAGAAAGAGAGGGGAAAGAGAAGAGAGGGGAAGAGGAGGCAAGTCTCAGCTGTCGCAGTCCTCTGCCCGATCGTCGCAGCGTCCGCCGTTGCCTCCGCCAGATCGTCGCAGCCTCGCCTCCGCCGTCGCCTTCGCAGGTCCGCCGTCACAGCCTCGCCCCTCGCAGCCCCTGCCTTTGCCGTCTCCGCCCCTCGCCTCCGCCTCCGCCCCATTTGTTGGGCCCCCTCCAGTCCCTCCTCCTCCTCATCCTCCTCCTCCTCCTCCTCCTCCTCCTCCAGTCCCTCCTCCTCCCTCTCCTCCTTCCCCCTCCTTCTTCTTCCATCTTCTTCTTCGTTTCAGATTCAACCAAAAAAAAAAAGAAGGCAAAAACGACGTCGTTTTTGCCTTTAGAGGGATTCGGGGGGGCTGTCTTCGAGCGACGTAGCATTGCTCATTTTTTACTAAATATTTTATATAAATATAAATTTTAGAAAAAATTATAGATAAATCTCATTTAGAAGTGTTTTAACTCAAGAAGTTCATGAATGAATTTTTTAACCTATTTAGTCTCATGTATGTATAGTTTTATTCCATAAAGTCATTTTTCTTGATTTACACTATTTTCTTGGACACTTATGCCCTTATATTTAATTTTGATACCCTTATAAATATTTTTTGAACGGTTCGTAATTTTATGATGTAAACATTCATATTTTTAAATTCACATTGGTAGGAATGTAAAATTGGCCCGTGGGCGGCCCAAAATCCGTCTGCGAGCTGGGGCAGGCCCGGCCCGTTGACAATGTGAATATTCACATTGACATGTTAACATTCATATTAATAGGAGTATAAAATTGGCCCACGTCCCGTGGTGGTGCAAAACCCGCTCGCGGCCCATGGGCGGCCCGGGGCGGGCCCGGTCCGGGCCGTTGACAATGTGAATATTCACGTTAACATGTTAACATTCACATTGATAAGAGTATAAAATTGGTCTGCGGCCCATAGGCGGCCAAAAGCCTGCCGGTGGCCCGGGGCGGGCCTGGCCCGGCCCGTTGACAATGTGAATATTCACATTGACATGTTAACATTCATATTGATAAGAGTATAAAATTGGTCAGCGTCCCGTGGGCGGCCAAAAGCCCGCCCGCTGCCCGGGGCGGGCTCGGCCCGGCCCGTTGACAATGTGAATATTCACATTGACATGTTAACATTTACATTGATAAGAGTGTAAAATTAGCTTGCGCCCCGTGGCTGCCCGAAACCCACCCACGGCCCGTTGACAATGTGAATATTCACATTGAGATGTTAATATTCACATTGATAAGAGTATAAAATTGGCCCGCACCCCGTGGCTGCCCAAAACCCGCCCACGGCCCGTAGGCAGCCCGGGGCGGGCCCGGTCCGGCCTGTTGACAATGCGAATATTCACATTGACATGTTAACATTCACATTGATAAGAGTATAAAATTGGCCCGTGCCCGTGGCTGCCCGAAACCCGCCCATAGCCCGTGGGCGGTCCGGGGCAGGCCCGGCCCGGCCTGTTAACAATGTGAATATTCACATTGACATGTTAACATTCACATTGATAAGAGTATAAAATTGGCCCACGGCCCATGGGCAGCCAAAAGCCCGCCTGTAACGCCCCGACCCTTCACACGTCATCGATATTGTCCGCTTTGGGCCACGCCCGCACGGATTTATTCTTCCCAGTGGGTCACCCATCCCAGAACTACTCCAGCCTAAGCACGCTTAACTGTGGAGTTCTGTTAGGGATTTCACCATCCGGGAAAAGGCCTCGATGCTATATAAGGGTCCAGGTTTTTACTTTTATAGCCCAGGAACTCCCCCTCTATTCCCGATATGGGACACCGGGGCCTTACAATCCACCCCCATAAGGCTACACGTCCCCGTGCAGTTGCCTGCCAGCTCGCAAGCCCGCCCACATGCACCGAGAGACGCCAAGGACCCACACTCGGTACTCCGGAGAGTCGGCTTTGATACCATTTGTAACGCCCCGACCCTTCACACGTCATCGATATTGTCCGCTTTGGGCCACGCCCGCACGGATTTATTCTTCCCAGTGGGTCACCCATCCCAGAACTACTCCAGCCAAAGCACGCTTAACTGTGGTAGAACTACTCCAGCCTAAGCACGCTTAACTGTGGTAGAACTACTCCAGCCTAAGCACGCTTAACTGGGGAGTTCTAATAGGGATTTCACCATTTGGGAAAAGGCCTCGATGCTATATAAGGGTCCAGGTTTTTACTTTTATAGCCCAGGAACTCCCCCTCCATTCCCGATATGGGACACCGGGGCCTTACACCGCCCGCAGCCTAGGGCAGGCCTTGCCCAGCTCGGCCCATTGACAATGTGAATATTCACATTGACATGTTAACATTCACATTGATAAGAGTGTAAAATTGGCCCGCAGCCCGTGGGCGTCTCGAAGCCTGACCGCAGCCCGAGGCGGGCTTGGCTCGACCCGTGACAATGTGAATATTCACATTGACATATTGACATTGACATTGACATTGATAGGAGTGTAAAATTTGCCCGCTGCCCGAAGCTCGCCCGCGGCCCGGGGTAGGCCCGGCCCGACCCGTTGACAATGTGAATATTCACATTGACATGTTAACATGCACATTGATAGGAATGTAGAATTAGCCCGCCACCCGTGGGCTACTCGAAGCCCGCCCACGGCCTAGGGCAGACTGGTTTGGGTCCTGGCCCAAGCATGTTCGAGACCTTAGGCTAGGGCCTAGGTCATCACTTTGAAGCCCGGCCCGGCCCATCGGCCCGCTTAAGGCCCATTCAAGGCTCGGTCTGAGGCCCAGCCCGCTTGAGGCACAATGTCTTTTTTTGTGAAAAATAATAAAATTTTGGTAGAAAAAATTAAAAAGAATTAAAAAAAAATGGCCAGGCCCGCCCAAGCCCGGCCTAAGCTCGAGCCTAGGCCTAGGCCCACTAGCCCGACCCGAGGCTGTCGTCTTCGGGCCGCGGGCCAATTTTACACTCCTATCAATGTGAATGTTAATATGTCAATGTGACTATTTACATTGTCACGGGCCGAGCCGGGCCCGCCCCACGCAACAAGCGGGCTTCGGGCCGCCCATGGGTCGCGGGCCAATTTTACACTCCTATCAATGTGAATGTTAATATGTCAATGTGAATATTCACATTGTCACGGGCGGGGCCGGGCTCGCTTCGGGCCGCCCATGGGAGACGAGTCAATTTTACACTCTTATCAATGTAAATATTAACATATCAATGTAAATATTTACATTATCAATGGGCCAGGCCCGCCCCCGCAACGGACGGGCTTCAGGCCGCCCACAGGCCGCGAGCCAATTTTGCAGTCCTATCAATGTGAATGTTAATATGTCAATGTGAATATTCACATTGTCACGGGCCGGACCGAGCTCACCCCCGGGCCGCCCACAGGCCGCGGGCTAATTTTACACTCCTATCAATGTGAATGTTAACATGTCAATGTGAATATTCACATTGTACATGGGTCGGGCCCCTACACATTGACGATATGAATATTCACATTGACGGTGTGAACATTCACATTAGGGGCATTTTGGTAATTATGTCACCCATAGGACTTATTGAAATATAAGAAAATAATATGAACTAAATAGAACATAAGTAGATGAAAATGGTATTTTGGTCTTCTTATCTCAAATAGGACCTAATGGAATAGTCAAAAAGAATATGGATTGGATGGAACATAAGTAATTAAAGATGGATTTATGAAAAAAGCTCCCTAAATTTTAATTAAAAAGTGCATATGGTGCATATCTTTTTAAGGATGTGCACCATAATATTTGCCTTGAATTATAAATAGGCTTCGTTTGACTAGGATTTTTTGGACTAAAAAAGTACAAAAAAATAAAATAAACTAAATAAATTAATAAAATAAAATGTCACATTCAAATCATAAATTAAAATGATGTTTGCGGATATTTTTTAGGAAATTTGGCTATAAACCCACTTTACCTTCCTTTCATTGTTAAACGGACTAAGAAAAAAATTATACTTTCTAAATCCCCTCATAATTATAAAATCTTGCATAAAGGACAAAATTTATTATTTAAATATTTTATTAGACTATTATATCCTCAACTAAATTTTCGCACATTCTCCACCCACTCTCTCCCCACCTTCTATGTCTTTCTCCTCCCTCTCTCCCTTCTCTAACTCCTTCAAGCTTTAGATCTGGAAGCTTCAGACCTCGCCAACGTCGCCGGCGTCATCGTCATCACTCTCGTAGCCAAGTCCAGTCAGTTATCAGGCGAAACTCTGGCGATCAACAATGCCGAAACCGATCTCTACGATGAACTCATCAAGAACATCGAAAATGAAATCAACTACAGGCCGAAAAATTGTCCTCTGGTGCCGGAATTGAAGGAGATCGTCTACGAGAAGAAACAGATCGTCTCTGAATTGATCGTTGTTACTCCGAAGAGCAATGAATTGATCGCTTAGCTTTGAATATATGCGTATATATATATATATATATATATATATTTGTGTGTATGAGTGTTGTTGAACACATGTATTCTTTTTATTGAGATTTGTGATTGTTGATCGAGTTTTAGAAGTTTTTCTTCTCAATTAGATATGTTGATTTGTTGATTAATTTGTTTTGTTTTTGTTTGTTTGTTTTTTATTTATTTTTGTTGTTTTTTATCTAATTTCATTTGACAGAATCAGAGTAAAATTTTACTCTGGTTCTATTGCTCTGTTTTTTGTTTCAGATAATAAGAGTAAAATTTTACTCTGGTGTTAGAATGGCAGTAAAATTTTACTATCAAGAGGTGGTGATTGCCAAACACTTCAAACGCCATAAACACTGCCTTCGCTTTTTCACTTTTGTGCAGATTAACATTTTAATTTTAGCTTAAGAGTCTCACAGTTTACTCGTTTTTCAGAGTAAAATTTTACTTTTATACAGAGTAAAATTTTACTTTTGTGTAGAGTCTAACATTTTACTAGTTTTTCAGAGCAAAATTTTACTTTTATACAGAGTAAAATTTTACTTTTAGCTTCAGAGTCTCACAGTTTACTCGTTTTTCAGAGTAAAATTTTACTTTTATACAGAGTAAAATTTTACTTTTGTGTAGAGTCTAACATTTTACTAGTTTTTCAGAGTAAAATTTTACTTTTATACAGAGTAAAATTTTACTTTTAGCTTCAGAGTATAACATTTTACTCTTATTCAGAGTAAAATTTTACTTTTATTCAGAGTAAAATTTTACTCTGAAATACACAGTGAAGATAGCTTAATAGGAGAGCTGATAGATATGAGGGTAAAATAGTAAAAGAAACAAGTTTTAAAATATTAGGGGGTTTTGAAAGTACTTATATAATTCTTATCCTTTTGAAAGATAAAATAGATAGTGAGGGGACTATCACCAAATCTCCCATATTTTTTCTTATTGTTTTTTTTATCTGCAGTGTGTTGTTTTGAAAAATTTTAACGATTTTAGATTTTTCACTTTTACTCTATTAGATACCTCTAAAAAATAAATTTGAAAAAATTAATATTTACAAAGAATAAAAAAAAAGTCAAAAGATAGTTGTTTTTTTTTTTTTTAATTTTTAGATTAGTCTATATACAAGACAAAACGAAAAATTAAAAAAAAAAAAATTGACATTAATTTAAAAGATATCACTAAAGATAAAATAATTTGAAAAAATATATATATGTTTAGGTAGGGGTGTGTGCGGTGCAGGTCGATGCGATTTAAGAGAAAAATAGAAACCGTACAGCGGGCAGCTAATTGATAAAAGTGTCATTAGAAATTACCATTTTTCTGATAAAAAATCGACGATTTAGTTGGCAAATAATGACGGATTTGCCTTGGTGGTTCGAGCAGAATAGCGGTTTATAAAAAACATATTTCAAATTACAGAATTTGAATTAAATAGTAAAAAGATCTAATTTATAAATTAACTAAAATAATCAAAATTAAAATATTCATCTAATATATCATTAAACATTGACAAATTAGTAAACTAAAAATCTAACAATCCAAATAAATTATACAATAATAATTTAACATGCAATAAATACTAAAAAAATAATACTAGGCCATGGACGAGTTTTATCATAATTTTTGGCAGGCAGTGTTGTAATGGTAGAACTAGAAATAGTAGTTGATTCTTCAATTGAAACTTGGATTGGTATAGGAGGGTTTTCACCATCAAAATTGCCATCATTTGTATTTTCCCCGTTCATTATTTATTACAAAATAAAAAATTTATAATGATGATAAGTAAAAATAAAAATTATCAATATGGATTTTACATAAAAAAATTTAAAAAAAATCAAAAACCACTTAGTTATATATATATATATATGGAGAGACAGAGAACAGAGAGAGCAGAGAGCAGAGAGAGGATACCTAAGATACAATGAGGATGCCAAGATGCACTTAAAAACACTTTGCAAAATTTTTATAAACAAGGCAGTTCGCTCGAGCGCAACTTTTGTCGCTCAAGCAAACCCCTTGATTTGTAAAACTTCTGAGAGCTCTTATTTTACACTTGAGCGAAGAGCTTTGTCGCTCGAGCCAAGATGGAAAACAAAGGGTGGTCGCTCAAGCGTAGGTTTTGTCACTCAAGCCAAGGCACATGTCTGCAAAAGTACTAGGAGCTCGAATTTTTCATTTGAGTCAACTTTTGGTCACTCGAGCCAAGGTGCAAAACAAAGGATGATCACTCGAGCGATGATGCAGAATTCTAGAATTTTCAGATTCCTGTTCAAGATGCAAAACCCAAATTCAAAGCTTTTAAACACATCATTTGGGCTCAAAATTTGAGAAAACACTTGTAAACTTATGAAGCATCAGGAATTAAGGATCATTTCGTAAAATCAAGGCCTAAAAGCATGCCAATTGTTCAAAATCAAACTTCAAACTTTGAAAACACAACATCTATGAGTTGATATGAACTATAATCTTTCCAAACATGATCAAATAAGGTAAAATGATATAGAATGTGATGCATTCTCAAAACAAAGCTAAGATAATCACATGCATGTGAGAATTCTTTAAAAACAACTTCAATATGGAATGAGATATGCGTGCATGTATGATATGATCTTCTTTTCTACTTCTTTAGCTTAATTCTTATATCTCTTAGCTCAATTCTCTTAAATTCATGCATTAACCAACTCAATTACAAAATTAAAGGCCTGAATTCTTACCTTAGGTGTTCAATTGAGTTCTAGATGCTAAATTGTTTGAGCTCTCGAGTCAAATGCCTCAAATTCCTTCCAATTCTTCTTCATTTCCCTTGAATTCAATCCCTTCTTTTGGTCTCCCTCTCTCTCTCTCTCTCTCTCTCTCTCTCTCTCTCTCTCTCTCTCACTCACACGTATTTTTGTTGTCTCAAAGAGATGAGAATGAAGTGTAGTGGAAGCTAGAAGCCACTTAAGCCTTATATAGGCTTGGTTATGTTAATCCAATTAAGCTTGATTAGGCCTAATTAATTCTAATCAATTTATTCTAATTATTTGATTCCAAATTGAATTTCAATTAAACCTACCATAAATTTCTAAAAAATTTCCATTACATATTAACCTAGTCAATTTCGTGATCAGATGTCGATAAGATCTTCAATTCGCATACCAAAATAGAAATACATACAGATATTCCTACCATGGACAGATATAAGCACAAATAACACAATACACATGCAATTAATTTAGAATTGCCCCTTAATTATTTATTAGGCATTCTTAATCAAGGATAATAAGCTAATTACAGGTCGGGATTGTTACAGTTTGATTTTATTTTCAACAAAATACTTAGTCATTTGATTAGAAAAGTGAGTATCATACTAATAGCCGTCCATAATTAAGATAACCAAATCTTAGGAGGTGTGAGAGGGAAATAACTAAACTAATCCATCCTTGAGATTACCTAGTTAATATGCACAATTATCTCTAGGTATATAAAGAAACCACTATTTATTTTATTTTGTTTTGTTTTATTGTGTTCAATTTTTAGTCTATGTTGTGAATTGATTGGATATTCAATTAGAATATGTTCATTTTTTTTAGTTTATTTATTTATTTTTTGATAAGTAATTAAATTTATTAGAAAAGCATCAAGAAGATGCAAAGAATACAATGAACCTAGAACTCCTAACCAATAACTTTATCCAAAAAATCTATAAAAACAAATATATCCGGGTCGGCCCGTGACTCCAGCCAAGTGCATAAAGTAAGCAACAATCGATTTTCAAGCCCAGACACCGAATGAGTAATCTTGAGAAACGTCCGTCAATTCCTTTCCAACCAAACCAGCCACATCAAACAACAAGGCATGATGGACCAAATCCGCTGACGTCGATGACCAACACGAGCACCTCGCCAACCCCATAACATCTCCAACACCCCCCTGGGCTGCACCCAAACAACCCCAAACAAAGACCATACCAACCCCCATAGTCGTGATGCAACATCACAATGAAGAAATAAATGATCCACTGACTTTGCATCCGCACAACATATACAATAGCGATTCACTAAGACATGTCCTCGACAAACCAAATTGTCAATAGTGAGATTCCGGCCCAAAGCAACTATCCACTAAAAGAACACTACCTTAGACGGAACACCTGGTACCCAAATGCTTCGCCAAGGGAACAACATAGTTGCCTCCCCCACCAGACTCCAATAAAAAGGATGACACAGTAAAGAGTCCTCTTATACCCAACATTGCCCACACAACCCCATCCTCCCCTCGCCCAACGGGGCCCAAACCATATAAAAACCCCAGCATCTCCTCAAATTGAGCAGCCTCCCAATCTTGAACTGGCCACCGTAGCCGGACATCCCAGACCACCACCTTTCCATTTCCCAAACAGTTCGCCACAGTCACCTCTGGCTCCGCCGCAATACCAAAAATCAAAGGGAATCGATCCTCCAACAACACCTCCTCACACCATTTATCCCTCCAAATTAGTTTATAGTTTTGAAGTGAACTATATTTTACAAACATGTGTAACATTTTTTTAAAAATATGTTGGGTTTTTTTTTTTTTTTTAACATGTGTAAATTAATTACTTAATATATATTATAAAGTTCTCTTACCTTTTTTCTTTTTTTTTGGTAATGCAAAATAATAAAAGGAAAGATGTTACAAATCACAGCTAAAAGATAAAACAAAATTAAAATTTCAAATTTAACATTGTCATTGTATAGTAAACAATTTAAAAGGATAAAATAATCTTTGAACAATTATTCTTCTTTATAATTTCTCAACTTAACATGAGATTTACTAGAATAGTCATTTCGAGCTATCTAATACTATGACAATACAAACGTTGAGATACACATCATTTCCAACTAAATAATTCATAGACTATTTATTCCAAAATTAATAATCTCCCTTTATCCAATCCATCCTGTACGAGCAAGAAATAAACTTCTCGTATAATCCTGTTGATCAAGTCCGCACTTCTCTAAACGTCGTCGCTTTACTCCCTGAAAACACAAACGTGAGCTAGCCGGCGGGTGTGTGCCGGATACCTCTCCGATGCCTAAGTCAGCAAAATAGACAAATAGACAAAAGCTCTATGTATTCGGGAATCAAAGTTGTGTTGCCTCTCCATAGGTGATGTTGTGAGCTTTTATAGGTTCCGTGTGGCACAATCCTAGTAGGACTCTTATTTCTTCATGCAGGGTCCTCTTAGGAATTACTCTCCTAAGAGATAATGCTTATCCTTCAATACCCCCCTCACTGCTTAAACCAAGTGAGATGGTCCTAGCTCGGTGGTATGTCCAAACGACCGAGCTAGCATTGTCATGGCACAATGACAATGTAACCAAGCTAACAATACTCATGTTTACATTTATCCCAGCGCTTTATGTGTAGCATGTACCTCTGCTTCGCCTGTAGACCGTGCTAACCATAGTGTACTTGGACCGAGCTACTCAACATCAAGGTCCTGAGTAGAAGCCAAAAATACCTCGGCTCAAGATGGTTTGACTGAGCTAACTGTCACTGCGCCGACCGTGGTGATCGAGCTAACCACCAAGCTCTTTCGGACCGGGCTATCTGCAAGGCTCCTCTGGACCGGACTAATTACAAGGCCCCTTTTACTTAGCCCTTCTTACTATGGCCCACAGAATGGCCCATTACCTACCTCGGCTCAATTTACATATAAATTACCCTCTCACATCCAAACAAACAAGATTTATGTGTTTCATTTATGTGATTTAATTGTTTATTTTGTGATTTTCTATGTGTAGATCATTCAAGAGAACAATTGCATTAATTCAAGAATCATAGTTATATATATACATATATATTTTAAATAGTTGATCATGTGTTTACAATTTTCAAATCAATATAAATTTTTTCTTGTAGGATTTACATAAATTTATAAAATGAACTATTTCAATCAACAAAGAAAAACCGTGTATAGTCCACTGAACAAACATGTTATACCTGAATAATTATTCAAAGAACACACACCACCACATGAACTTTAATCTCAAATTATTTATAGGCCCTGTTTGGTGGAGTTTTTTTTTAAGTTAAAAGCTGATAATTAGAAAGCAAAAGTTAAAACTACTCCTACTCTAACTTTTAAATAATCAGCTTTTTTCTGCTTGTTTAAACTATTTCTACCTAACAAGCTATAAGTAGAAGTTGTATCAAACAGTCTGACACAGACTCCCAAATCAAAAATAAACTATAATCACCTCAAAAGCTTTAAAAAACAGTCTCATAGTCACTTGTATAAAAATTGAAACTTAGGGCTAATTTGACAATAATTTTAAAAAAAATATTTTTAAACTTATTTTAGAATAACATTCTATTTGAAAAATGCCCAAAAATTTACTTTTTGTTGTTCGTAAAATTCAAGTGGATTAAAAAAATCATATTTTCTTAATTTATTTTGAATTTTCTTCATCTTGTTTCTTTGATTTACTTTTTTGATCTACTGTCATAAAAACTAAAAAACAAAAATACTGGAAGACAAATTTCTTTTTTTAAAACATTTGCCAAAATGATGGATTCTTGTTTTAAACAATTGACATTCTCTTTTGTCACTTAAACCAACACAAGCCAAACAAACAAATTTATTTTTTCTTGAATAGTTAACAAAAATATTAAGTTGAAATGAAACATAGCCTTAATATAATTTTTTTGTTCTCTAATTTTCGTATAAAAAAAATTTAACTAAGAGCATTTGGTCCATAAATCCAAATCTCAATTGAGTTTGGCCAAAGGTTTGGGCACTAAAATATTTTGTCCAAAATGACAAGTTTAGGCACAATGACCAAATACCCCCATATATATATACATCATCTACGATGGTTTCAATACACAAATAGTCACACACACACACACTCTCTCTCTCTCTCTCTCTCTCTCTCTTCAAACCCTAACCCTCTCTTCGATGACCACTACACTGCCATCCTTCAGCGGCGCGCAGTGAACTTCCACTCGTCGAGCTCCCAACATGGCCCCTACACTGTCACGTCAATCACATTGACGCTCGATTTCACGTTATTGTAAGACAAACGATCGTTCAGTGGCCTTGCGACGAGATGCTCCGCCAGAACGAAGACCAGACTCCTTCGATCTAGACAAATACCACATCTCCATTATCGCTAAATCCATCGTCGAAGAGATCGTCGCCTCATTTGCCTCTGCCATCTCCAAAAGGGTTGTATGCACCAGAATCACATACAGATCTTAACTTCTCTGACCCTGACGTCACTGTCGCCACCATCTCCTCATCACCACCTCCTTCGTTGCCACGTCATCGTCATTGGCGAACCCATCGGAGATGTAACGCCCCAAAATATTTTCTCAACTTCAAATATTATAATAATAATCGAATTGACTTTAAATTAAGATAAATCATTAAATAGTACAGTCCGTGCTTTAAAAATAACCTATTTCCTATCGAGTTATTTAAGTGATTACATCATTATTCAGTTCTATTCATAATTGTCTTAGGCCTCGTTTGGCAACTCAATATTTTAGCCTAAAAGTCAAAAAGTTACTAAAAAAACTAAAAAGCCAACAACAACCAAAAAGTCAAAGATTTCATTTTCTCTTTACTTTTTACATATCTTTCCATAAAAAATCAAAAAGTCAATCCAAATATACTATTTTTTTTAACCTCATATTTTAGTCAAAAAAATCAAAAAGTCACTAAAATAGCTTGTTCACAAATGAGGCCTAATAGTTCAAAAAGTTAAAGATTTTAAAATAAAATGCCTTAATGGCTAACACCTTAACAATGATTTCCCTTGGTTACACAAAAATTGGACTTCAGTCCCAAAAACACAAAAATAGCCCAGAGCTTCACCTTAAAACATTCATAGAGCCTTCGTGCTTCCTTTCAAAAAACATCCAATGCCAATTCACTTTAACGGCATTACAGTATCATTTCCTGAAACATTGTTAATTTTGGGGTGAGTTATTGCCCAATAGGAAATACCATTAATAAGATATATAATTAATCGAGTTATATATGATCATGTCATCCAAAGGGTGAGAAAATCCAAGCCTTTTCCTTTTTCCAAACCATAATGCTAAATGCATGATGCCAACACATATTTTAACCAAATCATAGGGTATAAATATGCGATCATGTCATAGCCAAGAGCCACAAACCACATATAGATATACATATATTTTTATACTGAAAATAATCCCACATTTGCTGACTCTAACAAAGGTAGGGTGTTGGGTACCCAAAACCTTTCAGTTCCACATTTGTTGACTCCTGAAATGGCGAGCTCGTGGACACTCTAAAATCATGTTTTCCACATTAGTCGACTCTAAAAACGGCAGGCTTTTGGACACCCTAAAACCTTTTTCCACATTCGTCCGACGATATGCTCAAGAGAGAGCAATTGGACACCTTGACTCCCCGCGCGAGTACCAATATACAATACACAACTCATTTGTAAAACCCGACTCACCACTCGAACTCATACGCTATTTACCCCCTCTAGAACTTTTCAAACATTCATAATTAAAATCCTTAAAGAAAGGTATGATGAACATGATGCGTAAATTTTCAAATCCCAATTTCCTATAATTAACAACAATACATGATGTAAACAACAATATTATTCAATTTCGTGATATCACTTTTGTAACAACCCCGACCTCTGATTAACATGCAATCCATGATTAAGAATGCTTAATAAGTGATTAAGGTGAAATTTTGCATTCATTACGTGTGTTATGTATTATATGAGTTTCTATCTGTTCTGTGTAGAAATATCTGTCTCTGATTCTGTTCTAATCTGTAAATTGAAGGACTTATCGACATCCGATCATGGAATTGACTTGGTTTTTGTTATAATTGGAATTTTTAGAATTTTATGGTAGATTTAATTAAAATTTGGTTCGGAACGAATAAATTAGAAAAATTAATGCTCAATTAAGCCTAATTAATGAATGTCTTAATCAAGCCTATATAAGGCCACCTCAATACCTCTTATACACTTTTGCACTCCCATTTCTTCTTGCTTGAGCATCAAAACGCGAGAGAGAGAGAGAAAGAGAGGAGAAGTTGGAGCTTAATTGAGAGGATTGCTAGAGAACTTAGAATTTGGCTTGGAAACTCCATCAATTGATTATCTAGAGCATCATTGACAAGTCTATGTAAGAATTCAACCCTTAAATTGTACAATTGTAATGTGTAAGACATGAACTCTAAAGAATTAAGTAGGTTGATACAGGAATTGAGTTACAATTGAAGAGAAATGAACCATATCATGTATGCATGCTCATTTCATCATAATTTGAAGTTGTTTTCAAAGACTTCCCTCTTGCATGTCTTCATTTTGACCTTGGTCTAAGAATTCAACATGTTTTTGAGTTAGACACCTCATTGGATCATGTTTTGAAAGCTTGAAATTTGCACCTTTATATGTATGATATATATAATGTTAGGTTTTCAAAGATTTGGGTTTTGTCTTGAACAATTGGCAAGCTTCTAGGCCTTGATCTTGTGAAATGATTTTGAATTCACCATGATTTCACCATTTACAATTGTTTCCTATAGTTTCCTCAAGTTTTTTGGCCCAAAAGATCTTGTTTTATAACTTTGAATTTGAATTTTGAGCTGAGAAGAGCAATCTGGAAATTTCAAAATTCTAATCTCCGCTCAAGCGGCAAAATCTACGCTCGAGCGACCACTCTGTGATCTTACACTTCCGCTCTAGCGACCAGCAGTCCACTCGAGTGTGAAATACGAGCTCCCATAAGTTTCATGTTTTTGCAAACCGCTCGAGTGACAAGAGTTACGCTTGAGCGAGGACCTAAGTCTCATGCTTGAGCGACCATTAAGCGACTGCCAAGCGTCTGTTCACATGTTTGCATGTCCGCTTGTAGACTCGACTTTCTTCACGCCCCCCTTTCGGAGTGCTCGAATTGGTCCTACAGTTCGGACTCCTGTCACGATTCTGAATCTAACCTCACAAAGTGCAATGTAAGACTGATAAACACCAAAGAGTCCAATCCGACAAATCATTTTGGAAAATCAGATTTTGAATCAAATAATGCAAAAACTGGATTGCTTTGCTAGATTACAGAGTAGCCATCTAAATATTTTATTTTTGGGAAATTAAGGAAACCATGACTTGTGTCAAAGGCCACGTGCCCGTCATCACCAAAGTTGCCTCGGTTAGGGAACTTGGATACGAGAGAGGAAGATCTTGAAATGAGCACCCCTGCTCGCCCGATCAAAGACCGGCATCTACTAAGCATGATATGTTGTTTTATAAACACATGTGTTCTTATTTCGATTATTAGCTAACTTTACTATGTAACGTATACAAGCAAGTATAGACTAAATCGCAAGAATTGAAACGAATCAACTCATGTTTGTTTTCGAAAATGGTTTGAAAATGCCACCCTTAAGTGGGCTAAAACGTGGATTTGCCACCCTTGGGTGGGCTTAAAACATGATTTTGCCACTTCGCAAAGTGGGCTTAAAATTCACATTTGTCGAATTGTCCCATTTCGAGCAACCAAGCCTTCACCCATAGGCATTCATGCTGTTTATCATTTAAGCAAATAGCCTCATGGAAAACATGCTATCATGGCAACACTCACACTTATGCAAGTATGCTAAAGCGTAAAGACTTACAGTGTACTCCAAGCCAAAACAAAACAAAAAAACTAGTTAGAAACAATGCATGATTCTAACTATGTTAGCAATGCCTAATGCAACACATGCAGTATGCAAGGAAATAGGCTCAGCTACTAAGATAGCATATGAATGCAACAATGTGTTAATGTTACCCAAAAAGCAACCTAAGAGGGGGGGTGAATTAGGTTTTTACAAATTAAAATTAATAATACCTCAATAAAATTAACTACTAGTACAACAAATTATTAACAAACACAATGACGAACTTAGCAGTAAATGATCAAGCAAAATAACAATGAAGTATAACTAACATATAGGATAAATCAAATGATAAGCACATGAATATTAGATAGATATAGCAGTAGTAGGAAAGTAAAGAGATTAAGGAAGAGGAGACAAACAGATTTATAGTGATTCGGCTTCAACCAAGCCTACATCCACTCCTCAAGCTTCACTTGAGATTTTTCACTATCTTCTAGCTTCATAGGGGTGCTAGCAACCTCTTTATAAATGGAGCAATCTTCCACGGATTTTACACAGACTTCACAAATCCAAACCCTTGCAAATCTTAGGTGATTCACAATTACTCTCAAGATTTCAAGAACACAGTGTTTGCAACACTTTTACAAGATGAAATGGTATTTTTGCTTTCAAAGAAAGCTTACAATAAATATCTCTCAAAGATAGATATATAAAATGAAGCTTTGATTTTTCTGTAAATCTCACATAGGAACGATGTGCTTAAAGCTATATGGCTCAGTGTATAATTTCTGAGAATAGATGTGAGTGATTATAGATCAAAAAATGGTATTTTTGTTTTCAAAGAAAGCTTACAATAAATATCTCTCAAAGATAGATATATACAATGAACCTTTGATTTTTCTATAAATCTTACACATGAAAGATGTGCTTAAATCTATAAGGCTCAGTGTATAATTTCTAAGAATAGATGTGAGTGATTATAGATCAAAAAATATTTTCAGGTTTTTTGTAACTTGTTTACATTAGAGGCTTTGGTATATATAATAAAAATTATAGCCGTTTATAGCCGTTGTATTCATTTGAATTTATAGCCGTTGTATTTCCATCATTACCAATTTGAATATCTTCCACTCCATCATTACAAATTTGAATATCTTCCACTTGAACCTTTTGAACCTTTATAGCTGTTTATAGCCGTTGTACTTCCATCATTACTGATTTGAATATCTTCTACTTGAACCTTTTGAACCTTTTGGCCTGCTGCTGTGCTAGGCTGTTTGAACCTTTATTTTGGGCTGTTTGAACTCCTGATTTAATCAAATATTAAATACATTCTAACAACATTTAGGATAAAGGTTTAGGTGAGAAATAATGAGATAAAATAAATTTTGATTCTATTTTTCTCTTTCAAATAAATCATCAAAATAAATTTTAATTCTATTTTTCTCTTTCAAATAAATTAAAATATAATTAAATAAATCATCAAAATAAATAAGTCTAACAATCTCCCCCTTTTTTATGATGGCACACAATGATATTTTGATTTGATTGGGGAATAACAAGGGCTCCCCCTCAAGTCATACTCCATGAATTCATTTCTAAATACATAGGTTAGCACATGTATAATAAATAAGTTTTAATCAATAACATGATATAAGATTAAGATATCAAACTATAAATACATAACATCAGATTAGTTTTAAAATAAGACCATAATACATAACATTAAATAAATTAAAACATAATTAAATAAATTATCAAAATGAATAAGTCTAACAATCTCCCCCTTTTTGATAATGGCATACAATGATGTTTTGATTTGATTTGGGAGTAACAAGGGCTCCCCCTCAAGTCATGCTCCCTAAATTCATTTCTAAATACATAGGTTAGCACATGTGTAATAAATAAGTTTTAATCAATAACATGATATAAGATTAAGATATCAAACTACAAATACATAACATCAGATTAGTTTGAAAATAAGACCATAATACATAACATCATATAATTTTCTCCCCCTGTGAGATTATCAAAAGGAAATTATGGCTCAGAATCTAGAGGAGGATGAGGAAAATAACAGTGATAAATGGAATCAAAAAATCGATAATCAAAATAGATATATACATATATATATAGGATTCGCCCGCGTCTCTTTTTTGTTCGTCGAAAATCGCGTCGAACACGCGTCCTGGCTTTTGCGTCAACCGACCGACAAAAGCGAGACGGGTCAATCAGTCAATTAGCTGCCTTGGCTCTCTCACCCTCTTGTCGTCTTCTCCTATGTCTTCTTCTTAATCACTCTCTTCACCTTCTTCTTCCTCATTCGCTTTGTGAGAGAGACAGAACAGAGAGACTGAGCAGAGCAGAAAGGTTGCCAAAAACTACTCGCCTTTCGATTACATCTCTCTCTCCTACTATATGGCCTCGTCCCGTCCCCTTACTCTCTTTCCGGACCTGAAGGGTCCCATAAGCTCTGCTGGACCGAGTGCCCCTGCTCTTACTCTTCCTAACCTTCTTATGATGTCGATTGAGCAAATAATGGCAGCTCAATCTGACATTGAAGCCAATCATTTCACACTGACGTCCTGTATGGAGACGGTAACTGCAGTCACAAAATTGGCTCACCGATTGCAGAACAGGACTCAATGCCCAACTCTCTCTGCTTCAGCGCATGTACAAGGATGCGTGAGCAGAAATAGGTGCACTGAAGACCGAAAATAAAGAGCTTAAACGAAAGACCACCTCCATGGCCCGATCTGGAGCAACGTCGTTCTTGGACTTTGATAGTCAGTAGGGAGTCATTGCTCTCGATGAAAGCACGGGGGCAGGGGCATCAAGGGTCGCTCAAGGTGATGAAAAGAAAAAGAAAACGGTGGAAGAGGCGAGTAAGTGAGGTCGGCGTATGGTGAGAAAAAAAATAAAGGGTAGTTTTGTTTTTTTTTTTTTGTATTTTTGTATTTTTTTTGAAATATGTTTAGTTTGATCAGCGTATGGCCGTAAAAAAAAATGAATAGTGTTTTTTTTATGTAAATAGTTGTATTTTGATTTGTTTTTGTTTTTATGTTTAAGTACTGAAAAATGAAATTAAAAAGCAGAAAAAATAAGAAAATTAAGTCCAAATAAAAAATAATAATGAGAGACCAAATTGTTAATGAGTATATGAGAAGCATTTGAGTATGATCTAATTCTCAATTTCTTAGCAAGAGCATACCAATCTCAAGACTATAATAGGCATAACAGTGCATAGATCAAACAAGGTTGCCAAGCAAGAGCATAAATATGGAGCTAAAGTTCAAGTCACTCTTCCTTGAGGAAAACGACCTTCCTCTTACATTATCAACAACTAATCAGCTCAAAAGTCATGTTGTAAGAATTAAGATACCAAAAGCATAGAGATACCAAATTAATCAGAGATACTAAAACAATCAAGTCTCTTTTTCTTCCCCGATGACATTTTCAACAAAATCAAGCATAATGAGGGAGTATGGTACAGTATATAGGATGAAAGAATGTAAGTCTCATTATAGCACAAATAATCATCCATATCAAGGTAGCTCTATGATACCAAAAAAAAATGATAGCACATAATGATCATACAATTGAAGCTCATACCATTTGACAATAATGGACAAAAAAAAATAGTAACATGTGAAGGTGCAGGCCCATAAGTTTGATATCAAAAACAGAATAAACACTGTGGGGATTTTAAAAAATAATCAAGTTTAAATTCTTCTTCTTGTTTCATTTGGCAAAATCAATAGGAGATATGATAAATGAAAGCTCATAACTGAAATGTTCTCGTCAATAATATCAAATAGGATGCCAAAATGATACCAACATGCAATCTATCAAGGACACTAATATGCAATCTTGAAGATTTAACAATCATAGCTCAAGCATTATGTAGAATACCAAATATTGTTCATAATAGGTTAAACTCAATATAATCTCATGGAGCTAATGTAATTCCGAAAAAAATGAAGCATGTTCAAGGTATAGCAGTCCATATGTCAAGAAAAATCATGAATTTCAATATGTACCACACATTTAAGCATAGGCATGATTTTTAGGTAAGAGCGTCATCAAAGAGTATACATTGCAAATCATATGAAGCATAATCAATCTTTTTCATATCAAAGTAATAACAGTATTAGCTCAAGGGATATAAGATAAAATTTTTACCTCAAAAGCTTAAGAGAGTATATGAGGCATACCTTAGGTTCAAGAGATGGAAGCTTTTCAATCTTCAATTTTCTTTCATGAGGAGTTCATCTCAAAAGGGTTTAACAAGTATGTTAGCAAAATGATTTCTCTCCCTAAGTTAGTGCTACCCTTTTCTATTTTCTGTAAATATAGCATTCATAGAACAATCATTATTACTCAATAAAAATACAACACAAATCACTTCTTATCACAAACTAAAAAGGTTAAAAATAATTCAATGAACAAACAAGAGTTTGGAATGTTATTTTTCAGAATTTTCAAGTTATAACGCATAGCATAATATGCATAAGAAAATAATTTTATGCTCTTTGTTTTATTAAGAAATGATGCAACAATCTCATTTAATCACATAACATTATCAAGAAGCATTTTCATCAATTCAATCCACATGCTCAAGTGTGATAAAATATTTTACTCAATATGGAACACAACATGAATGTTGTAAACAATTAATTCAACAATTTATCAATCAAAAGCATTTCATGAGATGTATGCCAATATAATCCTTATTCAAAAGATATTCACTAAGATAGATGCAATGTCTCTACAAACGTATGATACTTCTTTTCATTTAGACATTATTGATGAATCATAATTAAGGAATTTCACAACTCATTCAAATATTCCAATGTAAAGTATATAAGCATGAAATTTTCATATTGAGCATATTCTTGAGATCACAAATGTAGAATTCAAAATATAGATAGTATACATCTCAAAAACATGCTATGACATCAAAATTGATTCTACAAAGATATGATTCAAAAATGAATTAACATATTAGTATGAAGTCATATACAAGATGTGAAAAGTATGCTCACAAAAAAATTTATCACTTCTTATCTCTTTTACATAGTAATGGATGACATCATATAAAATGTTAATGAACACATGAATCATTCATATTCTAATAGGCATTCATCAAAATAATATAATTCTCATTTTTGAGTTCAATGAATGTTTGAAAGAAACTAGTAGAACATGACTTAGCAAACTTAGTACAATTAGGTTACATGGAAGCAATGATTAGACACAACCTATTGTACACAAATCACACCTCAAAGAATATAGAACTTTAAACTTAAAGGTGTGTTAGGAGTTATACCTTCATTTACCTCTTTGGAATCTTCACCCATACATTACCTCTATTGTTCATCTTGGTGATTTTTATTTCATCATTCTTCTTCTTGTAGGAGCTGATTTTGCTCTTTAAATTGAACACTCTTGTTGTGCATTTCCTTTCGAAATCCTTGGTGTTTCTTGAGATTCCACCTACAAAATATCTTGATTTCTTTCTTGGTACCTATAATTTGTTAGGTCCATGGAGATTAGTCTCAAGAACATTTAATCTCATAAAAGGTTTAGGAGGATGAAAACCAATGCCTACTTTGTCAAAAATACATCTTTTATTTCCAAGAAGCTTGTTAAGTTTTTCTTTTCCTTTTACAAAATTTTCAAGAGTTTTGTTTAAATCCTCAACATTGTTTTTCAAAATATTTTTCTCATTGGCAATAGACGTAAAGTCATTTTTCAAAGTAGCATTTTTCATTTTTAAAACACCCACATTATTTGAAAGAGAAGTAACTAATTTCTTTAATTTAGAATTCTTAACACAAACGTTTCTAAATATGTCATGTAATTCATAGAGAGCACTTTCAAGTTCTACATAATTAGAAATTATCTCATCTTGAATGAATTCTTCTTCTCCAAGAGTCACGAGACACAGGTTGGCTACTCCATCATTTTCTCCCCAAATGGCTTTCTTTTTGCTACCATCCATCATTGAAAGTTCATGAGCCATGAGTGAGCTTAGAAGCTCTTCAATACCTAATTTTGTTAGGTCTTTTGCTTCTTGGATAGCTGTAACCTTAGCTTCCCATTCATTTGGCAAAGACCTAAGTATTTTTCTTACAAGCTCATCATTAGTATAAGATTTACCAAGAGATTTTAGAGCATTAATAATATTGGTAAATTTATAAAACATCTTAGAAATAGATTCAAATGATTCCATAGTAAAGAGTTCATAATCATGAATAAGCATGTCAATTCGAGACTCTTTTATTTGGCTAGTTCCTTCATAGGTGATTTCAAATTTATCCCAAATCTCTTTAGCAGTAATACACCCAGAAATTCTATTGTACTCATTTGCATCTAGTCCACATACAAGAATAAACTTGGCTTTAACATTAGCTTGAAGGAGTTTATAATCACGCTCATCAAATTCATCATCAAGTATAGGCACACTGATATGGTCTACTACCTTGGTAGGGATTTTAGGATCTTTAGTGATAATGAGTCACAAAGAATAATTGGTAGTTTGAAGATTTTTTTTCCCAATGAATGTAATTACTACCATCAAAGAGAGGTGGCCTATTGCTAGCTTGTCCTACAACAGAGTAAGTAGAATACATGGTTGCTATGGATCAAAAATTCAAGATTGTTAAATCAAAACAAGAGCCCCAGGCTCTGATACCAATTGTTACCCAAAAAGCAACCTAAGAAGGAGGGTGAATTAGGTTTCTACAAATTAAAATTAATAATACCCCAATAAAATTAACTACTAGTACAACAAATTATTAACAAGCACAATGATGAACTTAGCAGTAAATGATCAAGCAAAATAACAATGAAGTATAACTAACATACAAGATAAATCAAATTATTAGCACATGAATATTAGATAGATATAGCAGTAGTAGGAAAGTAAAGAGATTAGGGACGATGAGACAAACAGATTTATAGTGGTTCGGCTTCAACCAAGCCTACATCCACTCCTCAAGTTTTACTTGAGATTTTTCACTATTTTCTAGCTTCATAGGGGTGCTAGCAACCTCTTTACAAATGGAGCAATCCTCAACGGATTTTACACAGACTTCACAAGTCCAAACCCTTGCAAACCTTAGGTGATTCACAATCACTCTCAAGATTTCAAGAACACAGTGTTTGCAACACTTTTGCAAGATGAAATGGTATTTTTGCTTTCAAAGAAAGCTTACAATAAATATCTCTCAAAGATAGATATATAAAATGAAACTTTAATTTTTCTGTAAATCACACACAGGAAAGATGTGCTTAAAGCTATAAGGCTCAGTGTATAATTTCTGAGAATAGATGTGAGTGATTATAGATCAAAGAATATTTTCAGGTTTTTTGTAACTTGTTTACATTAGAGGCTTTGGTATATATAATGAAAATTATAGCCATTTATAGCCGTTGTATTCATTTGAATTTATAACCGTTTGTAGCCGTTGTATTCATTTGAATTTATAGCCGTTGTACTTCCATTATTACCAATTTGAATATCTTCCACTCCATCATTACAAATTTGAATATCTTTCACTTGAACTTTTTGAACCTTTTGGCCTTTTGAGCCTTTATAGCCGTTTATAGTCGTTGTACTTCCATCATTACTGATTTGAATATCTTCCACTTGAATCTTTTGAACCTTTTGGCCTACTGCTGTGTTAGGCTATTTGAACCTTTTTTTTGGGCTGTTTGAACTCCTGATTTAATCAAATATTAAATACATTCTAACAACATTTAGGATAAAAGTTTAGATGAGAAATAATGAGACAAAATAAATTTTGATTCTATTTTTCTCTTTTAAATAAATCATCAAAATAAATTTTGATTAAAATATAATTAAATAAATCATCAAATAAATTTTGGATTCTATTTTTCTCTTTCAAATAAATTAAAATATAATTAAATAAATTATCAAAATAAATAAGTCTAACAGATAACAATGTTTGAAACACGTATTCAAATAAGTATTGAAATACAATACAATTTGTATGATGCGCCGAGCCCGGTGCATGCAAGACAAATGAATGATGCAAACATGCAAGTATAAGGTATGCTAATTGAAAATGACCCTAAACTAACCATCGAAAGCGGTTAAGTAAAAGGGAGAAAGAAGTGGGGTTGGAAGACCTGCACACACGCATGCATACACACTTATTACAACATTGTACCCTCGCGAAGGAGGGTCCGAATAAATAATTAGCCAAGCTACTCTAAGCTAAACTAATCAAACTAATCAAATTAAACTAATTAGACTGATTATTACAAATCAATCGAATAACTAGTAAACTACTTACTAATTATTACAACATCTTAACTAATTAGCAAACTAATTAATTAAATTACAACATCATGCTAACTAAACATGTAAAATGCTAAACTACACTGCCTCAGCTCTGCTTTGGAAAGTAGAAGATGCATGCACTCGACTTCCGTCTCGAAAAGCCTTCCAGTTTGCACTTGAGAGGCTTTGTTTGTAGGGTTACTCCAGGAACTTTCTGCTCCACCTTACCAATTCACTGCTGAGGAATGCACCAATGGCCTGCTGGCCATGAGTGCTTGCTGCCGGCCACCTGCCGGCCAAAGAGAGGCACTGCCGGCCAAAGATGAAGCACTGCCGGCCATTAATGTATCAGTGCCGACCACTGGTGTGCTGAATTGCCACACTGCAACAGAGCACAAACAGAGAAAAATTGAGGGTTTTCCAAGGATATGTTTGTACTACGCCCCTCCTTATTATCTCAAAATATCAAAGGAGTGGCATTCTTAGATCCAAAACCACTAATCAAGCATTTTCAATGCATGATGGCCAAAGATCCAAGTTGTACACTTTCAATCAATGCACAAAACAAGACTCTAGACCACCGCCCCATCATGCATGATCAAGGGTGATGGAGACAAAGGAGATTGGCTCATTTCATCACTTTGAGTATGAAATGAACCAATCTACCTTATGTTCAACATAACGTCCGATTGAACACATACAATGCAAACACAACATGCTTATCTTAGTCATGTTTTACTTGTCCAATTCTTGTTTACACATTTTAGCATTACCAAGCCATTCTTTAGTTAATTTTTCCAAGGTGAGTATCCTTTAATGAGAAAGGGGTCAACTAAAAGATGGCTTAAGACACGAGAGAGACCATGCCTTTGGTTAGTAGAAACCCTCAAAAGAAGGCTAAAACCATTAAACACAAGTCTCACTTTCAAGCTTAAACACAACCTTAAGGTTGACCAACCCTCAAAACAAATGAAAAGTGAAGAAATGAGGAAGGTTGCAGACTTTTCAGTGCTGAAATGGCATGCAAAACAATACTACAACATGCAAACAACTCATGTACAACATGTTAAGAGCCAAAAACACTAAAGCTAATGAAGAGCACTACACTAGAGGCATATAATATCAAACTCAAATGACCAAACCAGCTTTGGACAAAGCTTAAACATGCTGAAATGGTAGCATAGAAGGCAAGAAAAACATGCTCACATGTTGGCTCACAAATAAGGCTCAAAGCATAGCTCTCAAAAGCAATGAAAGAGTGAAATATGTGAGAGTGTGACAGAGATATATGCACTGAAATCACATGTTAAATAATGCTACAACATGCAATCAACACATGCACAACATGTTAAAGGCCTCAAAACACAAAGCTAGTAAGGGCCATTTACACTACAACCATGCAAGGCAAGGCTCATATGACCAAGAGGGCTCAAAACAGAGTTAAAGCATGCTAAATTAGTAGCAAAAATATGCGGAGATCAAGTCACAAATAGGTAAAAAAACATGTTCACATGCTAGGTCATCTACACTTGTAAACAAGACACAAGGAGGGGAGGCCACCCCCTCCTATTTTGGACCTCAAAACCAAGTTTTTACCACTGAAATTCGCTTGGAATTCAGTGGTTAAAAGGCCAAAAATAAGGTGTTTGAAAAGCTTTAAAAGATGGCTCAACACTTAGCAAACAAGCTACAAAAGAGGGTGGACCACCCCTAACTCCAAAAAGGCCTTAAACCACCATTTTTAAACCTTAAAAATAAACTTTTTTTAGTTAAAGAGTAGGCCAAAAACAGCATGCAAAGGTGACCAAACAAGTGTGCAAAAATGAGCTTAAAAGGGGTTAAGCCTATACCTTTGAAGCATAGCAACAAACATCAACTTTTTGAACCAAAACCAGCTTTGGGAGCTCAAATAAGACCTCCAAGAACCTTAGCTACAAGGTAGTCTAATTTGGTTAAGGGGTTGTATGCAAATATGTAGAGAGTTCCCACTTTCAAGCACAAAATAGAAAAAGAGAGAAAATTCTAGAGAGAGAGGCATAAATTTTGCCCATAAAATTGTGTAACCTCCCACATGCAAGAGGATGGCTTATATATATAGAAGATACAAAATCCTCTTGCAAAGATCCAACTATCCACGTACAAGCAGATGCTCCAATCTGTGCAAACAGCTGGCAAAAATATCTACAAAATATCTACTGATGCACTGGTGGCTGGCCGACCATTAGTGATGGCCGGTAGAGGCTCATTGATGGCCGGCATGGCTCATCAATGGCCGGTAGGCCAAAGTCCATGGCCGGCAGTGCCCAAAAGTGGCCGGCAGTGCCCAAAAGTGGCCGGCAGTGCTCCAAAAGTAACATGCTAAAAGGACCAAAACATGGTCCAAAAATGAGATAAAACTGATACAGGGTTTCGAAAGCTCAAACCTGTGGTGCTCTGCCGTGGAGTTCGAGCGCCCGACAAGCAATCAAACTTGTCACTGGATGTACCTACTAGAACATCCAAGTCTTGAGGACGGTCAAAAATGGGGTGTCTACACCGCTCGATCGAATAAAGTTGTGCTCGAGCGAGACCCTTGTTTTTAGCAAGTTTTGTTATGGGTTCCAAAGTGCATTTTAGCATCCACATTGCGTCCTAGGCATTCCTAGGCCATGATGAAGACTCAATAAGAGATTAAGACTTAGAAACACGCTAAGAATGAAACGAAAAGAGTTAAGTACCAACCAAGTGTGTGTTTCATTATGCCTTTCTGCTATATGTGTAGGTCACGCGCCACAAGTTATTTGATTTGTCTGTTCGGCAAGTGGAGCCATCTATGAGTAATAACTCTGTAAAGTTATGTTTAACTTTAATTATTTTCTGATGCTATGAAATGATCAATTTTCTGAAATACGATGTTTTGTATGAATGAATAATCGTCCAAATTTCTGAAATGTATTCATAGCATCCTTAGCACAAGGCCCTTGCCCGGGGGTAATAATACCGTGGTTCAAGCAAGTTACAAGTTCCCTGTAACGCCCTCAAAATAATAACAATAAACCCATCAATATAGACATGCATTTATATACAAAAGATCCACATTCTTCAATTCATCAGAGTACTTCATTACAAAAGTATTACATGTTAACGACAAAAGCAAATGCCCTACGGGCTTACAGCTTTCCAAGTTAACACTTGGTTACAAAAGAGAGTACTAACTCAATTACATATTAAGCCCTTGGCTTGAATTTACATGTAATACATCAAAAGAAATAAGACAACAAAAGTGTGTCCGCCTCTAGCCTCCCAAGCTATGTCCTTGGAGGTGGCATGCTACCTGTACCTGAAAATAATGTTCCCATATAGGGTGAGCCACAGCCCAGCACAGATATACTAAACCAACTATGAACAATGACTAAAAGATTAGCAATTGATAGATGGCCAACACTGATACATCCACATATATCACATCACAATTTCATAACATACGAGTCTATGTCACTTTTCACTCTCCATCTTTATTTAATAGATAAGCATATTAGCTATATCAACACATCAACAGATAAACATATTACGTATCAACAGATAAGCATATGAGTTGTATCTACACTTCACTAGACAAGCATATGAGCTGTATCTACACTTCTCAAAGATAAGCCTATGAGCTGTATCTTCACTTCTCTAGACAAGCATATGAGCTGTATCTACGGAGTTCATCCCCCATCTCCTCCCAACACTATCCGGTTTAGAGGTACATCCCCCATCTTCCCCTAAACCGCGGAGTACATCCCTCATCTCCTCCTCTACACACAATGCATATAAACACAAGGGTTCTATATACAATCAATCAATACATAAAATTAATGTATTCTATCAACCGTCATACTCTATGACACATTCAATCGATTAGTTTTAGTTTGCCTAATTATCATGCATTGTCTACAACGATCAAGACTATCCTCCACCGATAGCCCAAAGCAGTTATTTCTAAACAGAAAATAAATGCACAAAAATGGATATTAAATCAACATTTCAATTAGGTGAGCGATAAATGATCCAACTACACCCTTTAACCCCTTCCCTTTCCAATTTCCACATTCTCAAATCAATCCCTCATTTTCAACAATTAATTATACAAATTAATCAATCAATGTAATTAGGGCATTTTCCATAATTAACATTACAACCCTTAGGTTCCATTTTCATTACTGTTTCAACATTAATTTCACTTTTCCATGCCAAACATGCATTTAGGTTTTATATAAATAAAAACCCCAACTTTTGTAAAATTACACAAAGGCCCAAACCCTCTCAAAATTACCCAACAACCCCCAACATATCAAAATGCAAAAATTTAAAGACAAAGCTCATAAAGAGGAGTAGGATATCCCTACCTCGAAGTTAGAGCTCGGATGGAGAAAAGACCAAAACCAAAGTGCTCCAAAGACCAAGATTTTCGGATCAAAACGACGCCCTCGACGATCAACACAACTTTTACAAAGGCCGAAGGTGAGGAACTCACTCCTACTAGATCAATACTTAGAGAGAAGTCAAGGTTTTAGAGAGAGAAGCTCTCAAAATGGGTTTTAGAAAAAGTAGGAGAGAGAAAGGAAAGTAAAAAGTGATTTAAAATCACCCAGCGGATAACTCATATACGCATAACCCGCTCGAGCGGAGAACACAACGCTCGAGCGCCAAGAACAAAAATCTGGACACGCTCGAGAGCAATGAGGCCCGCTCGAGCGCCAAGACACAAGAATAAAACACTTCCGCTCGAGCGTGAAAATCAGTCCGCTCGAGCGTAGATTTCCCCCTCCCAGAACTTATACCCAGAAAGTACTACCCGCTCGAGCTCCAACAAACCCGCTCGAGCGCTACCGCTCGAGCATAAACAAACCCGCTCGAGTGTAAAAATCACATCTGCAGAAGTTTTGCAGGAACATGAAATACTGGAGGTGTGCAATCCCCGCTCGAGCACAAGAAGACCCGCTCGAGCAGATCGCCTAAAAACTGAACAACAAGGAATTGAAACCAAGGCCTAACCAACCTGTAACAACCCTGCTCAAAACATTCTAAAACTCAATCAAGTGGAATTAAAGGACGACAACAAGATAGATACCACTACCAACTTCACGGAACCGAGTCCGGAATACAACAGAACAGTAAAGGGACAACCGGGATCGCTATATTCCCAGTACCGGATGTTCCTTAAAGGAACTAACAAGCATATTAACGCTAATGAATGTACCATGTATGATTAAGCATGAACTCTGATTTCTATATGTAGTTTGAACAAGAACATGATTATAAATCTATATCTGATATGAACTCTGATTTCTGAATCCGTCATGGACATCGTTCATTAAAACCTTTACTCTGTTATTATTCATTGGGCTCCTCCTCACTATTTATTTTATATATGTAGATGAGCAAGCGCGTGACTAGGCCTAAGCTGCTGCCTGGAGTGTTGAGTCAGCCAACCATTACACATCTCGGGGAGGTTCTCTTTTTGAAGAAGTCAAGTTTTGTGAACCTGACAAAGATATTTTGTTGTTTGTTTTTGCTTATCTGTATATATGGATAAGTTTCTTTTTTGATTACATCTGCGCATATAGGTGACGTAAGACTAATGTATTTACAACGTCACATACACACACACACACACACACATATATATAAGTTTGTTTTGAAAATTTCCGTCTCATATACGTTATCATAGCTCTATGGACAATGTGTATTTCTATAAATACTTCCGCAACCCCTTATCATGTGTTATTTTGTTAAGAGGCGTTTAGTAACCCAAGGGTTACTGGCCGGTTACAACACTAAACCTATAGGAGCAAGTTTGGGTCGTGATAACTTTTATCAGTTTACATATACATATGACCAAAGTAGTTTCAAAGCTCATGTCCAACATCATTGTTAAGACTATTCATCCAATTTCATGTTTCAAGTGTCAATTTGATCAAACCCATTATTAAATCAAAGTGACAAATTAGGGTTTTAGAAAAAAAATTGGGGTTTTTTCTCATTTGCATATAAAGAGTCAATAATCGCCATTTCTAACAATAACCTATAAGGATATACATAAAATTTTCCAAAATATAGAGTATAACCCTCTTTTTGTGATCAAACCCACTTTATATCATAAACATATCTCATACATCTTCTACACTTAGAAAATACCACATAAGTATCCCAAATCTAAGACATATCAAGTTAATAAGTACCCATACCTCAAGAGTGAAGATAAAAGATGAAAACCCAATTCCAAAGCTTCAAGAAAATGAAACACAATCGGTAAAACCTTCGAACTAGGCTTACCCTTGGAAGATCTAAAGTAGATTTTGGGTAAAATCATGAGAAATCAAGTGTTTTAGGGTTAGGGTTTTCAAAAATGGGTGTTAGAGAGAGAAGATGTGTGAAAAAGTGAGAGGAAAATGGATTTAGATCGACTTTTAAATCTATTGTCTAGAACAGACTGCTCGAGCGAACATTTCATCGCTCGAATGATGAACATAATTTTGAAAAGACCTCTCAAGCAAACCTTTAACCACTCTAGCGATAAACGCAAGGTCTCAAAAGTTTTGTAGGTCTACAGTGAAAACATTAGAAGCCTCACATGTTCGCTCGAGCGACCACTTGACTGCTAGAGCAGTATTACCTTAAATCAAGTTTGCATGCGAGATACTAGAAGCTCCGAACCTCTGCTTGAGCGACCACTTGACCGCTCGAGCGGTCTTCCATAATAGAATGTTACATGAGATTCCTTAAGTCTGGCAGTCTCGTCGATCTTGCCATTAGTGATCGAGAATATGGGGAGTTGGATGGTATTGATGGTGATCTTGGGTCTCTGAGTTTGAATACCGTAAAGAACAAGAAGATTGTGAAAAGATTGTAAAGATATATATATATAGAGAGAGAGGGGAATGAAAAACATGTCCCCCTCGCTCATATCCGTTGTCGATCTACCACCATCGTCTCTGTCTCCGATGTCGTCAAGGACAAGAAGCTCAAATCCACTACCTCCCTTTCTAATCTGGTAAAAATAAGTCTTCTATCAGAAAGCTTGGAGCTATATGAAGACATGGTTCTTGGCAGGTCATTCGAAGATATATGCGCCTATATGTACTACAAAGGAAAAATGTTCAGATTTGTCCATCTCTACAATGGCCGAGAACCTGTATCTATAGGATTCATCAAGTTTATCAACGAGGAAGATTGTGTATTGCTTCTGGTTTTGCATTGGAGCTTGGGGCTAGCAAAGTTCTCTATACCAGAAGATTCTTGAAATTGTGCTACACTGGTTAGGTCTAGGCTTTGGCAGCTTTGTTGTTGTTAAATGATATATGCATATTAGTTGTTTAACGAAATGCCTCACTGACTTGTTTTCATTAATTAAATAGATAAAAGAATAAATAAATAGATATAAATTTGAATAGATAGGTGTAAATTGAATAAATGAAAATTGAATAAATATTTCATTGAATAGATAAAAAAATTGAATAAATATTTCAACAGATAAAGCGAAAAATTGAATAGATAGATATAAATTTGAATAGATAGGTGTAAAAAATCAGCAGATGGTAAATTTCAACATATAATAGCAAAAATTTGAACATATAATATGAAAAAAATTAAATAGATAGTTAAAAAGTTTAAACAGATAGATATAAATTTAAACAGATAGTCAAAAAAGTCGACAAATAAATTAAGGGATTAAATTACAAACAAAATGTCCTTCAAAATAAATAAAAGGTTTCTCAGCAAACTATTTCACAAAGAGTGGGTCTCTTACCAATAAAAAATATCCACTAAACCTAATGCTTTATATCATCATTGACTTAGACTGTTCAATAATTTTCTTTTTAAAAACCATTAATAAAATTAAAAAATAGTATGTTTGGCATACATCTAAAAAAAAGGTGCCTCTATGTACACATCACTTTTCATCTCAATGCACACCACCACTCAAAATTTGATAAATAAAAAAATTGCTCAATACACACCATAATCTTCCATCTTTACCCTTACTCACACATCCCACCCACAATCTTCTATCTCTACCTGTACTCGCTCACACACCCCACTCACAATTTCAATCTTCCATATTCTACACCTCTACTTTAAAAACACACACAACGTCCCCCTCCATTCTCAATTTCATTGTCATTCCAAAGATTTGGGAACCAGTCTAAACCGGTCTCCTTTTGTGCTAAAGGCGACTTCACTCCATTCTCCTCTGGTTCACGACCTCCTCCATTATCTGTTTCATTAAAGACGCCGATGGTGATCATTGCTATCATCATAGTTAGAAACAACTCCACATTAGAGATACAATAGGTAAGAATTCTCATTTGACTTAGATTTTAGGGCTTTATGTACGTTTTTCCATTGCCATAAGCATTGTATTTGAAAATTTCATTTTGCAAACCGTTTGACACTAGTCTTTTGAACGTTAGCCCTTTGTTCGGAGTGTTTAGGTCAAAATTTTTTAATATGTTCGACATTTTAGGGCCAAACATAAGTAAATTGTTCGGAGTAAGTCTATCGAACAAAAGCATGTTGTTCGATATTAGCGTGTCGAACAAAATGGAATTGTCCGACACTAAACTTCCGAACGGACTTATCCTTTACTGTTTTCTATTCTATTTTCATAAATAGATGGCCCTTCGTGTTTTCCACCCACCACTTCAGAGAGACGACGTCATCCATCATTCAATCCAATCAAAATCTTTAATAATACGTATACTTTTTGTTGTTTCTTTAAGGTTTTTTGGTTTTTGTTTCAGAGTTTTTGGGTTCTTGAGAAAGAAGATAGTAAGTAACATTTCAGAAGAGAGATGTGTATTATATTCATTATTGTCCTATATGGTAATTCTACATAAGGTGTGTATCACAGCCTTTTGTCCTTTGTGATCATTTTTTATTACGTTAATATTGTAATAAAAAATAAACTTGTTACCCAAAGGACAACCTAAGAGAGGGCGTGAATTAGGTTTTTACAATTAAAATTAATAATACTTTAATAAAAATTATGACTAGCACAATAGATAAATATAATTAATGAAATAAAAATATTTAAAACAAGTGTCTTAACAACTATGCCAGTTAATGATTTTAGCACAGTAAAAATGTGAAATATAGCTATGGTAATTTATAATAAAATAAAGAGATAGGGAGAGAGAGGTAAACAAATTTATAGTGGTTCGGCTTCAACGCGGTCTACGTCCACTCCTCAAGCTTCACTTGAGATTTTCCACTATATTCTAGCTTTACAGGGATGCTAGCAATTTCTTTACAAATGGAGCAATCCTCTACGGATTTTACACAGACTTCACAAGTCCAAACCCTTGCAAATCTTAGGTGATTCACAATCACTCTCAAGATTTCAAGAACACAGTGTTTGCAACACTTTTACAAGATGAAATGGTATTTTTGCTTACAAAGAAAGTTTACAATAAATATCTCTCAAAGATAGATATATTAAATGACGCTTTGATTTTTCTGTAAATCTCACACAGGAAAGATGTGCTTAAAGCTATAAGGCTCAGTGTATAATTTCTGAAAATAGATGTGAGTGATTATAGAACAAAGAATATTTTTAGATTTTTTATAACTTGTTTACATTAGAGGCTTTGGTATATATAATGAAAATTATAGCCGTTTATAGCCGTTGTATTCATTTGAATTTATAGCCGTTTATACCCGTTGTAGTCATTTGAATTTATAGCCGTTTATAGCCATTGTACTTCCATCATTACCAATTTGAATATCTTTCACTCCATCATTACAAATTTGAATATCTTCCCCTTGAACCTTTTGAACCTTTTGGCCTTTTGAACCTTTATAACCCTTTATAGCCGTTGTACTTCCATTATTACTAATTTGAATATCTTTTACTTGAACCTTTTGGCCTGTTACTGTGCTAGGCTGTTTGAACATTTGTTTTAGGCTGTTTGAACTCCTGATTTAATCAAATATTAAATACATTCTAACAACATTTAGGATAAATGTTTAGGTGAGAAATAATGGGATAAAATAAATTTTGATTCTATTTTTCTCTTTCAAAAAAATCATCAAAATAAATTTTGATTAAAATATAATTAAATAAATTATCAAAATAAATTTTGGATTCTATTTTTCTCTTTCAAATAAATCATCAAAATAAATTTTGATTCTATTTTTCTCTTTCAAATAAATCATCAAAATAAATTTTGATTAAAATATAATTAAACAAATCATCAAAATAAATTTTGGATTCTATTTTTCTCTTTCAAATAAATTAAAACATAATTAAATAAATCATCAAAATAAATAAGTCTAGCAATCTCTCCCTTTTTTATGATGGCACACATTGATGTTTTGATTTGATTTGGGAGTAACAAGGGCTCCCCCTCAAGTCATGCTCCATGAATTCATTTCTAAATACATAGGTTAGCACATGTGTAATAAATAAGTTTTAATCAATAACATGATATATAATTAAGATATCAAACTATAAATACATAACATCAGATTAGTTTGAAAATAATACCATAATACGTAACATCATATAATTTCTTCACTTGTGACATTATAAAAAAGAAATCATGGGTCAGAATCTGGAGGAGGAGGAGGAAAATAATAGTGATAAATGGCATAAAAATATTTATATATATATAGCAAATATATATATATATATATCAATCAACGGTCAATCAACAAATATATATATATATATATTACATAGCTATACAATATATATACACATACAACGCTCACGCGTCTCTCTCGTTTTTCGCAAAACGCGTTTGACACGCGGTCTCACTTTTGCGTCATTGGCCGACAAAAGCAGGCTTCTCGATTGCCGCTCGCCTCGGCTATCTCTTCCTTCTTGTCTTCTTCTCTTCAGCCTCTTCTCGTCAGCCTTCTTCTTAATCACACTCGTATGCTTCTTCTTTTTCACCTCACTCTCTTCTATCTCTTCGTCTATCTCTTCTGTTCTTCTGCCTCATCAAGAGACAAAAAAAACTGAGCGGAGGAGGCCAAACCTCAGTCTGTTCTCTTCTATTTCTCTGCAACTCATTTCTTTTACACCTCTCACCTCTAAACCATGGCTTCCTCATCCCGTCCCCTCACTCTATTTCCGGACCTGAGCAATTCCATAAGCTCTGCTGGACCGAGTGCCTCTACTCCTACTCTTCCTGTCATTCCTTTGCCTAACCTTCCTATGATGTCGATTGAGCAAATCATGAATCTGACATAGAAGCCAATCATTTCACACTGCCGTCCTGTATGGAGACGGTGATGGCAGTTACAAAATTGGCTCACCGATTGTAGAACAGGATGAGTGAACTCCATTAGGTCAACGCCCAACTCGTTCTGCTCCAGCGCATGTACAAGGATGCGCGAGCAAAAATAAGCGCACTGAAGATTAAAAATAAAGAGCTTAAATGAAAGACCACCTCCATGGCCGATTTGGAGCAACGTCATTCTTGGCCTTTTATAGTCAGTTAGAAGTCATCGCTCTCGACAAAAGCACAGGGGTAGGTGCGTCAAGGGTCGCCCGAGGTGATAAAAGGAAGAAGAAAACGATGGAAGAGGCGAGTAAGTAAGATCAGCGTATGGCCGGAAAAAAAAAATGAAGGATTTTTTTTTATGTTTATTTTGATCGGCGTGCGGCCGTAAAAAAATGAAGGGTGTTTTTTTTTTTTGGTTTTTTTTATGTAAATATTTGTATTTTGATTTGTTGTTGTGTTTATGTTTAAGTACTGAAAAATGAAATTAAAAAGTAGAGAAAAAAATAAGAAAATTAAGCCCAAACAAAAAATAATAATGAGAGACCAAATTGTTAATGAGTATATGAGAAGCATTTGAGCATGATCTAATTCTCAATTTCTTAGCAAGAGCATACCAATTTCAAGACTATAATAGACATAACAGTGCATAGATCAAACAAGGTTGCCAAGCAAGAGCATAAATATGGAGCTAAAGTTCAAGTCAACAATATCAAATAGGATGGCAAAACGATACCAACATGCAATCTACCAAGGATACTAATATGCAATCTTGAAGATTTAACGATCATAGCACAAGCATTATGTAGAATACCAAATATTGCTCATAATAGGTTAAACTCAATATAATCTCACGGAGCTAATGTAAATCCAAAAAATGAAGCATGTTCAAGGTATAACAATCCATATGCCAAGAAAAATTACGAGTTTCAATATATAGCACACATTTTAAGCATAGGCATGATTTTTAGGCAAGAGTATCATCAAAGAGTATACATTGCAAATCATATGAAGCATAATCAATCTTTTTCATATCAAAGTACTAACAGTATTAGCTCAAAGGGTATAAGATAGAATTTTTATCTCAAAAGCTTAAGAGAGTATATGTGACATACGTTAGGTTCAAGAGATGGAAGCTTTTCAATCTTCAATTTTCTTTCATGAGGAGTTCATCTCAAAAGGGTTTAACAAGTATGTTAACAAAATGATTTCTCCTCCTAAGTTGATGCTACCCTCTTCTAATGTGATTTGTGTAAATATAGCATTCATAGAACAATCACTATTACTCAATAAAAATACAGCACAAATCAGTTCTTATCACAAACTCAAAAAGTGAAAAATAATTCAATGATCAAACAAGAGTTTGAAATACTATTTTTCAGAATTTTCAAGTTGTAGCACATGGCATAATATGCATAATAAAATAGTGTTATGCTCTTCGTTTTATTAAAAAATGATACGACAATCTCATTTAATCACATAACATTATCAAGAGGCATTTTCATCAATTCAATCCACATACTCAAGTGTGATAAAACATTTTACTTAATGTGGAACACAACATGAATGTTATAAATAATTAATTCAACAATTTATCAATCAAAAGTATTTCATGAGATGTATGCCAATATAATCCATATTCAAAAGATATTTAATAGGATAGATACAATGTCTCTACAAACGTGTGATACTTCTTTTCATTTAGACATTGTTGATGGATCATAATCAACAAATTTCATAACTCATTCAAATATTCCAATGTAAAGCATATAAGCATGAAATTTTCATATTGAGCATGTTCTTGAGATCATAAATGCACGATTCAAAATATGGATAATATATATCTCAAAAACATGCTATGACATCAAAATTGATTCTACAAGGATATGACTCAAAAATGAATTAACATATTAGTAATAAGAAAGCCTTTTTCATTTTGAATTCTACGACAGAGTTTTGAGAAAAAAGAAAATGTTTCATCTTTGTGTGCTAAGAACATAACTCATGTAAATCTTCAATAATCATCAACAATAACAAGAAAATAACGTTTACCACCTAGACTAGATGTCCTTGAGGGACCAAATAAATCCATATGTAATAGTTGTAAAGGTCTAGTTGTGGAAATATGAGTGTAGACACCCCATTTTTGACCGTCCTCAAGACTTGGACGTCATCATTTGAACACTCGATGATCATCCATGTTCGTGTTCGTCTTGAGTTCTCGGAGGTCTCGGTCGTGCGCCTTGCCTCAAGATCTCTCGACTTATTTGTTTTGTGCTTGGTTGGACCAAGGACTTGTGGTCTTTGCACCTAAGGGCGGGAAATGGCTTGTTGGCTATCCCCACACCCCATCGGCCTTGGCATGTTGCCTCCGGCCCTATTTTATTTCTACCGACCAAAAGTGTTGGCCGGTCGGCAATGTTTTTAGTCGGCCGGCCCTTTGTGTTGGTCGATCGGCCTTTTCTGCTGGCCGAACCCTGTTCATCTGCTTTATGCAGATATTTTGTGCCAGGTGGCACAGTCTGTATCCTCCATACATGTATATGGAGGATTTGCATCCTTGTTTTAGCTTCTTGAGGAAGCTTGCACCTTTTGAACCCTTGTTTTAGCTTCTTGAGAAAATTGAACCTTTTGAACCTTTTTTAGCTTCTTGAGGAAGCTTGAACCTTTTGACCCCTTTTTTTTAGCTTCTCCATGAAGCTTGACCCTTTTTAGCTTCTCCAAGAAGCTTGACCCCTTTTTTTGGCTTCTTAAAGAAGCTTGACCCTTTGCTCCAAGCTTCTAAGAGAAGCTTGAACATTTCTTAGCTTCTTGAGGAAGCTTGACCCCTTTACTCTAGCTTCCTCAAGAAGCTTGACCCTTTTTGCTTTAGCTTCTAAGAGAAGCTTGGACCTTTGTTCTTCTATAAAAGAAACCCTCTCCCTCATTAGCAAAGGTTCAGATTTTTGGTCAAGGCTCCATACACATATATCTCTCTCTATATCTCCTCCATTTTAGCGCAAAAGTGTAAGGTTCTTGGTCCCATTGCACTACAACTCTTAGCCTAACCCTTCCACCTTTGGTCTAAGCATCTTGGAGGCCATTTTTAAAGGCTAAAGGACTAGTTTTTGGGTCCAGAGCTGCTGGAGTTCTTGGTTACAAGGGTAACACTCCTTTTTCCTCTTTTATTTCTCATTTTTGCACAAGCTTTTAGCCTGTCTTGCATGCTGTTTTGAGCTTAGTGTATAACTGATAAAAGTTCTAATTTTGCATGCTTTTGATCTTTGTTTAAGGTCACTTTTGTGTTTGGGGTTGTTTACTCCCTCTTAGGCCTTGTTTGGCCTCTTTTTTGTGCCTTTTTTGTGAGCTTCGGGACCACCTTGTATTGGCCTTCTTCTGGATTTCAGTGGTGGGAAAGGTGTTTTGAGATCCTAAGAAGGAGAGGGCTATCCCCTCTCCTTATTGTCTTGTTTACTTGCATTTTGGGCCTTACAAAGGAGCCCATATTTGCATGCATCCTAAGCTTAGTTCAGGCCCTTTTTGGTGACTCTTAGGACCTGCCTAGCCTCTGTCCATGGCTGGTTTGGTCCCCTTTTGTTTGCTTCTTGCATGTATAGAGTAACCCCTTTCTTGGCTTATCAAAGGAGCACCCCATGAATCTTTTTTTGGCTGGTTTGGTGGTCCTTCATTTTCTTCACATGCTTGTAGTGTAAACCATGCTTACTAGCTCACATTGCATGTTGTTTTGGCCTTCCATTCTAGCATAGTTTGGCCATGTTTTAAACATATTTTGTTCATATTTTGGGCTGCCTTAGCTCTGTTTTTAGGCCTCTTGGTCGATTGGTGCTTGCCATGCATGGTTGTAGTGTAATAACCTTGCTTACCTTTGAGTTTTGAAGCCCCTTGTGTGCGTTGCTTGGGGTGTTTGCATGTTTTGGTGTCATAGGGAATGCTATTTTAGAGCTTATATGTGTGCCATATTCTCATGTTTAGCATGCCTTCGATCCGTTTGAGAGTTGCATCATTATGCCTTGTTTATGAGCCTTTGCATGAGCTTCATTTTGGTGCATGTCAAGCCCTCATTTTAGCTCAGTTTGCCACTGTTTAGGGGCTGCATGAGGTCTGTTAGGAGTTGGTTTCATCATTTGTGCATTGCTTTTGCATACCTCTAGTATAATGTGTTTCACTAGTTTTGGTATTTGAGCCTTCCTACATGCATTGCACGAGTCGTTGCATCATTTCGGAGTCATTTTGTATGCTATTTCAGAGCTGGAGTATATGCCATTGTACTTCATGTTTCATCCTTGCCATGCTCTTGGAGAGTTACATTTTGTGCCTTAGTCACGGGGCCATTGCATTGTGCATGTTTGCATGAGTTTTGGTGCCTTGATTCCATCATTTTTGGCCACTGATTTTGGCATGCTTGAGAGCTACCCATGTTAGTGTAAGTCCATCTTACCATGTTGTTGCATGTTTGTTTCATTTTGCATGTTGTTGCATGCTATACATGTCCACATGTTTAGGTTGTATACCTATTGCATATTGCATGTTAACATGCTCATGTTGCATTAGATTTGTTGCACACTTGAGTTATTTTCATGCTTGCTTGCTTGCCTAGGTTGCATTGCATTGTGTGTGCATCTCTTGCCTCTTGATCAATCATGATAGAGGTTGGGGCCTTTTATGTGTTTTGTGCATTTCATTCCATATTGAGTTGCACACTTGACTCTTTGGCCATCATGCATGGAAATGCATGATTGGTGGCCCGAGGGTTGAGGACCATCCTCCCTTGAGTTCATAACATGATAAGGAGGGTGGTCGTGCACACATTACTTTGAAAATGCATTGCCATGCTCTGAAAATGCATTGCTTTGAAAACAGGATTCTGCAGGAAGAGTTAGCCGACTGACCACATTCAGTGCCGGCCGGCTATTCATTTCTGGCCGAGAGCTATACAACTGGTCGATGACCACTTTTCCATGGCCGGTGACTATTCCTCTTGGCCGGTGACCTTCCACAGTGCTCAGAAGGTGGTTCAGAAACATCCTGGAGACTTGCGCAGCTTTCAGAAGTGCAGAAAAGTGTAAACAGAGACAGCATGAGTATGGCGATGGATTTCCGAGCGAAACCGAACACGCATGCATTCATCCCTCTTCCCGAGGCCTCTTTACTGCTTTCTTAGCTTAATTAATTCATTTAATTAGTTAAGTGTTGTGTAATAATTAATTAGCTTGTTAGTTAGTTAATTTGTATTATTTTTTCGGTCCCTCCGAGAGAGGGCAAATTGTGTAATAAGCATGCGTGTGTGTGATGCATGTCTTCTAACCCCACGTCTTTCTCCCTTTTATTTAACCGCTTACAATGGTTAGTTTTAGGGCACGTTCCAATTAGCATGCTTATGATAGCATGTTTGCACACATTCATCTGTATTATACGCACCGGGCTCGGTGCATCATACTAACTACATAGTATTTCAAATTCCAAGTTGAATACATGTTAAGTGTTGCATTTCACATGCCATTGTAGAATAGCCGAATCTATTTTAGTTGCATTTTGTATGTGTTGCATTAGCCATCTTAACATGAACTAGGATCATGCATGATTACTAACTAGTTTCTTGTTTTGGCTCGAAATACACTGTGAGTATTTATGCTTTAGCATCTTGCTTGTATGTGAGTTTTGCCCTGATAGCATGCTTTCCATGAGGCTATATGCTTATGTGATATAACTGCCTGAATGCCCGTGGGTGAAGGTTGGATTACTTGAATTGGAATAATTCATTGAAATCCGTGTTTTAGCTTACTTGTGAGTAGTAAATTTCAAACCATTTCCAAACAAAACGGATATGCGATGCTTTGGTCCAAATTAGTCGATCTAGTCTATACTTGTGTGTTGTGCGCATCACATAGTAATTCTAGCTAATTAATCGGAATAAGAACGCATGTGTTTTCAAAAACGAGATATCATGTTTAGTAATGGCCGATCTTTGATTGGGCGAGCGGGGATGCTCATAGCTGACCTTCCCCAATCGTACCCAAGTTTCTGAGCCGAGGCAACTTTGGTGATGACGGACATGTGGCCTTAGGCAACGAGTCAGGATTTCCTAAATTTCCCAAAAATAAAACATTTAGGTGGCGACTCTGTATCTGGCAAAGTAGTCCATGTTTGGCACTTCTTTCTAAAAATTTGTTTTTCAAAATGATTTGCCGGATTTGGACTCTTTGGTGATTTATCAATCTCACATCGCACATTGTGAGATCAGATTAAGAACCGTGACAATTCGAGTCCGAACTGTAGTGAGCCCCATCTGAACAAAACGGGATTCCCTCATGGGACATTCGGGGACGTCTACAATGAGATTTTGATTTAAACGATGTTTTAGTTTGTTTTCCTTGTTGACAAGCACTACAAAGATGATCTTTTTCAAATTTAATTTTTGGAAGTTCAATGACCAAATTCTTTCTCAAAAGTTTAGCAATTAAATCCATATGAGCATGGCCAAGTCTTCTACACCATAACCAACTATTTTCATTATTAACATATAAACATTTAACATCACTAGCATAGAGATCATTAAGATGAAAAACATAAACATTAACATGGCGATTACCAACGAATAAAGTTTTATGATCATTTGTGCTTTCAATTGTGCAATGTGATTTATCAAAAATAACTCGATTACATTTATCACATAATTGACTAATACTAAGTAGGTTATGCTTAAGTCCATCAACAAGTAAAACATTTTCAATAGAATGATTAGGAGAAATACCGATGCTACCAATATTGATGATTTTTCCTTTCTTGTTGTCTCCAAAAATAACAAGGCCTCCATCTTTGGATGACAGTGTAGTAAAGAATGATTTATCTTCGATCATATTTCTGGAACATCCACTATCAAGGTATCAATTCCCTTCTTTAGCTTTGGACTTAAGGCAAACCTACAAGATGACAATCAAGTGTTTGTTTTTGGTACCCATAGTTTCTTGGGTCCTTCTTGGTTAGTTTTGTTAGATCCCTTAACAATCCAAATCTTTTTAATTCTCATGTTTATATTATTTTTGAATGGACGAGAAGATATATAATGACCTTTCTTTCTACAATAATGACAAGTAATACGAGGGTGTGTCGTGAGAGGTGCCTTTTCAAAAATTGTATTGAGATTCTTTTGTTTCTTAATAAGGTCATATCCAATGCCCGGTTTATCAAAAATACATATTGGATTTCCAAGAAGCATGTTGAGATTATTTCTACCTTTTACAAAATTTTCAAGTGTTTTTGTTAAATCATCAACATTGTTTTTTAAAGCAGTTTTCTCATTAGAGATTGTGTCAAAATCATTTTTCAAAACAATTTTTTTCTTTCTTTAATTTTTCTACATTACTAGATAAAGATGCAACAGATTTTTTTAACACATTATTTTTGGCACAAACTTTTCTAAATTCATTTTTTAGTTCATGGAATGCACTTTCAAGTTCTTCATAAAGAGTAGTTACCTCATCTTGAGTAGAGTCTTTATCTTCAAGAGCCATGAGACACAAGTTGGCTACTTCATTTTCAATTTCATCACTTGAGCTTTCATCTTCACTTTTTCCCCAAGTTGCTACTATGGCCTTGTTGTTTCTTTTGTAGTTTTTGTTGTACTCCTTTTTTAAAGGTCTTCTTTCTCCATAATTATTTTTCTTGAAGTGCTTTTTGAGATTTCAACCAAACATGACATAGCTTTCATCCTCACTGGAGTTTTCATGTTCTTCTTCATTTGATAATACTTTGAATGCAATTCCACTTTTCTTTTTGTCTTCAACATTCCCATGTTCTTTCATGGTGATCTCATGAGTCATAAGGGAACCCATAAGCTCATCTAATCCAAGTGTGGAGAGATCTTTAGAGTGTATTTGGTAACGTTTACGTTTTCAGTTTATATTTACAAAAATTTTATAAACTGGTTTTTGTTTATTTTTAGAAAAATGTAAACTACAAACGCGTTTGGTAATTGACAAAATATTTTAAAAAATTTAAAAATATATAAAGAGTGAGAAATGGCAAGTGGTGGCAAGTGGCGGCGGAAGACGGTGGTGGAAAGTGGTGACGGTGGGTGGTGGGTAGCTGGTGGTGGTGGGGGGTGGTGGCAGTGGTGGTGGCAGTGGTGGTGGTGGGTGGGTAGGTGGGTGGCGGCGAGTGGGTAGTGGTGGTGGTGGCGGGTGGTAGGTGGCGGATGGCGGATGGCGGTGGGTGGTGGCGGGTAGGTGGTGGGTAGTAGTGGTGGGTGGGTGGGTGACGGTGGCAGCTAGTGGGTGGTAGGGAGTGGGTGGTGATTGTGGCAAGTGGTGGGTGGTGGTGACGGCTGGTGGGTGATAGGTGGGTGGCAGATGGCAGATGATGGGTGATGGTGGGGTGGGTGGGTGGGTGACGATGGCTGGTGGTAGCGAGTGGGTGGTGGTGGTGGTGGCGGGTGGTGGGTGGTGGTGGTAGGTAGGTGGCGGATAGCGGTGGTGGTGGGTGGTGACGGGTGGTGGTAGTGGTAGGTGGGTGGGTGACGGTGGCGGGTGGTAGGTGGTAACGAGTGGGTGGTGGTGGCAGGTGGGTGGCGGGTGGGTGGTAGGTGATGGTGGTGGTGGTGGTGGTGGTCTCGGGTGGGTGGCAGGTGGCTGGTGGTGGATGGTGGTGGCAGGTGGCTGGTGAGTGGTGGTGGCAAGTAGGTGGCGGGTGGTGGTGGCGGGCGGTGGATAGTTGTGGCGGGTGGTGGCGAGTGGATGGCAGGTGGGTGGTAGTGGTGGTGGTGGCGGCGGCGAGGGGTGGGTGGTGGTGGCGAGTGGGTGGCAGGTGGCTGGTGGCTGGTGGTGGCAGGTGAGTGGTGAGTGGTGGTGGCAGGTGGTGGTGGGGGGTGGGTGGTGGTGGCAGAAAACGGTGGTGGAAAATGGTGGCGGGTGGTGGCTAGTGTTGGGTAGTAAAAAAAAAAAAAACTCAAAAATCAAAACGGAAACACATTTTTTGTGTTTTCATTTTTGGCAAAATTTATAAACTGAGACCACTGATTTATAAATCAAAAATTTTACCAAACAAGTTTTTATTTGAGTTTTTAAATTTTTTGTAAATATAAACAGAAAACTGAAAACGTAAGTGTTACCAAACGACACCTTAGCTTCTATAATGGTAGTGACCTTTACTTCCCAATTCTTTGGTAGACACCTAAGAATTTTTCTTACCAACTCACTGTTAGTATAAATTTTGCCAAGAGATTTCAAAAAGTTTACAATTTCAGTAAATCTAGTAAACATACTTGAAATAGATTCATTAGAGTTCATTTTAAACAATTCATAACTATGAACAAGCATATCAATAAGAGATTCCTTCACTTGGTTTATACCTTCATACATTACCTCAAGTTTGTCCCAAATTTCTTTTGCCGAATCACAACTTGAAATTCTATTAAACTCTTCAGAGTCTAATCCACAAATAAGGGTGAGTTTGGCTTTAGCATTGGCTTGCAATAATTTATGATCTCTCTCATCACATTCATCTTCAGTTTTAGATACACTAATATTGTCTACTAATTTGGTAGGAATTTTTGGACCTTTGGTAACAATAATCCACATGGCATAATCAGTGGCTTGTAAGTATAAGGTCATCTTATCTTTCCAATGACTATAGTTGTTTCTGTCAAACAATGGTAGCCTATTTGTGGCTTGTCCTTCAGCTAAGGTTGCCATGGATCGAAACTCCTAGATGGTTAAATCTAAAATAAGAGTCTAGGCTCTAATACCAATTGTTACCCAAAAGATAACCTAAGAGGGGGGTGAATTAGGTTTTCACAATTAAAATTAATAATATCCTAATAAAAATTATGACTAGCACAATAGATAAATATAATTAATGAAATAAAAATAATTAAAACAAGTGTCTTAACAACTATGTCAGTTAATGATTTTAGCACAGTAAAAATGTGAAATATAGGTATGGCAATTTAAAATAAAATAAAGAGATAAGAGAGAGAGAGACAAACAAATTTATAGTGGTTCGCCTTCAACTCAGCCTGCGTCCACTTCTCAAGCTTCACTTAAGATTTTTCACTATCTTCTAGCTTCACAGGGGTGCTAGCAACCTCTTTACAAATGGAGCAATCCTCCACGGATTTTACACAGACTTCACAAGTCCAAACCCTTGCAAACCTTAGGTGATTCACAATCACTCTCAAGATTTCAAGAACACAGTGTTTGCAATACTTTTACAAGATGAAATGGTATTTTTGCTTTCAAAGAAAGCTTACCATAAATATCTCTCAAAGATAGATATATAAAATGAAACTTTAATTTTTCTGTAAATCACACACAGGAAAGATGTGCTTAAAGCTATAAGGCTCAGTGTATAATTTCTGAGAATAGATGTGAGTGATTATAGATCAAAGAATATTTTTAGGTTTTTTGTAACTTGTTTACATTAGAGGCTTTGGTACATATAATGAAAATTATAGCCATTTATAGCCGTTGTATTCATTTGAATTTATAGCCGTTTATAGCCATTGTAGTCATTTGAATTTATAGCCGTTTATAGCTGTTGTACTTCCATCATTACCAATTTGAATAGCTTTCACTCCATCATTACAAATTTGAATATCTTCTACTTAAACTTTTTAAACAATTTGGCCTTTTGAACCTTTATAGCCGTTTGTAGCCGTTGTTCTTCCATTATTACTAATTTGAATATCTTTCACTTGAACCTTTTGAACCTTTTGGCCTGCTGCTGTGCTAGGCTATTTGAACCTTTGTTTTGGGCTATTTGAACTCCTGATTTAATCAAATATTAAATACATTCTAACAACACTTAGGATAAAGGTTTAGGTGAGAAATAATGGGATAAAATAAATTTTGATTCTATTTTTCTCTTTCAAATAAATCATCAAAATAAAATTTGATTAAAATATAATTAAATAAATTATCAAAATAAATTTTGGATTCTATTTTTTTCTTTCTATTTTTCTCTTTCAAATAAATCATCAAAATAAATTTTGATTAAAATATAATTAAATAAATCATCAAAATAAATTTTGGATTCTATTTTTTTCTTTTAAATAAATCATCAAAATAAATTTTGATATTATTTTTCTCTTTCAAATAAATCATCAAAATAAATTTTGATTAAAATATAATTAAATAAATCATTAAAATAAATTTTGAATTCTATTTTTCTCTTTCAAGTAAATTAAAACATAATTAAATAAATCATCAAAATAAATAAGTCTAACAAAACTAATTAATGGTATGCCTTGAGATGAAAGATTGCGTGTAAATAGAGGCAAGCCTAAAAAAATTAGCTTCTATCACTATAAAAAGACTAATATGTCCTTACATTAACTTTTGCCCTACAATTAAAACAAGAATAAAATAGAAATTTCAGACAAAAAGTAAAAATCATATCAATTTTAAACATTTTTCTACATAATTAAAAAAAAATTCACAAAATATAATTCTCATAGACATTTTTTTTAACTCATTAAAAAAATTAAAAAATTACTAAACAACCCCTTCCCAAACACCTGAACGAGTTAGTTTGCAAGCCCATAATTTGGAGATCACATTCTACCCAGAATGCATGTGCATAGTGTAGATTGAATGTGTATATGTTGAGATTTAATTGAGAGAGAATAAAAATAACTAAAGGAATTATATGGGTCCCGACATTGCTACATGGCGTAATTATAAATTATCATGTGTATTACAGTTGTCAAATTCTTATCAAACACTACATTAGTGTTTTATCTTATGCAAAATTTATCAGGATATTAAATCTTATCATATAGAAGTTCTGAACAACCGGAGATTGTTTGGGATAGGACTTCTAGAACATTCAAACTATTTGCTAAGTAAGTCACTGGATATTATAAATAGACAACACCCCATGGGTTGAGGTACGCAATTTCTCTCTATGAATTAGTCCATTAACTATTTTGATAATATTGGAGGACTGACTTGGGCGTCGGGGGGCCCCCGGCTATGACTGGGAGTGTTTTGTCTTGCAGATAGCGTAGTGGTGCTGATTATTTTCTTTGTTGGATTTATTTATCATCAAATACGATTTTTTTTTTATGTCCGTACAATTGGCGCTGTTTGTGGGAAATGATGAAATTCAACAAAGATAATTAATAAACCACGGTAAACTTTCTTGGAGGGCTTTGTTCATGATATTGGCTGTTTTTGACTGATTACATACTTTTACGTTGGAGTTCATCAACTGTAACTCCCTCAAAATATTATACAAATCAGCCATTCATAAAGTCTATATGCATTGTAGAAATATTATATTTTCATTCATCAGAGTCTTATTTACAAAAGTATTGCGTGTTCATAAATGTTCATAACTGATAACAACAAAATAATGGCCTACGGGCTTACAGCTTTCCAAGTTATCACTTGGTTACAACAAAAGAAAAGTTCTAACTCTTTTACATGTAAAGCCCTCGGCTTGAAATTTTACATTACACACCAAATAAAATATACAAAATGGAGCTTTCAACCCCTCAACCTCCCAAGCTATGTCCTTGGAGGTAGCATATCACCTGTACCTAAAAATGGTATTCCAAGTAGGGTGAGCCAAAGCCCAGTAGAGATATGCTAAACCAAATATGAGAATTAACTAAAATATGAGCATCAAATAAATGTGTGATGTTCTTAACCGACATATATATATTCTTTCCAAGACCAATCAACATAGATAACCAATATCTCAATTCATTTCTATTTATCCATTCGGGGTAAATTCATTAACCAAATTCATTATTATCAAACAACCAAAATGAGACTACAACTCAATGGCTCACAATTCAATACATTCAACAATCTAACACTTTTATTTCTTGCCATTTTACGGAACTACGTCCGAGGGAATCGGCACCCATAAATATAAGATTTCGGGATTTTCACCTTGGATACTCCGGCCAACTTAATTATCAGTGGAGTCCATCCTTTATCTCCTCCTAAACAATGGAGTACATCCCCTATCTCCTCCTATTCAAAAATACATATACAATGTATTTAAATACATGTCATATACAATGACTCATTCATCTACATATTCAATGGTTTAAACCAAATCGTCATATTCAATGACATAATTCAATTGATTAGTTTCAATTTTCCTAATCCTCATGCATTTTCTATAACAATCATAGCTATCCTCCACCGATAGCTCAAAACAGATATTTCTAAATAGATAAATAAATCTATCAACAGATAATTTATCAAATTTCTCATATGTGAGTGATTTGTCAATCCAATTACACCTTTTAATCACACATTTCCCCCAATTTCATAATTCTCAAACCAATTTCATATTTTCACATTTATTTCACTATTTATACAAAATAGTTATTTAATTCAAATTAGGGCGTTTTCCCCCTTTAACATACATTGTACCCAAGACCAAATTTTACCAATTATGCCCAAGCAATAACATGTTCAAGGCCTCTCATATCCATAGGGAACCCAAAAATAGAAAACCCCTCTTTTACAAATCATGACCCAAACCCTAACTTCAGTCAAACTTCTTAACTCCACCATTTATGCAAAGAGGACACACATCTAGGTTAAAACTCATAATAAAGAGTAGAACATCCCTACCTCAAATGGAGAAGCTCAAAGAGAAAGAAGGAGAAACTTGAAGATGCTCTAAACTTGAACTTTTTCGGATCAAAAGGAAGGCTACGCGATACTCTATCTCTTTTACAAAGGGAATAGGGTAGAAAGACTCTAGATCAAAGGGTTTTTGTAGAGAGAGAGAAAGTTTTAGAGAGAGGGGCAACCGATCTAGGGTTTTGAGTGAAGAAGGACCAAAAAGTGATATAAAAATCACGCTGCTGCGAACTGATATATGCGAGGCTCACTCGAGCGAAGGAGTTGTCGCTCGAGTGACCAGACTCAACAAGTGGCCTCACTCGAGCGCAAGAAGCGTCGCTCGAGCGCACAATGCAAAGCTTCAGGTCTGCCACCAACGCAGACGCACGCTCGAGCACAAGAGTTCTTGCTCAAGCGAAGGAACAAATAACACACGACTCGCTCGAGCGCAAGAATGCTCGCTCGAGCGAAAGTTGTGTTCAAGAAAGAAACCTGAGGACTCTCAATCCTCGCTCGAGTGCAAGAACCCTCGCTCGAGTAAAGAAGCAAATATCCTAGGCTCGCTCGAGCGCAAAAAGACACGCTCGAGTGAAGAAGCCAAAACCTGGGCAGCAACAATTTGTAACAACTCACAACCAACCTGTTCCAAACTCATCCAACAAGTCCCAAAACTCAATTTCAAAGAATTAAAGGGAGGAAACAAAGACAAAGACAACAACATACAACCACGGAACCCGAGTCCGAAACACAACAAAGGTCGGGGTAAAACCTGGATCGTTATGTCAACAACAAAAACAAATACAGTGTTCTTGTATAAATATGCTTTCAAATCTACATGGATTTAAGCAACTGCTTTTATAATGGTCATCATTCATTAAAGGCTATGTCCAAGATTTGCTATTTCAATATCTATAGAAGTATAATATGTGTATGCGGATATGATGAAAAGTGACGTTTGCAAAGTCACATGCAACTAATTTCAAGATTTTGTCCGTACACACTCGTTTTTGTTTTCTGGAGTTGCTTCTAGGCTCGGTGTAAAGTCAATCGTACACATAAGAGGATTAACACAACTCAACGGAGGAAAAAGAAATAGATGAGTTACGAGATGGTTAAATAAATCAAAAAGACAGTGGCTTCGTAGCCAAGATATTATATTGAATTTTTATTATTTACGTAGTATGGATTTTATGCATTATTACTCTACGGATGAAGATATTTTATTATGTATTGTACTAAATTTTGATTATCTATGGAGCATGGAGTTTATGCATTACTATTCCAACCACGAATACATGGAAGAACAAATTATTATATCAGATTTTTATTATCTGAAAAATATGATTTTTTATACCAAAAGTGGATAAAAACAATTATTTGGGTCAAATATGCTGAGATAGAGTTCATGCTTTATGGATCATGGGGGCAATATGAATTACGCTACCCTTTGGTTACAAATTTTATCTCTTTGTCAAGCTAGTTTGAATAAGAGATAAGTTGGCAGGTTTGACAAACTTGGGAAATATTTGTCAAGCGGGTTTTGCTTGGTGAAGTAGATTGGCAAGTTTGACCAATTTTGAAAATCTTTGTCGAGCAAAGTAGGTTGGCAGGTTTGACCAACTTGAAAAATCTTTATTGAGTGGGTTTTGCTTGGTGAAGTAGATTAACAGGTTTGACCAATTTTGAAAATCTTTGTCGAACAAAGTAGGTTGGCAGGTTTGACCAACTTGAAAAATCTTTGTCAAACGGGTTGTGCTTGGTGAAGTAGATTGGCAGGTTTGACCAATTTTGAAAATCTTTGTCGAGTGAAGTAGGTTTGCAGGTTTGACCAACTTGAAAAATCTTTATCGAGCGGGTTTTGCTTGGTGAAGTAGATTGGCTGGTTTGACCAATTTTGAAAATCTTTGTCAAATAAAATAGGTTGGCAGGTTTGACCAACTTGAAAAATCTTTATTGAGCGGGTTTTGCTTGGTGAATTGGATTGGCAGGAAATCTTTGTCGAGCAAAGTGGGTTGGCACGTTTGATCAACTTGAAAATTTTTGTCAAGTGGGTTTTGCTCGACAAAGTGGGTTGGCAGGTTTGACCAATTTTGAAAACATTACAGAGTAAGTTGGTGGTTTATCCAACAGTGGGATTCCTTGCCAAGTAGGTTTTGCTTGCCAATAAGCAAGTTGGTGTTTTGGTAGTTCCTAACAAGATTAGGCATTCTTAAAATAAGTCCTAACAAGGTTATATATTTTCGGAATAAGTCCTAACGAGGTTAGGTATTTTTGGAATAAGTTCTAACAAGGCATTTTTGGAATAAGTTCTAACTAGATTAGGCATTCTTGAAATAAGTCCTAACAAGGTTAGGCATTTTCGGAATAAGTCCTAATGAGGTTAGGCATTCTTGGAATAAGTTTCAGTAAGGCTAGGCATTTTCGAAATAAGTCCTAATAAAGTTATGCATTTTGGAATAAGCCTTAGCACCCATGTATGGTTTTAGCTAGGCATTATTACACGACTATTTTTATTAGAACAACAGAAAGCTTTCACTCTTTCACTGGGTTCAAAGAGAATGAAAGCTTGGGCAATTAAAAGGGAATAAAAATAACTACAGAAATTATGTGGGTCCCGACACTGCTACGTGGCGTAATTATAAATTATCACGTGTATGACAGTTGTTAAATTCTTATCAAACACTGCATTAGTATTTTATGTTATGCAAAATTCATCAAGATATTAAATCTTATCGATATAGAAGTTCTGAACAACCGGAGATTGTTTGGGATAGAACTTCTAGAACATTCAAACTATTTGCTAAATAAGTAACTAGATATTATAAATAGACAACACCCCATGGGTTGAGGTACGTAATTTCTCTTTATGAATTAGTCCATTAAATATTTTGATAATATTGGAGGACTGACTTGGGCATCGGAGGGCCCCTAGTTACGGCTGGGGGTGTTTTGTCTTACAGATAGCAATCGCGTAGTGGTACTGATAATCTTCTTTGTTAGATTTATTTATCATCAAATACGATATTTTTTTTTATGTCCATACATATGTGTTCAAAAATTAAAATTACATATTATATATTTTGGATAAATTATGAGTAATATTTACTTACTGAGTTTATAGGGTCCCACCAGGATTTCGTTCAATTTTCATGATCAAGCAATAGTAGTAGTATACTTGATCAAAATAAAATAAAATAAAATAATCACTCTGGTTTTAATTTTTAGAATTTATTTTTTTAATTTTATTTATTTATTTTTCTTATTTTTTATTTTTACTAAATTTTTTTAATATTTTTAATATTTTTTTAATTTTTAGACACATCTAACATAAATATACTTAAAAAATATAATATTTATGAAAAAAATATTTAAAAAATTCTCCAAATATCAAAATACAAAAAAAATATAAAAATTCAGTATATTTTTTTATATTTTTGTGTATTTATTAATTTTTTAAAAATATTTGTTCATAAATATTTATTATTTAAATATGTCTAAATAAGGTGTATTTAAAAAATATTTAAAATTTTAAAATATTTTACTAAAATTTAAAAAATACGAAAAATAAAAAAATTAATTTTCAAAAAAACCAAAAGTAGTATACTACTATTAGTGTAGTAATTGTTTGGCATGAGAAAGTAGTAGGGACCATATCATGTTCACTGAAGTTGATGGTGGGTTCAGAAAATCAAGTGGTCAGAAGCGACTTACAACAGGATGAAGGTGGGCTCCTTCCTTCCCTCAGCCAAATTATAATCATGACATTTTTTTATTTTATTTTATTTATTTATTTATTTAAATTTATTTTTTGAACGCATTAAGAAATTGTTTGGAATGATCTAAACAAGTATATTTTTTTGTCTTTTTATAAAAAGATATACAAAAAAATAAAAAGATAATGTAATAAAAAAAAATAAAAAAATAAAAAGATAAATTATTTTAGAATTACGACTTAAATTGCCAGTTTGGCACATGAATAAATTGCCACAACAAACATTAAAGTCAGCGATTTTGCCGCCACATGAAGGGTCTGAATTTGGGAGACCCACCTACTACCGTGGTCTCAGGACCACTTGAATTTTTACTCTACTGCTCTGTTTGGTCACAGTTTCAAAATATATATATATTTTTAAATTATGAAAAATGCTTGGGATTATCTGTTTTTGAGGATCCGACAATCTCTTTCGATTTCAACTGCTGATGTATGTGTGGATATTCAAAAGGGATTGTGGGGTTTCAAAAAAAAATCTCAATCATTGTTGAAAAATTATCTTGCATAAAAGAAAATTTGATTTATCTCAATTTTTTTACTTACTTTTCAGGTCAGTATAGTTTAAAAAAAAATTAATTAAAATTAATTCTAAAACAAAATCACCTCCAATCTTTTACCAAATCCTCTACCAAATTTAAATTTGATGAAAATTTTGATTAGAATCAATCCATTCGCCAAATTTGTATCAAATCAAAATTTTATCAAGTAAAGAATGACTTAAATACTTTATCAAATTTTTAATAACACTTTTTTTTATAAGTTTAATAAAATTATTAAAAGATAAAAGATTGAAAATCACCTCTATCTTTTTCCACCCAAATTGGTTCCATTTTTTTTTGGGGATAGATTAGTTTTTTAAAAAAATAATTGATTCAGATCGTTTGAGTAAGTTTTACCAAATTAAGCTTTTCATTTACGTTCGGTTTGTTTGGAAGAAAAATATTTTCTATGTTTGGTGATACTGGTGGTAGGACAAAAGTAGAGTGGTTGTGGTGGGATGGCGGTGATTATAAAGTGGCCATGGTGATGGAGGCGATGGTGGCGATAGTAATGTAGTAAACATTGATAAGAATTTGGTCTGAAAAATGTTTTCCACATTTTGATAGTTAAAAACATTTTATGTCCTAATGAATTTACTTTATTGATCATGAAAAATAATTTTCATTGACTTTCATTTTTTATTATACTAAATATTAGAAAATGCAAAAAAAAAATAAAAAATCCAACAAATGGAGCATAATTATTGAACAAATTTGATGGGAAAAAAAGGTGAAACGTTTGAGATGTTTTAAAGATTAAAAAAAGAATCTACCTTTTCATTTTATTAAAAACTTTAGTCAATAAAATTAAAAAAAAAAAAGATTTTTTTTTTTTTAAATCCACTAAAAAAATTGTTAAATCCAAACTAAATAATTATGCCCAAGTTGTGCAAGTGTGGAATTGATTATTATAGTGATTTTTCAATTTTGTATAAAAAGACATATAGAAAGATAAAAAGAGTAATGTAACAATTTAAAATATTTTTTATATAGGTCGAAAGGTACTATATTGATGCCACTTAAATTACATTTATAGTTTTTAAAGTATGGTTATTTGGCAGAGATGATGCATTTCATGTACTTGGGCAAGTTTTGTGAACAACACGCAACTTCAGACGAAAACTGGCACATAAACAGGTCTTTCACTCGAATAATAGAAAATCGCCCCCTGTTAGTCTACTGCACGTGCGGCCATCCTCTACCGTACATGCGGCCCACCATCAAGCGAGCGGCCAAGATTGGCGCCCAAGCAGCCTATCTCAAGAAGCGTGCCAGAAATTTCTAGTGCATTTTTCTGAGAATAAAAGGAAGAAAAATATGCTGAAGTAGGTTCTGACTTTCGAGCTAAAAGAGATAAGCTATATAGGGTAAAAGAAGAAGACCTTGATCACCCATGGCTACCATCCTCTCCACCTTTTCCATCTCATCCCTTCCTTTCTTTATGAGCTGTTAAGCATCTCTCTTATCCTAGCTAAGTAACCGATTTTTGTAATCTTTGATAGTTACATTTGTAGTGTTTTGATTCAATAGTTGTAAAGCTTTTGAGTTTAATTAAATATTCTTCTATCTTTACTCTTTATTCGTTTTCTGTGATTATTGAATGGATGCTTTACTTTATTTTTCATTGTTGTTGAAAGGGTAATTTGTAAACAAATTGGGTCGATTGGGTCGAGCTAGGAAGAGTCTTCTTTGGGAGTTGGGCCGCGTAATGGGCCGAGATAAGGGCCGGAGTACGGACGACGAATAGCTCGATCCCTTTTTGTCTGAGTTCCAAACTGGGCAAGGGCGTTGACCGAGCTACCTAAATACTAGGCCCAAGGGTTGGCCGAGGTGTTTGGTAAAACAGAATCGAGGTATTAGTGGGGGGAGAACCGAGCTAAAGGATAGCTCTACAGGGCGTCATCTCAGAGTCAAAACTGACAGCGGTGCTTAAAGTATCATCGAGTCGAAATAACCTGGTTGACCGCAATGTCAGCCGAGGTAAAGATGTCAGCTGAGGTAAATGAGGTAACATCAATGGCGAGGGCCGAGCTGTGTATAGCTCAGCAGGGTGGCATTCGATAGATTGGTTTTCGATCACACGGTCCGAATGGCAGGGGACCGAGATAAGGCAGTTCGGTCAGAAATGTATAACCGAGGTAAAGGGTTCAGCCATCTCACTTGGCTTGCAATGATGAGACTCCTAGTAGGACTCTGCTAAGGAGAGTTAGAGTCCTACTGGGATTGAGTAAACCATCTCACTTGGTTGGTAGTGAGTAGGAGTATGACTTCTAGGAGGACTCTGCTAAGGAGAGAAGAGTCCTACTAGGATTGTGCAAAACTGTCTCACTTGGTTGGTAGTGAGTAGGGTGTGTGATTCCTAGGAGGACTCTCATAAGGAGAGTTGGAATCCTACTAGGATTGTGCCAAAGTAAAGTCTATAAAAGCTCATGACCAGACCTATGGACAGGTATCCCAATTCATATTCTAGAATACACAGAGCTTATTGTCTATTGTCTAGTTGCTGACTTAGGCATCAGAGGGGTTTCCGGCACACACCTGCCGGCTAGCTCACAGTTATGTTTTCAGGAAGTAAAGCGACGACGTTTGGAGGAGCGCAAACTTGATCAACAATATCATCCGAGAAGAATTATTTTGTGCTCGTACAATTACCAAACTAGGCAAGGGCGTTGACCGAGCTACCTAAATACTAGGCCCAAGGGTTGGCCGAGGTGTTTGGTAAGACAAAACTGAGGTATCAGTGGGGGAAGAACCGAGCTAAAAGATAGCTCTGCAGGGCGTCATCTCAGAGTCAAGACTGATAGTGGTGCTAAAAGTATCACCGAGCTGAAATAACCTGGTTGACTAGAATGTCAGCCGAGGTAAAGATGTCAGTCGAAGTACAGGAGGTAACATCAATGGCGAGGGCCGAGCTGTGTATAGCTCGGCAGGGTGGCATTCGATAGATTGACTTTCGATCACACGGTCCGAATGGCAGGGGACTGAGATAAGGCAGTTCGGTCAGAAATGTATAACCGAGGTAAAGGGTTCATCAATCTCACTTGGCTTGCAGTGATGAGACTCCTAATAGGACTCTGCTAAGGAGAGTTAGAGTCCTACTGGAATTGTGCAAACCATCTCATTTGGTTGGTAGTGAGTAGGAGTATGACTCCTAGGAGGACTCTGCTAAAGAGAGTAGAGTCCTACTAGGATTGTGCAAAACCGTCTCACTTGGTTGGTAGTGAGTAGGGTGTGTGATTCCTAGGAGGACTCTCATAGGGAGAATTGGAATCCTACTAGGATTGTGCCAAAGTAAAGTCTATAAAAGCTCATGACCAGACCTATGGACAAGTGTCCCAATTCTTACTCTAGAATATACAGAGCTTATTGTCTATTGTCTAGTTGCTGACTTAGGCATCAGAGGGGTTTCCGGCACACACCCGCCGGCTAGCTCACAGTTGTGTTTTCAGGAAGTAAAGTGACGACGTTTGGAGGAGCGCAAACTTGATCAACAGGATTATACAAGAAGAATTATTTCGTGCTCATACAGTTGTTGTATTTGAAACTCGAGATGGGCAATGCTATGACTAGATGGATTGTACCATGAACCCTAGTGTAGAGTGGACAATCCGTGCTGGTTGAGATAGGGCATGCTTACGCATCGAACACAACTTTATCTCTCACCTCAATTCTTTACTTGTAATTGTGGAATTGGTACATTCCAATCAAGCATCCATGTGCTTCGTAGATTGCAAATCCAAGTATTAAACTAGTGGTGGATTCAGACTCCTAAGTTTTCAATTCCAATTAATTCATTATAATCTTATTGCTTTATTAATTAGGGTTTTATAAATTACTTTTGGAAACAAACCATCAACCATCAACTAAACTAATTGAGAAATTAATAATTAAAATAGTTTTGGAACACACCGTAGTCCATGTGGATACGATACTCGTACTTACTATTTAAACTTATTTAATAGAGTTTGGGAAGATTAGTTCACGACATACTGGTTTTATTAAAATAATCTATTGACAAACAAGCTGTAAAGCTAGTAAGGTGTTCCTATGTCTTGGTTTGGCATGTGGGTTAGGATGGGTTAGGGTTAAAATAGTCACAAAAAGATAAAATAGACTTTTTAGTCTCAAATTAAAAGTTGTCGCATTCAAATCATAATTATTTCATTTTTTTTTCATAAAAATAAAAAAACTCATCACAAACGAGACTAATTAGAGCTTGTTTAGGTGTGCTACATAAACACACTTTTTATCTTATTATATTTTTTAGATTGCATCACCTTTCTATTTTTTTATATATTTTTTTTTGTAAAAATTTAAAAAATACACTTATTTATATCATCTCAAACAATCTCAAATTAAAATTGTTAAAAAACTCAACTCCCATTTTGAGCAAACTCATGCTTCCTCGGCGATGAATTTGAATTCAAAAAAGGCACATATAATATATACCTTTCATAACTTTTGTATTTAAGTTATAAATATATCATATATAGAGTGAAAAGTGAGAAGAGTGACAAACTGGAAGTAGACGCTTTAAATGAATTTTTATTTATAGTTTTTAAAATTTGTGCAAATTTAAATTTTTTTAAAAAATATATATATATATATATATATATATATATTAACATAAATGTTACTACTAAGCAAGTTTAATGTTTTTTCTTTTCTAGTTTATATTTTTAAAAAAAAAACTTATTTAACATTTAGGAATGAAAATTTTAAAATTTGAAATTAAATTAATACGATTAAAATAACTCAGGTGAATTTAACAATAATTTTTAAAAAAATATTTATTTAAAGAGAGGTGTCAGAAAACTGATACTAGTGCTGTGCAGAATTCTACCATACTAGTACTGACACTACTGCCTCAGCACAATTGGCTGTAACCATTATCTCAGTCATCCACAAAAGTTCCCTTCACTTTTTCTTTTCTACAAAAATTATTTGTTGGCACATTTTGAAAGTACGTAAATAAGATTGCGTAACTTCTCTCAAGTTGATAATAAATTGGAGGGTGTTATTTTTATTTTTTTTTATCAGAGCGAAATTTTATTATTGAAATCAAACGGCACTTACATAGAAATTCATCTAATAAAAGGTTTATACCAAACTAAGAAAATCAGAAAATAAACACATAGGTATAAAAATTATAAAAATCTCAAACGCACAATAAGTGCTTGCACTCGTATTGCAACGCAGAGGTTGAATAAAATCAACTATAAAGCGTGTCTAAGATCATAGATTGTAACCATAGAGTGAGTAGGCCACTTAAAAGCATCGATGGATTCTATACAATCACACCCAAACAAGAAAACAAAACAAAAAAAAAAAACTCTGGAAAATACACCTCATACCCGGAGGTACCAGATCTGATTTGTGAACAATGGAGGCAAACAAATCCAAGGCAGATCTAGTTGAGGGAAGGGGAAGACAGTGACGGTGAGCAACGAAGAAGAAGACCAAGGCAGATCCGGCACCGGTAAGAGGAAGAGCAACCCAGCAAAGCTTCCACCAAGGGAGAAGAGACGCCTCACAAAGAGGGAGAGGTTGGGAATAGAGAACTCCCAAGGTTTATTAAGCAAATTGAAGGGTGTTATTGAGGAGTTTAGATTCCCCCTTGAAGCCTCTCGTTCACTTCTTTCGTGCAATGGTTGAGATCAGTTGTTGTAGATCAAACAATTATAAAAAATAATAAATAAATGAAAATAAATTGAATTTGATTTTTTCGTCCAATCTATATACAGCTTATACAGAGTAGATACACAGTCACTCTTATTCAGCCCCCTTCTCTTCCACCGAACTCACCCTTACCGGCGACCCACTCTCGACGATAACGAAAAACTCTGATTCAAGCAAGCTTATAGCTATAGCAAATTCTTTATAGTAGAACATGTAATAGCTTTCACATTATTATATGTAAACTAATTAAGAAACCAATGGTGAAAAGTTGTGTGTTCACAAGTTACTCATGGTCTGTTTGGCTGCTAAGAAACCCATGGTGAATTTGTTCTTGTTTTTGGTGTGAACATGTATGAGGGTAGATAAGAAAAACAGAGCAATGTTTTTGAAATAATTGCTATTGACAACTACTTGGGTATGTGGGTAATTGAGAGGAAACTTTGTTCAACCTAATTCGCGTAGTTAACTTGGAACTTGATTGAGTAACCACACATCATCCAGGAATGGTTCAACATATTTGCTTATATAAAAAACATATATACATAAGAGTTAATTCGTGCAATATGATGTTTGGCTTAGATTTAGTAGACTATTAGATTTGATTTGATAGGATTGACCAAACTCTTGTAAAAGTACTAATTTGTGGCCAAGGAGGTTGAATTTTGGTTTGATAAAACTTTGAGATTTTTTCTAGAGTAGATCAGGGGGAAGACTTTGGTTTCCTTCTCACTTTCTGTTTCGCATCACAAACAAAAATGTTAAAGTATAATTGATAATTCAACTACATAAGTTCTGTCATTTGATAAAATTTCTGATAGGCAATCAATTTCTGTGCTCAATCAAATATGCTTGCTCATTTCTCTCATGCCTCTCTTTGTTCATGTTTCAATATTCTAGTGTCCTAGGTGTGGAGGAACCACAACAATCCATCCCAAACTTAGAACCTTTGGGAATTGTTGTGAAAAAACTATCAAACAGATATATAAAAAAATGCTCTCAAATGAAGAATTTTTATACTAGTAATGATGCTAGATTATTGGATTGGTTCTGTTGAGTACATATCCTTGGAAAATTTCTGTAAGAGTCCTTATATCTGTTGAACTATTAATTATTTTTGAAGTATACAATCCATGGCTTAACTTCAATTGTTGCAGATTTCATCTTAAAAAATGGGGTTAAGCACTGTCATTGAATCTGGGTCAAATATCTAACAATTCAATTGAGAACCATCTGAGAAAGAGGCAACTGAGAACCATCTGAGAAAAAGTCATTATTCCATCACTACATTCATCTATGGCTGAGAATCCACGTTCTCTTTAACAAATTTCTTCGCTCCAGCCGATGGTGGTCGCGGTGGAGCTATGGTTCGCGAAGCAGAGAAAATAAGGGTTGGACCAGTGGGTTAGGTTTAGGAGTGCGTCACCGGCATCGGGAGGCCATCGGGAGTAGGTCGCCATCTGGAGTGGTCACCGGTGAGGCTGGGTTCAGTGGAGGAGAAGGGGTGAGTGTGAGGCTGAGTGAGAGTAAGACTGAGGTGAATGTATAACCTCTGTGTGTATGTATAGCAACGGGCGAGAATTTGAATTTCATAATTTTTTATTTATTTATTTATAAAACTAGATCTGAACTGTTGGATCTGGTTGGCTGAATCTCAGCTGTTGTACGGAGAAAGTGAATGAGAGGTGTTAAGAAGAGGATCCAGACTCGTTATTGGGAATCTGTAAGTTTAATACGGATTTCATATTAATAGTTTAAATTGTTCAATGTATAGAATTTGTTGAGTATTTTAAGTGACTATCGATATCCGATTAACGTAATTTTTTTACAGAGATAAAATACTTGATGAGTTCTGCATATTGAATTGTTCGGATTATCGATGTGGGGCTCCATGATAGGCCCGTAGAGGCCCAATAACACCTTTCAGTTGAGATATCCCATTAGAAAGGAGCTTCTCCCTAAGCAATATACACATTCTAAGCCTTCATTTGGCATGAGAGTAAATGAGGTTGGGGTTAAAACAGTTACGAAAAAACAAAATAAGTTAAAAAGTTAATAAGGCAAAATATTATATTTAAACCATAATTATTTTAATTTTTCTCTCACAAAAGTCAAGAAAGCCAAAAAGCTCAACCCAAATGAGGTTTTTAACCCCATGCTAAATGTCAAAAAGTCATAAAACCAACCCACTTCCCAAATGAAACCTAATGGGTATAAAATAGTAAAATTTAGGATAAATTACAAATACACTTCCTGAGGTTTGATTAAAATACGAATTATCCCTTGTGATTTTAGAAATTACATTCCACTCTCTAAGGTTCCTAATTTCATAACAAATCGCCCCTTTTATTAATAAATTATCAAGTCAATTAACAGTTTTAAATAATATTAGAAATATATTTCAATTAATAATTTAGTTAATTTTATTATTGTATAGGGGACCAATTATGAATTTTATTTTTTTAGTTAATTCTATTAAATAAGAAATACTAACAATGAAGTATTTATAATTTTTTAAACTATAGGGGACAGTTTATACTTTAAACAAATTTCAAGGGGTGTATTTATAATTTACGCTAAAATTTATAATTTTGAATGAAGCTATTATATTTTTTGATATAAAATTTATTACTTTAGGCCAATCACAATCTATATATTATTTACTCATTTTAAAAGTGTATAAAGTGTGAATGTATTTATTTTTCTGTAAAGCAACTTCAACCCAATACTTTTAATTAGAGGGTGTAAATGAATTTTTTTTAATATTCAAATATAGAAGATCTTACTATTCACTCAATTTCTAACTACAAATCTTCATTTTCTTCTTTAAATATTTTCCTCAAAAAGAGAATAAATTTTGTTCATTAATACATCTTTAATTTTCAATTTTTTGTTAAATATATTAAATACTAGACTCATTTTACAAGTATGATTTCAATTTTTTTAATGATACCAAAAATATTAAAAGATATAATTGGTACATAAAATGGAAAGAAAATGATTTTGAGGACAAAATTAGTATTTAAAAAAGTGAATAGTATAATGTAATTCAGCTACTATTCTCATCATTCTTCCAAATGTGGAGGATGAATCACTCCATCTATAAAAAAAACATATAGATGTTTTTAGAGAATGGATTGAAGGAGAAAATCCTTCAATATCTTCAAATATAAAAGATTATCCACATCGTCGTTAGCCCATTTTCTAAAATCACTCTTTCAAATACATAAGAAGTATAAAAAATAAGGATGGCCTTTATAACGAGTAGCTCTAAATGCACTCCATTTTGTTGGTTGGACACCCCAAGTTTCTATTTTTTTTTTTAATACCATTTTACCTTTTTATTCAATTACCAATCTGGTCCAAATTGTCATGACCCAAACCCGCCCCTATGGGTTTAGCACCGTAACCGGCCAGTAATCCGTGATTACCAAAGGCCTGCTTAACAGTCAAGATAGTAATACAGAGTACAAGGGCTGGCGGAAGCCAAAATAGTAATAAGAGATGTCCAATGAACTATGACAGTCTATATGCAAAAAGACTTTTCCGAACATATTCACATTCATAAGCAAAACATATATACACCATACGTACAAACATTCAGGTTAGGGACCAAATCCCTACCACAACAGTACAGTGCAAGTCTTACCATTTATTACAGAACAAAGGCAAAAGGGGAAATCTAAAACACCCCAAACCAGCCTTGACTTGAAACAACTTGGAACCTCGCAGTAAGGCACAACAGTTGGCTTGACAAAACGAGAGCTAACCCGACGCCCCTAGCTCCGGTCCGGTGCCTGGATACCTACATATATATATAAATAGTGAGCTGAAGCCCAGTGAATAACAGTTGTGTAAAGAGGTTAAGAATGAATGTCCTTTCAGTAATTAAAAAGTCATATCAGTCGTTTAGAAACCATAACAGTCATATGTGGTACATCCCATAGCAAAACAGTGCAGTAGGTTTTAACAGACCAAACAGTCAGTTGATGGCCATCATAACAGTAACAGTAGTGGTTCCAAACTTGGAAACCGACAGAGATCTCTGTGACAGTAGCCATAACAGTACGGTAACAGTAAGTTGCTAAGGATGCCATGAATACAGTTTACAAATAGGACAAACATTCGTTCATTAATAGTAACATTTCAGTAAACAGAACAGTTGATCATTAAGAAAATATTCATAATTGAACATATATTTACAACATTGTTACTCACAGAGCATTAGGCTATAAGCAGCTAATGAGCGTCCTCGGATGCCAACCCTACACAGTTACAGAACGAACACACCCTAAGTTACACACTTGGGAATCAACAACTTAGTCCCTATCTTGACTCGGTGTGGTTCTACATCAATATCCTCATTAAGATGCCTTAAACATGGCCTAGGAATGCCTAGGATGGAAAGAGGATGTAAAGATACACTTTAAAACACTTTTCAAAATTTTCAGAAAACAGGGGTCCCGCTCGAGTGTGGCTTTCTATGCTTGAGCAGACATGCAGACAAAGGAGCTCCGCTCGAGCGTGACTTTCCCCGCTCGAGCGGACTGCAAACTCAGGCAAAAATACTGGATGCACAAAAATCACACTCGATGGACGCTCGATCCACGCTCGAGCGTAAGACTCAAGTTCACGCTCGAGCGTGAAGTCCCTCGCTCGAGCGAACTGCAAAACAAATGAACTTCTGGGCATATGCATTTCACGCTCGAGCGTGGCTTCCTACGCTCGAGCAGAAGTGCAAGACTCAGAGTGTACGCTCGAGCGTGAAGCCCTACGCTCGAGCATGGGTCCAAAATCTGAAATTTCCAGATTCATCCCCAAGCACAAAACTCAAGCATTTAAGCCTCGAACTCGATCGTTTTAGGCTAATTTTCTGGAAAAACACTTTAAACCCATAATATGACATGTTTCAAAGATCAATTTGCAAAATCAAAGCTCAAAGGTAGATCAAATAAACACAAATTTCAAATAAACTTCAAGAACAAAATGTACATTCAACATGCATGTATTCAATTGAATTCAAAACCTCTAACACATTATCAAATGAGTCAGTCCTTTCAAAAACGTGATGAAATCATGAACTATAACTAGGAAATGGACATGCATGTGAGGATTTCATTAAAAACAACTTCAAAACTATGATATGAACATGCATGCAACCATAGCTACTGAATACAACATTTAAAGCCATAATTTGACTCTAATCTCCAATGTTCCCATGAACCATGCAAGGTACAACTAGAATTCACAATCAAGAAGATAATTTTCTACCTTAGGTCTTGAATATCAAGGTATGGAAGCTCAATATGCAATTATCCTCCAAATCTTCTAAGTCTCCAAGCCAAATTCTTGATAAACTAAAATTCTTCTTACTTTCTCTCTCTTGCTCACGATTTTTCCCTCAAGAAGATGAACAAATTGACATATAACCAAGTCTCAAGATGATTTATGAAAGTGGCCCACTAATGGCATTTTGGTAATTTACTTAAACTAATGTGATTTACATTATTTAATCCAATTTAATCATTCCAAATCAAATTTAAGTTAAAACTACCATAAAATCACATAAATTATAATTAACATAAAATACCAATCGATTTCTGATTCGGTTGCCGATAGGACCTTCAATTCGCAATTCAAAGATAAAACATGAACAGATCATTTAATGACTAATAGATAAAAATGCATTTAAAACAGCATACACTCGCAATCAATTCAGAATCTCAGTCAAATCAATTACTTATCATTTTCAGTCGCAGTTTAGTATTAATCAGAGGTGAGGGTTGTCACACAAACCCTAACTCCAGTGGGCTTCTTCAGGTCCGGTAATATGTTTAGCTTTAGTCATCTCTGACCAACCCTTTTCGGCCACTTCTTCCGTGCTTCAACCATTCCCCAACATCCGACATCACCCTCTGGTGACCCTCCATTGTCCACTCCTTCCTTTCCCACATCCTTCCGCAACTACCCTATCCTTCTCTCTCGTTTGTTTTTCTTCATTGCAATCACGACCCCCTGGTCCCAGTCTCGCTCCCCTATTGTAAACCCCCTTCCTTATCATCTTCCACATCCTCCGAAATAATAGATCTAGGGTTTTTGAAAAACCCAAACCCTAGATCAAAGGTTTTTTGAAAAATGAGAAGAAGAAGATGAAGGGATGACGACAACGATTGCAATGGATGACAGAGAATGGAGAGGGAGTTCTGGTTGGTGAGGAAAAGTGTAATAGGGGAGAGTCACTTGTGGATGAGGGGCTGAGGGTTAGTGGTAGGAGGTAGTGGAAATAATGAAAAGAAAAATGATGGGGGTATCGCGTTGGAGGTTGTAGTGGCGACGTTTGTAGCGACCCTAATTTTTCGTAAGTCATATTTATTATTATTACTTTATTTTATTTTTGACTTTATTAATTGTGTGGTTACATGAGAATTTAATGTGATATTTAATTAATTTAATGTGCTATTTAATTATATATAATTAATTTGAATATTTATATATATTGATATTTTTTTTTACATACATAAAAGGTGTTATATATACATATATATTGATCTTATACTTATATTTATATATGCTATATTTATGTGTATTTATATGATGTTATATAATAGTCAATTAGGTTAGAATAGGGATTAGGTAATCAAAAGAAAATAAAAGAAAAGAAAAGGGGAGAGCAGCTGAATGTGAGAGAGAGACAGAGAGAGAGAGAGAGTAATCAAAGAAAGAAAAGGAGATTAGTTCTAGAGAGAAGGAGAAACGGGGAAGAAAGAAAAAAAAAGGGAGAGAGAATGAGAAACGGGGAAGAAAGAAAAAAGAAAGGAGAGAGAAGAAAAAAGAAAAAAAAAAGGGTTAGGGTTTTATTTTGGTGGGTCAATTAGTTCTTTAAACAATTCTTTGATCTTCAAAAAAATATTGTGAGTACAAAACCCACTTCCCTTGATTTATGTTGAATTTGTTTTTTTTTATTTATTTGATGTTGGTTTGATTTTATATTTACACGAAGATGATTGATTGATTTTAATTATTTTAATTAGTTGTGTATGTAAGGTTTAAGGGTTTTAGATGATTGATTGATTTTAATTATTTTGATTAGTTGTGTATGCAAGGTTTAGGATTTTTATCTGGATTTATTTTATGGTTATAATCACACTCATGGATATATGAAATTAAAATAAACTTGGAACCCATAGATAAATTCCTTATACTCCACCATGACTCCATGGATTGTTGTTTTATTTGAGTGTTGGTGAGAAAGAGTGTATAAAAAAAAATGTGAGGATTATGGGATTTATTTGAATGTCTTAGGCTTGACATTATTATGTTTGTTCTCATGAGTGGATGAGAGATTATGTATATATATATATATTGTTGCCTCGTTCTCATAAGTAGACGAGTGTTTTGATTTACGCGCGTACGTATATGCTAACCATCCGGGGAGTTTGAGTCAAACTCGGGACAATATTCCCATGCAAGTTTGGTTTCGGAGCGGTGTTAGGTATACGGCAGGCACATGGGATATATGTGTATGCTGGAAGTGAAGGGCCGAAGTGGCAGAGTTAAGGTACTAAGAATTTAATTATGAGTTTATTGGGTATAGTGTGAATTGTATTGATTTGTACAAGTTCAAAAATAGTAAATGACCTCGATAAATTATGAAATTTGAGCAGAGGCATATATACGTGATTCTAGACAACTTTTTTGTTTTAACTTTTTATTAAAAAGATCGATTAAAACTTATAATCGGATGATCTTGGTTATTGTAGTTTCGATTCATTTTAGCAATGCAGATTTTAGAGGTTGTTTTAACCTATGAAACGAGCTCATTTTTATTGGCTACGCTTAAACTGAAGTAAAACATTATTCTAAACACTTTTCGTGTTTTGAACTTTTTCGAAAAAATTCATCTTACAACAGTTTCTTTTCGTTTTCAGTTCTAGATTTTTGATCGAATTTCGGTTAGGATTTTCTATTAAGTTGTTCTCTCAACCTGTTCAATTTCTACTAAATTCGTTCGCATTAGCTTTTAGGAAATTTGATTATGTACAACTTTTGTTCTTTGAGTTTTGGTCAATTCGAATTATTTAAGTATAAAACGGTGCATTTTTGTACTTCTTTAACAAGTTACTTATGATTAAATTATACTAATTTTATTTTTTTGCAGGATGGTGGGTCTTACTAACTTTTTATGCAGGGCTGACCCATCATATTTTTATTTCTATTTTGTTCATTCCATACTGAATTTATATTTCGTTGTGTATGAGCAAGAAACTAAATGCCACCGTATCTCGAGAAACTACCCATTCATCCCAGTACGGATGGAACTACTTGTCTTGTCCCGTAACAAGAATTAAATATATTTTTGTTTGTGTCTGGCGGACACGTGTATGTTAAATCTTGTATTCATACCAGTATATCTGTATACTGACCCGTTTTGTCTCTTGGCAACTCGAGTTGCGTTCTGTTTGAGCGCAATCGAGCTTCTTTCCAGGATTAGTTGGGGTTACGGTGGTGACGTAGGATAACTATAGTTGTTGGACATGTCGTTTGGACTTCTTTTGTTTTCTTGAGATTAGGATTGATATTAGTTTATGTATTTATGATTTTTATGATTTTAATATTTGGATAATTTGGCATTGTTTGTAACCTTACATTAATTAAGTTATTTTGCCTATTTATTGTTACTTTAATGTTGGAGGTATTGGTTAGTTATGAAATTATGGTAGATGGTATGGTTGACGTTTTGTTAGTTTTTTTTTTTTTTTTCCTTCTCTTGTAATCTTTTGAGGATGAAAATTTACTTAAACCCTTTGGAGACGTGAATGTTTAGATTTTGTTTCACCCCTAGGATTTGGATGATGGAATATTGATTGGGGTTTAGTCTTAATTTAATATTTAATTGTCTAAATTTTGGAACGTGACAGTGTTAGAGCAAGCGATGAAGAGTGGCTGGAATAGGTGAGAGTAGGGTTGGGATTGTGTGGGGTGTCCAAATTTATTTTTTTTTCTTTTATCACAATTCAAATTTTGATCTGGAATGCCTTAAGAAATGGGGTGCTCAATCAAAAAAAAAATGGGGTGTTGTAGACGCGCCCCGAGGGCTTTATGCTGTGCTACAATTTGGACTCAAATGTCACGGTTCTTAATCTGATCTCACAATGTGCAATGTGAGGTTGATAAATCACCAAAGAGTCCAAATCTGGCAAATCATTTTGGAAAATTGATTTTTGTAAAGAAGTGCCCAACATGGACTGCTTTGCCAGATACATAGTCGCCACCTAAGTATTTTATTTTGAGAAAATTTAGGAAATCCTAACTCGTGCCTAAGGCCACGTGTCCGTCATCACCAAAGTTGCCTCGGCTCAGGAACTTGGGTACGATTGGGGAAGGTCATCTATGAGCACCCCCGCTCGCCCGATCAAAGATCAACCTTTACTAACATGATATCTTGTTTTTGAAAACACATGCGTTCTTATTCCGGTTATTAGCCTAGAATTACTATGTGATGCGCACAACACACAAGTATAGACTAGATCGCCTAAGTTGGAACAAATCATCTCATGTTTGTTTGTTTGAAAATGGTTTGAAGGTGCTACTCGCAAGTAGGCTAAGAAGTGGATTTGCCACCCTTAAGTGGGCTTAAGAAAACATGATTTTGTCACAATCAAGTGACCTTAAAACTCGCATTTCAATGAATTATTCCAATTCAAGTAATCTAACCTTCACCCACAGGCATTCAGGCAGTTATATCACTTAAGCAGATAGCCTCATGGCAAGCATGCTATCATGGCAATACTCACACTCATGCAAGATGCTAAAGCATAAAAGCTTACCTAGTACTCCGAGCCAAAACAATAGCTAGTTAGAAATCATGCATGATCCTAGCTATGTTAAGATGGCTAATGCAACACATGCAAAATGCAACTAAAAATGGGCTCGGCTATTCTAGAATGTCATGTGGAATGCAACTTGATAATCATGTATTCAACTTGGAATTGAAATACAATGCAGTTAATATGATGCGCCGAGCCCGGTGCATGCAATACAGATGAATGGATGCAAACATGCGAGCATAGGAATGCTAATTGAAACATGACCTAAAACTAACCACTGAAAGCAGGTAAGTAAAAGGGAGAAAGACATGGGGTTGGAAGACATTCACACACTTACGCACACTTATTACAAAATTCGCCCTCTCGACGGAGGGTCCGAAAGAATAATACAAATCACCTAACTAACTAACTCACAAGCTAATTAATTACAAAACCACTTAACTAATTAAATGAATCAATTAAGCTACTAAGGCAGTAAAGAGGCCTCGGGAAGAGGGGCAAATGCATGCGTGCTTGGCTCTGCTTGGAAATCTATCGCCATGCTTCTGTTGCCTCTGTTTGCACTACTCTACACCTCTGAAGACTGCACAAGTCTCAAGGATGCCCCTGAACCACTCCCTGAGCACTGTCACAGCCCAAACCCGGCCCTATGGGTTTAGCACCGTAACCGGCCAGTAATCCGAGATTACCGAAGGCCTGCTTAACAGTAAATACAGTAAAACAGAGTACAGGGCCTGGCGGAAGCCAATACAGTAATTAAACAATGTCCAATGAGCTGTGACAGTCTGTATGCCAAAAAGATTTTTCATGCATTCATACATATACAAACAGTACAGTCTATACAAAATTTACAGTTACACAGTACAGGGACCTAATCCCTTGATAACAGTACAGTTAGCAACTGTCAGTCTATACAGTAATCCAAACAGTATGGAGACAGACGGGGGAAACAAACAAAACACCCCCAAAGCCATAGCATGGCAACTCGGAACCTCGCGGTGAGGCACAAAGGCTGGCTTGACAAAACTGGAGTTACCCTGACGCTCCTAGCTCCGATCTGGTGCCTGTACACCTACATATATATATGAGCAGTGAGCTAAAGCCCAGTGAATAACATAAAGCGTAAAGGGGTTTAGAATGAATGTCCTTACAGTAATGAAAAACAGTTCAATTCAATCAGTATTTCAGTTGTTCAGTACAGTAAACAGTCATATGTGGTACATCCATTAGCATAACAGTGACAGTAGGTCTTAAAAGACCGAACAGTAACGATGGCCATCAGTCAGTAAACAGTAGTGGTTCCACGAGGGAACCGACAGAGAATTCTGTCGCAGTAACAGTAACAGTAAACAGTAGGTACTAAGGATGCCACAGTACAGTTCAGAAATAAAGGACATACATTCATTCAGTAAATAATACCAGTTCAGTAAACAGTTCAGTTCAGTATTCAAAAGATAATCAGTTGAACATATCTTTACACAATTGTTACTCACAGAATTTGGGCTACAGTAAGCTAGAGCGTGTCTCCCCAGTCGCCAAACCTACACAGTGAACAGATTGAACACACACTAAGCTACACAGTTGGGAAATATCATAACTTAATCCCTAAATTGCCTTGGTGTGTTCTACAACGATATCCTCATCTAGATGTCTTAAACTAGGCCTAAGAATGCCTAGAATGGGATGAGGATGCAAAGATGCACATTTAAAAGCATTTTCAGGATTTTCAGAAAAACAGAGTCCCGCTCGAGCGCAGGTTTCCCCGCTCGAGCGTACAGGCAAACAAAGGTACACGCTCGAGCGTAAACTTTCCCGCTCGAGCGTATTGTAAAAGTACTGGATGGGTGAAATCCCCGCTCGACGCCCGCTCGAGCTTGAGACATGACTCCGCTCGAGCGCCCAATCTTCCGCTCGAGCGGACTGTAAAACAGTGCAAGATGCTGGATGCTCGGATTCCACGCTCGAGCGGCATTTCCCCCGCTCGAGCGGAAATGCGAAATCTGGAAAACCCAGATTGCACCTCCAAGCTCAAAACCAAGTTCAAAAGCATCAAAACTCGACCTCTTGGGCTAAATTTCCAGAAAACACATGTGAACTCATAGTTAAACATGGTTCAAAACTCAATTTGAGAGATCAAAGCCCAAGGGTGTTTTATTCAAACCCAATTTCAAATCCATTTCAAGAACAATATGAACATGCAACATGCATGAATTCAAACCATTTTGAAGCTTCGATTTGATGTTCTAAAGAGCCAATTCTTTTCAAAACATGATGAAATCATGGACCATTACAAAATTATGAACATGCATGTGAGGAAACATGAACTTACAACCTCAAAACTCAAGAATGGCAACATGCATGCAACAATCAAGCTTCAATTCAACATCTAACCCATGATTGGCTCTAAACTCCATCAATATGACATGAACCATGCAAGAATCCACTCAAAACATGAACAAGAAGACAATGGAGCTACCTTAAGTCTTGTATTTAGGATAGGGAAGCTCAATGTGAAATCTACACTTCAATCCAAGCAATTCTTCAAGATGAATTCCAAGTTCTCTCACTCTCTCCCTCTCTTGGTCGGCTAGAGCAAGAAAATGGCTGAGCAAAATGTTGCCTAAGTGTATATTGAGGCTCAAATATGTTATATTGAGTGGGCCACTAAGGGTGGCAAAATGGTAATTAAGTCCAACTCTTTAATTAGCTTAATTTAATCTAATTTAATCATACCTAATCAGTTTTCAGGTAAATACACCATAAAATCACATTAATTACGAAGATCATAAAACATTAATCAATTCCCAGTTCGGCCGCCGATAAGGCCTTCAATTAGCAGTTTAAACATATAAGCATGAACAGATAATCATACAATCAAACAGATAGAATGCAATTCAGCTAACATATACTCCATCAATTCGGTTTCCAATTTTAGTCAGTCAGTTCAGTACTTTTACCCGTCCAATTATCAGTCACGATCAGTTCAGTTTTAACGATAATCGATGGTTATCGGTAATCAATCAGTCATAAGTCGGTAAACAGTATGAGGGTTGTTACAGTCTCCCCTCCTTATAAAGAGTTTAGTCCTCTAAACTCGAGTTACCTTCATTCTGGAAGAAAACAGGATTCAGTGGAAACAGTTCAGGATATCGTTTGGCCATGTCATCTTCCCTTTCCCAAGTGGCATACACGCCACCATGGTTCTGCCAGTCAACTTTCACTAGCGGGATCTCTTTGTTCCTCAATTTCTTGATCCGTCTGTTTACAATCTGCATAGGCCGTTCCTCGTAAGTGTAGTCATCACTCAACACTACACGAGTAGGCTCAATTACATGAAAGGGATCCCGGAGATAGTCTCTTAACATAGAAATGTGGAAAACATTATGCATGTGTTCCATTTCGGGAGGGAGCGCAACTTGATACGCCACCGGATTGATTTTCTCAATAATCTCATACGGTCCGACGTATCTCGGCGCTAACTTGCCTTTGACTCCAAAACGAGTCTGGCCTTTCATCGGTGTCACTTTCACAAATACGTGATCACCCACATCATACTCTCTGTCTCGTCTTCTGACGTCAGCATAACTCTTCTGTCTGCTCTGTGCAGTTTTCAGTCTCTGTTGTATCAGTTTCACTTTCTCAGTTGTTTCATAAACAATTTCGGGCCCAAGCAAAGGCCCATCTCCAACTTCTGCCCAGCAAATTGGAGATCTACATTTTCTGCCATACAATGCCTCGAAGGGCGCCATGCCAATACTCGAATGGTAGCTATTGTTGTAGGCGAATTCAGCTAATGGCAGATGACTTTCCCAGTCTCCCTGAAAATCAAGGACACACATTCTCAGTAAATCCTCTAGAGTTTGGATGGTCCTTTCTGATTGGCCATCTGTCTGAGGATGATAGGCACTACTCAGTCTCAGTTCAGTACCCAGTGCAGTTTGTAGGCTTTGCCAAAACCTCGATGTAAACTTCGAATCCCTGTCAGAAACAATAGACACAGGCACTCCATGCAGTCTTACAATTTCATCAATATAGATAACAGCCAATTTGTCCGCATTATAAATCGTCTTGACAGGTAAGAAGTGAGCAGATTTGGTTAGTCTATCAACAATAACCCAAATCGAATCCATACCTTTTCTGGAGCGAGGCAATCCGACGATAAAATCCATCGTGATATGCTCCCATTTCCACTCTGGTATGGGTAGGGGTTGCAATAGTCCGGCAGGTCGTTGATGTTCAGCCTTGACCTGTTGGCAATGAAGACATTTGGACACAAAGTCGGCAATTTCTTTCTTCATTCCCGGCCACCAGAAATTCTGTTTCAGATCTTGGTACATTTTCGTATTCCCCGGATGGATAGACAATTTCGAATTGTGGCCTTCTTGCAGAACTCTTCTTTTCAGTTCAGTATCATTTGGTACACACAGTCTTTCTTGAAATTTCAGTACATCATTCTCAAATTTGAATCCCGGTCTCGGTTTAGATTCTCTTTCTTCGATGATCTTTTTCAAGAAGTCATCCAGTTGCTGTTTCTCTTTAATCTCCTCAATCAGCGCCGGTTGAGCAGAAATAGCAGCTAAGATTCCACCTTGTTCTCGTAAAACAATTTCGGTTTCAGATTTTTCAAGGTCACAAAGCAACTCTTTCTGCCCTGTAAGCAAACAGGCTAAGTTTCCAATCGATTTCCGGCTCAATGCATCGGCAACGGTATTGGCTTTTCCCGGATGGTACAATATCTGTAGGTCATAGTCTTTAATCAGTTCCAGCCATCTCCGCTGTCTCATGTTTAGTTCTTTCTGTGTGAAGAAATACTTTAAACTCTTGTGGTCGGTGTACACTTCACATGTCACCCCGTACAGATAGTGACGCCAGATTTTCAGTGCAAATACTACTGCAGCAAGTTCCAGATCATGGGTCGGGTAGTTCTTTTCATGTGGTTTCAGTTGTCGGGAAGCATAAGCAATAACCTTCCCATTCTGCATTAAAACACATCCCAAACCCTTATGAGAAGCATCACTAAATACAGTATAACCATCCGTACCTGAAGGTAGGGTAAGAACTGGTGCAGTCACTAATCGAGTTTTCAACTCCTGGAAGGCAGATTCCCTTTGGTCAGTCCAGTCAAATGATGTCCCCTTCTGAGTTAACTGAGTCAATGGTAGAGCAATTTTGGAGAAATCTTTGACAAATCTTCTGTAATATCCAGCCAATCCCAAAAAGCTTCGGACTTCAGTCACATTTGTTGGTCTAGGCCAGTTCACTACAGCTTCAATTTTCTGCGGATCAACAGAAATTCCATTTTTGCTAACAACATGCCCCAAAAACATAACATGGTCAAGCCAAAATTCACATTTAGACAGTTTAGCATACAGTTTCTGTTCTCTTAAAGTTTGTAGGGCAAGTCTCAGATGATGTTCATGTTCTTCTATACTCTTGGAGTAAATCAATATGTAATTAATAAATACAACAATAAAGTTGTCAAGGTATGGTTTAAAGATTCTGTTCATGAGGTCCATAAATGCAGCTGGTGCATTCGTGACTCCAAAAGGCATAACTAGAAATTCATAATGTCCATACCTTGTTCTAAAAGCAGTTTTATCAATGTCATCTGGTTTAACCTTCAGTTGATGATACCCCGATCTAAGATCAATCTTGGAGAACACTTGTGCCCCCTGTAACTGATCAAATAAATCATCAATACGCGGTAGTGGGTATTTGTTCTTTACAGTTACCTTATTCAGTTCACGGTAGTCAATGCACAGTCTCAGTGAGCCGTCTTTCTTCTTTACAAACAAAACCGGTGCACCCCATGGGGAGGTACTGGGTCTAATAAACTTCTTGTCTAACAGTTCTTGCAATTGCGCCTTCAATTCTTTCAGTTCAGTTGGTGCCATTCGGTAGGGAGCTTTAGAAACTGGCTGTGTTCCGGAAATCACGTCCACGGTGAATTCAATCTCCCTGTCAATCAAATCCCCTGGCAAATTGTCTGGAAAAACATCTGGAAATTCTCTGACTATAGGAATGTAATTCACATCAGTTTTAACATTATCAGTAGACACAGTCAGTACAGAACACAGATATCCTTTACACCCCTTTCTAATTAATTTAACAGCTTTCACTGACGAAATCAAATACGGAGGAGGTACTACTCCACTCCCATTAAACACAAATTCAGGCAAACCCGGTGGACGAAAAACAACTTGCTTGGTCACACAGTCAATAGTGGCATGATATTTTTGTAGCCAATCCATCCCCAATATTACATCAAAATGATCAATGTTCAATGGCAGTAAATCAATAAACAGATGCATATCCCCAACAATAATTTCACATGCGGGGTACATATAAGCACATGTCATGGATCCCCCTACGGGTGATGATACAGCTAACAGATAGTTCATGGGTTCCAAGGGTCTATTCAATTTTCGTGAAAAGGCATGCGACACATATGAATGCGTAGACCCCGAATCAATCAGTACATATGCATTCTGAGTACAGATAGAGAGAATACCTGACACAACGGTCTCGGTATTCTGCACGTCTCCCGGTACTAGGGCGAACACTCGGCCCTGCCTCATGGGCTCCTTCCCGGTAGTTCTGGTATTAGGCTTTGGTGGAGCGTTTGATGTTGCGCCGCTGGCTGCAGCTTTGTTATTGCCCTGCGGAGTAGAAGGACAATCTTTAACCATGTGGCCCACCTTGCCACACCTGTAACAGGCTCCTGATAATTTGTGACAAATCCCTTTATGCTTGTTACCACATACAGAGCAGGGTGGAATGAACCCACTCCCCTGGCTGGGGCTAGTCATTGATCCCGTGTTCTGTTTCTTATTGGCTGGGTTGTGCTTGCCTTTCTTGAATTTGAAACCCTGCCTTTTTCCATGCCATTCAGTTGTTGGTGTTTCAGATTGTTTCACTGCTGCAATGTTCGACTCGGCCATCAATGCCCGGTCGAGAACACCCACAAAAGTCGGTAGTTTCAAAACATTTATTCGGTCAAGAATTGCAACATTAAGGCCGCCTTCAAATTTTCTGGCCTTCGTATATTCAGTATCCACCATGTGCGGTGCATAACGGGCAAGTTCAGTAAATTTGGTTTCATACTCGGCAACGGACATTGTGCCCTGCTTCAGCTGTTCAAATTCAGTCACCTTTCTATCCCTGACACACTGAGGGAAATACTTTTCAAAGAAGGACTCCTTGAACTGAGCCCAAGTCATAACAGTATTTGTATCACGGATCAACATCCACCACCTTCTAGCCTCTTCTTGTAGGGTGAAGGTAGCTAACAATACTTTGTTTGCTTCTGAGCACGGAAATACTTCAAATAATTTTTCTGTTTCCAGAACCCAAGCTTCAGCTTTTAACGGTTCAAGGCCTCCCTGAAAGGATGGCGGTTTCATTTTGCTGAACTTCTGGGTAAGAGCAATTATATCCCCATCATTCACATTCACATTAGGTTCCGGCTGTACCGGAGGAGGAGGTGGAGGAGGTGGGGGCTGTTGGTTCTGTTGTTGTTCTAGTCTAGCAGTTATCAGTTCTATCATTCTTTCCATTCTTTCCATTCTTGCCTCGGTAGACGAGGATTCAGGTTCATTTGCATTGTCCATTTCACTATAAGTAGTTATAACAGTTATAACAATTGTAACATAAACAGTTGCATATTTAAACAGTTATCACATTAACATGTATTCAGTCATAACATAGCCACACACTTTTCAAGTTCATGAAATGCCCTAATCACTTTCTAGGACGTCCTATAGCTCATTTGGACACGTGTGTGCGGTATAACTCGTGGTTAAGTATCGCTCTGATACCACTCTGTCACAGCCCAAACCCGGCCCTATGGGTTTAGCACCGTAACCGGCCAGTAATCCGAGATTACCGAAGGCCTGCTTAACAGTAAATACAGTAAAACAGAGTACAGGGCCTGGCGGAAGCCAATACAGTAATTAAACAATGTCCAATGAGCTGTGACAGTCTGTATGCCAAAAAGATTTTTCATGCATTCATACATATACAAACAGTACAGTCTATACAAAATTTACAGTTACACAGTACAGGGACCTAATCCCTTGATAACAGTACAGTTAGCAACTGTCAGTCTATACAGTAATCCAAACAGTATGGAGACAGACGGGGGAAACAAACAAAACACCCCCAAAGCCATAGCATGGCAACTCGGAACCTCGCGGTGAGGCACAAAGGCTGGCTTGACAAAACTGGAGTTACCCTGACGCTCCTAGCTCCGATCTGGTGCCTGTACACCTACATATATATATGAGCAGTGAGCTAAAGCCCAGTGAATAACATAAAGCGTAAAGGGGTTTAGAATGAATGTCCTTACAGTAATGAAAAACAGTTCAATTCAATCAGTATTTCAGTTGTTCAGTACAGTAAACAGTCATATGTGGTACATCCATTAGCATAACAGTGACAGTAGGTCTTAAAAGACCGAACAGTAACGATGGCCATCAGTCAGTAAACAGTAGTGGTTCCACGAGGGAACCGACAGAGAATTCTGTCGCAGTAACAGTAACAGTAAACAGTAGGTACTAAGGATGCCACAGTACAGTTCAGAAATAAAGGACATACATTCATTCAGTAAATAATACCAGTTCAGTAAACAGTTCAGTTCAGTATTCAAAAGATAATCAGTTGAACATATCTTTACACAATTGTTACTCACAGAATTTGGGCTACAGTAAGCTAGAGCGTGTCTCCCCAGTCGCCAAACCTACACAGTGAACAGATTGAACACACACTAAGCTACACAGTTGGGAAATATCATAACTTAATCCCTAAATTGCCTTGGTGTGTTCTACAACGATATCCTCATCTAGATGTCTTAAACTAGGCCTAAGAATGCCTAGAATGGGATGAGGATGCAAAGATGCACATTTAAAAGCATTTTCAGGATTTTCAGAAAAACAGAGTCCCGCTCGAGCGCAGGTTTCCCCGCTCGAGCGTACAGGCAAACAAAGGTACACGCTCGAGCGTAAACTTTCCCGCTCGAGCGTATTGTAAAAGTACTGGATGGGTGAAATCCCCGCTCGACGCCCGCTCGAGCTTGAGACATGACTCCGCTCGAGCGCCCAATCTTCCGCTCGAGCGGACTGTAAAACAGTGCAAGATGCTGGATGCTCGGATTCCACGCTCGAGCGGCATTTCCCCCGCTCGAGCGGAAATGCGAAATCTGGAAAACCCAGATTGCACCTCCAAGCTCAAAACCAAGTTCAAAAGCATCAAAACTCGACCTCTTGGGCTAAATTTCCAGAAAACACATGTGAACTCATAGTTAAACATGGTTCAAAACTCAATTTGAGAGATCAAAGCCCAAGGGTGTTTTATTCAAACCCAATTTCAAATCCATTTCAAGAACAATATGAACATGCAACATGCATGAATTCAAACCATTTTGAAGCTTCGATTTGATGTTCTAAAGAGCCAATTCTTTTCAAAACATGATGAAATCATGGACCATTACAAAATTATGAACATGCATGTGAGGAAACATGAACTTACAACCTCAAAACTCAAGAATGGCAACATGCATGCAACAATCAAGCTTCAATTCAACATCTAACCCATGATTGGCTCTAAACTCCATCAATATGACATGAACCATGCAAGAATCCACTCAAAACATGAACAAGAAGACAATGGAGCTACCTTAAGTCTTGTATTTAGGATAGGGAAGCTCAATGTGAAATCTACACTTCAATCCAAGCAATTCTTCAAGATGAATTCCAAGTTCTCTCACTCTCTCCCTCTCTTGGTCGGCTAGAGCAAGAAAATGGCTGAGCAAAATGTTGCCTAAGTGTATATTGAGGCTCAAATATGTTATATTGAGTGGGCCACTAAGGGTGGCAAAATGGTAATTAAGTCCAACTCTTTAATTAGCTTAATTTAATCTAATTTAATCATACCTAATCAGTTTTCAGGTAAATACACCATAAAATCACATTAATTACGAAGATCATAAAACATTAATCAATTCCCAGTTCGGCCGCCGATAAGGCCTTCAATTAGCAGTTTAAACATATAAGCATGAACAGATAATCATACAATCAAACAGATAGAATGCAATTCAGCTAACATATACTCCATCAATTCGGTTTCCAATTTTAGTCAGTCAGTTCAGTACTTTTACCCGTCCCATTATCAGTCACGATCAGTTCAGTTTTAACGATAATCGATGGTTATCGGTAATCAATCAGTCATAAGTCGGTAAACAGTATGAGGGTTGTTACAAGCACTGTGGGATGTCACTGGCCAAAAGGCAAGGCCACCGGCCAAGTGGAACTGGTCATCGACCATTTGTGGGGATCTCGGCCAACAATTCATAGCCGGCCGGCACTGAAGATGGTCGACCGACCATCTCTTCCTGCAGAATCCTGTTCTTGCTGCAACAGAGGACATGACAACGCATTTTCAAGGCAATGTTTGCACCATCACCCTCCTTATCATATTTAAGACTCAAAGGAGTATGGCTCTCGACCCTCGGGCCATCAATCACGCATTTCAACGCATGATGGCCAAAGGAGCCAAGTGTGCAAATTAATGTACAATGAATGCACAAAACACATGAATGCCTCACACTCTATCATGTTGGATCAAGAGCGTCGGCGACCAAGGATTGAGGCACGTTTCATCACTTCAAGTACGAAACGTCCCTTGATCCTTGTGTTTGGTTTGACACCCCAAACCAAACACAATGCTATGTAAGTGTACCAAATATAATGCAAAGCATGCAAGCAATGTAATGCAACATGTGCAATGCAACCCAATGTAATCAACCTAAGCATGCAAGTTAAGTCAATGTAGCATGAGCATGACCAATGCAATGCGATGTAACCTAACATGTATCCAAACATGCAAGAATATGTGACAACATATCAAGCACATGACAAAATGCAAGCTAACAAGCATGCAAAATGCACCTTAAGCATGTAAATATGCAAGGCATGTAACAACATGTGAAACAAGCATATTTAGACCAATGTAATATATGCATGACGAACCTAACAAAGTGACATAAGCATGCAAGCATACAATGCAATAGGCATGCAACAACAATACCAATGATAAGCATGCAACAACATGCAAGGCAAGCATGCAACAACATGAGGGAGTGGTCTTAAACCAAAATGAACAGCTCTCAAATAAGCCCAAATCAGTGGCCAAGACGCAATGGAAATGAGGACAAATGCACATACAAACATGCATGCCAATTGGCCTGAAGACTAAGGCATGAAAGGCAACTTTCAAGGACACTTAAAAGAAGACAAACATGGACATTAGATCAACATGTTAAGCTCTAAAAACATGTAAGGGATGATCCCAAAACAAATAAACCATGCAAGTAAGGCGTGCAATGAAGCCCAAAACTTGAGACTAGCCAAGGGGTTCAAACCATGGCCACATGAGGCAAGCCCCAAAGGGTCGAGGGGACCAAAATCAGAGCTTAAGCATGTCACAACATGGCTAAAAGCTTCATGAAGTTAAGCAAAAACATGCAAGCATGGTAGTCTAAATGCTAGATACATGTAAAGACAATAATGGGATTACAAGACAAGTATATGATGCATGCAAGAGACCACTAAACCAACTCAAAACAGAGGTTTAAAATGACAAAATAACACCAAATACCTACTGAAATGGTGTTAAAACAAACTAAGCATACATGCTATCATACTAAGCCATTAACACAAGCATATGAGACACAAGGAGAGAGGGGGTGTCCCTCTCTTTCTCGGGACCTTAAAGCACCGTCCCCACCACTGAAACCCCTCTGGACCAAAACAAGGTGGTCCCGAAGCTCACAAAAGAGGCACAAAAATAAGGCCAAACAAGGCCTAAGAGAGGGGAGACAACCCCAAACACAAAAGTGACCTTAAACGAAGATTAAAAGCATGCAAAAACAGAACTTTTATCAGTTATAAGTTAAGCTCAAAACAACATGCAAGATAGGCTAAAAGCTTATGCAAGAATGGGGAATAAAGAGGATAGTTTCTCACCCTTGAAGAATCTCTTCAAGAACACCACTCCAGCACCTTCTTCTGATCAAAACCAACTCAAAAACTCTAGAATCAACTCTTTAGCACCTTTGTAACTAAAGGATGGTGTATTACTAGGCGCTTAAGTGTAAAAATAAGAACAAATACACCCTTTAGAGCACTATAACACACACAAATATAGAGAGAGAGTGATATATATTTTCTATCTCAGTTTCTTCAACCCCTGAGAAGGGAGGAAGAGCTCCCTCTTTATAGAAATCCAAATGCAAAGCTTCTTGGAGAAGCTTGCACAAGGATGAAATCCCTCCATACACGTGTATGGAGGAGCCAGTCTGTGCTCTCTAGCTGGCACAGCTGGCAAGCACAAACTCCACAGACACAAAGAGAAAGGGTCGGCCGGGAGAAATGGCCGATTTTCCAAAACAAAGTGCCGACCGGCCAAAGATAGTGCCGATCGGCCAAATATTTGGCCGATGGAAAAAAAACATGGCCGGTGGCATCATGCCTTAGCCGATGGGTTTCAGGGATGGCTAACAAGCCACTACCTACCATCATAAGCAAAAAAAAAAATCACAAGCCCTTGGTCCACAACCAAGGACAAAACAGTCAAGTTGAGAGATCCTAAGGCAAGGCGCACAGCCGAGTCCTTCAGGAACTCAAAACGAACACGATCATGGATGATCATCGAGCGCTCCAACGATGACGTCCAAGTCTTGAGGATGGTCAAAAATGGGGTGTCTACAGGTGCATTTAGAGCCATTCCTCCATGACACTATTTCATTTTTTTAAAGTACCAACTTTATACTTAAAACCTTTTCTTTTGAAATTTATATACCAATTATATATTTTTATATTTTTAAGGAGAATTTGATTAAAAATCACTCATAATAAAATTTTAATGTATTAATGACAAGCATAAAAAAAATTTCTTAAAAAGTCCAACACATGCCATTATTATCAAAATATTAAACTTTAAAATAATATAACTTTTGATATAAATGTCGATTTTTAATAAAATTAGTATTTTTAAAATTCTCTCATTAAGATTTATCAAATAAGATCCGTGTTGACTATGAAATTATGAAAAAAAAAAATTATTACCATCAAAATTGATGTAAACAGTAACATGTTACTCTGTCTCACAGTAACATGTTACTCTGGCAATATTGTCCAAGAAAGGAAAAAAAAAAAGAAGATATTTTACTTTATCCTTATTCAATTATGTGTTTTCCTTCTTAGGAGATTTATGAACAAAAATAAATTGGACTATCCTTTTCACTAAATAAGGGTCCAATGGAAAAGATTTTGACTAAATTTTCTCATTTTTATTTATATGTTATGAAATACGAATAATTTTTGTGTGGGTGATTTTCTGACCACACTGCCCGCCTAGTAATCAGCTGGAAAGCACCGGCAGAATAGATGGTTTTAGCTAACCTGCAACAGAAAGAAAAGGCTCCGGCGGTGGCTCTTCCACCCGGGGCACTCCGACGATCAAGTCAGTATATCTCTCAAAGATAATTAAGTGCTAAACTTACTACTCAAAGCATAAAACTGCGTACCTTAGACCCACGGGGGTGCCTCTTTTTTATAGCCAACATAAACCTAGTCCCACTAGAAGCCTGACTTCCATGGACTCCCATTTAGTGCTTACTTTGGATTCCACAAAAAACAAAGATAAACTCCCTAAGAGCTTTATCCTTATCTTGGCTAAGTCTCCTCTTCACTCTAAGACTCTTGTCCCTTATCTTTTATCCATTTATCTCAGATTCCGATATCTTCGGAGATAACCTCGGCCTCGCCGAGATAACCTCGGCGTAACAACCAGGACACGTGGCACGTCGGCCGACACGTCGGCGTCATCTTGCCACGTGTTGGTATTCAGAAAATGCATCCCCACAACTGCCCCCGAGGTTCTGTTACCTTAGCATTCTGAAGTGATGGAACCTATATCTGTATTTTCTTCCAATAAATCGGCTTAAAGTTTGATAGCCGAGATCATTTATTTCTGGCCGACATGCTTTCCCTAAAAAATCAAGATTTTTAAAGAACTTCTCACACGCATGAGCTGTCATGCACTTCAACACAACCGTTTTAGCCACGCGTTTCCCTCTTACTGGTCCGTACACGTGACGCGCCTGTTAGCCGCCTCTTTCTTCATGTGCGCCGTCTGACGCCCTCGTTCTTCTAGGCGTATTGATTGTTTTTGCCGCCGTTACTGTTTAATCAAAAACTTTTTCCCTTTTTTCCGTCTCTTCACTTTTGCATCTGATTTCTCTTGCTTTTTCTCTCTCTAAACTCTTTCTTTCAAATCCGCCATTGCTCAAGCTCCAAGCTCTGTAATTACCTTTCGTTCTTCCTGTGAAGTTTTCGTTGTCTTCGTTACATCTGTAACTGTCGTCTGACTTCGACAATCTTCATACCGGCTTCATATTTTCTGGTAAGTATCTGTTTCTTTCTATTCCAGTTCTTGATCTTTTCTGGAATTTCTTGTTTATTACTGCTTTGCTTAAATAATCAATTTGTAAATCATACATCTGAATGTGTTGATTCTGCTCTTTGCTTATGCCCTGAATACATGTACTGTTCTTAGTTCTTCTTCCACGTCTTGTTAGTGTTCCTGGCATTCAACCCTTTGTATTTTTCATGTTCTTGATAGTCCATCTCTATTCTTGACTCTGAAACTTCGTATTTGTTTTCTTTTTTTTTTTGTATCTTTTCCAGATCTGTGCCTTTGATCTTCATCTTCATAGCTTTAGGTTTGGGATTTGTTTATAGAACCCACGATTTAGGACAAAACTGAAACATTCCTTACAAATTTCTCATTATAGCTTTTACTGAGTGTGGACTCCGGCTCCCACTCAACATCCTTTTTCGCGATATTCTTCATTACTATAAGTTGAACCCTATGTAACTGGCAATCAATTCTTATTGAGTGATTTTTGGTATTATCGCCTTAGCTAAACAGGAAAACGTTAGGATCACCCTAGCCGATATACAGTATTGTTACACCATGTGTGCCCTTAGCTTGAAAGAAAAAGGCTTCATTTATTATCTTAAGCCGAGGTCTACAGAATTCAAAATCATAGCCGACCTCCCAGACTCCAACAAGAGGGCTAGAGATGACTATCTCATTACCTCAGAAAATTGGGAGTTTGCTCCAGACGAGGACATCCATCTCTACTCTCTTCCCCGATCAGTTTTAGAGGGCAAGGGTAAGAGCCCAGTATTAAGCTTTGCCTGTTTTCTTTCAAGGTCTTAAATTCTTATCTGTTTCTGACGTCTGTTCTTTTTGCAGCTGTCCGTCAGCCACCAAAAGATTTTCGCCAATCCTTTGTCCTTAGCAAAGACTTGAAGAGACTTCTGGATTTGCCAATTCATAAGCGAAAGGCACCCCTGCTTCTCAACTTCATCCTAACATACAAATCAGTTCTCCCCGACAACCCCAAGAAGAAGAAGAAGAAGAGCTTATCTCCACCTTCTGCCACTAACCCACAGACTGCATCCACATCTCGGACAGATCAGGGGTCAACTTCTGACCCTGCCGAGCAACCGTCTACTTCAGTTCCATACTTGGTTCCAATTTCACAGCGCCGCCGCCGACGTCGAACGGTTTCTACTGCCGAGATGGGTCGCGCAAAACCAGTTGCGAAAGATCTTTTGGCCAGTTTTCTATCATCGGTTGATGATCAACCAGCACAAACCCTTCCTCCACCTAAGCCAAAACGAGTTAAGAAGGCCCAACCAACGGCTAAAGTTACTCAGACTGAGTCTGAGGATGCTTTGCCTATATCAAAGTTGGCTGAGAGCGACAAGCCTCAACCCTCTGCTGGGAAGAGGCGCTCTGAAACACAGCCATCAGAATCCCCAAAATCCAAAAAGCCGAGGTCCTCCTCCGCGACAACTTCAGGGTCCAAACAGAGCGGTATCCCTTGGACCCCTCAAATTACTCTAGAGGACAAGCCAGTCCTGACTACTGACAGTGCCGATGATATTAATGTCGGCGTAACACTCAGTACCGCTCTGCTTCTGCCAGGGGACTTGGAGCGAAATGCTGGCTTTAACGAGTATGAGAATTACGCCCTAATGCTTCAACACTTTGTTCAGGTAAATATCTTCTAATTGGTGAATTTTTCTCTTTCTTTATTTCACACTTTGAATATTCTTTAATACCTCTGTTTTCTTTCAGGCCATCCAGCATGCCCATTCTTTTTCAATGCAATCTTTTGAGAATCAGCAAAAGCTGGCCGACATGAAGAAGGAGTTCTCTTCCATTCAAAAGATCAATAAGGGCCTTGAATCAAAAATAAAGAAGCTAGGGGATCAAGCCGAAGCTGCAATTAAAGCTCAGAATAATGCTGAAGAGAAGGCTGAGGCGGCTGAGGCTATCAGAAAGGTGGCTGAATCTCAAAGGAGAGAGGCTGAGGAAAAAATGGCCCAAGTTGAGAAAGAGCTTCAGGAGGCCCTGGCCACCAAAGAAGCTGAAATCAAAGACGCTGATGAAAAGGTGTATAATCAAGGCATGGCCGACGTTACTGAGGCCTATGAACTTCAAATAAAGCAAGCATGCAACAAGGGTTTCACCCTTGGTTGGATGTCTCTTCTGAAAAAACTTAATGTTCCTAATGACTCTCCTTTGCGCAAGGCCGACGCCATTTCCTTGCCATTTTCTCCAACCCCAACTCCAAGTGAAGATGTCGAAAAATCTGATGCTGAGGATGAGGCCGAGGAGGAAGAGGATGAGGCTTTGATTAGAAAATCCAAAGACGCTGATGGGGCCAAGTCCCCTCCTCAGAATGAGCAAGTCCTAGACTTGACTCAGGACGATGAAGGTGATTTGGTTCCCATAGAAGCTATTCCTAAGATTGCACCAGCCGACATCCCTACTGAGGTTAAGACGGTTGAAGAAACTCTTCAAGAAATTGACGCCGAGATAGCGGCAGAGAAGGAGGCCGAGGTGGTATCTGATCTTCAAATTCAACAATTTGGCGGAGAGTAGCCTTAGCTTTAAGTCTTCTTCTTATTTGTATTTTCTTGTTTCTTTATCTTAAGAAACAATGTATGTTCTTTGTATGGCCGATGTGCCCCCCTTTTTTCTTTGAATGTTAATACAAGGTTTTTCCTTTATTGAATGCTTGTACTTCTATCTTCTCTTCTTTGTCTTCATATGATTCTATACTTAGAATATTCTATATATATGTACTCATTCTTCTTTGTACAATTTTCTCGGGGTAACATACCTCGGTTATGCCACCTGATAATTTACCTCGGCAAGTACTTGTTCTGTAAATTGCTTATAAGTTTCAACAAGGATATACATATATTGGTTTAATTTTTATAAACTTTTCTCAAGTTATAACAAGTGCTAAGCAATATTTTTGCCTAACTTCAACTTGTAAACTGTTACAAATTTCAACAAGCGTTGTGCATTACTTTGGTTTAACTTCAACTTGTAAATTGCTACAAATTTCAACAAGTGAAGATAAACATTTATCTCGGCTTAACTTCAACTTGTAAATTGCTACAAATTTGAACAAATGAAGATAAACAATTATCTCGGCTTAACTTCAACTTGTAAATTGTTACAAATTTCAACAAGCGTTAAGCATTATTTCGGTTTAACTTCAACTTGTAAATTGCTACAAATTTCAACAAGTGAAGATAAACAATTATCTCGGCTTAACTTCAGCTTGTAAATTGCTACAAATTTCAACAAGTGCTAAGCATTATTTCGGTTTAACTTCAACTTGTAAATTGCTACAAATTTCAACAAGTGAAGATAAACAATTATCTCGGCTTAACTTCAACTTATAAATTGCTACAAATTTCAACAAGCGTTAAGCATTATTTCGGTTTAACTTCAACTTGTAAATTGCTACAAATTTCAACAAGTGAAGGTAAACAATTATCTCGGCTTAACTTCAACTTGTAAATTGCTACAAATTTCAACAAGCGTTAAGCATTATTGTCTTCTCTCTGCCCCCAATGTGAACCTGAGTTCTACTTGGGTTCTCATTATTCAGAAACAATCATTATGTATCTTTTATCAATTCACAAGTCTTGGAGAATTCTGCTAAGATTTTATTGATGATGTTTGGCAAAAAATAACAAGAAATATCTAATGATAGAAAAATTTCAAATTACAAGTGTTCCAAGGTCTTGGCAATGCTTTGCCCTCATTATCTTCAAGCTGGTATGCTCCATTGCCCAATACCGAAGTAATTCTGTAGGGCCCTTCCCAGTTTAGGCCAAGCTTGCCCTCTCTTGGATCCTTCTTGTTGCCAACAACTTTTCTTAGGACTAGGTCGCTGACCTGAAAATCCCTTGGATTAACCTTCTTATTGTAAGCTCTAGTAAGTTGCTGCTGGTATGTTGCGAGCTGAATTACAGCTTTCTCCCTTCTTTCTTCTAAGAGATCCAAATCTCGGGCTAGAAGTATATCATTTGTGCCATTCTCTACTCCTTCGGTTCTGATCTCTGGGATGCCGATCTCCAGTGAGATGACTGCTTGTGTGCCATAAGCCATGGCAAAGGGGGTTTCCCCTGTTGATCTTCTCGGCGTAGTCCGATATGCCCAGAGTACATTGGGCAATTCGTCTACCCACTTTCCTTTTGCTGCGTACAGCCTCTTTTTTATCCCATCCAAAATTACTTTGTTGGATGCTTCTGCTTGCCCATTGTTTTGGGGAAAACTTGGTGTTGAAAAGTAATTTTTTATCTTGAATTTCGCACAGAAGTTCTTGATGAGTTTGCTGTCAAACTGCATTCCGTTGTCGGCAACTATTGCCTTTGGGATGCCAAATCTGGTGATGATGTTTCTCCATATGAAATTCTTGACGTCCACATCTCAGATTTTGGCAAGAGGTTCTTCTTCTATCCACTTCGTGAAGTAATCTGTTGCTACCAACAAGTACTTCCTTTGCCCAGTTACTTGGGGCAACTGTCCAATGAGACCCATGCCCCATTGGGCAAATGGCCATGGACTGGATACAGGGTTTAGGTCAGCAGCTGGCTGGTGTATCAAAGGTGCGAACCTTTGGCATTGTTCACACTTCTTCACGTAGACTTCTGTATCTTTTTGCATGTAGGGCCACCAATACTCCTGGGTAATGGCCCTGTGAGCTAGTGATCTGCCCCCAGCGTGGCTTCCACAAATTCCTTCATGAATTTCGTATAGAAAGTCTTCAACCTACGAAAGGTGTACGCACCTTAAAAGAGGTCCTGTGAAGGACCTTCTGTAGAGATGTCTGTCCGTTGTCAGACTAAATCTTGCCGACTTCAATCTGATCTTGTGTGCCTCCTTATGGTCTTCTGGCAGCTTTCCCTCTTTCAGGAATGCAACAATTGCATCCATCCATCTTGGACCCAAGTCCACACACATTGCTTCTTACTCTGTGATCGGTTGTTCTATGCTCGGGCTTGACAAATAGTCAATCATTATTGTTCTTGTTTTTTCAGTTTGCATTGAGCTTGCTAAGTTGGCCAACGCATCGGCGTGGTTGTTATCATCTCGGCTGACTTGAAGAAGTCAGCAGTTGCAAAACAAGGCTGCCAGTCTGATGACCTCTTTTGCGTATGCCGACATCCTCTCATCTCGGGTTGCAAACTCTCATGTTGTTTGATTTACTATAAGTTGTGAATCACAAAAAATTATTACCTTATCTGCTTCTGCTGCTACTGCTAGCTTCAGTCCTGCAATCAGTGCTTTGTATTATGCCTCATTGTTTGAGGCCTTGAACCCCAATCGAATAGACTGTTCCAATATCTCCCCATCAGGAGATATTAACACTACTTCTGCCCCCGCTTCTTGCCGATTTGAACTCCCATCGACAAACAGGTAAAAAGAGTCGCTGATGTAAATGCTGCAGGGTCTTAGTTTTTCTTTTCCTTGTTCTTTTGTCCTTGGCTGGGCTTCTCCTTGTTTGCTTGGACATCGTTCATCTCGGCTCAACGGAGCCTAATGTTTGATGGATTCTAGCGTGAATTCGGCCACGAAGTTGGCCAAAACTTGGCCCTTAATTACTGTTCTCGACCTGAACTCCAGGTCGTACTGGCCCAAGGCCACTGCCCATCTTGCTATTCTTCCAGTTAAGTCTCCTTGTTGTAACAAGGACTTCTGTGGGTGTTCTGTTAGCACTATAATCTTGTGCGCTTGAAAGTAATGGTTCAGCTTCTTTGAAGCCATTACTAAAGCTAGCGCTAATTTTTCCAAGGGTAGATACCTTGTTTCTGCATTGGCTAAGGTTCTGCTTACATAGTAAACAGCCTTTTGCTCCCCTTTTTCTTCACGAATTAATACCGCACTTATTGCATGCTCTGAAACGGCTAAGTACAAAAACAGTTATTCTCCAGGTTCAGGTGTTGAGAGGACTGGAGCCGTCGTCAGATATTTCTTTAGGTCGGTCAAGGCGGCTTCACATTCCTCAGTCCATAGGAAGTCTGTGGCCTTCTTTACCAGGTTAAAGAAAGGTTTATTTTTGTCTGAGCTTCGGCTTATGAACCTGCTTAGGGCTGCGGCCCTTCCAGTAAGCATCTGAACCTGTTTTGCCGACGTCGGGCTTTTTAGATCAAGGATGGCCTTGATTTGATCTGGGCTGGCCTCAATGCCCTTCTTGTTACCAGATACCCCAAAAATTTACCTGATCCAACTCCAAACGCACATTTCGATGCGTTGAGTCGGAGCCGGTATGTTTTGAGTATCTCAAAGACCTCTTTTAGGTCGGCAAGATGACCCCTTGGTTCCTTGGTCTTCACGACCATGTCGTCAATGTAGACTTCCACTGTTTGGCCAATCAGATTTTTGAACACCTTGGTTACCAACCTTTGGTAAGTTGCTCCTGCGTTTTTCAACCCAAAAGGCATTACCTTGTAACAATACAGTCCTTTCGGGATGATAAACGTTGTCTTCTCTTCGTCTGGGGGGTATATGGCTATCTGGTGGTATCCTCTGTAAGCGTCCAGGAAGCTCATCCTTCCATGTCCAGATGTGGCGTCTACCAACTGGTCAATTTTGGGTAGAGGAAAGTAGTCTTTGGGACAGGCTTTGTTTAGGCTTGTAAAATCTACGCAGACTCGCCATTTACCGTTCTTCTTCTTTACCACTACTGTGTTGGGTAGCCATGTCGGGTAATGAACTTCTCGGATGGCCATGGCCTCCAGAAGTCTGTCCACTTCTTCTTCTACTGCTTCGACGTGCATCAACGTCGGTTTTCTGGCTCGCTGAATCACAGGTTTTGTCGACCTGTCGACATTCAGTCTGTGGCAAGTGACCTCGGGGTCAATGCTAGGCATTTCGTAAGGTGTCCAGGCGAACACCTCAATGTTGGCTCTTAGAAAAGTCTCTAACTCTTTTTCTTCCTCTTCGGCTAAGCCCGAGCCGAGAAGAAAGAAGCGTTCTTCATCCCCATCCTGAACGAGGATTTTCTTCAGCGCCTCTTCGCTTTTCTCGGCTGGTTCTTTGCCGACGTCTTCTAGGACTTTCACGTCCTCATCTTTAATTTCTGCATTTTCTGGTTCTCGAATGTTGCAGGTGGATTTCATTGTTGCCATGGAGCAATTCTTTGCCTGCAGTTGATCTCCTCTAACTTCTTCAATCCCATGCTCTGTTGGGAACCGCAGCAGTTGATGCAATGTTGAGGGAACTGCCCCTATTACATGCAACCATGGTCTTCCTAAGATGATGTTATATGGTGAAGGTGTGTCAATCACCATGAATTCTGTCCTAATCTTCTTAGTGCCGGCTTCTACTTCTAAGCTTGTTGCGCCCAGTGGCCACGTCGGCGTTCCATTGAAGCCGACCATCGGGCCATTTGATTGCTCCAAGTCATCAGGATGAAGGCCCAACTCTTTGTAACATCTAACGTACATGATGTCGTAAGAGCTGCCTTGATCAATCAGGATGCGTTTCACTTGGCACTCCTCAACCTGGAGGGATACTACCAAGGCATCATTATGGGGATGCTGGACCATCTCTAAGTCGGCTTCAGTAAACGCTATCGTCGGCCCCTGGCATTCTTCAGGCCGAGGTCGTTTATGTCCAACCTGGTTCACGTGCTGCAGGTGTTTTACCTTCTGGGTCTCCCCTCGTATGTCGTTTTCGTTCACCTTTGAGTAAATTACGTTAACCACCCATGGTCCTCCTGCGGGTGGTTGCTATGCTAGAGGAGGCAGAGCTGCTGGTGCTTGAGGCAATCTTGCCTGTTCTTCTCTAGTCCTGGCTTCATCAACAAGGTCCCTCAGATGTCCTTGCCTTACCAAGTCTTCTAAGTGTGCTTTTAGGGCTCTGCAGCTCTGAGTTGGGTGCCCTTCTTCATTGTGGTAAGCACAACGCCTACCGACGTTTCTTCCCATGAATTCCCCTGGTGTTCTTGTCGGTCCTCTAAAGTAGGGTTGGTTTCGTATTTGATCCAAGACTTTATGGATCGGGACTCGGAATATAGTCGTTACTGCCTGTTTCGCCTTCAAGTCCGTTTCTTGTTTGGTCGGTCCGTTGTTACCTCGGCTTCGCTTCGGCGAGCCATTTCCTTTCTCTTGCTTTATTTCTTTATTTCCCGACGTATCCTCCTCGGCTCTGGCATACTTCTCGATTCTTGCCATGAGTTCTTCCATGCTTTTTGGCAATGTCTTTGCCAAAGATTTTCATAGTGGGCAGTCATCTTTTAGGCCGTTCTTGAAGGACACGACCTCCACCTCTTGGTTGCAATCAGGTATTCGATTGAACACCTCGTAGTACCTTTTTGCGTAGGCCCTAAGGCCTTCATCCTTGGCGATCTTTAAAGCCATCAGTGCGTCGACCCTCAAGGGCTGAAGTTTATTTGTCACAAACCTGGCCACAAACATCTCGGTCAGGCCTTCCCAAGTCTTTACACTTCCCTTTGGTAGTTTATGGAACCAATCTGATGCAATTTCGCCGAAGGATGAGGGGAATACTTTGCAGAGCAACGGCTCGTTCCCACTATATAACGCCATTGAATTTAGGTATAGTCAAACGTGAAAGTTGGGATCTGACTTACCATCATATATTTGGAACCTCGGCATACTGAATCTCTTTGGTGCTTTAAATTTGTCCAGTTCCACCGAGAATGGTGTCTTCGGCTTAACTGGGGATGTTACCTCCTCTTCAGCATTCTGTTGTTTCCTCTTGAGGTAATCTCTCAAGTTTTCTTTACTCCTCCCTGGAGCTCGGCTATCTTTGGACTTTAATCTTTTCGGCACACTACTTTCAGCCTCGTGGTGGGCTCGTTTTGATCTCTCTCCATGTGTTGTGTCAAAGCAGAGCGCCTGCCCTTGAACATGACGATGTTCTTTGGGCTCTGGGTCCTTCGTGTGATACGTTCTTCGGGACTCTTCTCGTCTCGGCTCCTCTCGTCCGACTTCCCTGCAAGGTCGGTGAGAGTGCCTTCCGCTCCTGGTGTGCTGAGGGACTTCGGGGATTGTTCTTCTTCCTCTTTTCTGGGTATTAGTTGTTGGCATCGGCGAATCCTGCAGCGGGTATGGTGAATGCATGACATATTTTGCATCATGAAGTTGACGATCGACTGTAGGTCTGCCAACTTGTTTGCCAATTCTCTTACTTCCTCGTCCCTCCGTAGGCACCTGTCCCTCCATACCTGAAGGTTATCTTCGTTATAGTACTTGCCTTGGTCTATTCTCTTCGAAGTGTCGCCCTCCTGGCCGACGTCTTTTTCTCCGTGGCCCTGGTCATGAGTTTTTGCATTGTGGTTATCTCCTTCAATGTCAAGGTCAATTGGTCTGCCACTCCCAGCAGGAGTGTCGCCCCCAACGTTTTCCTTCTATCCGTTACTAGCCATCTATTATTCTTTCTTTCCCACAGACGGCGCCAAATTGTGTGGATGATTTTCTGACCACACTGCCCGCCTAGTAATCAGCTGGAGAGCACCGGCAGAATAGATAGTTTCAACTAACCTGCAACAGAAAGAAAAGGCTCCGGCGGTGGCTCTTCCACCCGGGGGCACTCCGACGATCAATTCAGTATATCTCTCAAAGATAATCAAGTGCTAAACTTACTACTCAAAGCATAAAACTGCGTACCTTAGACCCACGGGGGTGCCTCTTTTTTATAGCCAACATAAACCTAGTCCCACTAGAAGCCTGACTTCCATGGACTCCCATTTAGTGCTTACTTTGGATTCCACAAAAAACAAAGATAAACTCCCTAAGAGTTTTATCCTTATCTTGGCTAAGTCTCCTCTTCACTCTAGGACTCTTGTCCCTTATCTTTTATCCATTTATCTCAGATTCCGATATCTTCGGAGATAACCTCGGCCTCGCCGAGATAATCTCGGCGTAACAACCAGGACACGTGGCACGTCGGCATCATCTTGCCACGTGTTGGTATTCAGAAAATACATCCCCACAATTTTTAATATGTACATCTAAGCTTTATAAATTTGATATCATTAAAAAGATTAAAATCATATGTTTTGTACGAGTTTAATATTAAATATATTTAACAAAAAATTGAAAACTAAACATTTATTAATGAACAAAAGAATAGCTATAGAAGGAAAGTTATCTTTTTAAAAAATTATAGCGGGTTACGAAAATGGATGGTTAATTTAGGAGAAAAATATTTAAAGAATAAAATGTAAATTTGTGATGGGAGTTTGGGTGAATAGTGAGATTACTCTATATTAACTCTTTGAATAAAAAAATTATTTTTATTCTCTGAGAGTGTTGGATTGGAGATGTTCTTACTCATGTAACTAGTTGGCTTTGTAACAGGCTGTTTTAGTAGCTTTTAAAATTTTTGGCTAAAATATGATATGAAAAAAAAAAATTAGTATGTTTAGGATATTTTTTGACTGTTTATAAAAAAAATTGGACAAAAAATAGAGAGGAAATAGAGTCTTTGACTTGTTGTATGGGCCCGTAAGATCTACTGCGAGTCCCATCTCAATAATTCAGTAGGTTCATTTTGTCAGACCATTCATGTAACATTTATACAAAAAATTAAGTCAATATGATATTCATAACTTGTTTAATTTATCGTGTTTATCTCTAAACATAATGAATAAAAGACTCTACAGAATAAATAATTTCAATTATCAAAACAAAACTTATAATATACCTCCCAACCTTTTAATTCAATTCATAAACTAATAATTTAAAACATCCTCAATACTAATTCCAAGAAAGTTGAATAATTTCTTTAATCGAAATAAGTTTTGATTCCTCCGACAAATAGAACCATTAGAAGACGAGAAAATGAATTATTTTAAACAGGTCAAGTTTGGCATCTTTCAAAAAATTTAAAAATTCAAAAAGTCAAAAAGTCAAAAAGTTACTATCCTATTTAAGTCACATCATCTTATTTAAGTCACATCACTTCTCTAACACATCACTTCAAATCCAACCCAAATCCAACTCATATTTTATAAAAAGTCAAAAAATACACTTATTTAGTTTTCCTAAACTTGACCTAAATACAAGGATTGTGCCATGCTCGTAGTCCTAACCCACGTAGTGTTTGGCAAAACCGATTTCATTTACACTTTGTTCACCATAATCAAGTAAGGTTTTATCACAATCACCCATAAAGAAGCTCTATGTCTCCATTTTTATTACAACTTCAATGATAGTTGTTGCTTTTTAGGCATGTTATTATTATATATTTGTATGTATAGAACTTGGAGGTCCTAGCACATTGAAGAATGGAATAATTGTGACAATGATGTGCAAACAAATTCTTGGCCACCTTACTCATCACTAGTGCTTCTACGGCCCAACATTTGTTGATCTATTGTCAATCAGTTTTGTTATTTAGATAGAAATTAATTATTGAATTAGATTTAATCTTTTTAATAATAACTTTACTAATAATAGTTTTAAAAATTGTCTAAAATCACAACAAAAAGGCTAAAAAATTTATAATATCAATATATTGTTCACATACCCTGAAATATTTTTACACATTTTAATATAATTTTTATGTACTTTTTTAATACAAACAACACTAAGACCTCGTTTGGGAACATGTTAATTTAGTAATTTTTTTGGCTATTTGGCTAAAATATGAACTAAAAAAAACTAGTATGTTTGGGATGACTTTTTAGCTTTTTACGAAAAGATGTGCAAAAAGTAGAGAGAAAAAAGAATCTTTGACTTTTTGGTATGAGTTGTTGACTTTTTGGCTAATTTAGTAACTTTTTAACTTTTTGGCTAAAAATGAGGGTTCCCAAACGAGGCCTAAGCCTTGGTTTGACATGGGGCTAAAATGACCTTGGTATTACTAGTTCTAATACCCTCCCTATAGCCCAAAACAAACGGGGCCTAAGGGTTAAAATAGTCACAAAAAGATAAAATAGGCTAAAAAATCGATAAGATAAAATGGTGGTTTAAGATGTTCTAAATAAGTGCACTTTTTACTTTTTATAAAAAAAAATGTGTAAAAAAGTAGAGAAAGTAGGTAGAAAAATAGAGAGGAGATGTTGATAATATTAGTTGATGTAATCCAAATATGTATGCAATAAAAAAAAGTACATTGTTTTAGTGCATGTCAAACACCTACAAAATGTGACATTCAAATCATAATCATTTAATTTTTTTTCTCACAAAAATTTAAAAAGTCAAAAACTCAATTCAAACGAGGTTTTAGCTCCAAGCTATAGTCAAAAAGTCAACCTACTTTCCAAACGAAACCTAAAGTTGTGTACAGCATTTTTCTTTTAATAAATGAGAGGTTTACAAAATAAGAACATTACTATTCAAGATAAAAATAAAAAAATTACACTCAATTTTGAGGTTCCGTGATGCGTCAATCAATTAAGATATTAAAGGTAATACTCTCTCTCTCATATCTTTTCTAATCATCAATCAATCATATCATTTACACATCATTAGATATAAAATGGGTCTAAAAAGTGGTTTTATATACTCCATTCGTCCAAAAATAATGGTCCATTTTGAAAAATCTAACTTTTTTTAGTAGTACAATTTTTGTACTTTAAGAAAATTAAATTTTCAAAATTATCCTTTGATATTACATTTTTTGAAAAACATCAATGTCATAATTGTACTTTTTATATTGTTAATGAATTTAAAATAAGGGTAAAATATAAAATTTATACTTCCTCCGTCCCAAAATATTAGTCCTTTATTCCATTTTTCATTGTCCCAAAATATTAGTCCCTCTTCAAAAATCAAGTATAAAAATAATATAAATTTCCTATTTTACTCTTCTTTTAAATTAATAAACAATATAAAAAGTACAATTATGCATTGATATTTCCAAAAAATATACTATCAAAAGGATAATTTTGGAAAATCAACTTTTTTCAAATGCAATAATTGTACTACCAAAAAAAGTTAGATTCCCCAAAAGGGACCATTATTTTGGGACAGAAAGAGTATTATTTTTGTATTTGATTTTTGAAAAGAAACTAATATTTTGGAATAATGAAAAATGGAATAAGGGACTAATATTTTGGAACAGAGTGGGTATTATTTTTCACAAAATAATGGGATTCACTTCATGCAAAAGAATTATGTTTAATTTTGTGATTAATTTATGACTTATTTTGAAAAATAGGTTAACAGTTGATTTTTATAGTTTTTTTAATCAAAAAAACTAAAAAACTAACTTATAACCCAGGTGTCAAAATAGGCGTTTGTGTTCTTAGACTTTTTTATTGTGAATTCTACGAAAAGTTTTCTGTTCTCACGTTTCTGTCTTGTAGTTGCATTAATGTATTTTTAGGTTAAGTTTGGCTATCCTAAATAAGTATACACTTTTTATATTTTTATCTTTTTTTTATTACATCATTTTTCTACTTTTCTACATATCTTTTCGTAAAAAGACAAAAAGTACACTTATTTAGATCATCCCAAACAACTCCTTAATTTGGACAATGTTAAAGGTACCTAATTTTCTTTTAAAAACAAAATTTGTTATTATATGACAGCACTAGAACTAGAAATAGGGTGACACAAAAAACTTGAGAGAGAAAATAAGAATAGAGGATCCAAGGCCATGGTTAGAATAGGGTTGGGCTTTAGATTTGTGGGTACTCATTATAGATTTCGTTTTTGATAATTTAAACTATTTAATGTATAAAATTCATTGAGTATCATATGTATGTAAAAAATTATATTAATCAGATATCGATAGCTATCTCATCGGATCAGATAGTTATCTCATCGGATCAGATTTCTGTCAATAATTTATTTTTTCAGTGTCTATTTTTTTTTATATAAAACTAATTTGATCACATAATTATCGATATCTAATTAATATAATTTTTTATAAATATATAATACTTGATAAATTTTACATATTTAACGATTTAAATCATTAAACCAAAATCTGTAATGAATCTTCACAAATTCAATAATATTCTCTAATTTGATAACGAGTCAGAGAAAAGTCAGTCCCTTTAAAATATTTTACAATCGCTGATATGTATTATTGTTTCTCTCTCCCACGATGGGAGTTGTTTCACGGTTACCTATGTCCTAGCACTTCATTCCTAGGAACAGATTGATAGTTTCCAGTTTGTTGTTTTTTATCTTTTTGTAGCTTTCTATATCGTATTCAATTTTGAAAAAAATCTATGGTGCACATTTTTTTAGGGTATGTATTATATCACAAATTAATATAATTTTATCATAAAATTTTATAATATTAATTATAAAAAAATATAATCTTTTTTTAATAATTATAAAATATATAATCTTGTTATAAATTAACGGAATAAAATATTCACTTACGCCATTTTTTGTTAAGTCATTTTTTATTAGGACATTGATTTAAACTCTCTTAAAACACTCATCCCCACAACTCCCTCACACACATGGAGGTTGGGGATTGGGTGAGAAGAAAAGAAAAAAAAAAAAAAAAATTGATCAATCAAAACTAAAAAGGATCAAGGGGAGACTCCCAAAAGAGATCTCAACCTTTATTCTTTTTGTTATGTCATTATACATTTGTGATTAATATTATAAAATTTTATGATAAAATTAACGAATTGAATTTGAATAAAATCTTATTGAACCGAGTTTGAACTTGCTGACAAAGGATTCTATTCATTTATAGCCGTAATTATGATTACATTTTATTTAAACATTTATACACCTAATCATATTATTAGGGGTGTGCATAATACCGCCAAAACCGCTGAAACCGTCAAAACCGTACCGAATCGCACCGCCAAGGCAAATTCGTTATTATTTGCCAATAGAACCGTCGGTTTTTGGTAAGAAAAATGGCAAATTCTAGTGACACTTTTATCAATCCGCCGGTTTCTATTTTTCTTCCAAACCGCACCGACCCGCACCGCTATTAAATCATGTTTTATAAGATTCTAAAAAAATTTTTTTACTTAAGTTTGCTTGTTGTTCTATACCTTAGAATATAGTATTACATTACTGCTCGAGGGAAATTCAAGATGTCAGTAATCCAAAATAAAGTTGGATTCTAATTCACTTTTCAATCTTTTTTTTTTCTGGCCATGTTGCTACACTTGCTGCATCAGAAGAAAGTTTCGCAAGATGCTTAACATCACGGTATCTCTCGTCTTTTTTTTACTCTTTGATTTAAGTTTTGTAATTTGAATTATATTTTTTATAAACCGCCAATCCGCCCGAACCGCCAAGGCAAATCCACCATTATTTGCCAACCGAACCGCCGGTTTTTGATAAGGAAAATGGCAAATTCTAGTGACACTTTTATCAATCCGCCACCCGCCATACGGTTTCTATTTTTCTCTCAAACCGCACCGACCCGCACCGTGCACACCCCTACATATTATACAACATTTTTTTTTTTGTTTTTGTGTGGTCATTTTACAATAAAAATAGACTTGCGGGTGGCGTCAAGCATTTAGCTTGAAAGCCTATCAGGTTTTTGTCCAGTCCATGCTCATACCTCAGGAGGTTAGCTTGGCCCCAACAAGGTTTAGGTTGGGCTGAAATTAGGGTTTAATTTGAGAGCCTTTGCTATGGTTCCACAAAATCTCCAAATAAAAATGATTTTGGAGGTCCACGGAGACGTGTAGATCGGCGGGGAAGCACAGTCGGCCTCTCATTGATAGATTGTGTTGAAATAATTTTCTGTATAAAATAAATAACTTAAAACAAATCTAACAAATAAAAATAAATTACTTACAAAATTTATTTACTGAAATGAATAAGTATAAAAATAGATCAAGTTGAGTGTGTGACACTCTGTCCTTAAGACAGATTCGCCCCGCTTCGGTGCTTACAGATAAATGGCGTCTGTCTCCCATGATACAATGATCTTTACAGAGATTGTAATAGCACTCTAAACAATCTGTACGGCGAACTAAAATATGTGTTTTATACTCTTAGAATTTTTTCTAAATATAATATGTATAATATATATGCAAGAGAGCACAAAGAAAAGCAAGAAGAGAATTTTTCGGATTGTCTAAATGCTGAAAAACTTCTAGTATTTATAGGCATAGAAGTGACAGTCCAAACAGGTACAAATTGAAATGAACAGATCTATTTTTTAATTGAATATGTGCAATTCAAATTTGAACAGATTTGCTGGAAAGCCAGTTTGAATCTATTCGAAACTGCTGGTAGTTTTCAATCTATTTAGAACAGTGTAATTTGTTAGGAATTTCGAACTGGAAGAGGCACAATTTTGGACATAAAATTTGAATTCAAATTTGACGCAAAAAATTTAAATTAATTTCGTCCAGAAAAATAATTTCCCTATAAGAATTTTTGGAAAAAATTCAAACGAATTTTGTCTAAAAAATTAATGTAAGGGCCCAACCAACAACCCGCACCCAGCCCGGCCCAGTCGGACGGACGGCAACGGTGGCACGTGTGTGTGGTGGTTTGAGCCGAAACTCACTTTGTCTATAACTCCTCCCTTCTATAAACTTGGGATGTCCCTTGGGGCCCAACCCAAGTTTGTCCACCTAGAACTTATATACACACACAAGCTCTTTTCAAGTTTCAATGTGGGACAATCCATTTCAAGGAAACCCATATTTTACTTCTTCAATTGTCTATTCCATGAACCCGAAAACGACGTCAACTTCCCATTCACTCATAACTGGTTTTGATGAACCGTCTTTACCGTGTGACTTGCTTTGCGGCAAAGAACACGTCACCTCTTTGGACTCACCCAAAAAATGTGTGAGATTCACTCAAATTTGGGCTCAAAGTTGGCCCAAAATAAGCCTAGAAAACCATAATTCCAATAATCCCCCACATTAATGGAATTTGGCGGAGAGAAAATGCAACAACATGACCTAATTACAGAGAGTACATAAATTGGAAATATTCTGCAAAGGATAGGTAGCTTTTGGCTTTGAACCTTCCCTTGTGAGGCACTATGAGATTTACTAGCTAACTAGTGAACATGATGTCTTGAACTATTCAGCCATTTGTGTAAATCAAGACAATAGAACTCACACAGTATATTACCAAACACAGTTTAGTTCTCACTATTGTGTTCATTTTGGCCCTGAACAACCTAGTCTTTCATAAGTGCTCTAGAGAATTGTAACCCTTCATAAATCTCATAGAACTGGCCCAGTTCACACTCATATAGGTGATTCTTATGAAACGTATCCTGCCATACTCCACTAGGTATTCCTAGATATAAGAATCATTAAATGTATTACTAAACCTAAAACACTACAGACATCACTATTTCATCATAGAAATGGGTAGGAGTTTGACTCCCCAATGTTCTTTATGAGTCATACACAACTCGGTTGTCCCTTTGAACCTTGATCTTGGGATCTCCAGTCAACTAGGTTGGATTGCCGTTGTGGTAACTCTCATCTAATAGGCTTAAGTCCCATTCCCCTTGATGAATTCTCAACTAACTCTCTTGCTAACCCTTTGGTTAGTGGATTCGCTATGTTGACTTTAGACTTTACATATTCAATCGAAATAATTCCATTAAAGAGTAGTTGTCCCTTGGTGTTATATCGACGACGAATGTGTCGTGACTTACCATTATACATATGACTCTGTGCTTTACCTATTGCTAATTGACTATCACAATGTATGCATATAGCAGGCATCGGTTTTGGCCACATTGGAATATCTTCAAGGAAATGACGAAGCCATTCTGCTTCTTCCCTAGCTTTATCTAAAGCTATAAATTTTGATTCCATTGTAGACCTAGCAATGCAAGTCTATTTGGAAGATTTCCAAAATACGCTGCCCTACCAAAAGTAAAGACATACCCACTGGTGGATTTTGAGTCTCTAGTATCCGATATCCAATTTGCATCACAGTATCCTTGAAGTACTGCTGGATATCTAGTATAATTTAGCCCAATGTTACGAGTAAATCAGAGATATCTTAGAACCCTAATAATTATTTTCCAGTGTTCTACTCTTGGATTACTCGTATATCTGCTTAATTTACTTACTACATAAGCTATATCCGGGTAAGTGCAGTTTATCAAGTACATTAAGCTTCCAATAATTTGGACATATTTTAATTAAGAAATACTTTCCTGTACATTCTTAGAAAGAAACAAATTAACATCCACAGGTGTTCTAGCAAGATGATCATCATCTTTGCTGAATTTGTCAAGTATTTTCTCAATGTAATGTGATTGTAACAAAGCATAACCTTCTGATGTTTTGGTAATTTTCATACCAAGAATTATATCAACAATTCCTATGTCTTTCATGTCAAAATGTTTATTCAATATTTTCTTGGTAGTTTTAATCATGTCATTATTACTACCTATGATGAGCATATCATCCACGTAAAGACATACTATAACATTACCATTATTTGTGTTTTTAATATAAACACATTTATCACATTTATTAATTTTAAATCCATTTGACTTCATTACCTTGTCAAATTTCTTATGTCATTGCTTTGGTGCTTATTTTAAATCATATAATAATTTAACCAATTTACACACTTTCTTTTCTTTTCCTGGAACAGAAAAACCTTCTGGTTGCTCCATTTAAATTTTTTCATCTAACTCACCATTTAAGAAAACGGTTTTCACATCCATTTGATGAATTTCCAGATTGTTCAAAGATACAATGGCAATTAGCATTCTACTGGATGTTATTCTAGTAACTGGTCAGTATGTGTCAAAGTAGTCAAGACCTTCTTTTTGCCTATATTCTTTGACCACAAGTCTTGCCTTGTATTTGTCAATTGATCCACTCGTTTTCATTTTTCTCTTGAAAATCTACTTGTACCCAAGAGGTTTACAACCTTGTGGCAAATCCATCAATTTCCAAGTGTGATTTTGTAAGATGGATTTAACTTCTCTATTTACAGCCTCCTTCCATAAAGGAGCCTCAGGACTGGACATAGCTTTTTTAAAAGTTAAAGGCTCATTTTCTAACAAAAATGTTAGAAAATCTTGACCAAAAGATTTTGAGGTTCTAGCACGTTTACTACGCCTAGGTTCATCTTTCTCATTTTGTTTTGTCTCTTACTCTTGTTGTTGATCTTGTTTTTTATCATAACTAGAACAACATCATAAGATCTTTTTTAGTACTAGTCTCTTGTCCAGTCTTATTAGGAAATATATGTTCAATCAACAATACATTCTGAGATTCAATAATAATATTTACATGCATTTTAGAATGTTCTGACTTATGAATCAAAAACCGATATGCATTACTATTCTTGGCATAACCAATGAACATGCAATCAACAGTTTTAGGACCTATCTTAGTCTTTTTAGGACTAGGAATAACCACTTTAGCCAAACACCCCCACACTTTTAAGTATTTGTAGGATGGTTCTCTCCCATGCCACATTTCATAAGGTGTTTGATTCACTTTCTTTCAGGGTACTTTATTAAAAATATAATTAGTAGAAAGTATAGCTTCCCCCCCAGAAGTTCTGAGGTAATCCAGAACTTATTAACATGACATTCCTCATTTCTTTTAAAGTCCTATTTTTCCTTTCAACAATTCCATTATGCTGAGGTGAGTAACAAGCAGTGGTGTGATGAATTATTCTATGTTCTTTACAAAATTCACCAAAAGGTGATTCATATTCACCACCTCTATCACTTCATAGTTTTTTAATTTTCTTATCAAGTTGATTTTCAACTTCATTTTTATATTGAATGAAATTTTCCAAAGCTTCATCCTTGGTTCGAATTAAATAAACATAACTATATCTAGTATAGTCATCTATAAAAGTGATAAAATATTTTTTCTTACCTCTAGTTTGAATTGATTTAAAATCACAAATATCGCTATGAATTAATTCAAGTGGCTCCGTACTTCGTTCAATTGAATGAAAATGAGTCTTAGTTAATTTTTCCTTATCACAAATTTCACATTTATGATTTAAATCAATGTCAAATTTAGGTAAACAATCCATATTAATTAATGTACGAAAAGATCCATAATTAACATGTCCTAGTCTACCATGCCACTAATTTAAAGACTCAAGCAAGTAAGAAGAAGATGTATTATTATTAATAACATAGGGTACAACAATCATTACATTTATTTTGAAAAGGCCATTTGACATGTAACCTTTTCCTACATACATCTCGTTTTTGATAAGAACAAATTTGTCACTTTCAAAAACTAGCCTAAATCTATTTTTACTCAACGGAGATTCGGAGACTAGATTCTTGTGAATGTCCGGTACATGCAAAACATTGTTGAGAGTGAGTTTCTTTCCAGATGTCATCTTCAGAATAATCTTTCCTTGTCCTTCAACTTTTGAAGTCAAGGAGTTGCCCATAAAAAATTGTTCACCGTTATCTACCACAGAATAAGATGTGAACATCTTTTTGTCGGCACAGATATGGCGAGTAGCACCAATGTCCACCCACCATTCTTTAGGATTTCTGACAAGGTGTGCCTTGAAAACAACTACAGAAAGATTTATGTCATTTACATCATTGAAATTTTGTCCACTTCGGTCATATTAGCTTAAGCAAGCTTCTTGCTTGATCTTCCTTTGCCTTTACACTCGCTATGGAAATCTTTGGCCCAATGTCTCTCTTTGTCACAGATGTAACATTTACCATTAAACTTGTACTTCTTAGTTTCCCCTCCTTTAGAACCTTGTGTGGAACTTTCTCCATAATACTTCCGTTTCTTTTCTTTTGGAGCATGTTCCACCATATTTGCCTTAGACTCCATTGGATGCTTACCAGCTCACTTCTCAAAATTACAGTTGTCCTCTTTAATCCTCAAACGTACAATCAATTCCTCTAAAGTCATTTATTTGCGCTTATGTTTGAGGTAGTTCTTGAATTCCTTCTAGTCTTATGATAATTTCTCAATTAGGGCAGCAACTTGGAAGAATTCACTGAGAGACATGTTTTCTACATGAATGTCATGCAGAATGAGTTGGAGATCTTGAACTTTGTTGATCACCATCTTAGAATCAACCATCACAAATAAATTTGCCTATTTCTTCAAGCCAGCATCTTCTGTTTTGTACTTTTTCTCCAAAAACTCCCAAAGTTCCTTTGCCGTCTTGATAGGACTGTAGACGTTGTATAATGTGTTATCAAGCCTGTTCAAAATGTAGTTTCGGCAAAGGAAATCAGCATGTTTCCAAGCATCGACTGCAGTAACCACTTGCCGGTCAGTTTCATCCTCTTTTAGAGTAAGAGCATTCTCACGAAGGAAATGCGCCAGGTTGAGAGTAGTAAAATAGAATATTATTTTCTGCTACCATCTTCTAAAATATGTTCCTAAGAACTTCTCTAGCTTTTCACCACGATTGACTGGCATAGTTACAACAGGAGGAGCGGTAGGAGTAATTGCAGTCACCGTACTAGTACTTGTTTGAGCATTAGCTTCATTGTAGACTCGACTTTCTTCGCGCGCCCCCCTTTCGGAGAGGCGCGAATTGGCCTCCTACAGTTCAGACTCCAGTCACGGTTCTGAATCTAATCCCACAAAGTGCAATGTGAGACTGATAAATGCCAAAGAGTCCATTCCGGCAAATCATTTTGGAAAATCAAATTTTTTAAATCAAATAATGCCAAAACTGGACTGCTTTGCCAGATTACAGAGTCGCCTTTATTTTTGAGAAATTTAGGAAACCCTGACTCATGCCAAAGGTCACGTGTCCGTCATCACCAAAGTTGCCTCGGCTCAGGAACTTGGGTACGAGAGGGGAAGGTTCTGAAATGAGCACTCCCGCTCGCCCGATCAAAGATCGGCCTCTACTAAACATAATATGTTGTTTTATAAATATGTGTTCTTATTCTGATTATTAGCTAACTTTACTATGTGGCGCACACAAGCAAGTATAGACTCAATCACGAGAATTGGAACAAAACAACTTATGTTTATTTTTTAAAATGGCTTGAAAATGCCACCCTCAAGTGGGCTAAAGCGCAGATTTGCCATCAAACATGATAGGCTTAAAAACATGATGTTGCCACTTCACAAAATGGGCTTAAAACTCATAATCATCTAGTTGTTCCAATTCAGGCAATCAAGCCTTCACCCACAAGCATTCATGCAGTTAAGCACTTAAGCAAATAGCCTCATGGCAAGCATGCTGTCATGGCAACACTCACACTCATGCAAGTATACTAAAGCGTAAAACTTACAGTGTACTCCGAACCAAAACAAAACCTAGTTAGAAATATGCATGATCCTAACTATGCAAGATGCCTAATACAACACATGCAATAATGAAACTAAATAAGCTCGGCTATCTAAGATGGTATATGAATGCAACAATTTGATAACATGCTTTGAAACACGTATTCAGAGAAGTGTATTGAAATACGATGCAGTTTGAATGATGCACCGAGCCCGGTACATGCAATACAAATGAATGATACCAACATGCAAAGCATAAGGTATGCTAATCAAAATGTGTCCCTAATCTAACCATCGAAAGTTGTGTCCCTAATCTAACCATCGAAGACATGCACACACACACGCACGCACGCTTATTATAACATTGTGCTCTCGTGAAGGAGGGTCCACATAAATGAGAGCTAAGCTAATCTAAGTTAAACTAATCAAACTAATCTAATTAATGTAATTAGACTAATTATTACAAATTAAAATAAAGAAATAGCTAAGCTAAGCTACTTAATTATTACAACACTTAATCAATTAGCAAACTAATTAATTAAATTATAAAACCAATGCTAACTAACAAGTAAAGCATCAAACTACGCTACCTCAGCAAGTTAAATATGCATGCACTCGGTTTTTTGCCTCGAAAAGCCCACCGATTTGCCCTTGAGAGGCTCTGTTTGCAGGGTTACTCCAAGAACTTTCTGCTCTACCTTACCAATTCCATGCTGAGGAATGTACCAGTGGCCTGCCGGCCATGAGAAACTCCTGTCGGCCAAAGAGAGGCACTGTCGGCCAAGGATGAAGCCTTGTCGGCCATTGATGATGCACTGCCGGCCACTGGTGTGCTGCATCACCATTCTGCAATAGAGCTCAAAATGGAGGGTCTTCCAAGGGTATGTTTGTACTGCACCCTCTCCTTATCATCTCAAAACATCAAAGGAGATGAGCTATTGGGTCTAAGACCACCAATCAAGCATTTTCAATGCATGATGGCCAAGGATCCAACTTGTACACATTCAATCAATGCACAAAAACAAGACTCAATACCACTACCTTATCATGGATGATCAAAGGCAATGGAGACAAAGGAAATTGGCTCATTTCATCACTTTGAGTATGAAATGGACCAATCTACCTTGTGTTCAATATAACGTCCGATTGAACACATGCAATGCACACATAACATGCTTATCTTGGTCATGTTTTACTTGGTTCAATTTTGTTCACACATTTTAACATTACCAAGCCATTCTTTAATTGATTTGTCCAATGTGAAAGTCCTCTAATGAGAGAGGGGTCAACCAAAGAATGGTTTAAGACATGAGAGAGATCATGCATTTGGCTAGGAGGAACCCTCAAAAGAGAGTTAAAGCCATTGAGCACAAGCTCTATCTCAAACTTAAACACAACCATGAGTTTAACCAACCCTCAAAACAAATGAAAAAATGAAGAAATAAAGGAGGTTGCAGAATTTCAGTGCTGAAGTGGCATGAAACACAAGACTATAACATGCAAATAACTCATGTACAACATGTTGAGAGACTTAAGCATTAAAGCTAGTGAAGAGCACTACACTAGAGGCATGCAATATCAAGCACAAATGACCAAAGCAGCTCTGGACAGAGCTTAAACATGCCAAAACAGGGGCTAAAATAAGCTGAGATAGTAACATGAAAAGCAAGAAAAACATGCTCATGTATTGGCTCGTAAACAAGGCTCAAAGCACAACTCTCAAAAGCAATGAAAGAGTAAAATATGTGAGAGTGTGACAAAGATATATGCATTGAAATTACATGTTAAATGATGCTACAACATGCAATCATCACAAGCAAAGCATGTTAGGGGCCTTAAAACACTAAGACTAAGCTAGTCAAGGCCATTTACACTACAACCATGCAAGGCAAAGCCTATATGACCAAGACCACTCAAAACAGAGTTAAAGCATGTCAAAACAAAGCCAAAAATAGGCTTGAACTAAGATTCAAAAAGGTAGAGAAGCATGCTCAAATATTAGGCCATCCACACATGCAAACAAGATACAAGGAGGGAAAACCACCCCCCTATTTTGAACCTCAAAACCAACTTTTTGCCACTGAAATTTCCTTGGAATTCAGTGGTTAAAAGGCTAAGAAAAGATTGTTTCAAAAGCTTTGAAAGATGGCTCAAAGGGCTTTACAAGCTAAAGAGCAAAGAGAGGAAACCACCCCCCCAACCAAACAAGGCTTAAACCACAATTTTAAAACCTTAAAAACAGAGTTTTTTAGAGGTTAAAACCAGCTTCAAAGTAGCATTCAAAGATGGCCAAACACTTAACCAAAACAAAGCTTAAAAGGGACAAGCTTATACCTTTGAAGCACAGCAACAAAACAGCTGAAATTCTGAGCCAAAACCAAGCTCAAGACCTCAAACCAAGCCTCAAAGAACCTCAGCTCCAAGGTGAAGGTGTTTGGTCAAGGTTCTTAGAACAAATGTGTTGAGAATTCCCACTTTCAAGAACAAAATCAAGAGAATGAGGATTCTAGAGAGAGAGAGAGAAATTTTGCTCACAAAATTTTGTCACCCCTCACATGCAAAAGGATGGCTTCTATATATAGAAGATACAAGAGGCTTTCAAAGAAATCCAGCCATCTACGTGCAAGCAGATGGGTCAATTTGTGGAAACAACTGTCAAAAATATCATAAAATATCTACTGATGCACTGGTGGCCGGCCGGCCATCAGTGGCCGGCAGGCCTCATCAATGGCCGGCAGGCCAAAATGCATGGCCGACAGTATCCAATAATGGCCGACAGTGCACCATAAACAACAAGCTGGAAGGACCAAAACATGGTCCAAAAATGAGAAAGAATGGATGCAGGGTTTGCAAATCTCAAGCCTGTGGCGTTCCGCCGCGGATTTCGAGTGCTCAACGAGCAATCACATTTGTCACTGGATGTACCTGCAAGGACATCCAAGTCTTAAGGACGGTGAAAAATGGGATGTCTACATCAGTAATCATGAATTTTAAATTATAAAACAAAATTATAATTAGAATTTTATACTAAACAGAAAATTAAACCATAAACACAGAATCTAAATTCTATAAATAAATAAATAAAAAGAAATAAGAATTGTAATTTTTATTTTCAATTAATTTGAAATAAAATATTTATTTAAACAAATTAAATCCACACAAGAAAATATTTTTGTAACACTTCAAAAGTTAAAATACTAAAAACAGAATTTTAATTAATGAAGACTCAGAAATGATTTCTCAAAACCAAAATTAATTTCTGACCAACTTAACAAATAAATATTCTAAATTGTTAATGACTACCAGTATATTACTACTTGTTGTCAAAGAAAATAAATAGTGTATAACTACTATTTGTATTTTCCAACCAAAATATTATTTTGTATAATCACATAAAATAATTTATGTAAAAAGAATAAAGGAAGAAAAGGAAACAAACGAAAAATTATGTATAAACAAAATAATTTGAATCTGTCTTAAGATTGTTGGAACAATCTTCTGTGTAAAATAAATAACTTGAAACAAATCAAACAAATAAAAATAAATTACTTATAGAATTTATTTACCAAAATGAATAAGAACAAATATAGATCAAGTCGAGTATGTGACACTCTGTCCTTAAGACAGATTCACCTCGTTTCGGTGCTTACGAATAAATGGCGTCTGTCTCCTAAGATACAATAATCTTTACACAAATTGTAGTACCACTCTAAACAATCTGTATGGCAAACTAGAGCTTGTGTTCTATACTCTCAGAATTTTTCCTAAATATAATATGTAGAATATATATGCAAGAGAGCACAAGAAAAGCAAGAAGAAAATTTTTCAGATTGTCCAAATGCTGAAAAACTTCTAGTATTTATAGGCATAAAAGTGATTGTTCGAACAGGTACAAATTGAAATGAATAGATCTGTTTTTGAATTGAACAAGTGCAGTTCAAATTTGAACAAATATGTTAGAAAACCAGTTTGAATATGTCCAAAACTGCTGGCAGTTTTCAATCTGTTTAGAACCGTTTAATCTATTGGGAATTTCGAACTAGAAAAGGCACAATTTTGGACAAAAAATTTGAATTCAAATTTTGTGCAAAAAATTTGAATTAATTTCGTCCAGAAAAATAATTTCCCTGCAAGAATTTTTGGAAAAAATTCAAACAAATTTTGTCCAAAAAAATTAATGTAAAAACCCAACCCATAACCCGTACCCGCACCCACACCCGGCCCGACTGGACAGCGGTGCACGCGTATGTGGTGGTTTGAGCAAAGGCTCACTTTATCCATAACTCCTCTCTTCTACAAACTTAGAGTGTGTAGACACCCCATTTTTTACCGCCCTTAAGACTTAGGCGCTACTGATGGTTTACCGGGTGATGAAAGATGTGCAGGGCAAAAGGTTCAATTTCTTCGGCAAGAGGAGAGTCAAACCCTAACCTCACACCCCATTTTGGACCAAAGCTATTTTGGATGGTTTTTAGACCTTAAAACCTTCTCTTTCAAAATATTTTTGAAATAAAGTTCCTACGATGTTCCGAGGTTCGCATTTCGTTAAATGTTACGTTTTTCGGTAAACCGAGCGAGGACAAAGTGGAAATGAATGAAAGAGAGATGAAATCTTTGAAAAATCTTTCAAAACACATTGTTTAGGGGTTTGGATTTGAATAAAATAGGAGTAGAGGGAAGAAACCAAGTTGGAGAAAAAGATGGGCATGAATCCCTAAGAGAGAGTCAAGCAGCCCTCGCTAAATTGGGCCTATCCTTTTTCATATTTGGATTTAAGCTATGAGGCCACCACCGTTGGAAATATTACTTCTGGGGCTTCATTTTTCACTTAAGAATCTCCTAAAGCCGAGTCCGAATGGGGGAGATATAATTGGTTGAAGTTGGGCATCATTCCGGTTGGACCGAAACTGAGTATCCTTCACTAAAAGAGGGATATCTCTTAGCACACTTAGAATTTTGAGGTTAGGCTTCCAAATTTGGAAAGACGACTTCTGGGGCTATAGTTTAGGCTCAAGAATGACCTAAAAAGGAGTCTAAATGAAGGAATTAGGCTTGCTTCAAGTCAGGGACTAGGGCTAATTTTTTCCATCGGCCTCTATGGAGGTCCGTCAGCCACAATTTGACCTCAGCAGCTATATGTCAGCCAAAAGTGAACCTTATCGGCCAAAAATGGTGGCCGGTCGGCCAGAAGTGTCCAAAACTCATATTTTTGACAGATGGTTCTCCTCCAGCTGTTTCCAGCAAGCTCCAGCTGTCCTATAATCAGATATTTTCGACCTTGAGCTCATTTTTGCAATATATGAGGCTATATCTCTCATTTTCAAAGGGTTGAACTTCTTGAACAAGTTTTAGGGGCCTCTCTCTCTAGAGAAGTTCTCTCTCTCTAGAAATTTTAGAGCAAAAGTTCAGCTTTTCACTCAAGCTTGCTCTCCTTCTTGACCTTGTGTGCATGCAAGAGGTATACTTGAAGATGTACCTCACCTTTGCCTAGGCATCCTTGATCAAACTCAACCACCATTGAGCTGAGGTTCTTTGAGGATCATTTTGAGCTCCAAAAGCTAGTTTTAGCTTAGAGTTTGGACCTGTTTTGCAGCTGTACTTCAACAGTAAGCATCTCTCTCTTTTAAGCTCATTTTGTACACTATCTTGGCCAACTTTAAATGTTTGTTTTGCCACACTTTTAAACTATTTTTGGCTTGGTTTTGAACTGAGGAAAACTCTATTTTTTCAGTCCTCAAAATGATGGTTTAGGCCTATTTTGTGTTAGGGGGTTGTTTCTTCCTTTTGTTCCTTAGCTTGCATAGCTTTTGAGCCATCTTCTAAGGCCTTTCAAAACAACTTTTCGTGGCCTTTCAACCACTGAAATCCAAAGAATTTTTGGTGGTAAAAACCCTGTTTTGAGGGCCTAAATAGGAGAGGGTGGTCTCCTCTGCTCTTGTCTTGCTTGCTAGTGTTGATGGCCAACCAAATGAGCATGTGTTTCTATTTCTTGGAGGCTTTGTTTAGGCTCATTTTTGTGACTTTCCTGACCTTCCATAACTCTGTTTTGGGCTGTCTTGCTCACGTCTTGCATGCTTTATACACTTGTAAGTGGTTTTTGGTCATGCATATTTGGTTTTGCATAGCTATGGTGTATTTGGTTTTACTAGCCTTGCACTTTGGGCCCCCTAGCATGTCATATTTGAGCTATTTGCATGATATGGAATCATTTGGTAGGTAATTTCAGGCCATAAACTTCTGCCATGCTCTCATGATTATCACTTTTTCGTTGTGTTTAAGAGTTGTGCCCTTATGCCTTATTTGTGAGCTAATTCGGGAGCCTATCTTTCTTTCCATCTTTGTTGTGAGTCCAGCATGTTTTTGCTAACATTTTGACCTGCCTTAGGTCCATTTTGAGTGCTTTAGGTCATTTGACCATTGTTTGGTATGGTTGTAGTATAAAACCCTCGACTAGCTTTGTATTTCGGGCCTCTTGGCATGCTTTATTTGAGCTATTTGCATGATTTAGCACCCTTTGGAATGTAATTTCATAGCTTACTTCATTGATAAATTCTCACATTTGTCACCTCTTCATCATGTTTGAGAGTTGTGCTATTATGCTTAAGTCATGGGCCAATGCATGAGTATGCATTTCCTTATGTTTTTCAAGCCATCGTTTCAGCATTTTGGCCACTGATTTAGGCATGATTGAGGTCTGTCCATTTTAGTTTAAGTCCATCTTGCATGTTTTTGCATGTTGGTGCAAGGTTAGTATATTGCATGTTGTTGCATGCTAATTGCATTGCATGACATTGTTGTTGGCATACTCATGTTGCATTAGCTTTGCTTGTATGATTAGGTTGTATTGCATTGAGTTGGCATGCCTTTGGCTTTGATAAGTCAATCATGTTGCATTGCATGATACTTGCATGCTCATATTGCATTAGCATCGTTTGCATGTCATTAGCTTTGTTAAGTTATGCATGCATTGCATTGCATTTTGTTTGGATATAGTGTTAGTCCAAACACGAGGAATGAGGGACATTTCATACTTGAAGTGATGAAACGTGCCTCAATCCTCGGTCACCGACCCTCTTGAGCATACATGATAGAGGTTAAGGCATTTATGTGTTTTTGTGCATTCATTTGCCATTGACTTGTGCAACTCGGCCTCTTTGGCCATCATGCATCGAGATGCATGATTGATGGCTCGAGAGTCGAGCACTACACTCCTTTGAGCCTTAGACATGATAAGGAGTGTGGTGGCACACACATTTTCTTGCAAATACATTGTCATGCCTCTGTTTGTGCTCTGCTGCAGCAAAAAGGAAAGTTTGCGGGAAGCAGTGGCCGATCGACTACTTTGTCTGCCGATCGGCTAATCATAATTGGCCGATAGCCTCAAAATTGGTCGATGACCATTATCCTTTGGCCAATGGCCATACCTCTTGGCCGATGACCTCTCAGCATGTCCATGAGGTGGATCAGAAGTGTTTTAAAGATTGGCACAATTTTCAGAGGTGCAGAACAGTGCAAAAAGAGGTAACATGAGGCATGGCAACGGATTTCCGAGCAAATTCGATCGAGCATGCATATGCCCCTCTTCTCGAGGCCATTTTAACTGCTTTGTATAGTTAGTTAATTTGTAATTAATTAGTTAGTGTGTTAGCTAATTCATCGTTGTAAATTCTTATTTAGCTTAGCTTAGCTAATATTCAATTTGATTATGTAATAATTAGTCTAATTAGATTATTAGATTAGTTAGAATTGCTTAGCGTAGCTAGCTTGTATTATTCATTCGGACCCTCCGTCGAGAGGGCCAATTTTGTAATAAGTGTGCATGAGTGTGTGAATGTCTTCCAGCCCCACGTCTTTCTCCTTTTTACTTACCTGCTTTTAATGGTTAGTTTTAGGTCATGTTTCAATTAGCATCCTTATGCTCGTATGTTTGCATCATTCATTTGTATTGCATGCACCGGGCTCGGCGCATCATACTAACCGCGTAGCATTTCAATTCCAACTTGAATATGTGTATCGAGTTGTCACATTTCACATGCCACTCTTAAATAGCCGAGCCTATTTCCAGTTGCATTTCGCATATGTTGCATTAGCCATCTTAACATAAACTAGGATCATGCATTGATTACTAACTAGTTGTTGTTTTGGCTTGGAGTACTAGGTAAGCATTTATGCTTTAGCATCTTGCATGAGTGTGAGTGTTGCCATGAGGCTATTTGCTTATGTGATATAACTGCCTGAATGCCTATGGGTGATGGTTGGATTACTTGAATTGGAACAATTCATTAAAATGCGAGTTTTAAGCCCACTTGAGAGTGGCAAAATCATGTTTTCTAAGCCCACTTGAGGGTGGCAAATCCACGTCTTAGCCTACTTGCGAGTAGCATTTTCAAACCATTTTCAAAAAAACCAACATGAAATGTTTTGTTCCAATTTAGACGATCCAGTCTATACTTGTATGTTGTGCGCATCACATAGTAATTCTAGGTTAATAACCGGAATAAGAGCACATGTGTTTTCAAAAACAAGATATCATGTTAGTAAAGGCCGATCTTTGATCGGGCCAGCGGGGGTGCTCATTGCATGACCTTCCCCTCTTCTACCCAAGTTCCCGAGCCGAGGCAACTTTGGTGATGACGAATACGTGACCTTAGCCACAAGTCAGGGTTTCCTAAATTTCTCAAAAATAAAATATTTAGGTGGCGACTCTGTATCTGGCAAAGCAGTTCATGTTTGGCACTTCTTTCTTAAAAATCAATTTTCCAAAACGATTTGCCAGATTTGGACTCTTTGGTGATTTATCAGTCTCGCATTGCACTTTGTGGGATTAGATTCAGAACCGTGACATTTTAGTCCGAACTGTAGCATGAAGCCCTCGGGGCGCGTCTACAGGGTGCCCCTTTGGGCCCAACCCAAGTTTGTCCACCTAGAATTTATATACACACACAAGCTCTCTTCAAGTTTCAATGTGGGAGAATTCATTTCAAGGAAACCTACATTTTACTTCTTTAATTGTCCATTCCATGAACCCGAAAACAACATCAACTTCTCATTCACTCATAAATGGTTTTGACGAACCGTTTTCACCGCGTGACTTGCCTTATGATAAGGAACACGTCACCTCTTTGGACCCACCCCTAAAGACATGTGGGACCTACTCAAATTTGGGCTCAAAGGTGGCCCAAAATAAGCCTAGAAAACCATAATTCCAACAGAGAGTTGAGCATCCACCTGGCCATGAAATTCCTTTAAGGACACCTTTGTTGATTTGCTCTTTGCAGATTTACTTTTGATTGCTTTGTGATTTGCTCTTTGCTAGTTTGCTCTTCTTCAAGGATAACTTTCTTCATTCTCTCTCTCTCCCCTTAAGCATTTTTAGTTTCACGAAATCGAGCTCAGTGGCAGCATTATTTGGAGGAGAATCACACTTTCTGAACACCTCAATGAAGTCGCATCAGTTTACATCAGTCCAGCAAAGAAACTAGAAGTGCCGTGGGCCTCTGTTTCTAAGTTGACCGACGGAGATTCAAGCAAAGCTCCGGTCACGAGGTATAATGTAGGTCTCTATTTATATGGAAATCTTGGTACATCATAATTGTGGTTGCGATATGCAAACCTCAATTGAGCAACCATCAAAGAAGGAAGACATTTGAGGTCAAACATCTAATGCATGGAACACACCAAATAGAGTGCTCATTGAACAATGGCCAAATTTGGCCATTGTGTCCGCTTTGGCATCAAACAAAATGGTGATGTCAAGTAAACCTGGCTTACTAAGTGCTAATAATCAAATGAGAGATGTAATGGGCACCTAGCAACGAAAAGGGGATGAAAATGTGGGAGCTTGTAGAAATAGAGCTTTAGTTGAACTAGATATAGGAAACACATAATCTAGTAAGGGTGATGGTCTTGATGGTGATACACTAGCTATGTCAAGTAAGTCTCCAACATCTTGGAGTTTTTTGGTTAAAGAAGAGATTAACAAGGTGTCAAAATTGAAGTATAAAATAGGTGCCCATACGATTGAGAACCTAGTAGATGGCATGCACAATGTCTCTGTTGAGATTTCTAAAAAAGGTTTTCTCCGATGGGAAAATGCATTGGTTGGATACTTCATTGATAAAAGATTTTCTTTCCATTATGTGAAAATTTGGGTAGAAAAACTTTGGAGAAGTCTTCTTAAAGATGTTGTGTCTATTGATAATGGATTCTTTATTTTTAAAATAGAAAGTGAAGAGGCTATGGACAAAATTTTGGAAGATAGCCCCTATTATGTTGGGGCTAGATTGATTGTTGTTAAAAAATGGCAACTTAGGCTAAAACTATCGAAATGTGAATTTTGGAGTGTGTCGTTGTTGGTGAAATTGTATAATGTTCCTCTGGAGTTTTGGACTGAAGAAGGTTTGGGTTACATTGCTAGCATCATTGGAACTTCTCTTTATTTGGATGAGCCTACTTTTAACAGAAGTAGATTTACGTTTGTGAGAATATGTATTGAAATACCCGCAAATAAAGAGATTCCCGAGTCCTTCAAAATAAATCTTGGTTATGGTGACCCGTATGAGGTTAGAGTTGAAATTCCATGGAAGCCTCAAAGGTGTGATGTTTGTAAGACATCCGGTCATACCACTAATTTGTGCTTGCAAAAGCCAAAGACATTAAATCCTTCTTTTTTCAAATAAGAGTGGAGAGTCAAGGAGACTAAAACACAAATTTTGACTAATTGGGAAGTGGTGAAGAAGAAAAAGGGAGAGATGATGTGCAAGCTTCAACAACAGAGATAAACGAAGATAAATGGACACAGTCTTCCGACCCCTCTATATCTAATGCCTTTGAAGTTCTTAAATCTTGTGAAATGAGAGAGTTTGGGAATGGTGAATCAAGTCAAGAGTTGTTGTGCCAAATAAATATTCTAAATCATAGAGGGAGTCCATCTCCAACAAACCCCAGTAATGAGGAGACTTCTAAGAGGAAAGAGTCTAACTACAATACGCAAATGGTGGTATTCATGTACCATAAATAAATTAATATAAGCCATTGGATCTTCTTTTTTGATCTGGGCTGTCCACCAAAAAGATTTGTTAACCGGTTACAACCAATAAACAACAAAACCTATGGTGTCTTTCTCTTTTCTTCTCTCTTTTGGTCTCTCATCTTCCCTTTGTCTCTTTGTCTACTTTTTTGGTGAATAACTCATGGCCACATCTTGATGTTTAGAATATGTCTACTTGAACCCAACACAGATTTTGATGCTGAATGTGCTACTCAAAATCTTGCACCGGCTGCTAACAATAGGGGATATAAATCTTTTCGTCAGCGATACCGACAAAGAAGGCTCCACTCATCCCCTATTGTTGGTGGTGCTTTTGGGTTTTGTTTATTTATTTATTTTTTTTGGGAATGCTTAACCTAATAAATTAGTAATACCTTTGTGAGAATGGTGATTGTTGATTTGTAATATTTCTAGGTGTATTTGCATGGTGATAGGAACATGATTGTGATGAAAGTTTTTTTTTCCCCCCTTATGAGGGAGGAGGTGTTGAGGAATTACATCTCAGTATATTTATAAAAAAAAAATAAATAAATAGACTAATGATAAATTTATAAATTTTTTAAGGGTGAAACACCAATAAATCTCAAAAGATGATCTTGTGAACGGTTTAGTCCTCCTTTTTTTTTTTTAATGAACCCAAAGGTCCCATTAAAATAGAAATCACACAAAAAGGTAGTCACTTACACGTTTGGATTTAATTTTTTAGGGATAAGAGGTTTTGGATTTTATCTCCTTCAGGAACAAATCCCACATTACAAATAAGAACGTAACACTCTAATGTAATACTCCAATAACGTAACACTCTAATGTTAAATACTAAAAAACTCCTTAGTATACTTTTCTTAAATGTAACAACCTAATACTCTAAACTTTTTTCAAATGTAACATTCTAATGTAACACACAAAAAAACATCTTAATGTATTTTTTCCAAATGTAACACTCCAATCAATGTAATTTCGAACGTAACACTTTGATGTAACACACTAAAAAATTACTAAGTATATTTTTTTCAATCCTAACACTCACAGTTTGAAATTATACATTTATCCAAAGTTTATTAAGGAATTTTTGTACTCTTTTTGGAATGGTTTAAACAATCTCACACCCTTTTTTGGAGTGTTACATTGGATTATTATGTTTGGAAAAAGTATAGTAAAAAAAAAAATTGTGTGTTACATTAGAGTGTTACACTAAGGAGTTTTTCTAGAGTGTTATACTAAGGAATTTTTTTTGGATTGTTACGTTTGGAAAAAAATACACTAAAGAGTTTTTTTGAAGTGTTACATTGGACTGTTACGTTTGAGTGTTACAGATTAAAATTATACATTTGCTCAAAACTTACTAAGGAGTTTTTGTTCTCCTTTTGAAATATTTAAAGAATCTCCCATCCTTTTGGGATGTTTGAAGAATCCCATATTTCACGAACTTTTGTACTAATTTTGAAATATTTGAAAATCTTAGGTGCCGTTTGGTAACACTTACGTTTTCAGTTTTCTATTTATATTTACAAAAATTTTAAAAACTCAAATAAAAACTTGTTTGGTAAAATTTTTGATTTATAAATCAGTGGTCTCAGTTTATAAATTTGGCCAAAAAATGAAAACACAAAAAACGTGTTTCCATTTTGAGTTTTCAGTTTTTTTTTTTTTTTTACCACCTAACACTAGCCACCACCTGCCACCATTTTCCACCACCCACCACTCGCCACTACCATCCACCACCCGCCACCACCACCCACCTGCCACTACCACCACTCACCACCCACCTGCCACCACCACCATCCACCACCAACCATCCATTACCACCAGCCACCTGCCACTCACCCGCCACCACCACCTACCACCCACCACCACCACCACCACCACCATCACCCACCGACCTGCCACCAGCACCCGCCACCAGCACCCACTCATTACCACCTACCACCCGCTACCATCACCCACCCGTTACCATCACCCACCACCACTACCACCACCATCCGCCACCTACCTGCCACCATCCGCCACCGCTGGCCATTCGCCACTCACCTACCACCACCACCCACCACCTGTCGCCGCCACCACCACCACCACCACCACCACCCGCTACTGTCACCCACCCACCCACCACCACCACCCGCCACCACCTACCACCACCCGCCATCCGCCACCCACCTGCCACTGCTACCCGCCACCATCACCACCACCACCACCACCCACTCGTTACCACCCGCCACCGTCACCCACCTACCCACCATTACCACCCGCCACCACCTAGCACCACCTGCCATCCGCCACCCACATGTCACCACCACCCACTCGCTACCACCCACCACCCGCCACTGTCACCCATCCACTCACCACCACCACCCGCCACCTACCTGCCACCACCACCCACCTGCCACCACCACCTACCACCCGCCACCACCACCACCACCACCACCACCCACTCGCTACCACCCGCCACCATCACCCACGCACCCACCACCACTACCATCCACCACCACCAGCTACCCACCACCCACCGTCACCACTTTCCACCACCGTCTTCCGTCGTTACCGTCACCCATCCACTCACCACCACCTACCCGCCACAACCACCCACCTGCCACCACCACCCACGACCCACCACCACCAACTCGCTACCACCCGCCACCATCACCCACCCACCCACCCACCACTACCACCACTTCCACTTACCGTCACCACTTTCCACTACCGTCTTCAGCCGCCACTCGCCATTTCTCACTCTTTTTTATATTTTAAATTTTTTAAAAACATTTTGTCAATTACCAAATGCGTTTATAGTTTATGTTTTTCTAAAAATAAACAAAAATCAGTTTATAAAATTTTTGTAAATATAAACTGAAAACGTAAACGTTACCAAACACACCCTTACCTTTTAAGTCATTCCAAATAAAAAGAATTTTCATATAAGAATTCATTTCAAATTTGATTCTCATAGGTTATGTATTTTACAATTCTAGCATGAAAGAAGTATATATATAAATATAATAGATATAAGGGTATAACTGTAAATATAATTTCCAAATAATATATTAAATTTACCTTTTCAAAATTAATGGAACTCATTGGTCTAGAAGAAAACTCTTGGGACTAATCGGATCACCATTCCTCAAAATGGGATTTATAAGTAAATTTTTTCATTTTTTTTATTAATCTGTAATTATTTTATAAAGAGTTTAATGATCTGTAATTTTCTCGAGAAAATTTTGTTGTGGACCCATTGAATGACTAACTTGGCAAATTTTGAGTGATTATAGTAAAACATCACATTTACAGGTTTTTATGTCTGTATAATAAGTAGCTAATTAGTGAATTCAAAAATATTAATTGGTGTATTAATTGAAAAACTTAATTAAAATTATCTTAAAAAATAAAAAATAAAATACAGTTATTAATATCTATAATCCACCTTCAATAAATATTTAATTTGAATTTTTTCAATAACACAAAAAGAATAAAATTAATATATTGTTACTATTATAATAAATATATAAAGTTCTAAAATTGCTCTCCACGAGTTATAAGGCTTAAGTGGTAAGTGACTTCATAAGTAGTGATAAATAGGTTCAAAACAAGTACTAATAAAGTTTAGAACAAGTGGTAGGCTAGTTCAAAATGAGTAGTAAGTCGTTTCATAACAAATGGTAAGTAAATTCATAGAGCAGTAGGTAATGTCATACATAGTAAGTAATTTTATTAGTAAATATAATTTCATATATAACTCATTAACAAATTATTATTATTTTTTTTAATTTTATAGGAAAGCACGAGACTCAATATATTGTATATCCAATAGTAAGTCATCTAATAAAGTATATTAGAGTACAAGATAGATCTCAAAAGGCATAAAGAGAACCTTTACTTAGGGAGGATACGAGTCTCCACATAGGGAAAAAAACAAACTTCCAAGTGGAGAGGAAAAAAAACCTCCATGAAAAAAGAAAACCTCTACACAGAGAGGTATTATTACAAATAATAATAATAATAATAATAATAATAATAATAATAATAATCAAAATAATCACTATCAAACAAACATTACTAATTACCTTTACGATACATTCATCATTGCAACAGATAACTGTGAGGTTTTCTTACAAAACATCAATCAACCACCAAAATAGTAATTAGAAAACCTCTACACAGAGAGGTATTACACATTAATCCCGCTTTTACATTACAAATTAAAATATTTTGGATATGAAGGAATCGCCTAACGTATAAAAACACGTTTAGTAGTGTCGGATCTCAGTCATGAATCAGATTTGAATCTTGATCTGAAAGTTTACTCGGTGATCAATTGATAATGGAGATGGGACAAACAACAGTAGCTAACATAGTGATGAACAAGAAAGAAAAAGAAAAAAAAAAAGAAAAAAAGAAAAAGAAACTGTGGGAGAAAAAATGGAGGGAAAAAGAAGGCTATAAGTATATAATATTATTCTTGTTTTGCTCAATGTTGTCTTCCATCTGTAATAAGCATAAACAAATTAATTAGGAAATAGCAAGTGAAAAACGATAAGTACAATACTAGGTGGTAAAATGGATAGTAAGAGGTAGGTTGAGTCACAAAGAGTTGCAAATAGAATGAAAATGAATGGTAACTGTTGTGTTTTTGAATGGTAATCACTACAACAAAAAATGGTTTTCATGGCACCAAATGCACATCGTGGATACAATTCTACGACGCGCAAGGTAACGTCGTATTATAACCAGTCATGGAAAGTCATTCACTTTCAACGGCATGTTGTAGTATGTTGTAAAAGTCCTTTAATAGTGGATCTTGTAAGTCGTATTTGATTTTTCTACAACTATTTTTGCACGCCGTTAAAAACCTTTTAACAACGGATCTTGTGTGTCGTGTTTGATTTTTCTACAACTACTTTTGCACGTCGTTAATTCTTGGGACAAATCACAACTCTCCTTACTCATTGTAAAATATGTAATATGACGACTTATTATGCCTACTGTAAAACATGTAGTTTTTTTATTTTTTTTAATTTTAATTCAGCAGGTTCTATTTGACTAATTCTATGCAATCTAACAAACATTACAAACAAGCCTCACAAAACATCAATCAACCACCAAAATATTGTTTGAAACATCAAAAAAAAATACGTATATATATATATATCCATAAATTATAAACATTCAACAATTGTCTATACATTTCAAACATTTGAAAACTATATCCTTAAGTTCTAAACTGTCCAAAAAGTTTAAACCATCCAAAACTATGCATATAAATATATCCAAAACTATTCAGAGATTATCTAAAACTACCGACAACAGTTCCTATAGCAATTGCAGCTGCAGCGAACCCACTTGCTCCTATCACAGGGACGAGGGTGCCCAATGTATGAGCTAAGGCACCTAAACTTGCAGCAATAGCTGGAGCAACTAACCCTATTGCTAATAAAATATGAATTCATTGGAAAAAAAACACTCATGTCATCTGATGCTAAATGCATTATATTTGATAACATTTAAAAAAGAATGTTATTAAAAATGTTATTAAAAATGTTTTTTTTTTTTTGTAGTGGGGATATGTTACTTCTTTTGATGTCTGGTCTACGATAATTCAACCATCTAAGCTTGCAACTCTTTCTACATTGCTTTAAACTTGCATTTATCAAAACAAAAATAAATAAATCAAAAGAGCAAAAAAAAAAGATCTAAGTGAAACAATAATTGAAGAATGAGTAGAAGAAAACATAAAGAGAAAAAAAAAAGTTTCAACTCTCTTTGGGAGGTTTCTCTATTTGCCTTCTCCATGAACTTTAATATAAGCTGCAAGTATTCTATCTTTTAATAGAGTAGTTTGCCTCTTTTGCACATCAGATAACATCTCAATTAATTCGAACACAATGAAAGACACCAATATACACTTGTATAAGATTCATATAGGTGACCAGAAGTAAACTTGAAGCATTTCAGTTACTGCAGGAACAAATTAACACATTATAAAATCAATTATGAAACTTCAGGGGTGAAACGCAGCCAGAAAATTGATCCCAGGTGAAGGAATCAACAAGTCAAACTCCAAATTTATTAAATAATTAATCATTTCAATACCGTAACAATGGTTACATCATCCTTCCATTATGTCATAATCTACTCATTCTGATATTCGACATGGAAACTCTAAATTTATTAAATAATCATTTTCTTGATCTTAAGAGAACATAACAACATTACACTTAAAATCATGATATCACGCAAGAATAACATTACTCAAGATTTAAGCAAGTTCCAATTTATTCAATAATGTTTCATAGGATTAATTAAAATGTGGCAACCATATTCCCCAAAGTCATGAAACCATCAACTTAGGGCACTTTTCAAGTCTAGAATATGCAAATACAACTTCAACACAAAGAATTAGTTTCAAGTGTCATAAACTAACATGTATCTCATAGATTTAAATAAAATAATTTAAATCATGCTTTTCATACCAATTCACTTAATCATGTCTTTGAACGCTTAAGAACAAATAACACAAAGGTAATAATTTTCAGCGTTTTTCTTTTAGAATAACAAGCCAAAAGAATGGATTTGTAAACCATTTGGGATCTCTTTAGGTTATGAAATTTGAACACAACATAGAACAAGTCCACTTTCATTTCAAATTTTCTTTTATTAGTTACGTAACATAACCAAAGATTTATCTATAGGCCATTTACTATGTTCTGTCCATATTCTCAACAGTGAGCGGTTCTAAAGAAAATTACAAGCTCATACCAAATGAAGTCAAATGATCACGATATTTTTACTGGAGATAGTTCAATAAGTTAGGAAGATATTTCAAGAACTCTAGAGCTAAAATCACTTTATGACGAAGAACTCATTTTTGGAAGAAAACTGGTATATTCAAACAGTGAGTTCAGTAGACTCCAGCACAGGTATGCTGAGTTAGAAAAATGAACAGAGGCATCAAACAATGTCCAAACTAAGTGAGACTAGAACCATTGGAAAGGTATTTGAGTTAGGGATATTTTATCAGAGGATGAAAAGTCTAAAAATCACATCAAGGGGGTGAAAATACAGGTTCAAGTAGTACTAGTCTGTTCCTGTCGCGTTTTAGAAAAATGATCATAACTCTCTCAATAATAAATATTTTTCAGTGATTCTTGTGTACATAAAAAGGTATCTCATATAACTAAAATTTGGCACTAGTTTCACTCCATAAGGAGGCTTTTAGAGAAAATGGCATAGAAACAAAGTGAGGGTCTCCCAGAAATCTATAGGATCCAACCGTAAAGGCAAGAGGCTTTCAAAACTCAAAACGCATCCCATGATCTTACAAAAATGCGAGTATACCAATAACTCATTGATAGAGGGTATATCAAGATTTCAGAGAAAAATGATTTTTTCTTTTTTTGGTGAATTTTAGAAAATCAACAAAGTTAATGCTTATGAACAAAATCAGAGTAGACAGGGGCTAAAATCATACCAAGTGTTAAGCTCTACTTTTATTCAATCAATTTTCACCATACACATACATGATACAAAAATACACAATCAAAACAACCAAATATCATATATAGGGGAGGAGAAGGCAAGGGTGTCACAAAACATAAAATGAATTCCTGAGCTAACCCATTAAGTTGAAACCAAAAAAGGGAATATATCTTAACTCCTTTATAGTTGAATCCTCACTGCGTTTCATTGTATAAGCTAAAACTTTAGGAGGTGAAGGTAGCCAATCATCCTCTTTCTTATCTTCACAATCAACAACCTCTATGAATTTCTCATTCTTATCTACCTTCTCAACCTAAATTCAAATTAATACCAACACTCAAATCAATTTCCACTACAACAAATTTGGAAGTTGACAATGCCCTGACAAATAGAGAATTCGCAAATGAGTTGTAATAAATGGCTTACAGAATTTCTTAATAATGTCATAAAGCCCAAAAGTATTGAAATAGGTCACAACATATATCATAGTTGTAATAGTTGCCACCATTATGTAATGTTTGTAATGACTGTTATGTAGAGATTTTAGGAATTATCTCTTGTGATTGTTTCCTATTTGTAGATTACGAAATAGCTTGATTGTTTCCTATTATTATATCTGTAGATTAGGAAATAACTTGATTGTAGCTTTGATTATAGGAATAGCTCAATTATAGGACTTACTACTTACTGGTGATCTATCTCTATAAATAAGTAATCGTATAATGTATTGAATTAAGATGAATAAAATTATTCTTCTCAAAGTCTAATTTGAAAGTTAGTATCAAAGCCTTGAAATAATCATCATCATCCTTTCATTAAATCCATATCACCATCAAACCATAGCCAAGTCAGATTTTGAAACATTTGGCACCAAGTCTGCTCCCATTATCATTCAATCCAAAGGCTCATCATTCAATGAAGGGATTGTACTCAATGAGACCAATTATGATACGTGGTCTCAAATCATGGAGATGCATATTGCCGAGAAAAAGAAACTCTCCTTTATTCGTGGCAATTCACAGCCACCAATCGAGACGGATGATGGATATGAGAAATGGTATGTAAACAATCAAAGGGTCAAGAAATGGCTATTGATTTCTATGTCCCCAAACATTATGAAGCAATACATTCGCCTATCCACCGTTTGCGATATTTGGAAAGCTCTTTCTCAAGCTTTTTACGATGGAACAGACGAATTACAAGTATTTACCTTGAACCAGAGGGCCTTTTCTACCAAACAGAGTGACAGAACACTCTCTGTGTGTTATGGAGACTTAATTGAAATTTGTAGTGAATTGGATCATTGTGAAAAGGTGATCATGGAGAGTGAAAAAGATGTTGCATCCTATCAAAAATCAGTTCAACGACTAAGGATGCATATTTTTCTTGCTGGATTAGATAGTGAATTCGAACAAATTTGTGGTGAAATTTTAAGAAGGATCTAATTCTCGCATTATAGGAATGTTATGTACTGGTCCACCATGAATGTGTTTGACCGAAACGATGAATGTTGAACTTGGAAATTCTAAAGCTTCCGCCATGGTGACTCAAAACTGTTCTAATCAAAATTGGCCTCCTCAACACCAGCAGGATCGATCGAAGCCTGTCCCTCTTAAGACTACTACTTGTGTCGATAAATCTTCCTACAAATGCACTCACTGCAATCAAAGTAGTCATACCAAAAATCAATGCTACGAACTTGTGGGTTATCTAGAATGATAGGATCATAGCCGTGATTCACAGAAAAGGAATTCTAAGAAGACCTCTACTACTGTGGTTATTGAAACAAAGACAGAGAATGATATTACTGAAGCATTCTCATCATTAGCAGTAGCGGTAGGTAATGATGGTAAGGTTTTAAATATTTCTACACCTGTTTCTAATAGTGCATGGATAATTAATTCCGATGCTATAGATCATATGACATTTGATTCTAAACAAGTCTTTCCTCTTAAACCTTCTTCACAAAATTTTGCTTCCATTGCTAATGGTACCTCAATTCCGATTATTGGAGAATGATCCTTGTCCCTCACTGACACTTTGAATTTAGATTCTGTTTTGATTGTTCCATCTTTAGATTATAATCTCTTGTCTGTTTCCCAAATAACCACTACCTTATTTTGTGTTGTCATTTTCTGGCCTGATTTTTGTGTGTTTAAGGACATCCAAACAAGGTAGACGATTGGTTGTGGTGTTAGGCGAGGGAAGCTGTATTACTTAGACTTGGTGTCAAAGAGTTCGAACCGGTTGCGTCATGCTTTAATGATAGGCGGTTCTACAGGTGAAAAGAAGAAATCTGAGATATGGTTATGGCATCGACGTTTGGGGCATGCTTCATTTGGTTACCTGAAGAAATTTTTTCCTAATTTATTTGGAAAAATTGATATTTCCAGTTTCAAATGTGATGTTTGTGAACTTGCAAAGAGCCATCGTGCTTTGTTTCCATTAATTTTGAATAAAAGCCCAGTTCCTTTTATGATCATATATTCTGATGTTTGGGGTTCATCTAAAGTTACTAACTTGGATGGATCACGTTGGTTTGTTACTTTTATTGATGATTATACTAGGATGACTTGGGTATGTTTGATGAAGTCCAAAAGTGAAATAAACTTGTTATTTCAAAATTTTCATAAAATTGTTCATAGTCAGTACATTGCATAGATTCAGGTTTTCCGCTGTGATAATGGAGGTGAATATTCGAGTCTTGAATTGAAGTGGTATTTGGAAACCCATGAAACTATTCATCAAACTACTTATTCTGATACACCCCAGCAGAATGGGGTTGTGGAGCAAAAAAATCGGCACTTGTTGGAAGTTGTTCGTGCTTCGTTGATAGAAGCCCATATGCCAGTTTCTTATTGGGGATACGCACTTACCTCCGCAACTTATTTGATCAACCGAGTACCTTCCAGCACCATTGATTTTTGGACACCATCTCAGCCTCTCGCTGAAGCAATTGTTGCTTCCGTCACCCCTAACTTACCTCTCCATGTGTTTGGTTGTGTAGCATTTGTACACCTTCATAAGCATCAGTGCACCAAGTTAACTCCTCGAGCATTGCGCTGTGTCTTTCTAGGATATGCTGCTTCTCAAAAGGGGTACCGCTGCTATCACCCTCCTACCAAACGCATGTTTGTTACGTTGGATGTCATTTTTCATGAAGACTCTATGTATTTTTCCTCTGAACCTGAACTTCAAGGGGAGTACCAGGAAGAAGTTCAAGCTCTAGACTATGACTATAATTTTTTGATCTCTACCAAAGGGGAACTCTCTGAACCTGGTAATCAGGATGTGAATAATGAGAACCTCTAAATCGGTTGAAAACGATGCGAGTGAATTAGATTTGTGTAGTATACCTTTGGACCAAAGTGGTGATGAACACCTAGACAATGCTGCACACCTAGAAAATGAAGTTCCAACTCCATTTCTGTCCGAATCCCTCACACCACAAGCCGCTGATACACCAAACTAATCACTTGCTGAGGATGTTCCTAAACCATCCAGAAAACAGCTACCACCGCGTCAAACCAAAGGTATCCTTAAAACCACATATGAACCTGAACTTTCTAGTAAAGTTAAATACCCCATAGTCATTATGTGTCTAACCATCGTTTGTCAAAATCAAATAAGTCATTTGTAAATCAATTATCTGTTGTATCTATTCCTAAGAGTATGCAAAAAGCCTTAGCCGACCCAAGGTGGAAAACTGTTATGAATAAGGAGATGAAATCCTTACAGAAAAATGAAACTTGGGAACTTGTTGATCATCCACCGGGGAAGAAAACAGTTGGATGTCGGTGGGTGTATACTGTGAAACATGAAGTAGACAGTACGATTGAAAGCTTTAAAGCAAGACTTGTGGCAAAAGGGTACACCCAAACTTATGGGATTGATTATATAGATACATTTGCACCTTTAGCTAAAATTAACATAGTTCGTGTCTTGTTGTCTCTAGCTACGAACCTGGATTGGCCATTACAACAATTTGATGTAAAGAATGCATTTTTTCTTGGCAAGTTGTCCGAAGAAGTCTACATAGATTTGCCACCAGGATGCATGATACCAGAAGTGCATTGTCGGAAGGTGTGTAGATTAAAGAAAGCTTTATATGGGTTGAAACAATCTCCTAGAGCATGGTTTGGAAGGTTCACAAAGTCTATGAGAGTCTTTGGCTACCATCAAAGTAATTCAGACCACACTTTATTCTTGAAAAACCAGCATGGTAAGATCACTACCTTTATTGTGTATGTTGATGACATGGTGGTCACAGGAAATAATCCTAAAGAAAGAAATGCTCTACATAGTTATTTATCCAAAGAATTTGAAATGAAAGATCTCAGTCACTTGAAATATTTTCTTGGGATCGAAGTGTCTCAATCTGATAAAGGAATTTTTTTGTCTTAAAGAAAATATGCCTTAGATTTGTTGCCGGAAACTAGTATGTCAGCATGTCAACCAGCTGATACACCAGTAGAAGAAGGATTGAAGTTATGTATTGAGACTAATCAGGTGCCAGTTGATAAAGGGAGATATCAAAGACTCGTCAGAAGATTGATGTACTTAGCCCACGCAAGGCCAGACCTTGCCTATGCTTTGAGTATTGTCAACCAGTTTATGCATAATCCTAGAGAGCAACATATGAATACAGTTATGCACATTTTGAGGTTTCTGAAGTCTGCTCCTGGAAAAGGAATTTTATTTACAAAAAATGTAGATTGTCAAAGTGTAGATGCATATACTGATGCTGATTGGGTTGGAGCAGTAGATGACAGACGATCTACTTCAGGATATTTCGCCTTTGTAGGTGGTAATCTCATTAGATAGAGAAGCAAGAAACAAAATGTTATTGCACATTCAAGAATAGACGTTGAATTTAGAGGTATGGCACTTAGAATATGTGAAGCATTATGGCTAAAACTTCTCTTAGGGGATTTGGGCTATTCACCTACGCAACCAATTCAACTCTACTGTGACAATAAAGTGGCATGTGATATTGCTCATAATTCGGTTCAACATGATCGTACAAAGCATGTGGAAGTAGACAGATTCTTCATTAAGAAGAAATTGGATGAGAAAATTGTGGAATTGCCTAAGATTCACTCAGAAGATCAGTTGGTCGATATCCTTACTAAAGCTGTGTCTAGTCGAGCGTTCTCAAAGTTTTTGGGCAAGTTGGACATGTGTGACATCTATGCACCAACTTGCGGAGAAATGTAGAGATTTTAGGAATTATCTCTTGTGATTGTTTCCTATTTGTAGATTACGAAATAGCTTGATTGTTTCCTATTATTATATCTGTAGATTACGAAATAGCTTGATTGTAGCTTTGATTATAGGAATAGCTCAATTATAGGACTTACTACTTACTGGTGATCCATCTCTATAAATAAGTAATCGTACAATGTGTTGAATTAAGATAAATAAAATTATTCTTCTCAAAGTCTGATTTGCAAGTTGTTATTATCGTTACACCCCCCTCCCTCCCCGATTTTATATATATAGAAAATTTACATTGAAGCCATTTTTTTTATTTAAGTTGCTATTAAGTTTATATAAGATTAGTTTTCTTGATTATTTTTTTTACTCAGAAAATTTTTATTACTTTTTTCACTTGACTACTTGATTATTAACTTAGATCCATTTGGTTTAAGGCTATATAATTTTCATGGTTAACATGAAATGGTACCAAGAATATTGAAGAAACTGCTTCAGAGAATGGAAAGAACAATTAGGGTCATAAGAGTATCATTTCAAAATAAATACAAAACCTAAATGTATATCTACGTCTATAAAACTACATGCATCTTGCGGAATGCATCAAACATAGAAAAGATTTCTGACATTGGAAATTAAGGAACACACATACAAAGAAATAGACTTTTTCCAAATATTCTTGAATATTCTGACATGCAAATAGGTCCCATCCATGTATTCCAGACTTACCAAAACAAATCCGATAACGTTTTGTTTTCTGAAAAATGCAAAAGTACTTGTAGAATGAGAGTCATACAAAGTAGGCGACAATAATAGCTCAGAGAAAAAAAGATTGCATGTAAGTGGTTGAGTCGTTCCCTGAATATAGCAAAAGCCATTGGATCTTCAACTTCCTATAGAAAGTAAAAAAACATGTAAATTACAAATTTATTTATCCTATAAGGAAGCTATCCAAAAGTTGCTTAATAAAAAAATTTGAGGAAACAAAGTTCAAATGCATCTTTGAAAGCATAAAGAAACTCCATATACTAAGATGTTGAAATTACTCTATCTGAGTTTAAGGAATCTATCACGTCTAAAGAATATTGGCTTGACCCCCTTAGTCAGTGGGATATTGGTTATGCTCCAACATTCTACAAAACAATTAGAGGAAATATATGAAAGATAGGTCCTAGTTAAACATATTATTACAATCTAGCTAAGAGAGAGACCCTTGGCCTTGACAATAAAAATTGCAAGGGTACATTGGAAAACATGCAAGTAAGTCACAAGAATTACCATAAAGAAATAAAGAACTTAATTATAAACATTCAAGATATATTAAAATGGAATCTAATGCCACATATAAAGAATATATATATATATATATATATTATACCTCATTGTTTCATCTTCTAAAGATATGAAACCTTGCAGCAGAGAGTGGCTCAAAGTTGGTATCCACATTTGAATCATTTGACAGATCAGGAAGTTTTGCTCTCTTAGTTGAAACAAGCATTGAACCCCTGAAGCAATGTTTTTGCTTCTGGTTTTGGGGCAAGCCTCTAGAGAATACCCCAACCAGAGTCTACATAATTAACACGTCGTCTGGGTTAGGGTCCTTGTGCCAAAAAAAAAAAAAACTAAGGTATGAAAACACAGTATCTGCAATAGCCAAAGCAAAACCAGAACTTCTCTATCTTTGTGGGGTTGGAGGGTTGGGGGCAAGTTAGTGGCTATCAAGCACTAATTCCAAAATTCAAATATTCATGCCATTTAAAGTAGACAAGAGCCAAAAAGAAATGGCAATAGTCTAGTGCTCTTTGAACTTGTAAGAGAATGAAACAAGAGAATCAAAATGAAAAAGTAGCACTCTTTTTCCATGACTTCAATGAATAAGCAATCAATTGCGGAATTTACTCTTACCAACTTGATGCATTTAGATGCATGTGCATTTAGCATAAAATATCTCAAAATCAAATCAACAAGCCCATTTCCCAATTTTTTGGGGTGGGCTAAATGAATCACTTTCTTCTAGTTGACTCTATTAACTGCTTAGTTGTTTCGGTTCGTGCAGCTTTCATGGAATGCTCAACCTCTGTTGGTCTCTTGTGTTTTATTGAACTTGAAATAATTAAATAAAATTCAAATTGTGAACGAATAATGGAAACCAACAGTGTAAGATCCTACCTAAAATAGCTTGTAGAGGAGCATACCGATGCTTTTGAGATTTTTTTCACACTTCGGCATATTATTGAAGTTCTTGTCCTATCCAACATAAAAGTAACACTTAAAAAAATTACAAAATGTAGGACTATCAGGAAGTAAATCAAGTTTACTACAGGAAAACAAAAAAAGAAATGACTCTACAGAAAATGACATCCAGCAAAGTTCAAACCAAAGTTACATGAAAAAACACTCATTTCATCTTTCTCTATTTGTGCGTGCACGCGCATGCGCATGTTTGTGTAGGTGAGCAGCAAACTTGTGACAACCCTCACCACTGATTAGTGCTAATCTATGATTAAGCATGTTAAGTAACTGATTTGACTAACATTCTGAACTGACTAATTGAGTGTATTAGTTTAAATGCATTTCTACCTGTTTGTCATTGATTTATCTGTTCATGTTTTAAGTTTCAAACTGTAAATTGAAGGCCTTATCGATGACCGAATCTGAAATTGATTAGTGTTTTGTGTTAATTAGAATTAATGTGATTTTATGGTAAATTTAGTTAAAATTTGATTTGGTATGATTAAATTAGATTAAATGAAGTTAAAATGCATCAACTTGAGTTATTTACCAAAATGACACTTAGTGGACTTTCTTGAGCCTTTTATTTGATTTATACATGTTAGCTTTACCACCAAATTTCCTCAGCCATTTTCTTGAGCCTTAACCGACTAGAGAGAGTTAGAGAGAGGAAAAACTTGATTTCATCAAAAATTGGCTTGGAGGCTTAGGAGATTGAAGGATTCCTTGCTAATTGAGCTTCTAGACTTGAAATTGAGGACCTAAGGTAGAGAATTCATCTTCTCCATTATGAATTTGAGTTACTTCTTGCATGGTTCTTGGTGCATTAGAGTTTAGAGTCAAGATTTGGCTTAAAATATGGAATAGTGAGCTTGAATCATGCATGCATGTACACATTGTTGAATTTTGAGGTTGTTCTTCATGAATTTCCACATGCATGTCCATATTTGGGTTATAGTTCATGAATTCATCATGTTTTGGAGTGAATTGATTCATTTGATCATGCATTGGAAGCTTTGAAGTTGATTAAATTCACGCATGTTGCATGTTTATCATGTTCTTGAGGTTTTGTTTGAAAATGGGTTCAATTAAACTACTTTTGGGCTTTGATTTTGCAAATTAATCTTTGAAACATGTCATATTATGAGTTTTGAAGTGTTTTCCAGAAAATTAGCCCAAAATGATCTAATTTGATGCTTTAAATGTTGATTTTGAGCTTGGAGTTTCAATCTGGAAATTTCAGAATTTGGACCCACGCTCGATCAAAGAACTCTGAGTTCATGCAGTCCGCTTGAGCGAGTAAAGCGACGCTCGAGCATGAAATGCGTGTATCCAGCACTTTGCATGTGCTTACAGTCCGCTCGAGTGAGGACTTGTGTCTCACGCTCGAGCGGGGGTCGAGCGCTCGTCGAGCATGAATTTCATGCATCCAGTACTTTTGCAGTCCGCTCAAGCGAGGAAAGTCACCCTCAAGCGGAGCTCCTTTGTCTGCATGTCCGCTCGAGCGTAGAAAGCCACGCTCGAGCGAGACCCCTGATTTCTGAAAATTCTGAAAAGTGTTTTAAAGTGCATCTTTGCATCCTCATTCCATCCTAGGCACTCCTAGGCCTAGTTTAAGGCATCTTAATGAGGATATTGATGTAGAACCACACCGAGACAAATTATGGATTAAGTTATTATTTCCCAACTGTGTAGCTTAGTGTGTGTTCGTTCTGTAACTGTGTAGGGTTGGCATCCAAGGATGCTCTAGCTGCTTATCGCCCAGTGCTCTGTGAGTAACAATGTTGTAAAGATATGTTCAATCATGAATATTTTCTGAATGAACAACTGTACTGCTTTCTGAAATGATATTTCTTACTGAATGAATGTTTGTCCTATTTGTGAACTGTATTCATGGCATCCATAGCAATTTACTGTTACTGTACTGTACTGCTACTGTCACAGAGATCTCTACCGGTTCCCATGTTTGGAACCACTACTGTTTACTGATATGATGGCCATCAACTGACTGTTCGGTCTGTTAAGACCTACTGTACTGTTTTGCTATTGGATGTACCACATATGACTATTATAGTTTCTAAATAACTGTTATGGCATGAAATATGAGCCACAAACTGAATGATTGATATACTGATAAACGACTATTTTCAATACTGAAAGGACATTCATTCTTAACCTCTTTACGGATATGTTATTCACTGGGCTTTAGCTCACTACTCATATATATATGTAGGTGTTCAGGCACCGAACCGTTGCTAGAAGCGTCAGGCTAAGCCCTTGTTTTGTCAAGCCAACCTTTGTGCCTCACTTCGAGGTTCCAGATCTGTTCAAGCTAAGGTTGTTTTTGGGGTATCTCAGATTCACCCTATCTGTCTCTGTTATGTATAGACTGAATGATATTTGTACTGTACTGTTATGGTACGAATTTGGTCCCTAACCTGAATGCCTGTAAATGATGTATGTATATACCGTTTTTGTTCTGAATGTGAATATGTTATGAAAAGTCTTTTTGCATACAGACTGTCACAGCTCATTGGACATCTTTTAATTACTGTTTTGGCTTCCGCCAGCCCCTGTACTCTGTATTACTGTTTTACTGTTAAGCAGGCCTTCGGTAATCTCGGATTACTGGTCGGTTACGATGCTAAACCCATAGGGGCGGGTTTGGATCGTGACAAAACTTCATTAAGGCTACAACAGCAACGAGAAGTTGGCTCTTTCTTTTTCTCCCCCAACTGATTAGTGAAAGAAAATTGGAAAAAAAGGTTTAACAAAGTGTAAAACTTTGTGAGGGCTACATAAGTGTGGATCACCCAAAAGTAATTGTGACACTAAAAGATCATATACAATTCATCTCAACGGAAAAACAAAAAAAAAAGCCTTCTTATACTATCCCCTTTTTATTGAATATTTAAGTTGGATTCTCCAATAGTGCAACCAAAAAAATAAAATCGTAATTGACTATCGAAATAAATTTTCCAGCAAAGTTTTTGATGAACTAACATAATCAAATGTTTCATCAATCTATAATGAGATTCAAAAGATTACATTTAAAGTCAACCCTCGCCAAATAACAATTTAACTTTTTATTTGGGTAGTGGCACGGAGGCATATAAATTTATTGTTGCTACTTTATCATATCATTCACTTCATAGATCTATGGCAAGGGAAGCTCGTACAGTAAGTAGTAAGTGGACTATCGAACGAAGACTTACAATAAACTTGTTTAGCAAACTAATATAATCTTGTCATTATATTACTAAACAAAAAGCTACTGATTAGTTTGTATCTACACCAATATTTTCAATAATCATACTTACCGACAGAGCATTTTAACTGTTACATTTCAAAGAAGTAAAGTTGCAAATCAAAACACAGACCCAAATCAGAAATTCAATTAATTATAATCATTTAAACATCTTACCTCGTTTAGTTCCAACATTCCATCGAACGGTTGGTATGTCGCAATTCCACTGATACCCAAACCCCTACTTCCTCATCCGCCTCCAAGTATAGAATCATTGAAATTTTGCAAAAACCACTTCTCAATCAAATCCAGTGATAGCTATAACCACAAAAACAATCAAATCAAACCCAAAACCAATACAATGAAAATTAATCAAAGAAAAACAATAACATACCCTATTTTTTGATAATCTGAGCTGAATGATACCATTGGGATTCTTCAACAAATCATAAGAATCTTCGGAAACCTTATCCAATCCAATGTAATAGGGTGAATCATTAAGCTTCGCAATCAAACTAGCCCGAAAAGAAATGTTAGCTTGCCCTATCGTTCCACGACTCAACAAATTAGACCGCGACGCAGTCCGAGAGAGGGAATTCCAGCCAAGAGAGGAGTAGAGCTGGACGTAGTTATTCAAATGCCTCTGTTGACTCGACATCCATGTGAACACCACCACTATTCCTTCCACTTTCCCACCTTCTCTTCTTCCATAATAATACCTTCCCTCTAATCCCCACATCTTTTTCTTCACCCCTGTCATTTCCTCTCCCCTTTCGCTTATTTTCTTGAGAAAATTGTCAATCCGATTTTCCTTTTCTAAAACCTAAAGCTTTGAAGTTTTCATCGCAAAATCCAAAGGAATGGCAGAGCCAATGGAGGGTATGGGCTGGTTCAGAAGGGATTGCTAAAGTTAGAAACAATCAAGGATGTAACTTGATGTTTTTTTTTTTTTTGGGTGTTTGACACTCGAAATTTTCATTTTGGCACTAATTTTTTTTTTCCGATCGTACCTTTCACGAAAGCAATTGCGTGTCATGGAAAGTATAATATTTTAAACGGTTGGCTTTCTATGCATCGTGGAAAGTGAAATTTTTAACGGCTAGCTTTTTGTGCACCGTGAAATGTTCAATATTTTTAATAGCTAGTGTACGCGTGTCGTGTATAGTTGATGTATTGACAGCATGCGATATGCAAATTATTTACGGCTAGCATTGCAAGCCGTAAAAAAATCATCGTTATTAACATTCATGACCTATGCAATAGACACGTCGTGGTTGGGAAATTATTTACGACATGCAAAAAAAGCAAGTCGTAAAAGTGAGAAACCACAACTTACATTTACTGTATGTCGTTGATATGAAGCCAGTAAAAATCTAATTTTGTTGTAGTGAATTAAACTCCATTTACTATTCAATGAGCATCTACTTACTATTTTATTATACTCTACTTACTATTCAATTAAACATTAATAATACTCAACTTAATTACTACCCAATCAAACTTCGCTTACTACTTAATGATACTCAACTTACTATTATCTCACTTACTACTTAATGAGACTCTATTTCCTACTAAGTAAACCTGACTTAGTACTTAATGAGACTCCATTTACTACTTGTTGATACTCTACTTACTACTCGTTAATTGTGTACTTGCTACTCCAACAAATTTGACTTACAACTCAATCAAATATGACTGCTACTCAATAAACCTCAGTTACTATTGATTCTTCAGTAGAATAGTAACTAGAATAAGAACAAATTGTAAGTACGGCCACCATGAATGGTTAGTAATCATTAGAAATATAAATTTTAAATTATTAAACGAGACCCATGAATTTTAAATAAAATGTAAAAATATAATAATTGACTTAGCTTAGTGCTCAATAAGACACCACTTCATTTTACTTAATTTATTTCTTAATTAAATTTGACTTACAACTTAATAAGACTCTACTTATTATTTTATTAGACTCTACTTACTAGTCAATGTTACTCAGCTTACTACTCATTGATACTCCGTTTACTACTTCATCAAATTTGACTTACAATTTAATCAAACATGACTTACTACTATATTAAACCCCACTTAGTACTTTATTAGATTTTGTTTACTACTATATTAAACCCTACTTACTACTTAATGAGACTATGTTTTCTACTCCATCATACTTGACTGACTATTTCATCTAATTTCACTTACTATTCAATTAACTACACTTACTAGTTAATATTGTTTCACTTACTACTCAATTAAACTCTATTTACTACTTAATGAGATTTCACTTACTACACAATGAGACTCCACTTACTATTCAATGGGTTTTTTTTCCCCTTTAATTAGGTGAAATATTATTCCAACAAAATCATAAAAATTATAAATTAAAAATATCACATTGTGTTAAAATAAAACATTGATAGAGACATAGATAGATTCTTACCTAGAGCATGTATTGAATTTGTGAAAATCAAAATCACCCTCTTTCACTTATCCTCTGCAAAAAAATTATAGAGAAAAACACTATTGTTCATAATGTGTGCAAATGAATTGAGAGGTTTTCTATTTTTTTCTTAATTAACTAATTTAGATGTATTCGTTTATTGTTTTTAATAAATGGTGTTCATGTTGTAGTAGGTAAAGAATAATAATTTTTGTAAATATATTCATTTATTGTTAGTAATAAATATTGATAAATGAGATATATTCCTAAATATATTTAGAAAAAGAACAATGTTATATGTACTAATTAGTGTACTAACTAGTATACTAACAAGTGGTGTGGCATAATTTTAGAAGTTTTGGGTATTCGTAATTTGTGTAGTATGTGGGGTCAGTAATAATATAATAACACTAGTTGGTACACTAGTTAGTTTACTAATTGGTATATGTAGTACCACCACTACTCAATCAAACTATACCATACTTACAACTTAATTAAATATGACTTATCAATCAATAAGACACCAACTTCAATAGACTTAAGTTAATAGTTAATGGAATTACATTTAAATAGAAAATAACAAATATAAACGTTACCAAACATGTCCTTAAATAGTAATTATTATTTTGAGGTGTTGTAGGTAATAATAATAATAATAATATAACTATTTTAAATTAACGTTTCACAATAATGACTATTTTAAAAAAAAATTAAATTTTAACAAATTAATATTTAAATATCATGTTTTACTTTTTACAAATCATTTCAAGACAAAATAGAGAGAGAAGATAGTTAAATATGGTGTCATTAGTTTTATATATTTAAAATGTAAAAGATGGCACACTTTTCAAGAATTGAAGGTGACCTTTTTTTAACTCTAGCTTTAGTTTGAAAGCTGAAACTTCTTTTGGAATTTTTCTCTCTAAGATGACCGTTGGTAGAGATATGGGCACTCATGAAACATCAACAGAGGAGCAAGATCATCTTGACCGGAGTAAGAAAAAAGTGAAAGCTACAGAATCATCTAAGGAGGAGCTCCTAGAAAAGATCGATGAACAAATGGTGGAGGAAGATAGTACCCAGAATAGGGAACCAGAAAAGGCCATGGGCACACCTAAATCCTTCAAACAAGCCCTGCTGCGATCCAGATTCAATGAAACTGAGAAAGAACGCAACTTTAACTGTGAAGCAGCCTATCTCTCTTCCGATGAAGAAATGGAAAATGAGAAAGAAACCGAGGAATTTCTGGAGGAGAAAGGGACAACATCGAACCCGGTGGTCAAACTACGTTCTGGTCTCCTTAAAAAAGTGAGAGAACCATGGAAGAAAAGTCTCATTGTACGACTTTTGGGAAAGAATATTGGCTATAATTTGTTTGTAAACAGAATGAGGAAGGTGTGGAATTTTCAAGCCGATTTTGAAACATTGGATATTGGAAATGGGTTCTTCATAGTGAAATTTGAAATGATGGAAGATTAAACGAAGGTTTTCACTGGAGGACCGTGGGTAGTGATAGATCGATATGTGACTGTTCGTAAATGGCAACCTGATTTCAAATCTGATGAGGCAGAGGAGGACACAACGGCAATCTGGGTTCGTTTCCCTAATCTCCCCATTAAGTATTATGATGATAAGGTTCTCTACCACATCTCGAAGGTGCTCGGTACTCCATTGAAGGTTGATATTAACACTGCCATGGCAGTACGAGGGAAATATGCAAGGGTCTGTGTTTAGTTAGACTTGCGCAAGCCACTTATTTCGCATATCACTATTGGACGCTACCACTATGTGGTGGAATATGAACATTTACATACGTTGTGTTTTTCTTGTGGACGAGTTGGCCATCGGAAAGAAAAGTGCACTAAATATCCGGTGATACAGCCGGAGAAGACGATGCAAGATGTGACCGTTACCTATCCAAATTCTGGTAATGGATCAGGAACATCAAAGCCCACTGGGCAAAAGAATGAGGTAGGTTTTAATTTGGACGAGAAACTAGGTTATGGGTCGTGGACTATAGCACCCAGTAGAAGGAAATTTCAACAAGGGAAGCAGAAGCAAAAGGCCCACTACCAAAAGACCAACAGATTTGAAGTATTACAACTGGACAAAGATCATGGCGAAAATAGTGAAGGCCAGAAGAGTAGTAAAGCCCAGGGAAATCATGTGGATCTAGACATGGGCACTAATATGGCTACTGGTGATACAGAGAGTGCCCAAAATAGGGAACCACTGGACACATTAGTGCAGACCTCACCAGTAATGGATGTGGAGCTAGCACATGCTGTGGAGGATAGGAGGCAAGATACAGAGATGGGTTTGGCACATGGGCCAAGTGGAAAAGAGGAGCTCCAGCAGGCCAATCAGTCCAGTACTCCCAAATTAGGCCCACAAGCTAGAGTGGGTGAAAACATAAGTCAAGGAAACCCTAATTCTAACTCTGGTTCCAAGCCACTAAATAGCCCCCATAGCTCTCCGAGTTTTCCAGTTGATAAACCCTTAGCAAATTGTTCAAGAGCAAGAGAAGGGAAATCACTGGCTCCAAGCAAGTCTCTGGAAGATAGGCCTGATAGAAGAAGTTGCCGAGACCACTCGGATGATAGAGCACCGTGTGGACCACTGCAAAACGCTGCTATTTTTAGAACTCGGGAAAGAAGTATATCACCACGTCGGAATAGATTGGTGGCTCGACGAAGTGAAACTCCTGATCCAACTATGGTGGGAGATAGACTCGCACAATGTGAGACACATGGTGCTTGTGAAACCAGCAAAAGCTTTGGAGGAAGACCAGAAAAATGTGAGAAGCATTCTGGGTCTACCTGAGGTAGCGAACTGGTCCACCCTTCCACTGTCGTCAATGGATTTGCTGCTATGGAACTGTAGGGGTGCAGATAATGACCGATTCCGACGGAATTTGCGTAAGTTGGTCCAAATGCATAAACCTGATATGCTTATTCTCTTGGAGACCAAGGTGGAATTAAATAAGATGGGCATGTTCTTCAATAATTTGGGGTATACTGCTTCAACACATGTAGATCCCATTGGTAGAAGTGGAGGCATATGGTTATTATGGAATCCTAACCAAGTCAATGTTCATGTAAATGAAGCGTGTTTCCAGATGATTACTGCTACAATTGCTCACCAAGATTACCCGAACTGGGTTCTTTCGGCCATTTATGCAAGCCCAAATCCCAAGATGAGAGATGAACTCTGGATTGATTTGGAATCAATGGCACAGAATATTCAAGAACCATGGCTGGTAGCAGGGGATTTTAATGATTACTCAAGTTCAATAGAAAAAAGGAGATACTTTGTTAATCAAAGCCTGAACTCAAGCCAAAGCCAAAGAAGGAGCCAGAAATTTAATGATAGAGTAAACAACTGCCATCTTATGGACCTAGGATATGTGGGTCCTAGGCTTACTTGGACCAACGACAGGAAAGGGTGGGCTAATACTATGGTGAGATTGGATAGGGCCCTCTGTAACACAGAATGGAGAACTCTATTTCCAGAGGGGTATGTTCGAAACTTGCCTCACACATATTCGGATCATTCTCCCCTCATAGTTCACACTCAAGGTACGTGACTTTTTAACCCTCTGCATATTTCGTTTAAATTCCAAGTGGCTTGGATCACCCATGAGGGATTCTGCACGTTGGTTGAAAATAACTGGCCTATTCATAACCAACAGAATTTGTTGAGAAATTTGGATCGCATGACAATTACAGCAATGGATTGGAACAAAAATGTTTTTGGTAATACTTTTAGAAGAAAACGTTGGCTGCTTGGAAGAATCAATGGAATCCAAATTTCTCAAGCAAAAAATTATTGTCATAATCTACATCATTTGGAAAATGAGCTCATTGAGAAGTTTAATAAAGTGCTGTATCAGGAAGATTTGTTGTGGTTTCAAAAATCTCGCATTAATTGGATAACTCAGGGTGAACGTAATACAAAGTTTTTCCATCTGTCCACCATTATGAAGAGAAGGAAGACAAAAATTTTAGTTTTGAGAAATGATGAGGGAGTTTGGGTGGATGATCCTCTTGAATTAAAAATCCTTGTGTCTGCTCATTTTCACAAGCTTTTTAATTATAGTCACACTATCTACCTGGATCACTGGAATAATTTGACTAAACATATAAGCCCTGATGATCAAATTGAGATGAGTAGGGTTGTTTCTGATGTTGAGATTTGGAGGGCGGTTAAAAACATCAAAGCTTTCAAGGCCCCTGGTCCCGATGGGTACCAAGCCATTTTCTATCACACTTTTTGGGATATTGTGGGCAAGAGTGTAATTGACTTTATTCAAAATTGTTTTTCTTGTTGTTACATTCCCCCGAAGATTAATAGAACCTTTATAGCTCTCATTCCTAAAGTTACTAACCCTGAGACTGTGAAACAGTTCAGACCAATCAGTCTGTGTAATGTAAGCTATAAAATTATTTCAAAAATCCTTGTCAACCGCATCAGGCCTTTCCTTGAGAATATCATTAGCCCGAATCAAAGTAGCTTCATCCCTGGTAGATCCACCCATGATAACATTATCATTACTCAGGAAGCATTACACACTTTGAGGAAGAAAAAAGGGAAGGTGGGTTACATGATTTTTAAAGTAGATCTTGAAAAGGCTTATGATGATATATCCTGGAATTTTCTTAAACAAACTTTAAAAGAGTTCCATTTTGAGGAGAAGATGGTGGATTTGATCATGAGTTGCGTTACTAGTGTGGATACTGCTATTTTATGGAATGGTGAACCTCTTGATGAGTTCCAACCGGCTAAGGGTTTAAGACAAGGGGACCCTCTATCCCCTTACCTTTTTGTTCTATGCATGGAGAGGCTCTCAGTTATGATTAATCAAAAGGCGCATTAGAAAGAGTGGATTGGTCTGTCCTTGATTAAGAATGGTCCTAATTTATCTCATTTATTTTTTGCGGATGATTTGATTTTGTCTGCTAAAGCTAATGATAAAAACTGTTCCACCATTTTGAAAATTTTGGATGAGTTTAGTGCTATATCTGGTTTAAAGATTAACTTAAATAAATCTCATATGTTTGTTTCCCCTAACATTGAAAGGAGAAGAGCTAGAAGTCTGAGTAACATGTGCGGTATCCCCCTAACTCAAAACTTAGGAAGATACCTTGGGATCCCTCTTCTCCACACTAGAGTGAGCAAAGAAAATTTTAACTATATTCTGGAAAAACTCAAGACCAAGTTAGCTGGGTGGAAATCTAGCCTTCTGTCCATGGCAGGGAGGGCCACCTTAATTCAATCTGTGACTAGTGCTATTCCAGCATATGCCATGCAAACTACGGAGATCCCACGGAAAATCTATGATGAGATTAACAAAATAAATCGGAATTTTCTTTGGGGTGACACCTTAGAGAAAAAGAAAGTTCATCTTGTAAACTGGGACCAAGTTTGTAGGATGAAAAAGGATGGGGGTCTTGGGCTTCGAAGGGCTAGAGATCAGAACCTAGCTCTTCTGTCCAAACTGGGTTGGAAAGTGCTAAAGGAGGACAATTGCTTATGGGTGGTTGTGCTCAAAAACAAATATCTCAGGCAGCAACCCTTCTTGCACAAGAAAAAAGGCAAGAATATTTCTCATATATGGAAAGGCATCCTTAACTCAAGGGAGCTTCTTGTTAAAAGGGTGAGATGGAACCTTAGAAGAGGGTCCAAAGTTAGAGTTTGGAAAGATTGGTGGTGTGGGGAAGGAGTCCTTGATCAGGATTTGAACACTCCCACTTATCCACTCCCAAATTCTGGGAATACCACTGTGGATTACCTTCTGGATGGTAATGGTGAATGGGATTTGATTCATATAAATAACCTTTTGCCAAGGCATGTGGTTGTGGAAATTCTGAAAATACAACCCCCTCGAAATAGGGGTGTGGAGGATACTCCTAGATGGGTTAAAGCCCCAGATGGAGAATTCTCTACATCAAGTGCTTATGAAATAATCGTTGATCACCATAGTCAAGAAAGGGATTGGGGTTGGATATGGAAGCTTAAGGTCCCTCAGAAACTTAAGAGCGTTGTGTGGCTTGTTCTCCATGAGAAACTCCTCACAAATTATATGAGAAAATTGAGGGGCCTTACTAATGACCCGAAATGCCCATGTTGTGAAAACTTGGAGGACATGGATCACCTATTACGGTTTTGTCCCAATGCTGTGCAGGTTTGGTGTCAAATATTCAGTCCGGAATGGTACTCCAACATGCTCAATTTATCTTGGCCCGGATGGATCATCCGGAATGTAAAAAGGAGAAACAAATCTCCTCACCTGTTTCTTGTTACCTTATGGACTATTTGGAAGAATAGGAACAAAATGGTTTTTGAAAATAAACATATAAACTTGCATCAGAGTGTGGAAAGTATATTTTGTTACGCTAAGGAAATTTTTCAAGCTTTCAGTTTAGATATTACAACACCGCTGAAATATAAAAGTCTAACTGTTTGGTCTTGTCCAAGTGCAAGAACAATCAAACTAAACACAGATGGTAGCACTCGACGTAATGGAGGAGGTGGCGGTTTTGGCGGACTTTTTCGGGATGAGACAGGCTCATGGATTAGTGGCTATTATGGAAGACTAGAGATATACACCAGCCTTGAAGCGGAGCTTTAGGCTGTCTACAAAGGGCTCACAATCATTCTCCAAGGTGGGCTAAATCAAGTGGTCATTGAAACAGATGCGGAGCAAGTGGTGCAACTGTTAAGTGAAGATCTGAGAGAGCGATGCCCCTTTCAGGGCATTGTGGAGGATGCTCGTATTATCATAAGAGGCTACGACTGCTCAATCCAACATATCAAAAGGGAAGCCAACATATGTGCAAATGCTTTGGCAAAGCTAGGAGAAAATCAACCAGCTGAGTTACTAATTGTTATTGACCCACCAGCGGAAATCCGTAACATGCTAATTGCAGATATTGTTCACCTCTCTGAGGAGGTAGTTAGGACGTAGTTCCTTTTGGTTGTCTTTTAATTCCGATGTACCCAAAAAAAAAGAAGGTGACCTTTTAGCATGTAATATTTTAAATAGTAAGTTTATTAATAACAAATAGTAAATGAGTGAATACCAAGTAGTAAGTATGTTTGTAGCAAATTGTAAGTTGCCATCATTTTTTTTTAATTTCAAAATTAACCAAAATTACTTTACTTTTTGTAAAACCACCTTACTTTTTAAAAAATCACTTTATTTTTTTCACCTTATTTTACTATGTATTCATCCAATGGCTAACATTTATCTTATCTAAATCTAATGGTCCATATTTTTTCATATACCGTACATAAAAATCACTTTCATGTATGGTAGAATTTTCCAAGAGAAAAATAGAAGAAAATTCAAAGGAAATCATTGTTGTGATAGTTGCTTTATGCCTTTTGTAGGCTTAGTTTTGTGTCTTTTAGTGGGAGTAGTTTGGTTCTGTTTATTTTTGTACTTCCTACAAAGATATGTGTTGAAGTTCATTGTAGATCCTTCTTTTTTTGGTTGTAAATTTACTTACTTATCCAAAAAGAAATTAGGGTTTAAAATCGTTTGATTGACCCGTGCTGTCTTGTGAGTCTAAATCATTAGCTCGTCTGGTCCAAGCCCATTCAATGGGGCTTGGGCCAAAGGTTTTGACTTGCATGTTGGGTCATCTAGAAAAAAAAACTAGCTAAGCTTAGCTCGGGAAAGACTTAGACACCATTTTGACAATCCGACCCAAATTGAAGTCGACTTTACTCGAACACATAAAAGCTCAGCCAATTCAAAATTGAGAATCGAAATACACACACCTAAAATATATACATATATTAATTTTTGTAGGAGAATGAATATAAATTTTCTAAATACATAAAATTGAACACAAATTATATCCGATTTTGTAAATATATTCTGGGCGTTTAAAAAAGTTTAAATAGATATAATATTTGCTTTTTTTAAATGTTTACCATTTGACAAGAACATGTATTCCATTGTGTGTGTATAAATTATAATAACATGCATATTTAATATATATATATATTCTTTTTGTTTTTGTTTTTTTGATCAGATATTCTTTTTGTTTTGAAAGATACAGAGGATGCTGTTTTGAAGACTGTTTTCTTTTGGTAACTTTTTCAATCCCTTTGCAGAGAGAACAAGGCATCTGTCACTTTTTCTGTTTTGGATGAAATTCCCAAAGTCCACTTTACAACAATCCTTTTCTGTAGAGAGAGATATCTTCTCTTTTAGCAACAGCTAAGCATTTGAAGCCCTAAACTAAAGAGAGAAAATGTTGAAGATGATATGGCCAAAAGCGACCCATGATCACCACCTCCAAACTCTCCTTTGGCATCTATCTAAAAGCTGCATGCATTATAACTTCTAATATATAAAATTTCCCTGACTTTCTTCCGTCCATAATTTGAATCGAAAAATGCATGGTGAAGTCTGAATAACTTGAATGTGTCAAAACGGCATTGTTTTATATCTAAAACGACATGGTTTTGACATTCGAACCAAGAAAATTCAAGCCACCTAACATTATTGATTTGAATTAGTGAGTGTTGTTCGGCCTTATGAGATCTATCACTGATTTTATTTTGGCAATTTAAATATTTTATTTTGTGTATATCATTTAAAAAAGAAAATTATCATAACTTAATTAATTTATCGCATCTCTGAAAAAAATAGGTGCCAAAAGTGTTTTTAAAAATATATTATTTATTTTTTTAATAACGAACGCAATTGCATTGAATATAAATATTGAATGGACTTAATTAATTTCGTAGATGATATATACAAAGGATACTACAAAAAAGACAACAACATTGGTATTCAACGTAATTGTTGAAGTCTTTTTTTTGTTTTTTTAAACATTTTGGAATGATTATCTACGTGACAAAAATTAATCTCCAAATATTTATTTTGGCAAACAGGAGTGAAATTTCGGATAAAAAAATAAGTGAGCCCGGGCACAAGATTTTTGTTAAAGCCAGATAGATCTAAAAAGGACGAAACATAGTTTTAAATCATTTTAAAAATATATATATATTATATTTTTGAATACATTGCAAAAATGAATAAATAAATAAATAAATTATTTCTATAACTCGAATTCACTGCCAGAGGAATGTCACCGCCACCACCCTGCGAATCCAAAATTGGAGGGTGAGACTACAAATGAGTTAAGTGGATTTTTTAAGTGTTTAAGATTGTTTGTTAAAAATTAGCCGAGCTCCGCTTGAGCCAACTTGATTATATAGACAAATCAAGTTTCAGCTTGAGCTCAAACTTTAAAAAATTAAATTAAATTATTTATTTATTAAGATAAAAAATTTTAAAAAATTATGAGCAAATATACAAAATATTTATATTAATAATAAATTTCATTAATTAAATATGTAAATTTATACAAACATCAAATACAAATAAAAAATAAAATAAAATAAAATAATAAAATTTATTTGACATATTATTAAAAGTAAATATTAATTTGTTTATTTTTATATTTACGAGTTTTATCGAGCCGAGCTTGAGGCTATTTGAGCTCAATTCGATTAATAAACGAGCCTAATGATTAAGCTCAACCTCGTTTATTTAGTAAACAAACTAAGCCTAAACGAGCCAAACTCGAGTATTTACGAACATTTTGGCTTGTTTGCATAGGGAGAATTTTGCCCTAAAAGATTAGGGTAACTTGAAAGAGGAGTATTGAAGGGCCTATATACATTCCTCTTTTTTGAGTCTTTAACATAGCCATAGATGCCTTTATGCATCCTTTTTGGTTGGACCTTCTGGTTCCATAAAGGGCTTTGATCTTTGGAAGACACTTTACTAGATAAGCTCATTTGATCACTAGATGTGAAGAAGAATATTGTATGAAAAAAAGTTAAGGCATAATTGTAAAATTCCTAGCTTTCTTTCAATCATTATTTTTCACTATTATTATTAGATCTAAAAAGTATGAATGAATACAAATAATTAGTGTGCTAGCCCAGCACCATTAAGACAATGATTATGGTATTCCAATGGCTCCATACAAGCTTTGCTAGGCTTTTCAGAAGCACCATTAAGGCTTATATTTGAAGAATTATTTGATACTTTTGGAATAAACTACCTCTAGTTACAAAGTATTAATGCAATCTTCTTCTTTCTCCTGTAGTTTTAACATGTTCCATCACATAGAGCCTCTTTAATATCAATTGTAAAGCAACTATATATCTATCATACAAATACATTCTCTCTTCTTCTTTCACATCCACACCATATTAATAACTCTTGTGGAGATTGGAAAAGCATCTTGCTTTTACATGAGAAAGTTGGAAGTAAATGAGTGGCTGGTAGGCCATTGAGTGAACTATGCCAACGAAAATATTTTCAAAAATAATCTCCTAGTTTTTCATTTTGGAATGAGTAATACAAACAAAATATTTGTATAAAAAATTTATATGGAATAAGCATTTTGTGGTCCCTTCATTTTTAATCAAAATACTCCATGTCGTTCTTGTAATTTCACAAATTCTATTTATACATCCTTATAGGTAATTTTATTTCCACACACTATATACTCTTTGTGCGCACACAATAAATCTTTTTTTTATTATTACAATTTTGTCCAAAAATAAAATTATCAAACTAACCTTATCTTCCTCATCCAAATTCCTAATTCCTAAGCCGCAATCTCCACCACTTCCCTGGCGGCGGTGACCTCCACTACTCTTTCTGCGGCACCGTCTTTTCCAATTTCATCTTCGACATTATCCTCCTTATCCTCTTTACTGAAAGATCCCATATTTATGGCAGATGTGGTGGTGTAACTATAAGGGTCAGGTGCCTAGGGTTTATTTAAATTTGGAATGTGGAAATAGAATTACTCATCATTATGGATGTGTTTATATAATTTGGATTGGGCTTTCCTTAAGTCCATTATCTAAATTGAAGGGTGTTGTTCGGGCTCATGGAGCCAATCAAAGTCCCGTTTCGATCATTCAAACTGTTCATTTTATAAGGTATTTTGTACATATCATTCACACAAAAAATAGATTGATCTGATAATCGTAATTTATCTAATTTAACGCTTTTGTGCTAAAAAAATAAATAGTTTATTTTTAAAAACACAATTGTCATCCATTTTTTTAGGCACAAATACAACAAATTGAATAAATTAGAATTATTCAAGTAACCTAATATTTATTGTGAAGGATATACATAAAAAAAAGATCCAACAAAATAAACAATTTAAATTATCAAAATAAAATCTGTAATGGTCACGAGCCTTGAGAGTTCTCCCTCTTCCATCATTTTCTTTACGGAACATAACTTTTGCCTGGGCTAACCATTAACATGACTGGGCCAGTATGAGTGGGCATGTGGGCCTTTTTTGTCATAGCATTTCATTTTAGTTTGGCTGGCATGTCTTTTCCAATCTTATTGATTAAGAAAGAAAATAGAAAAATATACTCGCCTATTAAAAACTTGACCAATCAAATCATTGATTCCTCACAATCATTCATATCTATAGACGTAAGAATTTTATTCACATTTATAATTGCAAACACATGTAAAGGATTAGTGATTTCAATAATCCAGTTTTTCCATGCTCATAGTAACGTTGAAAGGAAATATAATGTTTAGAAGCTTAAAATCAATATAGAAAGATGTAATAAGGCCTCGTTTGTCAAGTAGTTATTTTAGTTTAAAAGTTAAAAAGTTACTAAAAAAATTAAAAAATCAACAACGTATACCAAAAAGTCAAATATTTTTTTTTCTCTCTACTTTTTACATATCTTTTCGTAAAAAGTCAAAAAATCATCACAAACATATTAATTTTTTTATCTCATATTTTAACCAAAAAATTAAAAAGTTATTAAAATAACATGTTCCCAAACGAGGTCTAAATATTTATTTTATCATTTTAAAGTAAAGATTCATCAAAGTGACTTATAGTTACAAAAATACTATTGACACATTATTTTACTCTTAAAATTTATATGAAAACTCAATACAAATATTATTATATAAGTAAGTCAGCCTATATGTATAGAATTAAATTAATGTACACGTCAATGTGATTGACTATCAAAAATGCCATCAAAATAACTTTGATCAATTTTTCTAGCATAATTAGAATGGAGGCAAACCGCTGAACTCACTCTAGCCTCGTAGGGCGGGCTCTATATGGTTGCAAGTTGGCGTTGTCAAAAGATACCTTCATTTGCTAATATCTTCATTGGGAAATGATTTGGAATCTTAAAAAAATCTCTCCTAATCTCTTTAATTCTCAAAACGACGTCATTTTAAAAAAATTATTATTATTTTTTTTTTTTTTTTTTTTTTGGCCTTGGTCTCAATTTTCAGGGAATTAGGGCTCCCCAAATTAGGGAGATGTAGCACGGCCCTATCTTCATTATGCTTATTTTTGTAAGGGTCATGCTACATCCCCTTAATTTTTGGCCCCCTAATCTCTCTAAATTTCAAACCAAAGCAAAAAAAATAAAATAAAATACCCAAAACGACGTCGTTTTGGGCATTAGGGGGATTAGGGAGGGCTTTTTTAGGAGGACAAATCATTTTCCTTTTTGTAAATAAATATATCTTTAAGGCCATGTTTGATTCTACAAGATTAATAGTGGAGAAATTCTATTTTCACACACTACTTCTTCTCTTTTCACATCTTTTCTCAATACACACACTAAATAAATTTAAGTTATCAACTTTCACTCAATACACATCCTATCATATCAAAAATACCCTTACCATCATCATCCTCCAAACCCTAACCCTAACAAGCCACCATTGTTGTTGCCAGTGGGGGCGGTACCTCTTTCCCTCCCTTTCACTTCCAGTCGCTACCCTGACCCCTCACTCCACTCGAAGGCGCCACTTCCACGACCTCCATCGCCGAAATCGATCTCGGTCTTTATTGATGTTCATCTTTATATTTGTATTGTTTGATTTTCATCAATAAAGATTTTTTTTGGCTGTTTTAAAAAAAAAAGGGTGCAAGACACGGAGGGGATTTGTCGACTAAAGTTTTTCCATTTCATTCTATTTTTTTATTTTATTTATTTTATCATTTTTACTTTATTTTTTCTTCGCATGTTAATTGTAATTGAACAAAATATCCTTTTACAACAAATGTTTGAGTCATCACACACAAATTAAGATCATCATAAAAAAAGAAAGATTTTGAAGAAGTGTCCAGTACAAAACATGCAATTAATTAATTTACTAAATTTAAGGTCGTGCTCATGAATATATGCTCGCATTGGTCCAAGACAGACAATTTCTTCATCACTGAGAACACTAGATTTGCTCTGCTGCCACTCTTTAACATTGATTTCCATATAAGAAACATCACTTTCAGGAAAGAAAAAAAAATGAGTGAAATGTAAATGGGATTTGTATTTTTAATATTTTTTATGTACATGAATTCTGGATATGTAACATTACTGGTGGATCAATGAAGAGAGGGAGGCTAAAGATAAGAAACACCTTTCTGGTTGAGGATGGATGAAGAAAGCACCAACATGTTAATGATGATAATGACAAATGATTTGGGTTTGGCGGCGGGGAGAGACAAAGGAGAAGGAAGATCACAGTGGCGGGCAATGAAGGTGGAGGGAGATCGCAGTGGTGCGCCAATCTTTTTCTCAGGCAAAGGGAGGTCGCAGTGGTGGAGAAGAGGTGACGGGAAGAGTGGAGGAGGGAAGAGGTGGCCACCATGGATGGTGATGGTGGAAACTGATGGTTTGAAAGAGTTAGAGTTAGAGTTAGAGTTTTGAGAAAGGGATATTTTGGTAATTTAATTTTAAGACAAAAATGTAATACAAAAAAAATTATTAAGTGTGTGAAAAGAGAGGAAGTAGTGTGTGGAAATAAAATTAACCTTAATAGTGAGGTATTAATAATCCAATCAAATTAGTGTGGTATTCACAATCACACCCATATCCCATTACTAATAATCCTACAAATTTGTTAGATTAATTATCTATTGGATTGATAATCCTAAAACAAAATGTCAAAATAAATATAGGTTAATTGGGCCCGCGGATTAATAATCCCAATCTCATACTCTAATCCTTCCAATCAAACATGCCATAAGAATATTTTGTTTTACAAATGAAATGTTGACATTCAGTATCATTTAAGGGAGCTTTTATTTCAACTGAGTTTTTCTCTGTATGCACGTCTATTTTATTCAGAAATTAACTTCCAAATAAAGTTATTTGTTTTAGAAATTAACTTTTAAATAAAACTATTTGGTTAGGCTGTATCTTTAGTTCCAAAGTCAATTTCCAAATAAAAAAACCTAAACTCATTGGTTCTCATTGACTTAAAAATTATCTTTTGAATAAAAAAATTTAAAAATTAAATATGTGAATTAAAATCATGTGGTATGTGAAAATAGAAACTCCCATCAGTTTCATTCTTGAAAGCACTGTTGTAACTATTAGATCAGTTAAATCAATGGCTTAAGTAAGATTAGATATAATTGGTTGTAATTTTAAATTACAGAATTTCTGATTTCTGTTGAGATTATCATAAATAACTAAAAAATGAAATTAATATTTTAAGGATGAAATAGAAAATTTTGCAATAGTTTAGGGAATAATAATGAAATTAACCCTTTTTTAAAACATAAGATTATCATCTCTAAAATTGAGAGATTAAGAATATTTTTTTTTCAGTTTTTGGTCTTAACAAGTTTTGTCCAAGTGTTAAACTAGGGCTACAGATGGGCCCAAAGTCCGGCCCACAATTTATAAGGCTTAAGGTTTCATTTTAGGCCAGTAGGGTTGAACTGGAAACTTTTTAGGCCCATTTATATTTATGGGCTTCGGATGAATGATTCAAGACTGGCCCAAATTATCTATATCGGTGGGTTTTGACATAGCCGTTTGTTTAGGGGGTAAATATTTTTTACGAAAATTTTATCTAAAAAAAATATTTTTGTATATTTGGTGGAGGTGGAGGTGGAGGTGGAGGTGGAGTTGGGGGTATGATAGTAGGGTGACATCGACAATGATGGTGGCGGTGATGGTAGCAATGGTCGTGGTGATAGTGGTATGGTGGTATAGGTGAGAGTAGTGGTGGTGATGTGGTGACAATAATAAAAATTTAGTCTGGAAAAAATTTTTGCCTTTTAAAAATAAAAAAATATTTTTTACCTAAATAAACTTATTTTTCATTTACCATAAAAAATTTATTTTCTTAATTTTTATTTTCTATTCTAACAAACACCAGAAGATATTTTTCGCCCAAACAAACGGATAGTAAGCCTGAAAATTTAATTTAGGATTCGTTTGAGAAGTGGGTTGGCTTTTTGACTTTTTGGCTATTTTAGCCTGAGACTAAAAAAACCTCGTTTGGGATTTTTTTTTTTTTGACTTTTTTGACATTTTATAAAAAAAAGAATGTAATGATTATAGGTTAGATGTAATGTTTTCTCTTATTGGGCTAAAAAATCTCTTTTAAATTTTTGTGACTATTTTAGCCAAAAAAGTCCAGCCCTCAACTTCTCAAACGAGCTCTTAGGCTTGACCATTAGATTTGACGAATTTATTTAGCGTTTGGTTTGAGTTTTCTAGATTAAGTTTTTTGAAAATTGAGTTTTTTAATTTTTTTCGTATTTTTTTGTTTTTAGTGAATGTTTTTAAAATTTTAAACATTTTTTTTTTGTTTTTTAGATGCACTTTACTTAAATATATCTAAAAAGTAAAAATTTGTGAAAAAATATTTTAAAAAATTATTAAATACATAAAAATATAAAAAATGTACTGAATTCTCGTATTTTTTTTGTATTTTTGGTATTTAATGAATTTTTAAAAGGTTTTTTGCACAAATTTTTTTACTTTTTAGGTATATTTATGTTAGGTATATCTAAAAATTAAAAAAAAATGCTTAAAATATTAAAAAAATTCATTAAAAATAAAAAAAATACGAAAAATAAAAAGTAGAATTTTCTGAAAACTGTTTTCAGAAAAACAAAACCAAACACGCTGGGTTGGTGCCTATTTTATTCACCAGCGAAAAAAATTTCAAAGCCTCGCACTGTAGCTGAGTGAAGAAGCGCAGTCCAGTTGTATGGCATTTTGTGGGTAAAATGACGTATTTACCCTCCATTGCTCTACTTGTTTCGAAACATGAAATTCATCTCTCATATCTCTCACCAAAGCTCTACCTGGACAATTTAACAACAGAGTCAACTACCTCTCTCCGGCGGCTCACTCCGGCGGCGCTGTTACGGAAGGCCAAGTAGCCGATCGTCGAGGACATACAAAGGTACGGTTGCGAAACACCATTTTCTGAAATTTTTCTTCACCGATCTACACTGATGATGATGTACTCCCCTGCAATTTTTTTTTCTTCATTGGTCGTTCAGTCACCGATCTTCCTACTTATCTTCACCTGGTCCTGTGCAACAAAAAATACATTGCTCAGCAAACCATTTTTCCTCTTTTTCGTCTTCCTTCATTTTGGGTTTTCTTGAGATTTTCTTCACTATTTTTTTTCCCTTTCTGCCATCTAAATAACAACTAAAACAAAAAAAATTAATTGGCACAAACCATCTCTCAGTCTTCATCCAAATTTTTTTTTTCCTAATTTGATTTTCAGTGTAGATTAAAAAAAACTTGGACAAAATTATTTTTTATTTTCTTTGGCTTTCATCAAAATTTAATAAAATTTCTAATTTACATTTGATGAATTATTAATTTGGAAAAAATAAATAAATCTGCTTTCATTTAAGCAATTCTTTGTGGGGCCTAATTGATCGACGGATGCGAAAATGCTTCAGAGAGTTGGGAAATTTGTTCTAGAATTGAAGATTGAGCAAATGAGTTTCCGTTGATCGCCCATAAGATTTTAAATTTTTTTTTCTTTAGTGCTGTTTAGGTTTCTTTTGTTTTTTGATTTTAAGGCAGTCATAGATTTAGAGTTCATGTTTCTAGATTTATATGTTTGGGACGTTTTGTCTATTGTTTCTGGATTTATACTCTTCATTTATTTTTTTATTTTCTAATCTGACTTATAATTACAATGTGATTATTAGGATTTGCTTGCAAAATTGGTTCTTGGTGTATGCTAAATGTGCCATACTATTTTTTCCCTCCTTATTCATTTTCTAATTCTTTTTGTGTTTTTTTTTTTTTCCTCCGGAATGTTTTCCAATTTCTCCAAGATTTTATAATTGCGTCGTAACAATTGGTGTATTGGAATTTATCTGTTATGCTACATTATGAATTTGTATTGGAATTCTGTGATGTATTGGAATTTGTATTGGAATGTTGTTGTGTATTGGAATATTTTTGTATTACTATCTTCACTTTGAGACCTTTACCTGTATATGAGCCTCATTGGTATCCTTCACCAGTTTACATAGATTTGATGAATTAGTAATTAATTGATTTAAAAAAAAAAATTCAACGTTCATTTGGGTTTTTTCCAGTGCACACAAATGTTTGAAACTGATCGACACAAAAAAAATATAATTCCCATGGACAAGTGTGAACTGTACAGCGCATTTGAATTGCCCAAAGCTTTTCAAGTTAGCTTAATTAATAATTTACTCAATCTGTTATGCTGTTAACAAAAATGGGATGTTATAAATGTAGATTGATATTCCTTCAATCTGTTATGCTGTTATAAATTAACTGTTACATTTCAACGCACATACGTGTATTGCAATTATAACCCCAATATGTGGTGCTGTTGTAGTCATGTGCTTGCTCTACATGTAGTAATATGGCTTCCTCTTTTTCCACTGCCACGTCGACATGGCCACAGCACATGTGTGCTTGTGGCTATGGCCATTGTTTTGTGAAGGTATCCAGATCTTACAAAAATCCTGGCCGTACATATTATGTTTGCCCCCGGCCCATGGTGAGTTATAACAAATGATTATTTGTCACTCCAGTTATATGCACACTGTAATTCCCATAACTAATAAATGTTTTATGGTTTTTACTCATCAGCAATGTGTTAATTGGATTGGTTGGTGTGACGAATCAGGAAGATAGATCCCCGACCATGACTATGGGTCAACCGATATCATGCAGTTACGGGCTGATGTCGTGAACATTTTCAATACTTTACGTGTAATGAAAACGGTGATTTGTGTGTTGTGCATCATGGTCATCATCTTATTATTGTGAATGTAAACCCCGTAAAGCATTACCTAAATGTACATAAGTACTGTTTTGAAGGAGTACTATTTTGAACAAGTAAATGCATTGTCATCGTTCATGTTGTTAGTAATTATCGTACTACTTTTTATAAAAATGTGGAAGTTGTCTTTTACATATTGTTCATAGTTTATTGTCTGAAATGTATTCATCAACTGCGTTCTAATGTGTACAATACGTCCTCTCACATTAGTGTAATGGTTGCAACACGATCGTCCCCTCGCACCCCATCTAAGAATAAAGGGGTTAGCTCATCAGGTACCGAAAGCATTGTTGATGGCTTAGATCATGCACATAAGGTGAACTCGGACAGTGCAACAACATAAATCTTTCTACAGTGTGTTAGGGACGCAATATTAGCGGGCCGTCAGGTAGGTACAACCATAACCAAAATAGGGTATAATAAAATTGCACTGATATTTGCTAAGCGCACGGGTAGACGTCATGGCATTACACAGCTTAAGAACAAGTACAACAGTTTGAAAAAGGAATGGCCGGCTTGGAACAAGTTAATGGATAGCAGTAAGGGTGTGACTGGCATTGGGTTTGATAGGGAAACCGAGTTGTTCACAACATCGGAAGAGTGGTAGGACAATCTTAAATCAGTATGCACGAACATATATTTTATTTTACGTAATAATTCTCCTCGTATAATCCTGTTGACCCAGTCCACGCTCCTCCGTACGACGTCGCTTTGTTACCTGAAAACACAAACGTGAGCTAGCCGGCGGGTGTGTGCCGGAAACCTCTCCGATGCCTAAGTCAGTAAGCTTGACAAATAGACAAAGTTTTATGCTCTCAGAAAGAATTATGTTCAATTACCTCCTCCAAGGTGATGTTTGTGGGCTTTTATAAGTTTCTTGTGGCACAATCCTAGTAGGACTTGTATTTCTCCATGCAAAGTCCTCCTAGGATTCATACTCCTAAGGATAATGCTTATCCTTTTACACCCTCCCCCATTGCTTAAACCAAGTGGGATAGTTTTCTCCATGGCCGAACTACCATTTGACCGAAGTAAAGTAGGCCGAACTATCCTTAGTTCAGCCCTTCCCTTTACTCTCCCTTATATCGGTTTCTCATCTGTTCAACCTATGGTGTGTTTGGACCGAACCAACGACTCTCGACCGGTATAACTCCCAAACCGGTATACCTCTAAGGTCGATATAACTTCAAGGCCGGTCTAACTTCAAGTTGCTCCCAGACCGAAGTACATTTACAATCTTCTAACCGGAGTAACTTTATCATTTGTGAGCCGAAGTAATTTCACCTCCTCGGGCCGGAGTAACTTTGTCTCCCCAAGGCCCGAGTAACCTTGCTCTCCTGGGCCGGAGTATCCTTTACGGCCTTTTTACTTAGCCCTTCGTGTTTTGGGCCTCAAAGCCCAACTCGCAGCTCGGCCCAATTTTTCCCAAAAATTACCCTCTCAATTGCCCCTTAATTCCATCTGCGCAACATGATTGGGATTATCAGTCTACTGGCCGAGCTAGAGTTTATTAAGCCTTTCCAGCCGAGCTAAAAACCCTTTAGCCTCTCCAGCCGAGCGAAAAACCCTCGGGCTCTCCAACCGAGCTAATTTTACTTCGGGCTTCACTATGTCCGGTCAAAACGTCTCTTCAATCACAGCGACTGTAACGCTTCCCCTTCCAATGACACGCGGCAGATTCTGATAGGCTGAGGACGGCCGTCACGCCGTCTTTCGTACTTCGTGAATTTTGAACAGTCCCGCCCAAATTTTGGGCAAAAACCATCCCTGAGGCTAGGTCTTTTCACTTTTGCTATTCCTTCATCTTCTCTCTCTGCTCTCCTGCAGCTCGTGTTCTTCCTTTTACTGCAACAGATTTTCAACTTCAGTCCCTTCTTCTTTAACCTGGTAAGCAAATCCACTTTCCCTTCATGTTTTGTTTTATGCACCTGTATATCTTGTTTCGTATGTTTTTTGCAAACATTTTGTCCATTTCTGGTTTGCTTCTGTATTTTCATGAAAAAACTATAGAACTTGTACGTGTATGAACTGTTATGTAGAAAAACCAGTCTTAGATCCAAAATCACATAGCAACCGAACTAGGATCCTGTTTGCCCCAAATACGTAGATCTCTGTAGTCAATAACCGAACTAGAACTTAAAAGTTTCAAAGGGTTACCAGAGCCTGACTTTCTTAAGCCGAAATAAGATCACCGAGTTTTGAATATAGCAAACTAGGAACCTCGGTTGTCGACCGAACTAAGTTTTTGGGGTCAAACCGGCTTTCTTGGTTCCTAAACCGAACTCAAAAAGCCGCCCCAAGGGGTTCAACTGAAGCAACTTTCTTCACACTGCAACCGATTTAGGCTTTGGGGCTAAACCAGCTTTCTTAGTTTTTTAGACCGAACTCAGAAAGCTGCCCCTAGACGTTAAACCGGTCTACCGAGCAAACTGTTCAAACCGAGCTACCAAACCTTTTGATGAAAGAACCAGTTCTTTGAGGCCGAAGTAGGGCTTTTATACCTTGCTTTTAAATTGTAGCATGGACCGTTGATCAGTGCTTTAACCCCCTCTGTTTTTTTTTCACTTTGCAGACTTAGGTTACCCAGGCACTCCTGCGTGCGCTCAACCGAGCTACCGAGCACCATTTTTGCACCGATATAACTTATTTGTAAATTATACCATAAATGGGGAAGTATAGGCACCTAGTAAACACTCCGGGCGGTTTAGCCGAATTTAGGAAAGACTACCATATACCTGACAACGTTCAACTGGTTCTGGCCGAAAAAGACATCATTCCCTGGGACAAAGAAGGCTTCGTTCCCTTTACCCTTTTATCCATCATAGAAACCGGACTACGGTTTCCGATTCAACCGTTGATCTGCGAGTTTCTTAGGCAGACTAGAATATGTCCAACCCAATTATCCACCAACTCATACCGCATAATTATGGGGATAGCCGAACTGAACCGTCAGGCCGGGCTAAACCTTGGGCTGGCCGAAATCTTTCATCAATATTCAATCGGCTCAAAGGACGATGGGTGGGTTTACTACCTTAGGATACGCCGCCGCCGAGAGAAGATAATTAAATATACACCGGACAAAGACTTAAATGACGATGATTTTTTCTGGGTCTCTGGGAACTTTGAGGATTTTCAAGCCCAAATTCCTGGCCGACCTATAAATTGGAAGAAAGGAGAGCCTGGTAACTTAATTTCGGTCTTCCTCCTTGCATTTTTTACTTCGGCGTGTTCATGTTTCAACCGGACTAACAGTTGTCTTTTCTCGCAGATTTTGCCCACCTTCATTCCTTATACAGCTATCCAAACCTTGGAACCTTACGAGCTGCACTACGATACCCTGAACGTAGTTGGGCTAAGTTGTTGAATTTCGAACCGACCTACCGATATAGTGGTCGCCGGAAGGCCAGAGTAACTGACTTCCTTTTAGAAGACGCCCCCGAGCCAGACCCATCCTTGCCTGAGATCAGACTAATCCCGCTCACAGCCGAAGAAGAAATGGCAAAGAAGAACAGAGTCAGGGCTCTCTTAACCGAAACAACCAGGCCCGAAGTAACGCCACCCAGTCAACCGCAGCCTGCTGTTGTGGCCCTTCCCTCTCAACCGCCATCCTCTTCCCGTCGAACCAAACGTGCCCGAACTGCCGAAACCGAACAAGTTTTGGTTGATGAAGAAGAACCTGCTATTCAGCCGAGCTTACCACCAAGCCCCAACCGGAGTCTTCCGACCGAACCATCGGCAGCTGGGCACCAAAACTTACTTTCAACGACCGAGACATTCGAGATACAGATTCGGTTGTTGCTGAAAAAGACCACCTGTTGGCCATCAATCTGGCCAAGAGTGTGTGTCTGCCCAAAGACATGGAGCATCACAACAAACAGTTAACCACCGAGCTGAAGTCCATCCGGTCTGCGACTAAATCCATGATTCTGGTTAGTAACTTCGGTCGTTTTTCTGTTTATTTTTCTTTTTCTTTTCAACTTTTACTTCGGCTAAAGGGAAGTTGTTGCTTTGTCAGGCCATTCAGAAAAACCAAATCACCCATAGGAAAGTACTGGAGCTTAGGAAAGTAACTAGGCAAGCAGCGGCCGAGGCAGAGGCGAAATCGTCCGAACTGGAAGAGGCCAGAAAGGAACTGGCCGAACTCCGAGGTGAAGTCGGCCGACTGACCGGAATGGTTAGTTCGGCCGAAGCTGAAAAACAAAAGACTACCATTGCTCTGAAAGACAAGTACTTGCGCGAGCTGTTAAAACTTGAAAGAAAGAATGATGCCGAAATAAAGGAGAGGGCAAAGGAAGCTGATAAACAAGGCTTCAAGAGGGCAGAGGATGCTTACGCCCAACAATGCAATGCTGCCAAGGAGCTTTTCTTTAAGTGCGGCTGGAGGGGAGCCGTTGAGAAGCTCGGTCATGATCCTCAGACCGAGGTTTTCGACCCTCCAGCCTACTTTATACCGAACTCCCTGATGGAATACGCCAATGCGATGCAGCAGCAATTCCTTGAGGATTCAGGCTCAGATGAAGACTCTGCCCCTGAGGATACCCCAGTTGTGAATGTAGACCAGGTAGTTCAGTCGGAGCCCATGGTGGAGGATCTAACTATTGATCAACCAAGTGAAACCGTGGTTCCGGCCGAAACCACTCTTCCGACTGAAAACGTCTTTGCGCCTGAAACCGGTCTTCAGGTTGATGCCGATGTTGCCTTTGACGCCGAAATCGAAGATCTTTTTTCTTGACTTTATACTTTTTCTCTTTTTGTTACTTTTGTTTGTCTTTGTAACCGGGCTGCGGCCCCTCCATTGTACCTGTTTTGATCTTTAATGAAAATCTTCTTTTGTGGGATTCTTATTCCGGTTGATGTGTATACTTACGCTTGAAATGTCTTCTATAATTCTCCAACTTCTATTTCGGTTTTACTTGTTTAAATTATGCTTACCAGCCAACCACTCCTTAGCCGATATGCTTACTTCGGCTGAGGAGTATCAAGTGTTGGTTTATTCCAGCCAACCACTCTTCAGCCATACACTTACTTCGGCTGAAGAGTAACAAGTGTTGGTTTATTCCAGCCAACCACTCTTCAGCCATACACTTACTTCGGCTGAAGAGTAACAAGTGTTGGTTTATTCCAGCCAACCATTCTTCAGCCATACACTTACTTCGACTGAAGAGTAACAAGTGTTGGTTTATTCTAGCCAACCACTCTTCAGCCATGCACTTACTTCGGCTGAAGAGTAATAAGTGTTGGTTTATTCCAGCCAACTACTCTTCAGCCATGCACTTACTTCGGCTGAAGAGTTATAAGTGTTGGTTTATTCCAGCCAACTATTGAAGTTAGTTTTTCCAGCTAACTTATAGTATTTGGTTATTCCGACCAAATGTCCTGCAGCCTAGATCCTTATCCTGGGCTTAGGAAGGGTGTTGGTTTAATCCAGCCAACCTCTGAGTTAGTTTTTCCAGCTAACTTAGAATAGAATGCTTGCAATATACTTAGTCTTTAAAGCTAACTTTTACAAAGAATGATTTGTGCTAAAAAGAATTTCTCATTTTATTGAAGGAAGAAAAAAGTACATATGTTTGAAAAAGAAGAGCTAAAAGTAAAATAACTTGAGATTGGCCGTATTCCATGGCCTAGGGATTGCCGTGCCATCTTTGTCTTCTAGGTGGTATGCCCCTTTGCCTGCTAACCCAACCACCTTATAAGGACCTTCCCAATTTGGGCCTAACTTGCCGTCTCCTGGGATTAAGGTGTTTCCCATTACTTTGCGTAGTACCCAATCCCCAATCTTGAATTGTCGTGGATGAACCTTTTTGCTGTATTTTCTGATTAACTCTTGTTGGTATGAGGCGATGTGGACTAGTGCTCTTTCTCTTCTTTCTTCTGCAAGGTCGAGTTCTAAGGCTATGGCTTCTCCATTTAAGTTTGGATCAAAATTTTCGCTTCGAATTGTGGGGAGGCCAACTTCTAGTGGGATCACTGCTTCCATTCCATAGGCCAAGGAGAATGGTGTTTCTCCAGTTGATCGCTGAGGCGTGGTGCGGTAAGCCCATAAGACGTGAGGAAGTTCATCTGCCCACTTGCCTTTTGCTTTCTCTAGCCTTTTCTTTAGTCCATCCAAGACGACTTTATTTGATGCTTCAGCCTGCCCATTTGCTTGAGGATATGCCAGTGTGGAATTATAGAACTCTATCTTGTATTCTTCACAAAAGCTTCTAAAGATTCTGCCGTCGAACTGAGTTCCATTGTCTGAGATCAGTGCTTTTGGTATGCCAAACCGAGTGATGATATTCTGCCAAACAAACTTCTTCACGTCTTTTTCTTTGATTGATGCCAATGCTTCTGCTTCCACCCACTTTGTGAAGTAGTCTGTTGCTGCGAGAAAGAATTTTCTTCCCCCGGGCGCTGTTGGAAGTGGTCCTACTATGTCCAAGCCCCACATTGCAAAAGGCCATGGGTTAGTTAATGGTAGGAGTTCTCTTGCTGGTTGATGTATTTGGTGCGCGAATTTTTGGCATTTCTCACACTTCTTCACATATTTTTCTGAGTCTGCTTGCATATATGGCCACCAATATCCTTGCGAAATAGCCCTGTAAGCGAGCGACCTTCCCCCTTGATGACTTCCACACACCCCTTCGTGTATTTCGAACAAGAATGCTTCTACTTTGCTGGGATGAACGCATTTGAGGTAAGGTCCAGAGAATGACTTTTTGTATAATGCTGAAGATGGAGATAGCCAAAATCGCTGCGACTTTGCCCTTATTTTGTTGGCTTCTTTTTTCTCTTCTGGTAGGATGCCGTCTTTCAGGAACAGGATGATGAGATCCATCCAAGAAGGGCCTAATTCTGCGCAACATACTTCTTCTGCTTCGGGGTCTTCTATGCTTGGTCTTGGTAAGAAGTCGATGAGTAATGGATGAGGGATTGATGTATCTGCCATTGAGGCCAGGCCTGCTAGTTCGTCCGCTCGGCAGTTTTCCTCCCTGCCAATTTGTTCTATCCTTACTACATCAAACTTTTTGATCTCCGTTCTGACTAACTCTTGGTATTTGGCCATTCTGTCGTCCTTTGCTTCATATTCGCCAGAAATTTGGTTTACAACCAGCAGAGAGTCACTGTATACCATTAGTTCGGTTGCTTTCATGAAGTGTGCTGACTTGAGTCCTGCGAGAAGCGCCTCATACTCCGCTTCATTGTTGGATGCTGGGAAGCCAAGGTTGATTGCTTGCTCTATAACCAGGCCGTCTGGAGAGATGAGGACTATGCCAAGCCCTGCTCCATGTCGGTTGGATGCTCCATCCACAAAGAGCTTCCACATCTCTCCAACGAACAGTTTCCAGCAAGTGGAAGGATCAGATGATGTCGTGAGGTTAAGAATGGTGTTTTCTTCAAGGTCCATGTTGGCTGTCTGTCCTTCGTCCTCTGTTTGAACTGTTGGTGAGCCTTTGTTTGTCTCTTCCTTATTGTCCTTAGTATGGTCTGCCTTGGTGCTTGATTGACTACCTTCTACTAGGGGTTGCGCTATTCCGGAGTCAACTTCCGTCCCTAGTTCGGTTGTGTCAGTTAGGTCGACTGGGCAGATATGATGACTTCCAAGAGTAAACTCTGCGACGAAGTCTGCCAAAGATTGGGCTTTTATTGCGGTTTTGGGTTGGAATTTGATGTCGAATTGTCCCAATTCTACTGCCCACTTCAAAATTCGCCTACTAAAGTTTGCCCTTTCGAACAGAGCTTTTAGTGGAAAGGCTGTGAGGACGACTATGGTGTGGGCGTGAAAGTAGTGCGCCAATTTTCTGGATGCCATCATTAATGCTAATGCTAGTTTCTCCAAGGGCAAGTACCTTGTTTCGGCTCCCAACAATGTCTTGCTGACATAAAAGATGGGCAGGTGTTGTATTCCTTCTGCACGAACCAACACTGCGCTTACTGCGTGCTGAGAGACTGCCAGGTACAAAAAGAGTTCTTCACCAGGTACTGGTGTAACAAGTAGTGGTGGGGAAGACATGTACTCCTTCAAGCTTTCCAGAGCTCGGTCGCATTCTTCATCCCACTCAAACTTGGCTTTTAAAGCTTGGAAGAATGGTCGTAGTCTGTCTGACGACCTGCTTATGAACCGGTTGAGTGCAGCCGCCATACCAGTGAGATGTTGTACTTTTTTGACTGAGTTTGGTCTCTCCAACTCCTGGATTGCTTTGATCTGAGTGGGGTCTGCTTCTATACCTCGGTTGGTCACCAGGAAGCCCAAGAATTTGCCAGATCCAACTCCGAATGCACATTTGGACGCATTGAGGCGCAGCTTGTGTTTCTTCAGGATCTGGAACATCTCGCCTAGATCTTTAAGATGGTCATTCTCATCCTTGCTTTTGACCACCATGTCGTCGATGTAAGCCTCCATTGTTCTGCCTAACAATGGTTCAAACATCTTGGTGACCATTCTTTGGAATGTCGCCCCTGCGTTCTTCAGGCCAAAGGGCATGACCTTGTAGCAATATAACCCCCTTGGTGTTGTGAAGGATGTGACCTCCTGGTCTGGTTTGTGCATGGCGATCTGGTGGTAGCCTCTGTATGCATCCAGAAAGCTAAGTCGGTTATGCCCTGCCGTTAAGTCCACCAGTTGATCTATCTTTGGTAGAGGAAAGCTATCTTTCGGGCACGCCTTGTTGACTGTTTTGTAGTCGACGCAGATACGCCATTTACCATTCTTTTTTGGCACTACAACTGTGTTGGAGATCCATCTTGGGTAGTGCACTTCTCTTATTACTCCTGCCTCCAGTAGGTTGCCTACCTCTTCTGCCACTATTTCGGCGTGGTGGAGTGCCGATCTGCGTGTGCGTTGGATGACTGGTCTGGCGGATGGGTGGACATTGAGTTGGTGACTGATGAAGTTTGGGTCAATACCTGGCATGTCGTAGGGCGTCCAGGCAAACACTTCGATATTAGAGGTCAAGAATTCCAAGACCTCTAATCTTTCAGTGCTGGACAACGATGAGCCAAGCAAGAAGAACTTATCCGGGTTCTTCTCATCTATTTTTACCTCCACCAAGTCCTCTACCGCTTTCTGATCAGCCTCTTTGCCGACGTCCGCGAATAGTTCATTACTTTCTGGTTCTTCCACCGAATGAACATATCCTTTGGCAGCTCGGTTTCCATTCGCTGTGGCGAAGCATTGTTTTGACACGATCTGATCGCCATAGACTTCTTCAATTATGCCGGTGTCGTTGGGGAACTGCATTACCTGATGGTAAGATGACGCTACCGAACGCATGGCATGCAGCCATGTTCTGCCCAAGATGATGTTGTATGTGGAGGGGACCTTCAATACCCAGAACTCCACTTGTTTTGTTACACTCCCTGCTCTGACTGGAAGGATTATTTTGCCGACAGGCCACTCTGGCATGGAGTTGAATCTAATCAGGGGAGAAACTGCAGGTGCCAAGTCTTTGTCTTGCAGCTTCAGTTGTTTGAATGTGTCGTAGTACATGATCTCACATGAACTACCCTGGTCAATCAGAATCCGCTTGACGTCAAAATCCTTGACTCGGAGAGTGATGACCAGTGCATCATTGTGAGGACAGTATATTCGATCCAAGTCCTTATCTGAAAAGGACATGACATTTGTTGCCTCTGTCTTCCCCTTCTTGGCGGCAGGTTGGGCACTTAACACTTCCCTAAAGTGCTCAGCCTTCTTTATCGATCCCCTGAGCTCGCATACACGCTCAGGTTCAAAGACTCCATGTATTACATTGATGATGCCTTGTGGTGGGGCGTCAATTGGCATTCTGTTGGGATGATTATTATGATCTTGGGGGGCTGGTTGCGTCCCTCCTTCAATGTATTCGTCCAAGTGGCCTGCTGCCACCAATTCTTCCAAGTGCTGTCTCAGTGGCGTGCAATTCTCCGTTAGGTGCCCCTTTTCTTTGTGGAAGGTGCACCGTGATCTGTCATCGTAATTTTTCTGACCTTCCCCTAGCTTGGCTGGCCACTTGACAAAAGGCTCGTCTTTTATTTCGCTCAGAATCCGATATATTGGTTTTTTGAACACCGTTGTTATGGCAGTACGGATTCTCAACCATCTTTTGTCTGGGTCTTCTCCGTTATCTCGTCTGCCACGCCCGTTTTTGTTCTGCCTATCTACTGTATTGACCTTTGCTGAGGCCTTCTTTTCTGGTACCGTGGTTGCACTAGATTTTGCTTTTGCACGTGCGCCATCCTCTTCTACCCTGATGTGCTGATGCACTCTTTCCATCAGGGCCTCCATGGTGAGGGGTGGCGTCATGGTAATCGAATCCCTTAGTCTGTTCCCTACTGGTAGGCCTCTTTTATATTGCGCAATGGCTAGATTGGTGGGGCAGTCTCCAATCTGGTTGAATGTCTCCCAGTAGCGACTGTTGTAAGATTTGAGGGTCTCTTTTTCACCCATGTCGATGGAGAGTAACTGGTCTATCTCCACCGGTGTTTTAGTGTTTGTTCGAAACCTTGTTACGAACGCTTCTGCCAATTGGGCCCAGGAGGCTATGCTGCCCTCTGGGAGCTTTTCGAACCAAGTCAAGCCTAGGTCGCCAAGACTTGACGGGAAGAGTATGCACATTAAGGCCTCGTTTCGCCTGTACACAGCCATGACTTGGCGAAAGTGGCTCAAGTGTGAATACGGGTCCGTCTTCCCTTCATAGGTAGTGAATTTCGGGTGAAGGAAGCCAGATGGTAGGGGCGCGTTTTCGATTGCTGGAACAAACGGCAAAGTCTGTAGTCTTGCCAATGCCTTGTCCGTTGGTTCGTAGGCCGGTCGCGGTATTGGCATTCCAACCTCGACGCTTCCATGCGTCCGAGGAGCCAACCGTTGTAAGGCCGAAACTCGGTGTGGATCCCTTGCCCTGGCGTCCTCCTTGCATCGTGCTTTTTCTTCGAGTACGGTTCGTAAGTCGGATGACCTGGGCAGCTCCGTTTGTCTAGATCTGGTTTGGTGTGAATGTGAAGGCCAATACGTGCTTCCTTCAGTGTATGATCTTTCGGATCTCGTCCTCTCAGACCTGGAGTGACGAGTCCTTGAAGATAAGGAGTGAGTGTCGCCTGTCCTGAGGCTTCTGCTCTCTCCTTGGGAGGGTGTAGTATTCCTACTACGATTCTTCGAGTGGCGAGGGGGCGTCTTGTGCTTGCGCCCCTCTCCTGTCGCCACATCTTTAGTCTTCATCTGGCGTTTTAATGCTTCCATGTCCGCCGCCATCTTCCGAATTAGTTCATCTTGTTCCTTTACGCGATCTTCCAGGGTTTGAGGATCAATCTTCCTCCTTTGCCTGTCAGGACTTTGAGAGTGACGAGGGCTGCTATTCCGCCTTCCCCTGCCACTCCTCCTGGAGTTATGTTGTTGGGGCTCCAGATCTGCCATGGGAGGGACAGAGGGTAATCCTTCACGCCTTGCGCCCCCGTCTGGAGTTAGTCCGTCGACGGCGGACTGCGGTAGTTCTTCAATGTGTGCCATTGATTTGAGAGAAAGGAGAATCTTAGTCAAGAGGTTTTTGTTCTTGTCTGTTCTTCCCACAGACGGCGCCAATTGTACGGGGAGGAAATAATTCTCCTCGTATAATCTTGTTGACCCAGTCCACGCTCCTCCGTACGACGTCGCTTTGTTACCTGAAAACACAAACGTGAGCTAGCCGGCGGGTGTGTGCCGGAAACCTCTCCGATGCCTAAGTCAGTAAGCTTGACAAATAGACAAAGTTTTATGCTCTCAGAAAGAATTATGTTCAATTACCTCCTCCAAGGTGATGTTTGTGGGCTTTTATAAGTTTCCCGTGGCACAATCCTAGTAAGACTTGTATTTCTCCATGCAAAGTCCTCCTAGGATTCATACTCCTAAGGATAATGCTTATCCTTTTACACCCTCCCCCACTGCTTAAACCAAGTGGGATGGTTTTCTCCATGGCCGAACTACCATTTGACCGAAGTAAAGTAGGCCGAACTATCCTTAGTTCAGCCCTTCCCTTTACTCTCCCTTATATCGGTTTCTCATCTGTTCAACCTATGGTGTGTTTGGACCGAACCAACGACTCTCGACCGGTATAACTCCCAAACCGGTATACCTCTAAGGTCGATATAACTTCAAGGCCGGTCTAACTTCAAGTTGCTCCCAGACCGAAGTACATTTACAATCTTCTAACCGGAGTAACTTTATCATTTGTGAGCCGAAGTAATTTCACCTCCTCGGGCCGGAGTAACTTTGTCTCCCCAAGGCCGGAGTAACCTTGCTCTCCTGGGCCGGAGTATCCTTTACGGCCTTTTTACTTAGTCCTTCGCGTTTTGGGCCTCAAAGCCCAACTCGCAGCTCGGCCCAATTTTTCCCAAAAATTACCCTCTCAGATAGCAGTAAGGGTGTGACTGGCATTGGGTTTGATAGGGAAACCGAGTTGTTCACAACATCGGAAGAGTGGTAGGACAATCTTAAATCAGTATGCACGAACATATATTTTATTTTACGTAATAAGTCCTCTAAGTGATTTTTTGGCAACTTGTACTTGTTATTACTCATTATTTGTCATAAACTTTGCACATATGTACGTTACGTTAACTCCAAACCCTTTCAATCCAAAATAACTACAAATTTGAACATTGTACAACATAAAAAAGAAACTACATTTAACTTATGTCAAACTAGCCCCTTTAATTTTGTACACACATGTAAGCGAAAGTCACTTGTTCGTTGAATGTCCCATGTCACTGTGACGGAAAAATTAAATTGTACTTTGATTTTCACTTGCAGACAAACAAGATCGCTTACAAATTCAAGACAAAACCATTGGAGCATGAAGATTTGATGCACGAAGTATTCACCGGTGCAACTGCGACTGGCAAACACCATTGGACGCCGGGGGAGAAGGCTGTGGATGTTGGCGAAGGTGAATCCGACTCAGTGAACTCTCCTGGGTTGGCACAATTTACCAAGCCATACAGACCGATCGTTAACTCACCTCCAAACTCCCCCACCATCCACCTTGAAGAAGCAGACCTCGGGACAAAGAGAAAAACTGGAGGTAGCACAAGTGGAAAGTCGAAAAAGGTCTCTAGTGGAGCATCGGTGCTTGCGGATAGTTTTAACCATCTGTCTAAGGCGGTTAAAGCATAGAAGCACCTGACGGTCAAGTACGGAACTGGTACATCGCAGAAGTATGGCATTGAGCCATGTATGCAACAACTTATGTCTATCCCGGACTTCATCAGTACCCTCATGTTCCATTTCTCCTGCACTGCATTAGAGAACGTGAATTATTGGGAAATATTGATGTGCATACCAAATGATGAGAATGTAGTCGATTGGCTTGCGGCATTGCAGGTTTTAAAAGGCCTGTGAGTACTTGGTTTGGTCTTTCATGCAAAAAAGGGACCTGTTTGGTTTTGATGTAGTCTGGTTTTTTTGGACTAGTTCTGTGGGTCTCTTTTTTTAGTTGTTTTGTTTTTTTGTGTGGTTGCACAGCACTGTAGTTACTGTTACTTCACTTTTCTAAACGGTACGTACTTTTGTCTTGCACAATATGGGATCATGGTGTAACCTTTACTTTTTTGGCATAGTTCACTTTAATGGTTGAATGTAATGTAATGGATAGTTGATGTGTTCCAATTTTATAGTTGAACTTTAATGGTCCAAATGTGCTTAGTTTACAACTGGATAATTGATTTGTGTGTTGTGTGCATTGTAGGATTCATTAACAAATAATGTGGAAATGTCAAAGTAGGAACTATAAAAATTATGATGATGTAATCATCGAACTCGCTGAGGAAGAAGAAGACCTACAAAAAAGCGTAATCGGTGACGCTGCGCAGCATGCAATGGAATATTACCTGAAGTACATGGAGAAGATCCCATGCCGAACTTCTATTCTAACCAATCGTGCCTGGATTCAAAAAAAATTTGATGGGCACGTAGGCAAACGTGAACAAAATTTGCATATGCCGCTGTATATGTTTCAAGCATTGTGTGACACATAGCAAAGTGACTTCAGTTTACAGGTACCTACAAGACCCCATGGATTACACAATGAAGAAAGTGTTGCGATGTTCATCCATACGTTGGACGGCTGCAGTAACCGAAAACTTCAGGAACGATTCCAACACTCGAGAGACACTGTGTCGCGACATTTCCATGTAGTGTTGGAAACGATGAAGTTGTTCACAGAAGTGCATTACAAGCCCACCAGAGATCAAAATAATAAGCATCCATATTTGCGATCCAGAAGGAAATATGTGCCTTTCAAGGTTAGCATATTAGTTGCCGTTATCGATTAATTTTCATTTTAAGTGATATATGTAAACCTCGTGTAATGTACGTTATTGGTGCAGCATTGTATTGGAGCGTTGGACGATACTCATGTAGAAGTCGTGTTGCCTGCCCATGATGCCGGCACATATTACAGTCGCAAAGGATATCCAACCCAAAACATACTAACAGTATGCGACTTCGACATGTGCTTCATTTTCATATCTTGTGGTTGGGAAGGAAGCATGCATGACAGTCGCATCTTCAACGAAATAATTGAGAACGAACATGCACTGTTCCCACACCCCCAGGAAGGCAATACATTTTAAATGAAGTACTCATTATTAATTTTGTTCAAAATCTTAAATTGATTGACCAAATGTAGGTAAATATTACCTTGTGGGTGCGGGTTATCCAAACAAGAAGGGGTATTTTGCACCATACAAAGGGTCTTGGTATCACCAAGCACAGTTCCGGGATCGTGGACGACCCGATAATCCAAGAGAATTGTTTCACGAGGCACACACATCATTGAGGAGCGTGGTGGAAATAACATTTGGGGTGTGGAAATCGCGCTGAAAATTCCTGAACAATATGTCCGACTATGATTTTGCGACGGTGCAGGTGCCATTGGTTGGTGCGTCAATGGCCTTACACAATTTCATCCGTAGGCACGAGATAGCTGCTAATACACACAACGAACATGTCAGTTGTTCCTCTGTTCCAGATGACATGCTCGCCGCAGAATGAGGACAAAATATGGATGATAGCCTCATGATTGGGGATACGGATGTAGATATGGCAAGAGTTCGCGTGCGCATCTGTGACCATTTGTTTCACATATGGAGTCAAGGACTATTGTGAAATGCTTGTTATCTAATTTATGTGTTTGTGTAATTTGTAATTTGTATTTCCGCATTGTAATGTGACTGTAACAAATTATTTAAATTTGTAATTCATGTACCGACAATGCAAGTGTGTTGCAAACGAAATTTTTTTTTGAATCTTATCATTTACTATTTACATGTAGATTGCTTGTGTAAACTACTCTTCATTTATCTAATCTCTCTTTTTATTAACTGCTTCTATAAGTAAACTACTCTTCATTTGGTAACCACATTTGTCTATTTTTGTAAAATTTTCTTTTCTTACTTAACTAAATTATCTGAAAATCACCATTTCCCTTTTCTGAAATTGTATTTTTTTTTTAAAAAAATCAATTAAACCCATTGTATATTTCGTAGTACTAATGATTTTGAAAGATAAATCAAAATAGAAAATTTGTAGTATTTTTTTCATTCATTTTTAAGCAGATACAAATATTTTGGAACAAAAAAATATTCGAATAAATACTTAAGAATTGTTTGGTTTGGTTTGCACAGATAAATTTTGAAAATTAATTATGGGGAAAGAGTTTAGAAATTTAATTTGTTTGTTTGGTTGAATATTTTCGAACTAATTTTGGAGTACAGAAGTTGTGAAAATAATTTTATTGTAGTTGCATAGATGTGTGTGAACGAAAAAGTGATTGAGAAGGAGAAATGACTGAGAAAAAGTGATTGAATGATGTATAGGAGATAGAAAGTGATTTATTTTTATTTTTATTTTGCGCAAATTCACTAAACCAAACAAAATTTTAATTAATTTTTATATGTGAAAATTAAAATAAATGTTGAGAAACAAATTGTTTTTATTTTCTGGAAAAATAGATGCAATTTTCAATTAAATGAAAATTTTAATTAATTTTAATATGGCAAACTAACAACAACTTCATTAATTAATTCATTTTTATTTATTTTGGTAACAATTGTTTGCACCATGTGTTTTGACAGATTGCTAAGGGGTTGTTTAGGGTGTCCTAAATAAGTATACTTTTGTCTTTTTAGACTAAAAACTCGAGGTTGAAAATATGAATGTTTTGGTTAACTTTTTGACTTTTATGGAAAAATGTGTAATAAAAAATTGTAAAAATTGGTTTTTAGAAAAAAAAATTAGAATTGGTAGTTATACAGCCGTAATTGTCGACTTTTGGTGAATAGTAATAGCTTTTTAACTTTTTAAGTAACTTTTTGACTTTTTTGAAACTTTCCAAACTTGACCTAAATGTGGCCACGTGTCAAATCTGCTTTCAATTTGTAATGTGATATAAATGGTGGCCACGTGGCCATTAACAAATATTTGCAAGTAAATAGCAATAGGGGCAATTTGGTCAATTTACATTTCACTATCATTTCAAACACATTTTTCAATACAATAATCCCAAAAAAATTCATCCCATCTTTCCAAACACACAAACTAAACTACCTTACTAAAATACTCAAACCACAAAAAAAACTCACTTTCCAAACACTCACTATATAGAGAAAGTCTAGCCCACTGCTATTTTTTCTTTTGTTTTTTAGAGGGGGCTCATTCAATATTAAATTGTTTAGAATAATCTATATAAGTATATTTTTTTATTTATTGGCTAAAAAAGTATAAAGAAAAAAGAAATATGTTTGGGATAACTTTAAACTTTTTACAAAAAATGTATAATAAAATATTGTATCAAATATCAAAATTACTCTTATACCCTTCATGGCACATACTATGTACATTCAGTGCATTTCAAAAAAAAATAAATTTTGGGAATTCGTGACTTACTCTTAGCCACGTCAATGCATTTGATAAAATGTAGATAGAAAGTACATATGACAGCATTGACATGCACTTTTGGTTGTTGAATTCAAAAGGAAAAATTCGTAATTTTGCCATTTGTCTATTCAGTAATTTTTTTTCCTGCCCAAACATGTGAATAATGTTGACTTTTTTGTTTTTTTAGTGACTTTTTGACTTTTTTAAGAGATGCCAAACATCCACTTAATATAGAATTTAGTAAACATCTAGCCAACCTGCTCAACTCGATTTTAAATGAATGTTTCGATGTAATAGGATAGATGGATGTGGGTTTAGTAATTTCAAAAAATTAGGTTTCGATCAAGTGACAGATATACAAGATTCAATCCATAAAACTCGACACAATTGTATGAAATTAAGCTCTTTTTTTTTTTTTTTTTGGTAAAATAGAATTTGTTCAATTTGTTAACTTTTACATCCACACATCAATCCGCTCAACTTCTTCAGTTGATTTTGCAAATCGAAGATGGATTGACTCTAAATGAAATTTTCCCAACCTAAATCCCATTTGTTTGGATGGTGAATGATATATAACTCAACTGCAAGCACCTTTTGGCCATGTGTTGTTTGGGCAGACTGGATTAGGTTGGATTAGCATTCCCATGACTAATAGTCCTATAACTACGAATCCCTTTGGATTGTGTATCACATCCTATGTTTGGATTGAGTTAGAATTATAAGAAGAGATTAACAAAATATTATCAAATCCGATATTTGTTTAAGGGGATTAGAATAGACAGGATATGACAAGACATGAGACATTCAATATATTGACCATAATATATCTATTATGGTCATTTGATAAGTTAGTTCAGATTTTAACTTAGTCCCCCAATTTATATCACACCTTCTACGTGGGATTGAATAGTCCATCATATGTGAGATACCATATCCGGATAGATTGTTAATCTGTACTTTAATTTGTTAATTAAATATCAGATTAATAATTTTATTAGACTATTAATCTAATTCCAAACACATATCTGTCCAAACTTGACCTTTGTTTAACGCCTTACAAAAATATTAAATAAATTGAATTAGTTCATATAAAAATAACAAATATTTTGGGTCGTATCAAAATGTGATTGGGCCCTATGGGCCGAACTATTCGTGCCTTGTAAAAACCTGGGCCGCAGCACTCTGCTGAAAATAGCAAATAATTGAAATGGCCCCTAAACTATTGTTAATTATAATCAAACCCATTTTCCTATATTTACTCTTTAGGCCCTAGATTATTATGAAATACAAATCAAACGCATTTTCATTCATTTTACTCCTTTCCGACCATCTCCAGCTTCTCGTCTATTGTTTCATCAATTTTAAATTTGACAAAAAAAATATATTTTTTACTTGTTCAATCGTTTTATCAAATGAGTGTCAAATTAAAAAAATAATAAATCTTTCATTAAGGCTAAGTTTGGGAAGATTAAATAAGTGTACTTTTTTACTTTTTATGAAATATGGGTTGAATTTGGGTTGAGTTTGAAGTGATGTGTTAGAGAGGTGATGTGACTTAAATAAGATGATATGACTTAAATAGGATAGTGACTTTTTGACTTTTTGAATTTTTTAGAGGATGCCAAACTTGACTTAAATTAAGGACGTTTTAAACTTTTTATCATTTCACTGTTCACAATCATTGAAGTTATAAATAATTTTTATCCTCACACGACCGGCTAAATGTCTAGGCAATTGCTACCCAAATAATCATCTTCTAATAAAAATTTATGCAAAAATTATACTGAGGCCTCGTTTGGGAACCCTCTATTTTAGTTAAAAAGTCAAAAAGTTACTAAATTAACCAAAAAATCAATAACTCATACAAAAAAGTCAAAAATTCTCTTTTCTCTCTACTTTTTACACATCTTTTCATAAAAAACTAAAAAATTATTCTAAATATATTAATTTTTTTAATTTATATTTTAATTAAATTGTAAAAAAATTACTAAATTAACCTGTTCCGAACAAGTCCGGACTAATCTATCGATCAGACATATATCTGGTCGTTCATCCCATCGATTGATGTTTGAATAAAATCTGTTAAAACACGTGATATTTTTACTTTCAAAAAAAATAAAATAAAAAATACATGCTCTGATTCACAGAAGGAAAATATACAGAGAGAAACCGATACATATAGAGAGAGAAAGAGAGGTTGAGGAGAGAGAAAGCAAAGCAGCAACAATGGGGAAGGATCTGAGCGACGACCAAGTCTCTTCCATGAAAGAGGCATTCACTCTCTTCGACACTGACGGCGACGGCAAGATCGCTCCGACGGAGCTTGGAATCCTGATGCGATCTCTCGGCGGAAACCCTACCCAAGCTCAGCTCAAATCCATCGTCTCCGAGGAAAACCTAAACTCGCCGTTCTATTTTCCTCGATTCCTCGACCTCATGTCCAAGCACCTCAAGCCCGAGCCCTTCGATCGCCAGCTTCGCGACGCCTTCAAGGTCCTCGACAAGGACGGGACTGGCTTCGTCGTCGTTTCGGATCTCAGGCACATTCTCACCAGTATTGGGGAGAAGCTTGACCCGGCTGAGTTCGATGAGTGGATCCGAGAGGTGGATGTCGGATCCGATGGGAAGATCCGGTATGAGGACTTCATTGCTAGGATGGTAGCCAAATGATGCGTAAGTCAAATCCTCTCTCTCTCTCTCTCTCGAAATTTTTACTCGTTCTTAGATTGATGATCAATATAATTCTGGTATCTGTGCAATTTACCGATCTTTTGTTGATAAGAATTCCAAAAGTGCAGTATTTCTAGACTATAATTGTGTTATGTGTTAAAGAGGTATTAACTGTGAATTTTTTCCCCTGTTTTAGTGATCTAAGGTGACCCAAATGTTCAATGTTTATGTTTTAGCCTTAAAAGCATGATAATTTGGGGAAGAAATACTTGATGAGTGACCTACTTCCAACTCGTGATTCCGAAGATAATATATATCACATTGAATGGTTTGTCTATGGAGGGTTATTGGTTAACTAAATAAGCAATGATGGTGAGAACATGATGGGAAGCCAACTGGGCTACACTTCAATCCTTGCTAATGCAAAGATTGATAATTTCTTCTCTGTTATGGAGCTCTTCGTTGTATATTGTTCATTTATTCTCCTTATGGGACTTTTTCTTAGGTTGATTGGTCATTGGGTTGGTCGTTTCTTTTCCATTATGGGGTTTCTTTGTTGGGTTAGTTGTTTTGGACTATGATTGTCCAAAGATAATCCTCTTAGTATTGTAAATAATCTCCTAAAAAAGAACATGAAGGGAAGGTTAGGAAAAAGGTTGATTTTATAAGAAAAATTCCACACAATCTAGGATTTTTCTTTTTTACTTAGTAGGTGATAGTTTACAAATATTATGAGAATTACATCAAATTGAACATTCAACTATGTAAGAAAGTCTACTAACGCAGAGATACAAGCATACAACAAGTTCAACAATCACAACCATCACAATGTCATCCACCCTAAGGGAATTGAACTCAATACCTCAACAACTGAGCTAATAATACTGCCAACTAGATACCACTAAACGACGTGATCAAGGAGTGAGTTGAAAACTCTGGTTTCTTTGAATTTTTATGCTGAAGCAATTTGATATTTGGTGCACTTATGGTGTAGACAAAAAAAATCAAAAAAACCAAGGTTACAGCCCTCGTTTGGTAAGTGGCTTTTTTAGCCAAAGAGTTATTAAAAAAATAAAAAAGCCAATAACTTGTACCAAAAAGTTAAAAACTCCATTTTCTTTTTACTTGTTGCACATTTTTTCGTAAAAAATCAAAAAGTCATCCCAAACATACTAGTTTTTTTTACATCATATTTTAATCAAAAAGTCAAAAAGTTACTAAAAAAATATGTTCCCAAACGAGGCCCAATCAATTTAATAGGTGGTAAAGGCGGCCTTTGTAGGGACTTCCAGTGGACCTTTTTTTTTTCTCCTTTTTATAGTAGCATTTGACATGGAAACTGCATCTAAGTTAAGTAGTTGCCCATATGCTGGGGACTTAGGGAAACCTGGAATATGGGCCTTTGGTGGTCATTTTGTAGTCTTCTTTACACATCTGTAGTCTTTTTTGTGCTAGATTGTAATAGTGAAGTGTTGGTTATTTCTTCATTGAATTTTGGACACTGTTGTTATTTGTAGTCTTCTTTACACATCTGTAGCGTAAGCCATTATCATGAATCCCATTTCAATTGATTAAAACGTGATAATACAAGGGGCATTCAATTTCTTCCTTAAAAATCAAAAAGAAAAAGAAATCAAGGCAGGAATTAGATGCAACACTAAGCAATTTAATATTTTATTTTTAGTTTAGTTCAGTTCAATTTTCTGTTGGACTGGAGCAGACATTAGCTGAAGAACTTGAATAATTTGGTGTTCTCTATCGAATTTGTTACTATTTCAGTCACAGTTGCATAACTTCACATTGCCACACATCCTTTGGGTTTCATTATCTATGTTACATGGACTCTTCAAAATAAATCAAATACCCATGTCAGACACCCGACACTCGGACAAGGATATGTAATATATGTCAGATACGTCTCAATGGACACTTCTTAAATAATTGTATATAACACTATTATTATATGTATATATATATATATATATATCTTTTTGACACTGTAAGTTGCATATACTTGATTGAAAATATTAGTACCATTTCATCTCATATACTTGATTGAAAATATAAAAATATGACATTTTTTTGTTAAATTTGCGTACCCTTAAATTTATGGTTTGATAAGTCTGACATTTAGATACATACCTACATCCGATACTCATACCCGAGTTCATGTAACATACATGTCGGTATAGGACTGATAGTTCAAGAAAATTACAGATGTTGAAATAGACAAGGGAATATGCTTTTGGTAGAACAAAACAGCCGCTTCAATTGTTGTAAAGATTATATAAGTAGGCTACGATGATCCAGTCATGCGCAATGAGAGCCAATACCTGATAGAAAACAATATAGTTTACATTCTACGTGTTATAAGAAAGAAAAGAATGTCAAAAGTATTTAGTTTGAAGCAGTGAGAGAAGTATGACTAGCAATTTAGAACAGAAAATGTGGCCCTTGGATGTTGACAAATTTTTTTCCTCCCCGTAAATTTGGGGCAAACTATTCTATATGTGATAACTTGGATTATTCATATATTGTAAGTATTTTGTTTTATCCTTGTTTACATAACTTGCATGATTACATGTCTGATAACCATTTAGACTGTTACATATGGAAGGTAGAGCTAGTGTTACCGTAAAACACTAATACCCTATTGATTTACGTTTTGGAATGCACATTTTGAAACATGATACACGTTTGTTCCAAAATGGTGAATTAGGTGATCCAAAGTGAAAAGTTTTCATAGGAGGGAAAGAAATCAAATGTAATAAATTGAAATCTACGGAGACTAGAGTTTTGGTGTTACAAAACATGAAAAAAAATGAGTCATAATATTTATAGTAATGTGTCATAACATGATTAATTGCAAAAAGAAAAGGTGCATCTTGAAAGATGTCTAATTTTTAAAAGAAAATTGCTCTAAAAGTATCTTAAATTCTGATGATACAGTTTGTTTCAGTGAATGGATCGGACTGGTCCAAGCTCCTCAAGCTTAGGTCCAAATGATCAAGCTCACCGGATAACCTGCAAACAAGTTCAACGGGGAACGGGGTAGTGCCCCAGTGAACCCTTCGACGAGCAAGTTAGGAAGAGAAGTAGAGTGTAGAGGGAGAGATTAGAGATAGAAAAGCTTAACCTTCTTCTTGTCTTCAACTTTTGCTTATATCCTTTGGTAATCATTTCGCTATCCCTTCCGACCTGACCTCCTCATCGAAAGTCTATGCTGTAGCTTACCTTGTTCCGGGTAAGGGGTCCTGTTCCGACAGAGAGGTGTTGTCGTAATAAATACTGTGATGGGCTGTATTAATGGTGATGTGCCGTGGTAATAACTTTGTAGGTCTTTGTCTGCTGATGTGGCTCGTCCTTCACCTGCCATGTGTCTGAATGTCATTGGCTCTTTATGCCATATTGGATTCCAGCTGTCCTGTACCTCACCAGTTGGGTTATGTATTGGGCTCCAAGTGATGGGCTTGGGTTGTTCATAGTGATTCATGGCCTTTATGGGCTTATACACATCAGTAGTCTCCCATTCCCAAGTGCAGCTTTAGTCCAACAAAGGGAATACTAATGAAGAAGATGAGGGTGTTAGGGATTGGCAGGATGGAGGTCGATTGGCAGGGGTGACCGAGAGGGTGAACCGACCGGGAGGTGATCTGACTGTGCAGGGTGACCGAGTGGAAAGGTCGACCACGAGGAGGGCCGACCGCAAAGGTTGGTCTAGGAGGGTCGACCGCGAAGGGGGGCCAATCGTGGAGGTTGACCGAGTGGGAGGGTCGACCACGAGGAGGGTCGACCACGAAGGGTGACCGAGTGGGAGGGTCAACCACGAGGAGGGTCGACCGCGAAGGGTGAGGTGGAGGGGCGTAGGGCTCGAGAGGCTGCGTGTCACGTGGTGATTTGAAGTGGAAAAGACAAGATAAGGGGAGGAGACAGTGGGTCGTGGTCGTACACGTGGCAACATCCCGAGGGGGGGAGATTAGGCGTTAGATCAGAAATGAAACAATAGGTCATTATGGGTGTTGAAAAGACAGTTTTGGCAGATGATTTGAAAAGTTTCAAACTGACGAAAATTAATTGGGATCCTTGGAATATAGGCAAACCGTGGGCTTTTGGCATTATTCAATTCACCTACTTGTTTACGAAAAATCAAAATATTCCAAGTGTGAATTCCTTTGTTGCTCACGATACACCTCTGCAACACTTTTTCAATTTCCTTGCACCTACATCCGAAGCGATTCGCAGACATATCATAGAAATGGCCCAAGAAGGAGCTGCGAATGTCAGGGTGGATCCACTTGGTGATGATGATGCAGTGGAGTTAGCACAACAATATAGGATGGAGAGGGTGGGGGAGTCGGTGGTACGATCCCATGGTTCCACTATGGTGGCAGCTCCAAAGCCAATCAGCCAGGCAGAACCAGATCATTGGCATACAAAGGCAGATAGATCAACGGTTACTGTAGTGGATTTGGAGGCTATTTGTGAAAAATACCAGGTGCCTGCTGAAATAGAGTTATTGTTGCCAATGTCGACGGAGAGGCCATCCGACGCCAGGCCAGGGGAGTTTGCCCTTTATGAGGAAGCATTGAAGGGAGGACTGAGGCTGCCCCTGCCGCAAGTGGTGGTAGATGTCCTGAATCGTTTGGAGGTAGCACCGGGCCAACTAATGCCCAATCCGTGGAAGATCTTACTGGCCTGTGCAAATGCGTGGCCGAAGGCGAACGAAGGGGCGGCCATGACAATAGACGAATTCTTCGCATGTTACAAGGCCTCAGGGTAGCAAGAGACTTAGGTCACTCTGCAGGCTGCAGCAGGGAAAGGGCTGGTGGCGGGGCTGCCGTCGTCGATCAAGGGGTGGAGACCACGGTGGGTCTATGTGTCTGCCAGTGGAGGGGTTGGAGTGCGCACCATTTGGAAAGTGCCCACCAAGTCTGTGGAGGCAAAGCTGGGAGCAGCAGCAGATGAGAGGGTAAAGAGGGTAAAGGAATGGAGGTAGAAGGAAGGGGCCAGATGGGACGAGCTCGTTCAGCCGTCGACTTTGTTTGAGGCAGGGTTGGGTCCACAACCGAGTAGTGGGGACCTCGACCGAATGGAGTTGGAGGCAAGGAGGAAGGCTCAAGAGGTAGAGGACCAGACCATCTTGGCCAAAGCCTAAAAATTCAAAGAGTCACAGGCAGATCGATCGCCACAACCGGTTGCGAGGGAGAGGATCCGACCTCGCCCCAAACCCTTGGGGGGAAAAAACTTAAGTGAATTTGTGCCACGACAGCCCCCAACAGATCCCTTGAAGGAGAGGGCTTTGAAGGAGATGGAGGTGAGGGGCGTAGTGAAGAAGAAGAGGAGAGTGAGGAGGAGTGAAGAAGAGCCTGCCCTGAAGAGAAGGAGGGAAGTGATGGCAGAAGAGACCAGTGTGGCCAAGGAGGCAGAGATGGGGGTAGTGGAGGAGATCCCAAGAAGGGTGGTCGTCCCAGAAGTGGTGGACATCGCTTCAGAGGGGATGGAGGTCGTCCCAGTAGTGGTGGGGATCGCCACAGAGGTAGCGGGGGCCACCCCCGGAGTGCAAGTAGAAGGTGGGGCGACTGGCCCTGAGCTAAGGAGGGGAGAACAGCCCCAGGGGGGTCCTGCACCCCAAGGAGGGGGAGTCAGTCTGACTACTGCGATCTACCACGCTCGTGCAGTGGCTGGGCGGCTGGAGGGAGAAGAAGGCCCAGCTAGGACAGGGGCAGACCGCCTTGTGGGGATTGTAGAAGAGGCAGCCTTGCGCTCAACAACCAGATTCAATGAGGCTGAGCTGCTGAGGGGGTTATGCTCCGCTCAAATGGAGGTAACCACCTTAGCAGTGGCTCTGCTGAGAAAGGCGGGGGGTGCAAAACTCAAGACAGATGAGGCCAGGGCTCAACTTACAAAGTTGAAGAAGGAGAGTGCAAGTTGGGAGAGTGCCCACGCTGGTCTGCAAACGGTCAAGGTGGAGCTGGAGAACACACGCCGCCAGGTTGTGTCGCTCGAGTTCTAACTGGCTGGCGAGCAGAAGAGGTTGGATGAGGCCCAAAAAGCCTGCGCGGTCGTTGTCGAACGACATGATGAGGCGATGAGCAGTAATGAAGAGCTGGTCAAGTAGAAGGATGAGGCAGACCTGAAGATTGACGGTCTGCAGAAGGAGCTGGAGGGCGAGCGTGCTAAGGTAGTGGAGGAGAAGGAGAGCCTTCAGAAGGAGTTGGAAGCAGAGAGAGCCAAGGCGGGTGCTGAAAATGAGAGCTTTCAGAAGGAGTTGGAGGCAGAGAAAGCCAAGGCAACTGTTGAAAAGGAGAGCCTTCAGAAGGAGTTGGAGGCACAAAAAGCCAAGGCAACTGCTGAAAGGGCGACCCTAGATAAGGAGTTGGCGGAAGAGAGGGCTAAGGCAGCCTCTAAAAGGGCGGCTTACCCCGATCTGTATGTGGCAGCAGTGGACCAGTTCAAGGGGTCTGCTGAATTTCAGATGGCAGTGGATGCCGCAGTCGCCAGTAGCTTGGCGAGGGAGGAGTTTGGAGGGGCGGGTTCATCGAGGACGACTGCTGGAGGAAGGACTGAGGCAGAAGTGATTGAGAGCTTCCAGCGGTCAGACTTTTATAAGCATGAAATGGCTGAGTTCTGGGACAGTGGTTGGAAAATGTTCAAGCGTAAAGCTGAGGAGCTGTTCCCAGACTTGGACCTGAGTAGTGTGAAAATCGATGACGGCGATGTGGCCCAGACCCCCCTTGATGAGGGTATTGAAGAAGAAGACCTTGTGTCCAGTGAAGAGGAGTAGTTTGAAGAAGAAGAAGAAGAAAGCCTTGCACTGACCTTGTGTGTTTGTGTTTGTTTTGTTTTTTGTTTTGAATGGCTGTAATGAACTCATGTAAAAATTTCTGAATAAATAAAATTGCGATTATGTTTTCATTTGATTGTCTGTGCTTGTGCAACTAAAATGATTGAGGCGTGGGCGAGGCGTGTGTATAACTCATTGTGAAGTGCAAAGTGGAGTTAAACTTGTAATAAGAACTAAATTTAAGAACTCCTCAGTGTAGAGTGAAATTGAAGTTGTAATAAAAACTCGATGCAGGGTAAAGTTAGGAACTCCTCAATGCAGAGTGAAATTTAAAATGTAATAAAATTATAAGTTTGTGTTTGCCACACTGCTGAAGTAGATTAGTGGTTTATTGGAGTGAGGCTTGGCTTGTAAGGAAACAGGCTAACTTGTAAGAGTTTGATTGAGAAGAAAATAACCTGATTTGTAAAGAAAACGTGTAAGAACGTCTTTAGAATTTGACTAAGCAAAGAGTGGTGCAAAGACTTGGACCTGGAATTGTGACTAAGTGTGTCTACTAATTCCACAAGCATGAAGTTTGCATAGATGGCTTTGACCGAGCCTTGCATGCGTGCTTAATTTGGGCTAAGCTATGATTCACTGACGTTGTAAGGAACTCAGTCTGAACCTGAAATTGTGGCGCTCGGTCCGGCTGAGACTTGTTATGCTTAGGCTGGCTGAGGCTTGGTCTGGCCGAGTGCTTATGCTCAGTCTAGATGAGGCTTTTAGTGCTCAGTCTGGCTGAAACTTTTCGTGTTCAATCTGGTTGAGGCTTTTAGTGCTCAGTCTGGCTGAGGCTTTTTGATGCTCGGTCTGGACGAAGCGTTTTAGTGCTCAGTCTAGCTGAGGCTTTTTGTGCTCGGTTTGGCTGAGGCTTTTAGTGCTCAGTCTGGACGAGGCTTTTTAGGAGTGCTGCAATCAAAACGTCATTAAGACACCATATAGATAACTGAGATATATAATTGTTGGCAGGGAAAATGTAACCCAGTTAATCAAAAAGTTACATTGCGTGAGGGGATATCAAGAATGTGTAAATTTGTCGAAAAGAAAATACAATAACTGAGCAATACAAAAGTAGGAGCTTATTGAAAGTAACGTTTCAGGTGTTCGGCGTTCCATGGGTGGGGGAGGTCTCGACCTTCCATTTCCTGAAGTCGGTAGGTGCCCAGACGTAGTCGGGCTTTCACAATGTAAGGTCCCTCCCATTTGGTTGCCAGTTTACCCTTAGTTGAATTTTTGGTGGCAAAAGTTGCTTTTCTCAAGACAAGGTCCCCTACAGCGAACTCCATTGGTCGGACTTTGCGGTTGTAGTGTGTTCTCATTTTCTGTTGGTATGAGGCCAGTCTGACAGCGGTGGTCTCTCTGAGTTCTTTAATTAGGTCCAGGTCTGCCCGACGGAGCTCTTCGGTTAGTGCTGGATCCGGATGTAAAACTCTGGGAGTAGGCAGACCGATTTCTACTGGAATAACATCCTCAGCGCCGTATGTTAAGCGGAAAGGGGTTTCTCTAGTGGGGGTCTGAGCTGTAGTTCGGTAAGGCCATAATACATTCGGTAGTTCCTCAGCCCAAAGTCCCTTAGCAGCTTCTAGCTTAGTTTTGATAATCTTTAAGAGAGAACAGTTGGTGACCTCGACTTGGCCATTGGCCTGGGGATGACTGGGGAAGAGAAACATAGTTGAATCTAGAGGTCGGCACAGAACTTCCTGTACTTGGCGTTGTCAAATTGTTTGCCGTTGTCGGAGACGATGGCCTGAGGGATGCCAAACCTACAAACGATCGACTGCCAGATGAACTTGGTTGTGTTCCGCTCGGTGATGGTGGCAAGGGGTTCTGCCTCTACCCACTTGGTGAAGTAATCAATGGCGATAATCGCGAACTTGGTCTGGCCTCGGCCGGTGGGCAGTGGACCTACCAAGTCAATCCCCCATTTGGCGAACGGATAAGGGCTGCAAAGTGTGATCAACTCTATAGGAGGAGCATGAGAGATGTTGGCAAAACGCTGACACTTATCACATTTGAGCACGAAATCAGTCGCATCTTGATTGAGAGTTGGCCAGAAATAACCAGTACGGAGTATTTTGTAGGCTAGAGACTTACTGCCCGAATGATTACCACAAATTTCCTCATAGATTTCCCGCATTACATAAGTTGCTTGAGCCGAATTGAGGCATTGCAGGTATGGGCGTGAAAAATCATGTTTGTACAAGACGCCACTGACCAGGATGTAATTGGACGACCGGGCCCTGACTTTTGCGGCCTGCTGTTGGTCATCTGGGAGTTCTCCCATTGTCAAAAATAGGAAGATGTCGGACGCCCAAGGGATAGGTTCGTTTTGGAGGAACTGCACTTCTTGTAGGTCGGGTGAGATGGCCGGGTGGGCTAGGTATTCGAGGCGGACACCGTGGCTGAGGTCGGACTGGTCTGCAGAGGCCAACTGAGCCATCTGCCTTGGAGTTTTTCGCCCAAGGTATGTGCTTGATGTGGAAGGTATTGAAGAGGCGAACAAGAGGGAGGGCCATATCCCTGTAAGCCCGCATTGTGTCGTCCTTGGCATCGAATTCTCCCGTAATTTGGCCGACAATGAGCTGGGAGTCGCTGAACACCCGGATGTGGCTGACTCCAATGTCCTTGGCAAGGCGGAGTCCTGTTATCAATGCCTCATATTCGGTCTCATTGTTACTGGCATTAAACAATAAACGGAGAGCACATTTGAAATAGCCACCCTCAGGGGCGGTGAGAATGAGGCCAACCCCACTACCTTCCCTGCGGGATGATCCGTCGACGTTGAGAGTCCATGAATGTGGGTCTTCTGGCTCGGTAGGGGTTGGTGGGGGTGGAGGCGCAGCGGTTGAGGTAGGATTAGTGAATTCCATGATGAAATCCGTGACAGCATGTCCCTTAATTGTTGTTCGAGGCCGGTAGGAGATGTCAAACTGACTCAGTTCCACTGACCACTACATGAGTCTGCCGGAAAGTTCTGGTTGTTACATGACCTTCTTCAAGAGTTGGTCGGTGAGAACCACTATGGAATGGGCCTGGAAGTAAGGACGGAGCCGTCTGAAGGCAGTGACCAAGGCCAAGGACAATTTTCTAACAGCAGGTAATTCTGCTCTGCTCCCCTAAGAGCCCGACTGATGTAGTAGACCGGTCGTTGGACAGAGTCGTCTTCCCTGATAAGAGCTGCACTAACTGCGGTGCTTGAGACGGCTAAATAGAGGAAGAGGGGCTCGTCTGTAGTTGCTTGTGAAATGAGGGGGGATTGGCCATGAACTGTTTCAACTGCTGAAAAGCCTCTTTAGATTCAGTTGTCCATTCAAAAGTTTGCCGAAGAACTTTGAAGAATGGTAGGCACTTATCTGTTGCGGGGGAAATAAAGCGGTTGAGGGCCGCAACTCGGCCAGTGAGCCTTTGAACCTCCTTAACCGTTCTGGGTGACTGCATCTCAATCAAGGCCTTGATCCTTTCAGGGTTAGCTTCAATGCCCCGCTGACTGACCATAAAACCCAGAAACTTTCCAGATCCTACGCCGAAGGCGCACTTCTCTGGGTTGAGCTTCATTTGGTACTTGCGTAGGGTGGCGAAGGTCTCTCGCAGGTCGGACAGATAATCAATAGAGTTTGCTTTTGACTAGCATGTCGTCGACATATACTTCCATATTGTGACCTATCTGATGATGGAAAGCGGCATTGACCAACCGTTGGTAGGTGGCCCTAGCATTCTTCAGTCTGAATGGCATCACGCGGTAGTGGTAGGTACCTCGGTCGGTAATGAAGGATGTATGTTCCCGATCGGACGGGTGCATCAGGATTTGGTTGTATCCAGAGAAAGCATCCATGAAGCTGAGCATTTGATGACCGGCCGTGGCGTCGACCAGCAGATCTATGCAAGGAAGAGGATAGCTGTCTTTGGGGCAAGCTCGATTTAGGTCAGAGTAATCGACACAGAGTCGTCATTTGCCATTGTTCTTGCGGACTAGGACCACGTTTGACAACCATTTAGGGTAATCCACATTTTTGATGAATTGGGCCTCAAGGAGCTTGTCAACCTCTGCGGCTATAAGTGTATTGCGCTCTAGATGGAAGATGCGCTGCTTCTGGCGGTAAGGTCGAAAATGGGGTTCGATGCTGAGGCAGTGAGTTATGAAAAAGGGGTTAATGCCCGGCATGTCTGAATGGGTCCAGGCAAATACATCATTATGCTCGATCAGAAATGCGGTAAGGTCGGCCTTGGCTTGGAGGGATAGTTGGCTGCCGATCTTGGCAGTTTTCATTGGGTTGGTGTGATCGATGGGAACCTCAACGAGCTCCACAACCGGTTCTCCTCTAACCAGCTCGTCCTCATCTCGGACGTCAAGTCCTTCAATGATCATGGCCTCCTTCAGCTTGACTTCCTTAAGTGAGATGACATAACATTCCCTAGCTACGGTCTGCTCTCCCTTTACTGTCCCGACGCCCAGGTCGGTAGAGAACTTTATGGCGAGGTGGTAGGTTGAAGTGATAGCTTGGAGAGCGTTGAGGGCGGTGTGACCAAGGATGATGTTGTAGGCAGAGGGACAGTCGACCACAAGGAAAGTGAGCAACTTGGTAGTCTGCCGTGGGTATTCGCCAATGGTGAGGGGGAGATCGATGAAGCCGATGGAGGTCACCCGGTCACTAGTGAAACCGACCAAAGGGGTTTGGAGGAAAACTTTCCTCTCTAATCTTGAGCTGGCGGAAGCAGTTGAGGAATATGATGTCTGAAGAACTGCTGTTGTCGATGAGAACCCGTTTGACCTTATAGTTGGAGAGGAGGGCAGAAATGACGAGAGGGTCATCATGAGGATAACGGATGCCTGTACAGTTGGCGTCCGTGAAGGTGATGGGCTCTGTCCATTGCTTGGGCTGTTTGGAGGGTCGGTCTACCGTGGCAACTGCTTTGTCCGAGCCTTGCCTTATCTTCCTGAGTTCTGCCCTCTGAGCGGAGCAAGATGGTCCGTCACAAGCAAGGCCACCTGAAATGACTCAGATTTCACCAACTGGCAGAGGGGGATTACCTGGCGGCCGAGGCTATTGTGGGGGGCGATCATGGCCTTGGTTAGGTTGGACTAGCTGCTGGGGTGGGGTACGCCGGCAATTGTTTTTGAGGGGCTCGGTTCTTTGCCTCTGCTGTAGGCGGGTGTCTGTGGACCAGCTGAGACGCCCTTGACGAATTATGGTCTCGACCTGATCCTTGAGGTTGATGCAGTCATCAGTGTTATGGCCATGGTCTTGGTGGAAACGACAATATTTAGACTGGTCTGTTCAATTATAAGGGGTCCGTTAGGGTAGGGGCCATTTGAGGGACTAATCCCGTTGGATCTGGTGGAGGACTTGTTCCATGGGAGAATTAAGGGGCGTGTACCGCTCGAACCGACCGGGCGGTCGGGCTAGTGCCAACCGGTCAGCGTGAGGAGGTCGGTCGGTACAGTGGGGTGTTTGGCTGTTATACTAGGTGTTTCTGGGTTCTGAGTCTTTTCTCTTTTCTCTGGGGTCGGGTTTTTAGGTATTGGATCCTGCCGAGCGGCTAGTGAATCTTCAGTATTCATGTATTTCTGGGCTTTGGAGAGTAGGGCTGCCATGGAGGTCGGGGGGTTTTTGGAGAGGGAGAAGAGGAAATCGGACGATCGTAGCCCGGCCATGAAAGCCGTGAGGATGACCTTGTCATCGTTTTTCGCTACTTACAGGGCTTCGGTGTTGAAGCGGGTAACGAAACTGCGCAGCGACTCCCCTTCGGTCTGACGGATGTTGAGGAGTTGGGTTGCAGGGCGGCGTTAGCGCTGGGCTCCAATGAAATGGCTAATGAAGGAGTCGCTGAGATGTTGAAAAGTGGAGACAGAGTCTGTTGGTAACTGGCTGAACCACAATCGAGCTGACCCCTTCAGTGTCACGAGGAAAGCCCGACACATGATCTCGTCAGGGAAGGCATGGATGATCATGAGGGTACGGTAAGTCTCTAGATGGTTGATTGGGTCCGTCGTATCGTCAAAAGAGTCAATGGTGGGCATCTTGAACTTGGCAGGCAGAGGTTTGTCCCGGATGGAGGCAACAAAGGGTAAGCTTGCCGTGGTAGAGGGTTCATGCTGAATGTTCTGCATGACCCCTTGGAGTTGGAGCTTCATTGCTCGGAGTTCAGCATCCTAGAGGGGAATGTGGTCACCATGGTCAGTCAATGGGGGCTGGACGTTGCTGGCTTCTCCTTCAGGGGCTGGTGCCACGACCGAAGGGTGTGGGGGTGGAGGTGGTAGATTTATATGCGGGGGAGGAGGTTGCAAACCTTCCAAGTTGGGTGGATAGGGTTGCGGAACAGTATGGCTCGGGGCTCTTTCTTGGTGGGGTGGAATATTTGGAGGTGGTGGAGGAGGCATCGGAATGTTTCTTTGGAGTAAAACATTTATCAGGGCCTGGTTTTGTTCGGCCATACGTTTAATGCTGTTGGTAAGCTTAATGATATACTGTGGTGGGTTGTTTGGATTGGGAGGGTCGATTTGATGGTCAGCAACATTATGGTGAGAAGCCATGGATCTAGTCGTGACCATACACTTGGATGGGTTTGAGGAAAATGTTGTTAGGACAGGGTCTCCGGCAACAATGAGCACAACTGGCGTCCGGATAAGAATCAATTCCCACAGACGGCGCCAACTGATGATACAGTTTGTTCCAGTGAATGGATCGGACTGGTCCAAGCTCCTCAAGCCCAGGTCCAAATGATCAAGCCCACCGGATTACCTGCAAACAAGTTCAACGGGAAACGGGGTAATCCCCCAGTGAACCCTCCGACGAGCAAGTCAGGAAGAGAAGTTGAGTGTAGAGGGAGAGATTAGAGATAGAAAAGCTTAATCTTCTTCTTGTCTTCAACGTTTGCTTATATCCTTTGGTAATCATTTCGCTGTCTCTTCCGACCTGACTTCCTCGCCGAAAGTCTATGCTGTAACTTACCTTGTTCAGGGTAAGGGGGTCCTGTTCCGACGGAAAGGTGTTGTCGTAATAAATGCTGTGATGGGCTGCATTAATGGTGATGTGCAGTGGCAATAACTTTGCAGATCTTTGTCTGTTGATGTGGCTCGTCCTTCACCTGCCATGTGTCTAAATGTCATTGGCTCTTTATGCCATGTTGGATTCCAGCTGTCCTGGACCTCCCCAGCTGGGTTATGTATTGGGCTCTAAGTGATGGGCTTGGGTTGTTCATAGTGATTCATGGCCTTTATGGGCTTATACACGTCAAATTCTAATGTGTGTGTTTGGTTTGAGTTTTTTGAAAAATAAGTTTTTTGTTTTTCTTATTTTTTTGTTTTTAGTGAATATTTTTAAAATTTTAAGCATTTTTTTTTTTACTTTTTTAGATGCACCTTATTTAGATGTATCTAAAAAGTAAAAAATTAGTAAACAAATATTTTAAAAAATTAATAAATATATAAAAATACGAAAAATATACTGAATTTTCGTATATATATATATATATATATATTTTGTATTTAGTGAATTTTTAAAAGATTTTTTTTCACAAAAATTATACTTTTTATGTGTATTTATATTAGGTGTGTCTAAAATTTTTTTTAAAAAAATTACTTAAAATATTAAAAAAATCAGTAAAAACAAAAAAAAAATGAAAAATAAGAAAGTAGAATTTTTTAAAAAGTGTTTTTAGAAAACCAAAAATAAGCAAGCTGAATAGTATAATCTAAACAAGTATACCCTACCGTATCACATTTTAGAGAATGTGGTGTACTACGTTCCCAGTCTCGTTCCAATTCCATGTGCCAAAATGTTCCAAGTTCTTAAAGAGTATAATTTTCCAATTGGGGGAAGTACGGTTTAACATTGAGGGCCACTCTGATAATCTTTTTAACACTTCCCTCAAATAAAAGAATTGTGAAGGAGCTTTACTAGGGGAGAATTGGGGGAAGACAAAAGGGGTGAGATGCAGTTTTATTGTGCAATCTGCCATATAATTATTCCTTTTAGTAGGTTGACAATTGTGCATTCTACCAAGGATATGTTTATCTTTATTCATTATTTGATGATGTCTTTTCTTTTGATTCCCTAAGGTTGTGTTTGATTCATGGATGTGGGGAGGGATTTAGAAAAAGAAAGGAAAAAGGACGGCTACTTTTGGTTCAAGGATATGAGGAGGGATTTGAAATTGGAAAGGGAAAGGGAAAAGGAAAAATATAGTGAAATGTAAATAAAATATATTTATATTTCACTTAGTTTCACTCTCTTTTTTTTCTTTTTCAAATTCCTTCCCAAATCCATATACCAAACATAGCCTAAGACAATTCATTTGGTTTCTTGCATGCGTACATTTTAAAAATATATAAAATTAGGTTTACTTCCACAAGGTGCTCTGATGATCATCTTTAATTACAAGAAGTAGTCGTGTCTAAAATCTTATAGTCCATGTTTGCTTCATGAGTTTGGCGGGGGATGAGGCAAACTTGGCAAACTTATTATCTTTGCTAGGGCAAAATGGCGGTTCAGTTGTTCAAGTATCACATTAACCATGGCTTATCGAAGAAAACGATTAAGTGAAAAATGGTCTAAATTGATTCCATATATTTTATTTTATTTTTGGTTGGGAAAGATTATAGAGTGAACCTTGACCATTCTTTGTTTGGCAAATTTCTATTGATTAATTGGGTACTCATATTTGTTCTTTTAACGTTGTGTTTGGTTAGTGGATTTGAAAATAGAAAAAGAAAATATATATAAAATGTGAATAAAATATGTTTATATTTTATTTAGTTTTACATATTTTTTTTTTTTTTTTTTTTCCAAATCTCCAACCAAACACAGCGTTAAGCAAATTTGCTTGTATTCAATTGTCTTTTGTTTCAGTACTCTCTTCGTTTCTTCGCTTCCATATTTTATACAAGAATGTTTGATCAGTTCAAACTAATACCTGATTATTTAGGCTTGACATTTCACATGCAGGTAATTTGGAAGCAGAATGTGTGGTTTTCATGCGCAAGGGGCAAAGCATATATTTTCCTTGAAGTGTAGTATTTTATTGAGCACTTCTAAATTGCATTTTCATTTGCCATCTCTTTAGGTTCATTTTCAGTAGTATTTTTTTTTTTTTTTTAATTGAATGTATGCTGTCAAGGAATGATTTGGGCTTCTAGTGTTGGAAAGTGATCTTTTATATTGTCTAGTTTTCATTTCGTTTATTTTTTTTTCCCTTGTCCGTCTTGTTGCGTCTTCTAGCATTTTTTTTTTTAAACAGTCTTCTAGCATTTTGAAACCCTTCATTTATTAAGTGCTTGCGTACTATTCTTTTTTTTTTTTTTTTTGGCTTTGGTCTCCATGCCCGCATCTATCTATCTATATACATATTATATATTATATAAATAAAATGGTGTTTTTAATAACAAGGCTTATGGGAATTCTAAAATTTCAAACTAAATTTTATAATTTTTTGATTTTTAAATAATAAAAAACATTCTAGTGGTTAAACTTTCATTTAATTATAATAATAAAACTCTAATTATACTATAAATTACGATTTTTGAAAGGAAAGTATGTTCAATTATTTCAAAATTTAAATTTATGTGCCATTACATGGAAGGAATTTGCTAAAATCTAATTATTTTTATTTTTAAAAAAAGTTTATTGGTTAACTCTAATTTGATCATAACAATTAAATTTTAGTTATTCTATAAATTATAACTTCTAAGGAACATATGTTTAATTATTTCAAAATTTAAATTTGTATACCATTAATATGAAAGTAATTCACTAAAATCTAATTATAATCATAAAAAATAATAATAATTATTCCATAATTTATAATTTTTAAAAATAAATATATTTTTTATTTCAAAATTTAAAATTTTGTGTCTTAAATATGATAAACAATTCAATAGAATTTAAAATTTATAAAACCTTTCAAATTGTCACATTATTTATGCTACAACTAATATAGAAATCTTTTTTAAAATTTATAATAATGCTTCTTTCAAAATTCAATATAGTAAGCTTTTAAAATTATATTTAAAAAAATTAAAATTATTTTTATTTGTATTTATTTCCAAACCCACGTACTAAATTTCTTGATTAATTTTTATTTATTATTAAAAATTAATAAAAATGTTATTGGGTAACACTTTTTCAACAATAAAAATATAACTATCTAATGATTTATAAAATTTAAAAGAAAAATACATTAACCCATTTCAAAATTCAAAAGTGTGCCATCTACACATTAAAAAAAAAAAATCTAATTTTTTTATAATTTATGACTTTTAAAAAAAAATAACATTAAATTAATAATTCAAAGTATAATATAACTCACTTTATTCGACGTATTGGCCTCTTGATCATTCCCTCGTACCTCTACCTGACCATCCACTCAACCCTCGCTCTCCTGCTCACTCACTCTCTCTTTCTTCTCCTTTCCACTCGTTTTCTGTTTCATTCATTTATTTATTTTTGTTTATTCTTCATGAATCAACACCACACCTATATATATAGGTGGATAACTAACGCATGAGAACATTTGGCTCGCCGTCTTCTCCAAATTAGAGGTGGCAAATCCACTTCCCATAATTATACTTTGATTCTTAAATTTCTTGATAATTATATTACTCTACATAATGATAATTATATTATTTTACACAATTACACATAACAATATAAAATAAATAGTATATTTTTTTAACTGTGATTAAATAATATTAGTATAAATTTTAAAGAATAATTAAAAATTTAGATTGTTACAATCTTTCCTCCTTTAAAAAATTTCGTTCTCGAAATTTTTCATATGTGTAAGTTATTTGTTGCACACTCTGATAAATATATCTTTGATGATTAATCTGATATAAAATATTATCTCAAAAAAAAACTTTATCAAAACAAATCACTGTTTATTTGTCAAAACTTTTTTTTGGATCAAAATGAGAAGCAATTGGTGATTTTAAAAACTTTTCATTAGTTTTATTTTTGATAAATAAATAAATAAATAAAAATAAAATGAGAACACAATGATAAAATCATATGCAAGAGTTGAAGAAATTTGAGATGAACTTTTCATTGATGGGAAATAGTTTCAAAATCAGTATTTTTATAAAGTTTTTATTTTATTTTATTTTATTTTATATATATATATATAAATTTTGAAAGTTTAGAGATTTGAACACACTTCCAAAAAGTTAAATGATTTTTTTTTTCAATTTAAAGATTTAATATACCTTTTTGTATTTTTTTTTCTTCAAATTATTCAACATATACATGAAAGATATATACAATTATATATAGAGTAACAAATAACTCATATTAATTACAAAATTTACTGAAATACCATAATTATATATACAATGATTGTTGCTACACAAATATTTAATTTAAATACAACCTGTAATCTAGCTCAACGTTTCCCTCATCCTATTTGTTCATGTGTCTTATGCTCCAATGCTTTGGTAAAAATAATTTTAAAAACCTGACTCTGATACCACTTGTCACGACCCGCTCCTCATACCCAAGGGTTAAGCATCGTGATAGCCAGTAACTGAAGTTATCTCCGGCTAATTCTTAAACAAATTACTAAACGTGAGCGAAAAAAATTGTTTATGTGAGAGTACCAAAATAACCATTGGAGTTTCTATTTTATTAAATTGTTAGAGCTGAATTATGTCTACAAGATACTTTGTGCATACCTCACGCGATGACCCTGGCATGTCACCTGAAAGTGATAAACAACTATAAGCACATAACAGAGTGATAAATATTATACTAAATGCATAAGGGTACAAAAATCACCATGGATAATTATTGGCTAAACAAGGCTTGATATTAAAATACAGAATATATAATACGGAAATTATTTGACATATAATACAAAATAATCATAACCACGGTACAGAACATAACAGAGCACGGGTCACTGGAGTGACAATTAGGCCTTGTTTGGGCAGCGACCGGTTTAGCCAAAAAGCCAACAATCCATACTAAAAAGTCAAAGATTCTATTTTCTCTTTACTTTTTACATATCTTTTTATAAGAAGCCAAAAAGGCATCCCAAATATACTATTTTTTTAGCTCATATTTTAGCCAAATAGCCAAAAAGTTAGCCTGTTCCCAAACGAGACCTAGAACATGAGTCAATGGATCCATGACAAATAGAGGACCATAAAGTGGCCAAATAGGGACCAATGATTATTTAAGTCCCCAAAGTATGGGACTCCCGTAGTGGTACTTACTGAAAATAATTATTTATAAAATCATTGTCAAATAATTATTAAAAATATATCCATGAATTTCAATTTAAATGAAGAGAGCTTAGAAAATAATCAACATAATCAAAATATTAATATAATTTATAAATCTCTTTGTCATTCCCTCAGACCTCCACCCGACCATCCACCCAACCCTCCCTCTCCCGCTGACTCCCTCTCTCTTTCTTCTCAACTCCACTCGAATTCTGTTTCATTCATTTATTTATTTTTGTTTATTCTTTATGAATCAACACCACATCTATATATAGGTGAATAACTAACGCTGGAGAGACATTTGGCTGGCCAGATGTCTTCTCCAAATTAGAGGTGGCAAATTCACTTCTCATAATTACACTTTGACTTCTAAATTTCTTGGTAATTATGTTACTTTACACAATGATAATTATATTACTTTACACAATTACACATAATAATATAAAATAAATCGTATATTTTTTCAACTGTGATAAAATAATATTAGTGTAAATTTTAAAGAATAATTAAAAATTTGGGTTGTTACATCTAACTATTATGTTAATTTCTAAAAATTTATTGCATTCTTATTTAATCTAAGTGTGTTTTTATAAAATAAATCTCCAATCTCTTCGGTCGCGGTTCAATGGTATAAAATATATATTTATCAAGTGCATAAATATAGAGAATAGAGACCATTGAGAAAATATGCATATTTATTCGCAATATAGCCAATAACAATTTTTCATTATAAGTTTCTTCTTCTTCTAGAGGATATATATGGTTATAATATTACTTATGCATTTATGTTTTGTAATTTCTATGATTTCATATTTCAAAATTTCTATAAGATTTGCTTTTAATTTTCAGATTTTATAGTTGATACATTTTTTTTCTTGAATAATGTTATACTTATTGTGTGGGTGATTTTCTGACCACACTACCCGCTTAGTAACCAGCTAGAGAGCACCGGTAGAATAGATGGCACTTGGCTGACCTACAACAGAAAGAGAAGACTCTGGCGGTGGTTCGTCCATCCGGGGGCACTCCGACGATCAAGTCAGTATATTTCTCAAAGATAATCAAGTGCTAAACTCACAAGCTTGAGTATCAAAAACATACCTTAGACCCATGGGGGTGCCTCTCTTTTATAGTCAATACAATCCTAGTCCCAATAGGAGCTTGGCCCTAATGGACTTCGTTTGGGAAGGGCTCATTTGGGCTCTTTTAGCTCTTTGAGCCACAAAAGACAGAACATCACATCCAATCCATAATCATTACACTCTTCTCTCACAAAAAAAGTCAAAAAAGCCAAAAAGCTAAAAAGTCATTCCCAAACCAAGCTTTTGAGCCCAGGCTCAAATAATCAAAAAAACTAAAAAGCCAAAAAGCCAACCCACTTCCCAAACGGAGGCTACTAATCTGGGACTCCTAGTGGGATTAGGATAAACTCTCTAAGAGTCTCATCTTTACCCAAACTGAAGTCTTCTCCCAATCTAGGACTCTTGTCCATATCCAGGTTGAGTTCCCTCTTCATTCTAGGACTCTTGTCCTTTATCCGCTTATCTCGGATTCCAATATCTTCAGAGATAACCTCGGCCTTGCCGAGATCACCTTGGCGTCACGACTAGGACACATGGCACCTCGGCTGACACGTCGGCGTCACCTTGCCACGTGTTGGTACTCAAAAAATACATCCCCACAACTGCCCCCTAGGTTCTATTACCTCGGCATTCTGAGGTGATGGAACCTACACTGTTCGTTCATCTGTGCCCCTCTGTCCGAGATCAAACTCGCCAACCTCAAAGTTCCCTGGACCTTACTGTCCACTTGTGTCAAGTATCAAGATTCATGCCTTCCAGGCTACTTGAGATCACATCTCATAGCCGAGGTTTATGGTTCATGCGTTCATCCCTTACTGGCTTGTACGCGCTTATCAGGTTTGCGTCGTTTCTGCGTACGCTGCCTGACAGGTACGTCACCCAAGGTACAATTCCTTTGTCGCCTTTTTTGAGTTTTCAAGAAAGTTTTCTCTCTTTTCCTTTGTCTTCTCATTTTGTATTCTTTCATGTGCTTTCTGTGCTAAAACTTTTCTCTTTTCAAAAAATATCCCCAATCCTTCATCGATCTCTTTTCAAGCTTTCTGCAACTGCTCCGTTCACACTCTCCGGTGGGTTTCCTGATTTCCAGTCACCTATTTGACTTCGGCGATCTTTATATCGGCGTTCATTTGGTAGGTTCATAAATTCTCACTTTTTTATTAAGCTCAATCTTTCATAACTCTTCTGATTTACTTTGAATCTGTTTATTTGCCATCTGTGGCCTTCTGTTCTCGTCTGTCTTCAAGTTTTTGATTTCTTATTGCTAAAAATGCCTGGAACTATTCTTGTCATATCCGCTTTCTGTTGCTAGCATCATGTCTAGTTCATTACTTTCTTGTTCTTCTCATACTTACTTAGTGCCTGTGTACTTGGCTTTATTCTTTGAACTTTGTCATCTTCTTGACTCTGTTTTTTCTTTTCTTGTTTTTCTTGTTGTATTTCCAGATTCTTGCCTTCGTTTCTGTTTTCTGCATAGTTTTAGAACCACGTCTATTCTTGAAATTGTTGCCGAGATAATGGTAGAGAAGCTCTTCCAGCTGACTGCCAATGCTGATCCATCGTTAACCGTTTGAAGTAGATTAGTCCGACATCCTTGCCTTAGTCCCTAGTTCTTAGGGTCTTCATCTTTGTATTTTTGTTTTCTTTGCATTTGTCACCTTTTTTGCTTCTAAAAAATGTCTGTTGTTGGCTGATGTTAACATTCCTTGCTCCTTGATTATTATTCCTTCTTCCACTGTATTTGATAGCCATGTCGGGTAATTTGACTTTCTCGAATGGCCCGGGTCTCCAGCAGTCTGTTTACTTCTTCCTCTACTGCTTTGACGTGCATCAACGTCGGTCATCTTGCTCGTTGGATTTACAGGTTTGGCCGACCTGTCGACGTTCAGTTGGTGGCAAGTGACCTCGGGGTCAATGCCAGGTATTTCGTAAGGTGTCCAAGCAAATACCTCAATGTTTGCTCTAAAAAAAAGCTTCTAATTCTCTTTCTTCTTCTTCGGCTAAGCCTGAGCCGAGAAGAAAGAAACGTTCTTCATCCCCCTCCTGGACGAGGATTTTTCTCAGTGCCTTTTCACTCTTCTCAGCTAGCTCCTTGCCGACATCATCTAGGACCTCTATGTCCTCGTTTTCAATCTCTGCCTTCTCTGGTTCTCGAATGCTGCAGGTGGATTTTATTGCTGCCATGGAGCAATTCTCCGCCTGCAGTTGATCCTCTCTGACTTCTTCAATCCCATGTTCTGTTAGGAACCACAGTAGTTGATGTAACATTGAGGGAACTGCCCCCATTGTATGCAACCATGGCCTTCCCAAGATGATATTGTATGGCGAGGGCGTGTCAATCACCATGAATTATGTCTTGATCTTCTTCTAACTGTTCTTGCATGATTCTATACTTAGAATATTTTGCATGTCTTATGTACTTTCCCTTCTTTGTGCAATCTTTCTCGGGGTGACACACCTCGGTTATGCCACCTCACATTTTACTTCGGTAACTACTTGTCCTGTAAATTGCTTACAAATTTCAACAAGGATAAACACATACTAGTTTAATCTCAACTTCGTAAACTTTTCTTAAGTTATAACAAGTGCTGAACAATGATCTACTTGTAAATTGCTACAAATTTTCACAAGTGTTAAACAATATATATCGGCTTAATTTCAACTTGTAAATTGCTACAAATTTCAACAAGCGGTAAATATCATTTCGGTTTAACCAACTTGTAAATTGCTACAAATTTCAACAAGTGAATGTAAACAATTATCTCGGCTTAACTTCAACTTGTAAATTGCTACAAATTTCAACAAGTGAATATAAACAATTATCTCGGCTTAACTTCAACTTGTAAATTGCTACAAATTTCAACAAGCGCTAAGCATTACTTTGGTTTAACTTCAACTTGTAAATTGCTACAAATTTCAACAAGTGAAGGTAAACAATTATCTTGGCTTAACTTCAATTTGTAAATTGCTACAAATTTCAACAAGTGAAGATAAATAATTATCTCGACTTAACTTCAACTTGTAAATTGCTACAAATTTCAACAAGCGTTAAGCATTACTTCGGTTTAACTTCAACTTGTAAATTGCTACAAATTTCAACAAGTGAAGATAAACAATTATCTCGGCTTAACTTCAACTTGTAAATTGCTACAAATTTCAACAAGCGTTAAGCATTACTTCAGTTTAACTTCAACTTGTAAATTGCTACAAATTTCAACAAGTGAAGATAAACAATTATCTCGACTTAACTTCAACTTGTAAATTGCTACAAATTTCAACAAGCGTTAAGCATTACTTTGGTTTAACTTCAACTTGTAAATTGCTACAAATTTCAACAAGTGAAGATAAACAATTATCTCGGCTTAACTTCAACTTGTAAATTGCTACAAATTTCAACAAGCGTTAAGCATTACTTCAGTTTAACTTCAACTTGTAAATTGCTACAAATTTCAACAAGTGATAAACGCATTCTTCTTCTCTCTGCCCCCCCAGTGTGAACTTAAAATCCACTTGGGTTCTCATCATACATGTAGCTTCGACCTTGTCGCCGAGGTTTAATTCAAGCCGAGGTTGTCGGCCTTTGGTTTCTCTATTGATCTTACTTGGCTCCAACCTGAGTTTGATTTTCGGCCTCGCATCGGCGAGCCGTTTCTCTTTTCTTGTTCCGACGCCTTTGTTCCCAGCATGTACTCCTCGGCCCTAGTATACTTCTCAATTCTGGCAAACTTTAGTCTGATCTTGTGTTTCCTTTTTATCTTCTGAGATCTGAGATCTGCTCATTGTGCTCTTCTATTCTCGGACTCAGGTGCCGAGATCTTATCTTCTAGAATCTTGGATCTGCTCATTCAGGTTGAGCTTTTCTTTTCTCGGACCTACTCATCTAGGCCGAGATCATGTCTTCTGGGATCTGGGATCCGGGATTTGCTCACTCAGGTTGAGCTCTTCTATACTTGAATGTTATCTCCTTGGGAGCGCTCATGCCCCTCTGTCTTTGCATCCCTTCTGGAAGGGTCTCCGTTTCTCCGCAGATATCTATCCTTCCATACCTGGAGGTCATCTTCGTTGTAGTATCCGCTTCGATCTGTTGTCTTTGGTGCGTTACCTTCCTGGCCGGCATCTTTCACTCCGTGACTCTGGTCACGAGTTTCTGTGTTGCGGTCGTCCCCTTCAACGTCGAGATCGATAGGTCTTCCACTCTCAGCAGGAGCATTGTCTCTAATCTGATCCTTCTGTCCGTCATTGGCCATCTATTCTTCTTTCTTTCCTACAGAATGTGCCAAATTGTGTGGGTGATTTTCTGACCACACTGCCCGCTTAGTAACCAGCTGGAGAGCACCGGCAGAATAGATGGCACCTGGCTGACCTGCAACAGAAAGAGAAGACTCCGGCGGTGGTTCGTCCACCCGGGGGCACTCCGACGATCAAGTCAGTATATTTCTCAAAGATAATCAAGTGCTAAACTCACAAGCTTGAGTACCAAAAGTATACCTTAGACCCATGAGGTGTCTCTCTTTTATAGCCAATACAATCCTAGTCCCAATAGGAGTCTAGCCCTAATGGACTTAGGATTATTGCTAATCTGGGACTCCCAGTGGGATTAGGATAAACTCTCTAAGAGTCTCATCTTTACCCAAACTGAAGTCTTCTCTCAATCTAGGACTCTTGTCCATATCCAGGTTGAGTTTCCTCTTCATTCTAGGACTCTTGTTCTTTATCTGCTTATCTCGGATTCCGATATCTTCGGAGATAACCTCGGCCTTGCCGAGATCACCTCGGCGTCACAACCAGGACACGTGGCACCTCGGCTGACACATCGGAGTCACCTTGCCACGTGTTGGTACTCAGAAAATACGTCCCCACACTTATTATATTTTTATATTATATTATATTTTATTGTGTGACTACCTTTATTTGGTTGTAATTTTAAATTATAATTTATTTGATATTTTGATAGCTTAGTTGGCTAAAAAATAGAGGCTTTTTAAACTACAATTTGTATCTCTTTTCTTTTTTTTTAAAAAAAAAAAAAACTTATCTGAAATCCCTAAATACATTTGAACATAAAAGTCTCATATATTTCGACTTAGTAATAACTTTTGAGGCATTATGAATATTTATATGTTAAAAACATTTTATGGATTATCAAAAGCTACACTGCACCTAATAGATTCACAACTTATTTTAAGTTAATAATTTAAAATTTCTCTTACAATTTATAACTATTATATGAGTCATGCCAAACATTAAACAAAGTTTAAGAAATACAAGTGCATTTAGGTTAGGGCCTAAGTTACATAAGCTTAATAATGACCATGCACATGGTACACTAACATGTGGATAGTTTTTTTTAAATAAATATTTGTCAAAATTTTGAATGAGAAAATTTTGCTTAAAAAATAGGTTGATGATTAGATTTAAAACATATTTGATAAAACTTAATTATTAATTTTTTAATATTAAAATTTTTAATAAAATATAAATTTTTTAAATTATGTAAATTTATTCATAAATATTAAATGTAAAAAATGCTAGGAGTTTTGAAAATATTAAATTTTCAAATGCGAAGTACATAATTTTTTTCAATAAAAATAGTTTATTAACAACGTCATTTCATACATATTTATAATATATCATGTCCATATTTTTTTAAAAGTTTGTGATTAAATTTATGAAATTCTTATTAGAAATGTGGATTATGCATAAATTTATTAACAAATGAGAAAAAAAAAATTATAAATCCACATATAGTCCATTCATTACCTTTTATTTAAACCATGCTAAAGTAGTCATTATAGCTCAAGCTACCCACTGTATAAATATCAAGGTTTAGGTATTATCCATCCAAATGGTCTAACACATTTTCAATCAAATACGCATAAAAAATTTAGGCCTATTCAGTTTAATTTATTCGTTTAGAGTATTAGTTTTAAGTTTTTTTTAATATAAAACAATTAAAAAATATAAAAAGTCAAAAATTAAAAATGACCTATAGTGGTGATCAAATTAAGAAAATGACTTTAGGCTTTACAAAATGTTCAATTGGTCTAACCTCTAAAAAATTAATAAATATAATTAACTAATTAATATTTAATGAGACTGTTTTAGATGTTCTACCTAACAGGCTAGTCGGATGGAGTGGATTGAAGATTAGAGTCACTGATACTTTTTTTTTTCTTTTTTTCTTTTTTATTTATTCTTCAATTTTGATTGATTGAATTTTACAAAATAGATAAGGTAATTGATTTTACATAATAGATATGATATAATTGATAAATTAAAAAACTAAAATTATGAAATTCATCAAGACGAAATATATTTATATTTTATCGTAAATGTAATTATTATATGGAAGCTAATTAATATTAAATAATTTTTCTTTTATATTATAATCAAAAATTTTGTTATAATTTAGTTTTAAAAATAAATTTTAATTATTTATTTTAATCCGTATATAATACAGATATTATGCTAGTTTTACCTAAAAACTAGACTAGAAAGGAAAGTGCAGGTGGTGAGGGGAAGGCAATAGAGGAGAGTGGAAAGATATTCATTTCTTGTTTGGTTGGGTAAAAATTAATAAAAAATAATAAAAAATCAGGGGAGGGTGGCATTCCCTCTTTTTTTTTTTTTTTTTTTTGGCTTGGTTAAATATTAGGGCTGCTCGCGGGTCAGTTTTGGCCGGGTGCGGGTCAAAACCGACCCTACCCGCACTTATGCGGTTGGGGAAAAATGGACCCGCAACCGCCCGTGATGCGGTTCGCGGTTTGTGCGGGCGGGTGCAGTTCGGTTTGCGGTTTAGTTTTTTTTTTTTTTTTTTTTTTTTTTAAACTTAAGCAAATTTGACATTTTTTGTTACTTTCTAAACACTTTTTTTTTTTTTTCAGAAGAGTTATAAATTAAATTACAAGATATACAATTCATGATCATAATAAATAGTCCACATGTTAGATCAGATGATATGGAACCATGCTTGAGGATAGTAATTAATCTTCCTCCTTAGCTTGCAAAAACAAACCCTTAAAAGTCAAACTAATAACACTAATTTAAATATGCAAAAACAAACCCTTAAAAGTCAAACTAGTAACACTAATTTTAATAGTGGATTAATCTTCACTGTTTAGTTTTTAATATGCAATAATGTGATAATAGAATGACAATTCAAAATATCACATTTAACTATGTCTACTAGACTAATGGAATATAATGATTTTTTTTATATATATATAAATAAAAGTCAAACTAGTAACACTAATTTAAATATCATTAGATCATGATAATGTATATAAGTGTCCATATAATAAATTTTACTTTCATCCAAAATGTAAAAATAAAAATAATAACTAGTTATCTCCATCCATCCAAAATGCAAAAAATAATAATAATAACTAGTTATTTTTTCTTTAAAAAAAAAAAAAAAAGATGCGGGTTGCGGACGGGTCGGGTTCGACCCGAACCTGATCTTTTGCGGATTTCTTGACCCGCACCCGCCCGCCTACTTACATCGAAACCGCCCAAAGCACTGCGGGTAGGGTAGGGTCGGGCGGTTTGTGCGGGCGGGTGGGTTTGTTGCCCAGCCCTATTAAATATTAATTATGAAGGGACAGGAGGCGTAGAAGCTAAATAATGCGGGAATGAAGGGTGGTTGCGAGTCATTATTGTTTGGGCGATGACACTACTTTGGTTTCACTTTAATGGTTTGAATAATTTATTTTTTAAGATAGAGTACGTATAATATTTTTAAAAAAATTTAAATTAATTAGATATCAATAATATTATGATCAAATCAATTTATATCGATAACACTATAATCAAATCAATTTTGAATAAGTAAAAATAAACGATAAATGTAATTTTAAGTATAAAATTGAATACAAAATTAATTTGATCATAATGGTATCAATGTTTGATGAATTTTATTTTTGTGCAGGGATGTTTTATTCGACCTATCTTAAAAAATTGAACAATTTAGATTATTGAGATAGGTCGATGTGAATTCCATCATCTAGGGATGGCAATTTGAAACCGGTTCGACGGGGACCTGACCCCGAATGAGACGGTTTTTCCCCGAAAAAAATTCCCCACGGGCCGGGGATGGTATTAAAAAATAAACCCCCGATCATTTTCGGGCCGGGGACGAGGATAGATTTTCCGGCCCCGGCCCGAGTAATCCCCGTATATATCCCCGAATATATATATATGTTTAGGTTACTTTTTAAGACTCATTTCATTTGAGCCTCTCCCACTTTCACTCTCTCTTCTCTCGGCCTCTCTCTCCCTCTCTCTGCTGCGATGCTCACGGCGATGGCGTCGGCCGCTCCTCCTCTCTCACTCACGGCATCACAGCGGCGGCTCCTCCTCCTCTCTCTCAATGGCGGCAGCTCCTCTCTCTCTCTCACGGTATGTCATCTCTCTCTCTCACTTTCATGGTATCTTCTCTCTAGTTTCTCTCTCTTTCTCTCGCTTTGTTTTTTGATTTTGTTCTTCAGATCTGGAAGTTCTGGTCACCGGTGCCAAGATCCGAGTTGAGGAGTGAACCAAACAAACCAAAGAAAATACAAAACAAAAAGTATATATGATCTGAAGAGACGAATCATGGTAAGGATTCCTTGGAGTTAGGGGTGTGCATAATACCGCTGAAACCGCCGAAATCGTCAAAACCGCACCGAACCGCACCGCACCGCACCGCCAAGGCAAATTCGTTATTATTTGTCAATCGAACCGCCGGTTTTTGGTAAGAAAAATGGCAAATTCTAGTGACACTTTCATCAATCCGCCGGTTTCTATTTTTCTTCCAAACCGCACCGACCCGCACCGCTATTAAATCATGTTTTATAGGATTCTAAAAATTCTTTTTTACTTAAGTTTGCTTGTTGTTCTATACCTTAGAATATAGTATTACATTACTGCTCGAGGGGAATTTTATGTATTGTATTTGATTATTGTAGCTTCCACAGATGCTTGTAATGAACTGATGGCATAGTCGTTGATATTATCATGTTGTTGCTACACTTGCTGCATCAGAAGAAACCTTCGCAAGATGCTTAACATCATGATATCTCTCGTCTTTTTTTTACTCTTTGATTTAAGTTTTGTAATTTGAATTATATTTTTTATAAACCGCCAATCCGCCCGAACCGCCAAGGCAAATCCGCCATTATTTGCCAACTGAACCGCCGGTTTTTGATAAGGAAAATGGCAAATTCTAGTGACACTTTTATCAATCCGCCACCCGCCATACGGTTTCTATTTTTCTCTCAAACCGCACCGACCCGCACCGCGCACACCCCTACTCGGAGTAAAGCAAACAGATTTTGTTTACTAATCATGGCAAGGATTCCTTGGAGTGAAGCAAACAGATTTTGTTTGGGTTTAGTTCACTGAAGAGACGAATCTGGGTGTGTTGAATTTGTTATTGAATATATGATCTGAAGTATTAAATCTGTTGTTAAATTTGTTATTGATCTGAAGTATATATCAGATCTGGAAGTATTAAATATGATCTGAAGTATTGTATATGATCTGAAGCTCTTTTTTATTTATTTATTGAATATATGATCTGAAGTATTATATATCAGATCTGGAAGTATTAAATATGATCTGAAGTATATATGATTTGGAAGTATTAAATCTGTTGTTGTTAAATCTGTCATTGAATATATGATCTGAAGTTTTTTTTTTTTTTGGCCGGGGACTCTTCGAGGTTGGGGAAACCCGATCCCCGTTAGGGGACGGGGGCGGGGGTAGTGACAGGTTCCCCGTCGGGGATCGGGGCCGGAGACGGGGGAATTTTCACCATCGGGGATCGAGAACGGGGAGGGTGATCCCCGGCCCCGCCCCGCCCCGCCCCGCCCCGCCCCGTTGCCATTCCTACCATCGCCCGAATGACAATTACTGTGATGTCATTGGCGCAACAGCCACCCTTTATCTATCTGGTCAAAAATATGTTATCTTCTTCTATTGTTGCTATAATTTATGCTATGAATATATCAATAATTTTTTTTTTTTTGAGAACGATGAAATCACCATAGATTAATAAGCAAGATAACAACATTACAAGTTATAGTAAACATGAGTACAAATAAAAGTAGAATAAACAAGCACCACCAAAAGAGTCCCTAGCCTGGTCCAAAAGCTCGACACCGAGGTGGCCTGAAAAGACTGGGATGAGAGTAGGAATCTTCAATTCGTGGCTCCCGTTTGCATTTACCAGCAGCAATGTCGAAGATCAATTTAGAGGATTTAGGACGACGAGGTATGGGAGCACGAATTCTTTTTGACCGACCTACACTACAAAACATAAAATTATCAGACAAAGAAGTTTTTCCAGAAGTCGGTTCTTGCTCTTCCATTTCACAATCACTAATAACCAAGGAAGGCGGTTGAAGAGTTGGCAAATTTGGTGGTGATGGTTGTAGTGGCTCTTCACAAGATTGGGAAGGAGTAGGTAGAACGTCCAGGGATGGGGCCTCCATCTCAATATCCACTACTGCAGCTTATAGAATTGGGTCAGAGTATCCACGAATGCGAACTTCAACAACCGACAAACTCTGTCGATGTAAAAACTGAAAGGGTCCACCGGATTGAAGAGCCTGACACGAGTTACGATCAATGAGGAGGAAATCCTTGCCCCAATGCACTCTTCTTGGACGCTTGACCTTCGGCGTGGGCTTATTAGCCTTGTTGAGCGAAGTACCATACACATCAACCTCACTATTCTTACTGCAACCAAACCCACTGTGAGGCCCCTATCTGATGACATTGCCATAAACCCACCCTGCTCCATTTCCTGGTCCATGATCCTTACACGGAGAATGACCACCCGGTTTAACAGCAACACAAGTATTAGAAGACCCAGGTTGTTCACGGCCTTTTGGCAGTGGAAAGATTGTATCATCCAAGCTTACTTTAGGCTGTAGATGTTCCAAAGCAACATCCCAATCAAATTGAAAATCATCACCCAGAGAATCCTGAATTAGAGCCATGTCCAACGGGTCCAAAACGGATAATAAGTTAGGGGATAAGGAACCCTGCAACTTATCCTAAGCACAAGCCCCTGACATGACAATGCCTTTCTCTTCTTTGGAAAGACGTTTGGGGACCACTTTAGAGTTAAGTAAAAAGCCTTGCTTGAGCATTGTTCCAAGCACCCAGAAAGTGTAATTGAAAGCTCACCAGAAAAATCCTTAGAAAACGAGTGGTCTCGCCATGAACCACCTGATCCACGAAGCGGAAACAAGCCGCAGAAATCGCCGGAAAACACAAAAAAGGACAGCAACTAGACCACCGGAAAACACCTATAAAAGCAGATTAAACCCAGATCTACCAACGAGACTGAGGGGAGGGGAAACCAAGTCAACGTCGAAAAAGAAACCCAGATCGACTGGATTGAAGCACTGTCGGCACAGAAATTGACCTTCAATAGGTCCCCCTCCTCCCTACGTGGAACGATCGGAAGAAAAGAAGAGAGAAAAACAAGATTTGAAGCTCGTCGAAAATCGCCGAAAACTGCAAGAGTACTAACTGATCTTAAGTATGCCTAGTTTAATATATCAATAATTATGTAAATGCAAAACCAAGCATGGAAAATTCTCTCCATATGAATGTGGTTATGCAATGGACGTACACACCATTTATTTTTATTTTTTTTGCTTAGGCTCTCAGATGTAGAGGGAGCATTCTTAGTAGGGATGAGCAGCGGATATACTGATCCGTCAAAACTAATCGAACTGAACCGATCCGCCGCATTTTGGACGGATGCGTGATAATGAGCAGGCGGTTACGGATTGATTTTCTCCAATCTGCCAATTTGGCAGACGGATGGCGGATTTGAGATTTCTTTGGCCGCAACCGAACCGCCAAACCGCGAGCACCCCTAGTAATTTATAAGATTTTGTGTTTTCAATTTGTTTAAATATTACGTTTGTGTTTTCAATTGAAAAAAAGTTTTCAACTTGAATATATTTTTTGAATTGAAAAAAATAAACGTATTATTCATCTATATTTTTTAGTTTTTAAATCTAACTTTAAAAATAATAAATAGAAAATATGATATATGTTGGTTGGTTTTTGTTTTCAAAAATATATATAGATGTAACAATACAGAGACATACAATCTCTATTACTGCTCTGTTCATGGTTCTGGTGGTTTGAATTGTTATTATATTTTAAGAACCACAGATTATAATACTTTATGTGGATGAATCATGCTGTGATTGTAATATGTGGATGAGGCATGTAGTGATCGTGATATTCTAAAGTTTTAAACTTTCTTTCTTTAGATAAGGCATACAGTGATTGTAATACTTTTTCAAGTCATTGACTGTAATTTTTTTTTCTTTTTTTTTTGAGGAAGTGCACAAGTTGAATTATGTTGAAAATTTATAAAATTTTAAACCGCCAAACTGATTCGCATCCATCCGCCAAACCGCCAATTCGCTCAATCCACATCCGCTGAATTCACGGATGGATGCGGATTGATTTTCTCCAATCCGCCAATCTGACGGACGGATGATGGATTGGAGGTTCCGTGGCCGCAACCAACCCGTGCCCACCCCTAATTCTTAGAAGCCGCTCCTAAGGCCTCGTTTGGCAAGTTAATTTTTAGTTAAAAAGTAAAAAAATTATTTAAAAAGTCAGAAATCCTATAATCTATATTAAAAAGTCAAAGATTTCATTTTCTCTCTACTTTTTACACATCTTTTCGTAAAAAGTTAAAAAGTCATCCCAAGCATACTAGCTTTTTTACCTCATATATTAGTCAAAATGTCCAAAAATTACTAAAATAACATATTCTCAAACGAGGCCTGATTATGCCCAATTCATTTTTGTTTGGCATGATCTAAAAAAGTCAAAAAGTCATTATCCTATTTAAGCCACGTCATTTTATTTAAGTTACATTACTTCAAACCCAACTCATACTCAACTCATATTTTATAAAAAATCAAAAAATATATTTATTTAGATCATACCAAGCGACCCATTAAATTGATCCATGAGATAATCGTTTTTGCTACGTGGCTGTGCCATTTGGAGGGGGAAAACAAAAAATAAAAATATGAATGGAAGATAATTATTTTTTTATTTTCCTCCTAATATCTAAACACAGCCTTTGTAATCTGCACTAGTCAACAAATTCCAACCGTGCAAAAAACTAGAAAAACAGAAAGACTGAGCTACTGCTTGGTTTAGTTTTTGTTTGGAAAGAGTTAAAATGGTCTAATTTTTGAATTTTTTTGACTATTTTAATATAGTTTTTAAGTCTTATTTGATTTTTATTTTTAATTTTTTTGACTTTTATAAGAGAAAAAATAAAATGATTATAATTTAAATATGACATTTTGTCTTATTGACATATGTAGCCAATTTTATATTTTGTACTCTTTTAACTAAAAAGCCAAAATCAAACATAGTTTTAGTTTTTAAATTAACATTTAAATTAAAAAATTGAAAAACATGTTTGATTTATCAATTTTCAAAATCCTTTTCAAAATTATTTTTTTCTCTCCTCTCCCATCTTTGTTTTTTATTAATAAATAAATCAATTATTTTTTTTCTCTCCTCTCTCTTCTCTTCTCTCTTATTCCTTCACATTCTATACATCAATCAATTAAATTTTTCCTCACATCTATCTATTTAACTAAAAATGAAAAATTATAAATCATCTCAAAAATATTTTCAAAACTCATAACTTAATAAATTTTCAAATTTTAAAACTCTTTTTAACAAATTTATCTTTCAAAATTGTAACAACCCTCATACCGTTTACCGACTTATGACTGATTGATTACCGATAACCATCGATTACCGTTAAACTGAATTGATTATGACTGATAATTGAACTGATTAAAGTACTGAACTGACTGACTGAAATTGGAAACCGAATTGATTGAGTATATGCTAGTTAAATTGCATTCTATCTGTTTGACTGTATGATTATCTGTTCATGCTTATATGTTTAAACTGCTAATTGAAGGCCATATCGGCGGCCGAATTAGAAACCGATTGATGTTCCATGACCCTCGTAATTAATGTGATTTTATGGTGTATTTACCTAAAAACTGATTAGGTATGATTAAATTAGATTAAAATAAGCCAATTAAAGAGTTGGACTTAATTACCGTTTTGCCATTGAGTGGGCCACTACCTCTATACCTTGAGCTCATTATACTTGAGCCAAAAACATTTTTCATCAGCCATTTCTCATTGTGCTTAGCCGACCTAGAGAGAGAGAGAGAGAGAGAGAGAATTGGTCTTCATCTTGAGGAATTGCTTGGAAATTGAAGAAATTGTTGAGGTTGATTGTTAATTTGAGCTCCCTTCTTGAAATACAAGACTAAAGGTAGCTCCATTGTCTTCTTGTTCATGTTTTAAGTTGACTCTTGCATGGTTCATGTCATATTGATGGAGTGTAGAGCCAAAACATGGTTTAGATGTTGAATTGAAGCTCAATCTTTACATGCATGTTAGTATTGTTGGATTTTGAGTTGAGTTCATGGCAAAAGGTTACATGCATGTTCATAATTTTGTAATGGTCCATGTTTTCACCATGTTTTGAAAAGAATTGGCTCCTTAGAGCATCACATTGGAGCTTCAAAATGGTTTGAATTCATGCATGTTGCATGTTCATATTGTTCTTGAAATTGGTTTGAAATTGGGTTTGAATAAAACACCCTTGGGCTTTGATTTTTCAAATTAAGTTTTGAACCATGTTTAACTATGAGTTTACATGTGTTTTCTGGAAATTTAGCCCAAGAGGTCGAGTTTTGATGCTTTTGAACTTGGTTTTGGAGCTTGGAGGTGCAATCTGGGTTTTCCAGATTTCGCACTTCCGCTCGAGCGGGGGAAGTGCCGCTCGAGCGTGGAATCCGAGCATCCAGCATCTCTCTGCACTGTTTTACAGTCCGCTCGAGCGGAGGATTGGGCGCTCGAGCGGAGTTTTGTCTCAAGCTCGAGCGGGCATCGAGCGGAGATTTCACCTATCCAGTACTTTTACAGTACGCTCGAGCGGGGAAGGTTACGCTCGAGCGTGTACCTTTGTTGCATGACCGCTCGAGCGGGGAAACGTGCGCTCGAGCGGGACTCTGTTTTTCTGAAAATGCTTTTAAATGTACATCTTTGCATCCTCATCCCACTCTAGGCATTCTTAGGCCTAGTTTAAGACATCTTGTTGAGGATATAGATGTAGAACACACCGAGGCATTAGGGATTAAGTTATTACCGTTCCCAATTGTGTAGCTTAGTGTGTGTTCAATCTGTTCACTGTGTAGGGTTGGCGACTGGGGAGACGCGCTCTAGCATACTGTAGCCCAGAACTCTGTGAGTAACAATTGTGTAAAGATATGTTCAACTGATATCTTTTGAATACTGAACTGAACTGTTTACTGAACTGGTATTACTGAATGAATGTATGTCCTTTATTTCTGAACTGTACTGTGGCATCCTTAGTACCTACTGTTTACTGTTACTGTTACTGTTACAGAGATCTCTGTCGGTTCCCTCGTGGAGCCACTACTGTTTACTGACTGATGGCCATCATTACTGTTCGGTCTTTTAAGACTTACTGTTACTGTTATGCTAATGGATATACCACATATGACTGTTTACTGTGCTGAACAACTGAAATACTGATTGAATTGAACTGTTTTCATTACTGTAAGGACATTCATTCTAAACCCCTTTACGCATTATGTTATTCACTGGGCTTTAGCTCACTGCTCATATATATATGTAGGTGTACAGGCACCAGATCGGAGTTAGAGGCGTCAGAGTAACTTCAGTTTTGTCCAGCCAGCCTTTGTGCCTCACTGCGAGGTTCCGAGCCTATCTGTTAAGGCTTAGGGGTGTTTTAGGAATTCCCCTTCTGTACTGTCTTACTGTTTTGTAGTAACTGAATGGTTCGTATAGACTGAATATTTTCTGTACTGTTATATAGGGATGGAGTCCCTAGTCTGAACGATTGTATATACTGTTCTGTACTGTTTGTGTATATATGCATGAAAAATCTTTTGGCATACAGACTGTCACAGCTCATTGGACATTGTTTAATTACTGTATTGGCTTCCGCCAGGCCCTGTACTCTGTTTTACTGTATTACTGTTCAGCTGGCCTTCGGTAATCTCGGATTACTGGCCGGTTACGGTGCTAAACCCATAGGGCCGGGTTTGGGTCGTGACAAAAATATAACTCAAAATTCTTTTAAAAAACTAAACTAAACGGAGCTTGAATTCGTATTTGGACGTGACTGAGGCAACTGTTTTTTACGAGTTTGGCGAGGTGATTGCGCACTATGTGCAACAGTGATTGTTGTATAGCTAATGAGATCTTTTTTGGGTTTTATCCTGACGATTCGAATCGTTCACTTTTTAGAAGATATCAAGTAGAATATGTCGGTAAAAAATTTAAATTAATCGAATATCGATATTCTTTTTATCAAGTCATTTTTATATTCATATTTATGTTTAAAATTAAATTTATCATTCAATTTTTTAGATACAAACATATTTTGATAAAAAGAAATATCAATATTTGATTAATTTAAATTTTTAAAAATATATTTGAGAGGGTAATTTTTGGTGAAAATTGGGCCGAGCTGTGAGATGGACTTTGTGGCCCCAAAGTACGAAGGACCGGGTAAAATGGGCCGAGAAGTTACTCCGGCCCATGAGAAATAAAGTTACTTCGGTCAAAAGAGATGAAGTTACTTCGGCTTAGGAATTGTAAAGCTACTTCGGTTTGGACAACTTGGAGTTAGTCCGGTCTCCGAGTTAGTCCGGTCATGGCGTATTCTGGATAGATCGGTCAAGACCTTACTACTCGGTAGCTCGGTCCCAACATATCATGGTTCATGCATGGGAGAACCGAGATGAGAAGTAAAAGGAAGGGCCGAACTAAGGATAGTTCGGCCTACCTTGTGGCTCAGCTTAGCCAGTTTACTTCGGTCAAATGGTAGTTCAGCCATGGTGAAAACCATCCCACTTGGTTTAAGCAGTGGGGGGGGTGTAAAAGGATAAGCATTATCCTTTAGGAGTATGAATCCTAGGAGGACTCTGCATGGAGAAATAAAAGTCCTACTAGGATTGTGCCACTCGAAACCTATAAAGCTCACAAGCATCACCTTGGAGGAGGTAACATAACACGATATACCAATTTTGCTTCCTGAATACATTGAGCTTTGTCTATTTATCAAGTTTGCTGACTTAGGCATCGGAGAGGTTTCCGGCACACACCCGCCGGCTAGCTCACGTTTGTGTTTTCAAGTGACAAAGCGACGTCGTACGGAGAAGCGTGGACTTAGTCAACAGGATTATACGAGGAGAATTATTTCTTCCCCGTACAATTGGCGCCGTCTGTGGGAAAAACTGACAAGAACAAAACCTCTTGATTAAAGCTTCTCCCCTTTACAATCAATGGCACACATTGAAGAATTGCCGCAGTCCGCCGTCGACGGACAAACTCCAAAAGGGGGCGCAAGGCGTTAAGGATTACCTTCTGTCCCTCCCATGGCGGATTTGGAGCCCCAACGACATACCTCAAGGAGAGATGCTAGGGGAAGGCGGAATAACAGCCCCCATCGCTCTCATTCACAAAGTCCAGACAAGCAAAGACGGAGAATTGACCCTCAAACTCTGGAAGACCGCGTGAAAGAACAAGATGAGTTGATAAGAAAGATGGCGGCGGACATGGAGGCCTTAAAACACCAGATGAAGAAAAAAGAAGTGGCGACAAGAGGGGGGCGCAAAAACAAGACGCCCCCTCGCCACTCAGAAAATCGTAGTAGGAATACTACACCCTCGCAAGGAGAGAGTAGAAGCCTCAGGACAGGCGACACTCAATCCTGGTCTTCCAGAACTCGTCACTCCAGGTCTGAGAGGACGAGATCTGAAAGGTTATACACTGAAGGAAGCACATATTGGCCCTCGCATTCGCACCAAACCAGATCTAAACAGACGGAATTACCCAGATCATCCGACTTACGAACCGTGCTCGAAGAGAAAGCACGATGCAAGGAGGATGCCAGGGCAAGGGATCCACATAGAGTCTCAACCTTGCAGCGGTTGGCTTCTCGGACGCATGGAAGCGTCGAGGTTGGAATGCCAATACCGCGCCCTGCCTATGAACCGACGGACAAAGCATTGGCACGACTACAAACTTCGCCGTTTGTTCCAGCAATCGAAAACGCGCCCCTACCATCAGGCTTCCTTCAGCCGAAATTCACCACATATGAAGGGAAGACGGACCCGTACTCACACTTGAGCCACTTTCGCCAAGTCATGGCTGTATACAGGCGAAACGAGGCCTTGATGTGCATATTCTTCCCATCAAGTCTTGGCGACCTAGGCTTGACTTGGTTCGAGAAACTTCCTGAGGGCAGCATAGCCTCTTGGGCACAATTGGCAGAGACGTTCGTAACAAGGTTCCGAACAAACACTAAAACCCCGGTGGAGATCGACCAGCTACTCTCCATCGACATGGGCGATAAAGAGACCCTAAGATCCTACAACAATCGCTACTGGGAGACATTCAATCAGATTGGGGACTGCCCCACCAATCTCGCCATTGCACAGTATAAAAGAGGCCTTCCAGTTAGGAACAGACTGAGGGACTCGATCACCATGACGCCACCCCTCACTATGGAAGCCCTGATGGAAAGAGTGCATCAGCACATCAGGGTAGAAGAGGATGGCGCACGAGCAAAAGCAAAATCTAGTGTGACCGCAGTACCAGAAAAGAAGACCTCAGCAAAGGTTAATACAGTAGATCGTCAGAACAAAAACGGGCGTGGCAGACGAGATAACGGAGAAGACCCGGATAAAAGATGGTTGAGAATCCGCACTGCCATAACCACGGTGTTCAAGAAACCGATATATCGGATTCTTAGCGAAATAAGAGATGAGCCTTTCGTCAAGTAGCCAGCCAAGCTAGGAGAAGCCCAGAAGGACTATGACGAAAAATCGCGGTGCACCTTCCACAAAGAAAAGGGACACCGCACGGAGAATTGCACACCATTGAGACAACACTTGGAAGAGTTGGTGGCAGCAGGCCACTTGGACAAATATATTGAAGGAGGGACGCAACCAGCCCCCCAAGATCACAATAACCCCAACGGAATGCCAATCGACGCCCCACCTCAAGGCATTATCAATGTAATACATGGAGTCTTTGAACCTGAGCGTGTATGCGAGCTCAGGGGATCAATCAAGAAGGCTGAGCACTTTAGAGAAGTGTTAAGTGCACAACCTGCCATCAAGAAGGGGAAGACAGAGGCAACGAATGTTATGTCTTTTTCGGATAAAGACTTGGATCGAATATACTGTCCTCACAATGATGCCCTAGTCGTCACTCTCCGAGTCAAGGATTTTGACGTCAAGCGGATTCTGATTGACCAGGGTAGTTCATGTGAAATCATGTACTACGATACATTTAAACAACTAAAGCTACAAGACAAAGACTTGGCGCCTGCAGTCTCTCCCCTAATTGGATTCAACTCCATGCCAGAGTGGCCCGTCGGCAAAATAATTCTTCCAGTCAGAGCAGGAAGCGTAACAAAACAAGTGGAGTTCTGGGTATTAAAGGTCCCCTCCACTTACAACATCATCTTGGGCAGAACATGGCTGCACGCCATGCGTTCGGTAGCGTCATCCTACCATCAGGTAATGCGGTTCCCCAACGACACCGGTATAATTGAAGAAGTATATGGAGATCAGATCATGTCAAAACAATGTTTCACCATGGTAAATGGCAGCCGCGCTGCCAAAGGATACGTTCATTCGGTGGAGGAACCTGAAAGTAATGAACTATTCGCGGACGTCGGTAAAGAAGCTGATCAGAAAGCGGTGGAGGACTTGGTGGAGGTAAAAATAGATGAGAAGAACCCGGATAAGTTCTTCTTGCTTGGCTCATCGTTGTCCAGCGCTGAGAGATTAGAGGTCTTGGAATTCTTGACCTCTAACATCGAAGTGTTTGCCTGGACGCCCTACGACATGCCAGGCATTGATCCAAACTTCATCAGTCACCAACTCAATGTCCACCCATCCGCCAGACCAGTCATTCAACGCACATGCAGATCGGCACTCCACTACGCCGAAATAGTGGCAGAAGAAGTAGGCAACCTGCTGGAGGCAGGAGCAATTAGAGAAGTGCACTACCCAAGATGGATCTCCAACACAGTCGTAGTGCCAAAGAAAAATGGCAAATGGCGAGTCTGCGTCGACTACAAAACAGTCAACAAGGCGTGCCCAAAAGACAGCTTTCCTCTACCGCGGATAGATCAACTAGTGGACCTAACGGCGGGGCACAACCGACTTAGTTTTCTGGATGTATACAGAGGCTATCACCAAATCGCCATGCATGAACCAGACCAGGAGGTCACATCTTTTACAACTCCAAGAGGATTATACTGTTACAAGGTCATGCCCTTTGGCCTAAAAAACGCAGGGGCAACATTCCAACGGATGGTCATCAAAATGTTTGAACCATTGTTAGGCAGAACAATGGAAGCTTACATCGACGACATGGTGGTCAAAAGCAAGGATGAGAATGACCATCTTAAGGACCTAGGCGAGATATTCCAGATCCTGAAGAAGCACAAGTTGCGCCTCAATGCGTCCAAGTGTGCATTCGGAGTAGGATCTGGCAAATTCCTGGGCTTCCTCGTGACCAACCGAGGTATAGAGGCACACCCCTCTCAAATCAAGGCAATCCAAGATCTGGAGAGACCGAACTCAGTAAAAGAAGTGCAGCATCTCACCGGCATGGCAGCTGCACTCAACCGGTTCATAAGCTGGTCGTCAGATAGACTACGACAATTTTTCCATGCCTTAAAGGCCAAGTTTGAGTGGGACGAAGAATGCGACCAAGCTCTGGAAAGCTTGAAGGAGTATATGTCCTCCCCACCACTGCTTGTTACCCCAGTACCTAGTGAAGAACTCTTCTTGTACCTGGCAGTCTCTCAGCACGCAGTAAGCGCAGTGTTGGTTTGTGCAGAAGGAATCCAACACTTGCCCATCTATTATGTCAGCAAGACACTGCTAGGAGCCGAAACAAGGTATTTGCCACTGGAAAAACTGGCATTAGCCTTAATGATGGCCTCCAGGAAATTGGCACACTACTTTCACGCCCACACCATAGTCGTCCTCACAGCTTTCCCACTAAAAGCTTTGTTTGAGAGGGCAAACTTTTCTGGACGAGTTTTGAAATGGGCAGTAAAGTTAGGACAATTCAATATCAAGTTCCAACCCAGAACCGCAATAAAAGCCCAATCTTTGGCGGACTTCGTCGCAGAGTTTACTCCTGGAAGTCATCATATCTGCCCGGTCGACCTAACTGACACAACCGAACTAGGGACGGAAGTTGACGCCGGAATAGCGCAACCCCTAGTAGAAGGTACTCATTCAAACTCCGAGGCAGACCAGATTAAGGACAACAAGGAAGAAACAAACAAAGGTTCACCAACAGTACAATCAGATGACGAAGGGCAGACAGCAAACATGGACCTTGAAGAAAACACCATCCTTGACCCCACGACATCATCTGACCCCTCCACATGCTGGAAGTTGTTCGTTGGAGAGATGTGGAAGCTCTTTGTGGATGGAGCATCCAACCGGTATGGTGCAGGGCTTGGCATAGTCCTCATCTCCCCAGACGGCTTGGTTGTAGAGCAAGCAATCAACCTACCTTGGCTTCCCAGCATCAAACAACGAAGCGGAATATGAAGCGCTTCTCGCAGGACTCAAATCAGCATGCTACATGAAGGCCACCGAACTAATGGTTTACAGCGACTCAAGGCTGGTGGTAAATCAAATTTCTGGCGACTATGAAGCAAAGGATGATAGGATGGCCAAGTATCAAGAGTTGGTCAGAATAGAAATCAAGAAATTTGAAGTAGTAAGGATAGAACAAATCGGCAGGGAGGAAAACAGCAGAGTAGACGAACTAGCAGGCTTCGCCTCAATGACAGATCCCTCCATACCTTATCCACTACTAATCGACTACCTACCTAGACCAAGCATAGAAGACCCCGAAGTAGAAGAAGTATGTTGCGCAGAATTAGGCCCCTCTTTGATGGATCCCATCATCCTGTTCCTAAAAGACGGCATCCTACCAGAAGAGAAAAAAGAAGCCAACAGAATAAGGGCGAAGTCACAGCGATTTTGGCTATCTCTATCTTTTGCATTATACAAGAAGTCATTCTCAGGGCCTTACCTAAAGTGCATTCATCCCAGTAAAGTAGAAGCATTCTTGTTTGAAATACACGAAGGAGTGTGCGGAAGCCATTAAGGGGGAAGGTCGCTAGCTTACAGGGCCATTTCGCAAGGTTATTGGTGGCCATATATGCAGGCAGACTCAGAGAAATATGTGAAGAAGTGTGAAAAATGCCAGAAATTCGTACATCAAATACATCAACCAGCAAGAGAACTCCTACCATTAACTAGCCCATGGCCTTTTGCAATGTGGGGCTTGGATATAGTAGGACCACTTCCAACAGCACCCGGCAACAGGAAGTTCTTCCTCGCAGCAACAGACTACTTCACAAAGTGGGTGGAAGCAGAAGCATTGGCATCAATTAAAGAAAAAGATGTGAAGAAGTTCGTTTGGCAGAATATCATCACTCGGTTTGGCATACCAAAAGCCCTAATCTCAGACAATGGTACTCAGTTCGACGGCAGAATCTTCAGAAGCTTTTGTGAAGAATACAAGATAGAGTTCTACAATTCTACACCGGCATATCCTCAAGCAAATGGCCAAGCAGAAGCATCAAATAAAGTCGTCCTGGATGGACTTAAGAAAAGACTAGAGAAGGCAAAAGGCAAGTGGGCAGACGAACTTCCTCATGTTTTATGGGCTTACCGCACCACACCTCGACGATCAACAGGGGAGACACCATTCTCCTTAGCCTATGGAATAGAAGCAGTAATCCCACTGGAAGTTGGCCTCCCCACAATCCGAAGCGAAAATTTTGATCCAGACTTAAATAAAGAAGCCATAGCGTTGGAACTCGACCTTGCGGAAGAAAGAAGAGAAAGGGCATTGGTTCACATCGCTTCATACCAACAAGAGTTAATCAGAAAATACAACAAAAAGGTACATCCAAGACAATTCAAGATCGGCGATTGGGTACTGCGCAAAGTAATGGGAAACACCTTGGTACCAAGAGATGGCAAGTTGGGGCCAAACTGGGAAGGTCCTTACAAAGTGGTTGGGTTAGCAGGCAAAGGGGCATACCACCTAGAAGACAAGGACGGCAAAGCAATCCCTAGGCCATGGAACACGGCCAATCTCAAGTTGTTTTATTTTTAGCTTTTTTTCTTTCAAACATGTAATTTCTTCTTTTTTCTCAATAAAACAACCAATTCTTTTTCAGCATGAGTTGTTCTTTGTAAAAGTCAGTTTTAGTAAAGATAGGAATATTGCAAATCTTTTGTTCTAAGTTAGCTGGGAAAAAACTAACTTAGAGGTTGGCTGGAATAAACCAACACCATTCCTAAGCCTTGGATATGGATCCAGGCTGCAGGACGTTTGGTCAGAATAACCAAACAATGTTCTAAGTTAGCTGGAAAAAACTAACTTAGAGGTTGGCTGGAATAAACCAACACCATTCCTAAGTCCAGGATATGGATCCAGGCTGCAGGACGTTTGGACGGAATAACCAAACAATGTTCTAAGTTAGCTGGAAAAAACTAACTTAGAGGTTGGCTGAAATAAACCAACTCTTAGTACTCTTCAGCCGAAGTAAGGGTGTGGCTGAAGAATGGTTGGCTGGAATAAACCAACTCTTTGTACTCTTCAGCCGAAGTAAGGGTATGGCTGAAGAGTGGTTGGCTGAAATAAACCAACTCTTAGTACTCTACAACCGAAGTAAGGGTATGGCTGAAGAGTGGTTGGCTGGAATAAACCAACTCTTTGTAATCTTCAGCCGAAGTAAGGGTATGGCTGAAGAGTGGTTGGCTGGAATAAATCAACTCTTAGTACTCTTCAGCCGAAGTAAGGATATGGCTGAAGAGTGGTTAGCTGGAATAAACCAACTCTTTGTACTCTTCAGCCGAAGTAAGGGTATGGCTGAAGAGTAGTTGGCTGGAATAAAACCAACTCTGAGTACTCCTCAGTCGAAGTAATTATTTCGGCTAAGGAGTGGTTGGCTGATAAGCGTAGTTCAACCATTTAAAACCGGAATAATAATTGGAACAATAGAAGACATTACAAGTGCAAGCACACATGAAAACCGGAATAAGAGTCCAACAAAATTTTCATTCATTGAAAATCAATTACAAAGAGGCATAGCTCGGTTACAAAGACAAAAGGTAACAAAAAAGAGAAAAAGTGCAAAATCAAGAAAAAAGATCTTCAATTTCGGCGTCAAAGGCAGCGCCGGCATCAACTTGAAGACCGGTTTCAGGTGGAAGGACGTTTTCAGTCGCAAGAGTGGTTTCGGTCGGAACCACGGTTTCACCTGGTTGTTCAATAGTTAGATCTTCCACCGTGGGCTCCGACCGAACTACCTGATCTACATTCGCAACCGGAGTATCCTCAGGGGCAGAGTCTTTATCAGAGTCTGAGCCCTCAAGAAACTACTGTTGCATAGCATTTGCATATTCTATGAGGGAGTTCGGTATGAAGTAGGCTGGAGGGTTGAAAACCTCGGTCTGAGGATCATGACCGAGCTTCTCAACGGCTCCCCTCCAGCCGCACTTAAAGAACAGCTCCTTGGCGGCCTCACACTGTTGGACATATATATCCTCTGCCTTCTTGTAGCCTTTCTTTTCGGCCTCTTTTGCGTCCTCCTTCGCCTGGGTTATTTCGGCATCTTTCTTTCTTTCTTGCTTCACCAGCTCGCGTAGGTACTTGTCTTTCAGAACAATGGCAGCCTTCTGCTTTTCGGCTTCGGCCGAACTAACCAGTCCGGTCAGTCTGCCAACCTCACCTCGTAGTTCGGCCATTTCCTTTCTGGCCTCCTCCAGCTCGGTCGCTTTTGCCTCAGCTTCTGCCGCTGCTTGCCTGGTTACTTTCCTAAGCTCCAACACTTTCCTATGAGTGATTTGGTTTTTCTGAATGGCCTGACAAAGCAAAAATTTCCCTTTAGCCGAAGTAGAAGTTGAAAAAAGAAAGTAGACAGAAAAACGACCGAAGTTGCTTACCAGAATCATGGATTTAGTCGTAGACCGAATGGCCTTCAGTTCGGTGTTTAACTGTTTGTGGTGGTGCTCTATGTCTTTGGGCAGACACACACTCTTGGCCAGATTTATGGCCAACAGGTGGTCTTTCTCAGCTACAACCGAGTCTGTATCTCGGATGTCTCGGTCGTTGAAAGTAAGTTTTGGGGCCCAGCTGCCGGTAGTTCGGTCAGAAGGTTCCGATTGGGGGCTCGGTGGCAAGCTCGGTGGGAGTGCAGGTTCTGCTTCATCAACCAAAATTTGTTCGATTTCAGCAGTCCGGGCGCGCTTGGTTCGGCGGGAAGAGGACGGCTGTTGAGAAGGGAGGGCCACAACAGCAGGTTGCGATTGGCTGGGTGGCGTTACTTCGGGCCTAGTTGTCTCGGTTAAAAGAGCCCTGACTCTGTTCTTTTTCGCCATCTCTTCTTCGGCTGTCAGTGGGACTAGTCTAATCTCGGGCAAGGATGGGTCCGGTTCTGGGGCGTCTTCAAGAAGGAAGTCAGTTACCCTGGCTTTCCGACGACCGCTGTATCGATAGGTCGGCTCGAATTGCAGCAACTTGGCCCAACTACGTTCAGGATACCGTAGTGCGGCTCGCAAAGCTGCAAGATTTGGATAACTGTACAAGGAATGAAGGTGAGCAGAATCTGCGAAAAAGAGACAACTGTTAGTTCGGTTGATAGACTAGCAAAACCGAAATAAAAAAATGCAAGGAACAAGACCGAAGTTAAATTACCGGGCTCCCCTTTTTTCCAATTTATAGGTCGGCCAGGAATTTGAGCTTGAAAATCCTCAAAGTTCCCAGAGACCCAGAAAAAGTCATCGTCATTTACGTCTTTGTCCGGTGTATATTTAATTATCTTCTCTCGGCGGCGGCGTATCCTAAGGTAATAGACCCACCCATCTTCTTTTGAGCCGATGGAGTATTGATGGAAAATTTCGGCCAAGCCAAGATTTAGTCCGGCTTGGCGGTTTAGTTCGGCTATTCCCATGATGATGCGGTAGGAGTTGGTGGACAGTTGGGTAGGGCATAATCTGGTCTGCGTAAGAAATTCACAGATCAACGGTTGAACCGGAAACCGTAGTCCGGTTTCTATGATGGATAAAAGGGTGAAGGGGACGAAGGCTTCATTGTCCCAGGGAATGACGTCTTTTTCGGCCAGGACCAGATGGACGTCGTCGGGTATTTGGTAGTCTTTCCTGAATTCGGCTACGCCGCCCGGAGTATTTACTAAATATCTATACTTCCCCATCTATCGTATAATTTAAGAATAAGTTATTTCGGTGCAAATATTGTGCTCAGTAGCTCGGTTGAGCGCACGCAGGAGTGCCTGGGCAACCTAAGTCTGCAAAATAAAAAACACAGGGGTTAAGCACAGATCATTGAACCGTGCTACAAATTAAAAGCGAGGTAAAAAAGTCCTACTTCGGCTTTATAGGCGGGTTCTATCTCGGTTCAGCAAAATGCTCGGTAGCTCGGTTTGAGCAAAGTTCTTATTGATCAAATCTTGCAAGGCATCTCAGCATGCTTGCTTTGGAGACGACTTTGTTAGGCCGGTTCGTCGTCTAGGGGCAGCTTTCTGAGTTCGGTCTAAAAAACTAAGAAAGCTGGCTTAGCCCCAAAGGCCTAAATCGGTTGAACTTCGAGTTTTGTTACTTCGGTTGAGCCTCTAGGGGCAGCTTTCTGAGTTTGGCTTAGAAGCTAAGAAAGCTGGCTTAGCCCCAAAGGCTTAGCTCGGTTGAAGACCGAGGTTCCTAGTTTAATGTCTTCAAACTTCGTTCGGTGATCTTATTTCGGCTAAGGTGAATCGGAAGTCGGTTATTTTTTGAAGCTGCTGTTATTTCTACAAGTTTTAGTTCGGTTATTTTCTATATTGATCTACCTATATAGCACAAAACAGTATCCTAGTTCGGTTGGGACAAGTTTTTGGATGAAAGACTAGTCTTCTATAGGATATTACATACACGCACGAGTTCAGTAAAGTTTTTCCAGTAAAATACAGAAGCAAAGTAGAAAATAGACTAATATGTTTCGCAAAAACATGGAAAGCAAAATACAAAAACAAACAAAGCAAGAAGGTTAGATTTGCCTACCAGAGTAAAAAGGAAGAAGCTAGAAGATGAAAACAGTAGCAGCAAATGAACACGAACTCAGGATTGGAGAAGCAGAGGCACGAAGAGAGAAGAGGGTGAAAAATGTGGGTGAATGATTCAAGGATGGAAATGATGTTTTGTGAACAGAACGAGCGGCAAAAAGGGGCGGGATTGTTCAAAAATTTCGTGGTACGAGGGCGGCGTGACAGCTACTCACAGCCTATTAGAGCCCGCCACGTGTCTTTGGAAAGGGAAGCGTTACAGTCGTGATTGAAGAGACGTTTTTGACCGGACAAAACAGAGCCCGGAGTAAAATTAGCTCGGCTTAAAAGGCTTAGGAGTTTTTAGCTCGGCTGGAGAGGCTAAAGGGTTTTTAGCTCGGCTGGAAAAACTTAAAAACTCCAACTCGGCTAGTAGACTGGTAATCCCAATCATGCTGTGCAGATGGAATTAAGGGGTAATTGAGAGGGTAATTTTTGGTGAAAATTGGACCGAGCTGTGAGATGGACTTTGTGGCCCCAAAGTACGAAGGACCGGGTAAAATGGGCCGAGAAGTTACTCCGGCCCATGAGAAATAAAGTTACTTCGGTCAAAAGAGATGAAGTTACTTCGGCTCAGGAATTGTAAAGCTACTTCGGTTTGGACAACTTGGAGTTAGTCCGGTCTCCGAGTTAGTCCGGTCATGGCGTATTCTGGATAGATCGGTCAAGACCTTGCTACTCGGTAGCTCGGTCCCAACATATCATGGTTCATGCATGGGAGAACCGAGATGAGGAGTAAAAAGAAGGGCCGAACTAAGGATAGTTCGGCCTACCTTGTGGCTCAGCTTAGCCAATTTACTTCGGTCAAATGGTAGTTCAGCCATGGTGAAAATCATCCCACTTGGTTTAAGCAGTGGGGGGTGTAAAAGGATAAGCATTATCCTTTAGGAGTATGAATCCTAGGAGGACTCTGCATGGAGAAATAAAAGTCCTACTAGGATTGTGCCACTCGAAACCTAGAAAAGCTCACAAGCATCACCTTGGAGGAGGTAACATAACACGATATACCAATTTTGCTTCCTGAATACATTGAGCTTTGTCTATTTATCAAGTTTGCTGACTTAGGCATCGGAGAGGTTTCCGGCACACACCCGCCGGCTAGCTCACGTTTGTGTTTTCAGGTGACAAAGCGACGTCGTACAGAAAAGCGTGGACTTAGTCAACAGGATTATACGAGGAGAATTATTTCTTCCCCGTACAATATTCTATTCGATATCTTCTAAAAAGTGAACTGTTCGAATCGTGGTAATAAAACCCAAAAAAAAGTTCCATCAGCCGTGCAACCTCCCCAATCCCAATTTTAGGCACACAGTACAATTTTATTTGGAAAAATGTTTGAGAGCCACAAAAAGTGTGGCTCAAATGGCTCAAAACTGTCAAAACGACGTCGTTTTGGGCAAATAAAATGTCAAATCGACGTCGTTTTGGCAGTTTTGAGCCATTTGAACCACACTTTTTGTGGCCCTCTACCATTGCTCTTTTATTTGAGTTTAGTGTATACTTGGAAAAGTAGTTACAGATGTATTGAAAAAACTTGTGTCTTTAATTATTAAAATACATCAAGTATATCATTATGTAATTATTTTTTAAAATTATACTAATTTTTTTGTTATTTGGAATATATTATATGAGTATATTTTTTTAAATTTTTAGAAAAAAAAAATGTATTTTTAAAATAATTTTTTATGAAAAGATATGTAATAAAATTAAAATGACCCTTCTATCTTCGTCGACTTTTTAATTTTTGGATTAAATTAAAAGCTCGTTTGTGAAGTGGGTTGACTTTTTAATTTTTTTTGCTATTTTAACCTGAAACTAAAAAACTTGATTTGAGAAGTGCTTTTGACTTTTTTGTGAGAGAATTAATGTAATGATTATAAGTTGAATGTGATATTTTGTTTTATTGAGTTAAAAAATTTATTTTATTTTTTATGACTATTTCAACCCAAAAAAACCCTTCAAACTAACTCCCAAATGGAATTTAATTAAGTAAGTACACTTTTTTTTCTTTCATAAGTACGTTTATTTGGATCACGTTAATCAATCATCTTTTTCTTATTTTTTACAAATCCGTTTATAAAATGTCAAAAAAATATACTTTCGCACGTCCCAAATCAATTTATTTTTTTTCCACTAACATAAAATCCATCGATCGATCGATCGAGAGAGATCTCTAGGGTTTGTAGCTTTCGTTTACAGTGGGGAGAAAGTGAAGCAGCTAGCCGCAGCTTCGCCGCCGTCACCATGGGTCGCATGCATAGTCGCGGGTATCTTTCTCCCTGTCTCCTCAATTCTCTCTCTCTCTCTCTCTCTCTCTCTCTCTCATTCTGATCCTGTGTTTGTATGTGCTCTCAGTAAGGGTATCTCCGCTTCGGCACTGCCTTACAAGAGAACTCCTCCCAGTTGGCTCAAGATCTCCTCTCCAGATGTCTCTCTCGAAACCCTAATCTCTCTCTCTCTATACGTATATGGTTTTGTACACATCTGATGATTTTCTACTGCTTTTTTTTTTTTGTATAGGTTGAAGAGAACATCTGCAAATTCGCGAAGAAAGGTATGACTCCGTCACAGATCGGAGTTATTCTTCGTGATTCTCACGGTATTGCTCAGGTCAAGAGCGTTACCGGAAGCAAGATCTTGCGTATCCTCAAAGCTCACGGTTGGTGAAATTTTCAAATCTCTGTTTGGTTCCGAGAGAATGTTGCTTTTGCATTTGTAACCATTCCTCTGCTTCTTCTCATTTTCGATAGGGCTTGCTCCGGAAATTCCTGAGGATCTGTACCACTTGATCAAGAAGGCTGTTGCAATCAGGAAGCATTTGGAGAGGAACAGGAAGGACAAAGATTCCAAGTTTAGGCTGATCCTTGTCGAGAGCAGGATTCACCGACTTGCTCGATACTACAAGAAAACAAAGAAGCTCCCTCCTGTCTGGAAATAGTAAGCCTGGTCTTCTCTAATTTTGTTGGTTTTAATTATCTTTATCTTTGAATTGTACTGTTAGTACGTAAACTATATATTTCTTTTGTGATTCGTATTATAGTGTTTGTTTGTCAGCTGCTAATCCACATTTGATTGCTTTTTAGAACTTTGGACAATCCACATTTTGGAATTGGAATTACTGTACAAATTGCTTTAATAAGACTGGATCTAGGTTTTGTAAGAGTATCTCCAACCCTTCACCAATTTTTTTGTTTAATTTGATTCTAAATTCGAGTAAAAAGCTTGATTTGATTCAGCTACACCAATTCTTTCATCAAATTTTCATCAAAATCTTTTAAAAATTGCCCTCTTATCTTATCCCAAATAATTTCCCTTTTTCGATGAAAAAAATATCTCTAATGATTTATCTTTTTAAATTTTCATCAAATTCGAATCTGACGTGTTCTCAATTTGATGAAACAAATGACTCTCATTTGATGATGTAAGGATTAGAGATGATTTTTGAGCATTTTTTCATCAAATTTAAATTTGATGAAAGAAAAGGTGAAGGATTGGGTTAAATTCTGAAAGGGAATGAAATTTCTTATACATATTTTTTTTTTTTTTTTTTTTTATGGGTAGGTAACAAAGAAAAGATTTGTTTTTGACAAATATCCGTTTATTTTCTTAGATTTTTCCTAGGAACTGAGAAAATAAATAAATTTTGCTTCTTCCACTTCATTTTCTTTCCATATATTTTCTTTTGTTTGTTTGTTTGTTTGTAATTTTCTCTCCACAATTTCAAGGTCCAAAGCATAGCAAATCTAAAACAATATGTTCTTCAATTCCAGTTTCAAAATGTTGATTCCATCCCTCCAAATGCATCATAAATTTAGGTAGCAAGTTTAAAATGTCTAGTCAAATTGTTCTAAAAGTTGTATTATACTTGAATATTCTGTTGACTGAATCGTGTTGTTCCTCACTATTTTTGCTGCGCAGACAATCTAAGCATCTCTAGCAATACTAGTCCCAATATCTAGCAAAAATCCCTCTTTATTACTTGAACTGGTCACTTTTTTAATGTACACTCCAATAGTATTCTTTATTTTAGTTATCTTTCTTTAAAATATTCATTTAATGAGAGAAAAGGAAAGAATAAATGGTTTAAGAATAAAAATTAAGTGGCTAGTGTTTAGTGGCTCAACACAATTAGCTACTGTAGCACGAAACTATTTTCTCTAGTCTTTTGACTGGTTTGTTGGAGGAATTTTTCTTGAGTTTGGCCAGCTATTTTAGCTAAATTGATGGTTTAGCTAGCCTTACTGTGGATGCTTAGAGCATCCGCAGCAGACTTGCTACTTCCTTTATTTTGCTATTTTGTCTAGCCAAAAGCTTTAAATTCATCTCCACGAGCGTTGCCTAAGCCTAGCGGAAATGACTTTGAGGTACATCATTCTGTAGCCTTACATTTTTTTAATTAGTTGATCTTCTTTCATTCATATTATCATTGCTTCAAAATATATATAATTTTTTTTGTTTTGTGCTAATTTTTGTCAATACAATAATGATATTATAATTAAATTTTTTTAATCATATTTTGTTTATTATCTCATGTGTTAATATTGTATTAGTTTAATAGGTTTCAACACTTTTTTCTATTATTAATATAGTGTTGACACATGAGATGATAAATAAAATATAATATAAAATAAACTAGTCTTTTGACGGGTTTATTGCAGAGATTTTTCTTAAATTTGGCCAGCAATTTTAGGTAAATTGATGATTTAGCTAGCCTCACTGTGGAGGCTCTAAGCATCCATAGTAAACTTGCTACTTCTTTGTTTTGCTATTTTGTCTAGTCAAAAGCTTTAAATTCATCTCCAAGAGCCTTGTCGCCTAGCGGAAATGACTTTGAGCTACAACATTGTGTAGTAGCCTTACATTTTTATAATTAGTTGATATTCTTTCATTCATATTATCATTGCTTCAAGTCAAGTTTGGCATCTCCTTAAAAAGTCAAAAAGTTACTTAAAAAGTTAAAAAGTTATCACTATTCACCAAAAAAATATTAAAAAATTAATTTTTCACACAAAAGTACAACTCAACAATCATGTATGTTCAGCGTTGTGTAGCGTTTGTTAAGAAAATTTGCACAGTTTGGGTGTAATTTTCACACACTGTTGTTTGACCCATGGGGGCCAATCATGGGTTTCGTTTTGATAATCTGAACCGCCCTCTGGCAAACTCAAACTCCGAAGCCCTCTGGCTGTTGCTCTCTAGCAAACTCAAACTCTGAAGCCCTCTGGCTGTTGCTCTCTAGCAAAATGAAGCCCTCTGGCTGAACTCAAACTCATGCCCTCTGGCAATGGGTAGCCCTCTTGCTCCCAACTTATCACTTCTGGCTAGAATTAACTCGTGCTGCCCAGTTCCTCGGCCACTGCCTTCACCCGAGTCAGCTATCTCCTCAAGCTCAATGATTTCGCCTTTCAAAGGCTCGCCGCTCCTACCACCCACAAAACTAGCCAACTCAACGAAGCTGCTCAAAACGGTGCGCTGATCCTGGCACCAACTCACGTCCTGACTTTACAAGTTGCCCCAAGGTTGCTCACTTCAAGTCCAGTTTGGACGGGGAGGTTGGTAGGCAGCACACCATACCCCCTTATAGTAGCTTGTTAAGCCCTTCTTCATCTGGCAGGAGGAAACATCATACATGTCTGAGGAGTCATAATGACTTATATGGGCTGTGGCTTTGTCTTTTGTTGGCTATTGGTGGCATACATGCCTTGGGCTACTTGGGGCCAATGTTTCGCTCGCAGTGGTGTGGCCATTTGAGTGCTCAAGAGTGGCCGTTGGAAGTGCCCCAACGTGGCCTAACATTGGCCCCAAGTAGCCCAAGGCATGTATGCCACCAATAGCCAACACAAGACAAAGCCACAGCCCATATAAGTCATTATGACTCCTCAGACATGTATGATGTTTCCTCCTGCCAGATGAAGAAGGGCTTAACAAGCTACTATAAGGGGGTATGGTGTGCTGCCTACCAACCTCCCCGTCCAAACTGGACTTGAAGTGAGCAACCTTGGGACAACTCAAGGGCGGGCTGTAGGCATCCAGAGGGGTGTCTAGAGTCTCCATGTGGGTTTGGGAGCCCCGTGGACGGTGCGAAGATGTAGGCATTGCGCGTCTCTCCTGGGTGAGAGGTCCACTATGTTGCTTCCACTATGCCACGCAATATGGTATCTTTGGGACTCGTTTTGGACCGAATGGGCTATCGAGGCACCACTAGAGGCCTCGTGTACCAACTCTAGTGCTTGGTTTGGGTTCGACCTTGCACGAGGGGATCCCGTGGCTTAAGCTAAGCGGTTCGAAGGCGACACCGCATATTTGTGGGCTATCGAATGAAGGCATCAAGCTATGCAACGACTATGTCCATTGAGGGACTACATTATGCTACGAGCAAGCTACGGATTGAGACGTCGCCTTACTCATGCTACACGTTGGTGCAACGCTAAGGTGCACAATGGCCTTAGGCGGAATCTAGCACGCGTGTTGGCACGGGGACTACGCCGTGGGCAAGAGATTGGCCCTCGGTGTCTTGTGGGCTTCGCATGACCAAGCGGCCATCCAATATGCATCTATTGAGGCATGCTAGACCCTGAGACACTTCGAGATGCTATTAAAGACCCAACGTGCAATGTTGGCTTGTCAGCTAAGTTGAGGACCTTCGCTAGCACATTGTTGTGTGGCTAGGCGCCTTGATGACATGAACCTAAGTTGGGCGAGCACCTTGCTTGAAGTAAGCTTGGCGCTATGAAGCGACTTATGCCGTGCTTGGTGCACTTGAGGCGTCAGGCCTACTTGTGGCATCCGGGTGAAGACGGAGCTTCCTTGTGAAGTTGTTTTGCTTGACAAAGCATTGGGACCTAATGTTCAAACGGGTGAGATCATCAACACTCGATTTGTCAACGAGCAATGGCGGGCTTAAACTTGGTGGAGTTTGAGCGCCACACAGGCAAAAATTGATCCGCTGCGCCTCTAAAGGAGTCGGCCTGTGACAGTTGGTATCAGAGCTAGATCACTCATTTGGGGTGAGTTCGATCTAGAGCGGACATGCAGCTATCTTGTGATATCATTCTTCCGTGGACCCCGATGCAGCTGTCTGAAGGAGTATGCATGAAACTCATCCTGGGGGACGTGCTTGACATCCTAGACTCTAAACAAGACCGCCGTTGGTTTTCTGGTCAGGTTTGAACTATGGGAGCTGATTGGTGAAGTCTTGGGGTATCCGTTCCTATTGTGCTATTCTTCAGCGATGCCTTGAATGCAGCAACCGTTCTCGAGGGTGCGAATTGAGCAGCACTGTGGCATCTAGTGTTTCCTTGCTAACTTGGTGTTTCCCTCTCGCTTTGTGGACTTGGTGAGCATTTCTACACTGTGGGCACACTGTGGCGCGAGTAAGCTACATTTGTGGACGGGTTGCTTCCTAACCAGCAGGGTTGGCATGATTGTGTTACTTTGTTGGCTACATGGGGATTTCTACTACAGTTTGGACATGTGGAATGCTTGTATCAGATTGTGGGCATGTGATCTTCAGCTATTGAGCCTTAGAGACGGATTTTCGTTGGCAGCCGTGCACGTGCTATGGCATTATCACTGGTTCGCTTCAGGGGGCCTATGTTTCGACCGGTCGTGGTGGCATTTGCAACTTGTGCTTGTCAGTGGTTTTGCATCTTCAGACGCATGGTTGTTGACTCTTAGAGGGTTCGTTCGGAAAAATTTCAGGACAAAAATTTGAGTTCTTGACTCCCGTGTGCAGAGGCACCGAGTGTACATGCTTGCTAGAGAGCGGGGTGATGGATGAAATCACCGTTGTTGGAGGACAACCGTGTAGCGGGATTGTAAAGTCAAGACATGAGTTTGGTGCCAGGATCAGCGCACCGTTTCGAGCAACTTCGTTGAGATGGCTAGTTTTGTGGGTGGCAGGAGCGGAGAGCCTTTGAAAGGCGAAATCATTGAGCTTGAGGAGATAGCTGACTCGGGTGAAGGCAGTGGCCGAGGAACTGGGCAGCACGAGTTAATTCTAGCCAGAAGTGATAAGTTGGGAGCAAGAGGGCTACCCATTGCCAGAGGGCATGAGTTTGAGTTCAGCCAGAGGGCTTCATTTTGCCAGAGGGCTTCATTTTGCTAGAGAGCAACAGCCAGAGGGCTTCAGAGTTTGAGTTTGCTAGAGAGCAACAGCCAGAGGGCTTCGAAGTTTGAGTTTGCCAGAGGGCAACAGCCAAGAGGGCTTTAGAGACTGAGTTTGCCAGAGGGCATCAGCCAGAAGGCTTCAGAGAGATGAGCTTGCTAATGAGCAGCAGCCAGAGGGCTTTTGTTTCGCCAGAGGGCACAATACAGAGATACTTCAGTTTATTGAAGATATCAGCCAGAGGGCTTTGAGCTTGCCAGAGGGCATTGTTGAATCATTTTGAGGAGCAATTGATGATTGCATTGAGTCGACGAGGGCGTCGACAACTCGAGTGGAGGAGGAAGTCGCGATGCGACAACCCACTGTGAGTTTGCTCAGAGGAGCTTGAGTTTGCTCGGAGGAGCATTGGCAGAGAGGCCATTTTGAGTTTGCTCGGAGGAGCATTGGCAGAGAGGCCATTTTGAGTTTGCTCGGAGGAGCATTGGCAGAGAGGCCATTCGAGAAGAGGGCTCAAGAGGAGCATTGCTCGGAGGAGCATTGGCAGAGAGGCCATTTTGAGTTAGCTCAGAGGAGCTTGAGTTTAGAGGAACATCGTCTAGTGGAGTCAGCTCAGAGGAGCATGAGTTAGCTCAGAGGAGCTTGAGTTTGCAGAGGAGTTTGCTCAGAGGAGCATTGGCAGAGGCCATTGGAGAAGAGGGCTTGGCATTTCAAGAGTATTGGCAAAAGGGCAGAGTTTAGAGACGCTCAGAGGAGCTTTGGCAGAGGCCATTTGAGAGAAGTCACCAGCAGAGGGTGCAACCAGCAGAGGGTGCAACAAGTGAAGTGCAGTTCAGCTGGGTTTGAGTAGAGAACAATGAGGGGAGCTTGGCTAAGAGAGTTAGACGTTGAAGGTAGGCCATCCACACAGAGGTGTTGGACTCATCAGAGGAGCCGGCACACGCACTGCAGCATCAGCTTTGTGCTACATCAACGAGGACGTTGATGGTTGAAGTGGAGGAGAGTGTCACGGGTTGCCTTGCAAGGCTAACTCCGTGACGTTTCGCTCGCAGTGGTGTGGCCATTTGAGTGCTCAAGAGTGGCCGTTGGAAGTGCCCCAACGTGGCCTAACATTGGCCCCAAGTAGCCCAAGGCATGTATGCCACCAATAGCCAACACAAGACAAAGCCACAGCCCATATAAGTCATTATGACTCCTCAGACATGTATGATGTTTCCTCTTGCCAGATGAAGAAGGGCTTAACAAGCTACTATAAGGGGGTATGGTGTGCTGCCTACCAACCTCCCCGTCCAAACTAGACTTGAAGTGAGCAACCTTGGGGCAACTCAAGGGCGGGCTGTAGGCATCCAGAGGGGTGTCTAGAGTCTCCATGTGGGTTTGGGAGCCCCGTGGACGGTGCGAAGATGTAGGCACTGCGCGTCTCTCCTGGGTGAGAGGTCCACTATGTTGCTTCCACTATGCCACGCAATATGGTATCTTTGGGACTCGTTTTGGACCGAATGGGCTATCGAGGCACCACTAGAGGCCTCGTGTACCAACTCTAGTGCTTGGTTTGGGTTCGACCTTGCACGAGGGGATCCCGTGGCTTAAGCTAAGCGGTTGGAAGGCGACACCGCATATTTGTGGGCTATCGAATGAAGGCATCAAGCTATGCAACGACTATGTCCATTGAGGGACTACATTATGCTACGAGCAAGCTACGGATTGAGACGTCGCCTTACTCATGCTACACGTTGGTGCAACGCTAAGGTGCACAATGGCCTTAGGCGGAATCTAGCACGCGTGTTGGCACGGGGACTACGCCGTGGGCAAGAGATTGGCCCTCGGTGTCTTGTGGGCTTCGCATGACCAAGCGGCCATCCAATATGCATCCATTGAGGCATGCTAGACCCTGAGACACTTCGAGATGCTATTAAAGACCCAACGTGCAATGTTGGCTTGTCAGCTAAGTTGAGGACCTTCGCTAGCACATTGTTGTGTGGCTAGGCGCCTTGATGACATGAACCTAAGTTGGGCGAGCACCTTGCTTGAAGTAAGCTTGGCGCTATGAAGCGACTTATGCCGTGCTTGGTGCACTTGAGGCGTCAGGCCTACTTGTGGCATCCGGGTGAAGACGGAGCTTCCTTGTGAAGTTGTTTTGCTTGACAAAGCATTGGGACCTAATGTTCAAACGGGTGAGATCATCAACACTCGATTTGTCAACGAGCAATGGCGGGCTTAAACTTGGTGGAGTTTGAGCGCCACACAGGCAAAAATTGATCCGCTGCGCCTCTAAAGGAGTCGGCCTGTGACAGTTGTTTGTCGAATACTATATGTTTATTAAAAATCACATTGAACGGATATCGATAACTACATGATCAAATTAATTTTGTATAAAAAAATAGATGGTGTTATAATTAACGATTGAAAAAAAACAAATCTGATCAGATAGCTATCGATATTCGATCAACGTTATATTTCATAGGCATATAGTACTCGACGAGTTCTACACATTGAATAGTTCAAATTATCAAAATGGAACCTGTGATGGCCCCCACGGGCCAAACAAAATCGTCCAGTGCAATGCCCGAAAATTAGCCAATAATTTCTTACCATCAATCACTTTTTGTCCTTTTGGACTAAAAAGTTGAGGAAAAAAATATGGATGTTTGGATTAATTTTTTGATTTTTTATGAAAAAATGTGTATTAAAAAATTGTATAAAGAAGTGTGTAGGAGAAGATTAGAGATGTGTGTTGTCCAACCGTGTAATTTGTATAGCCGGATTGATGGTAAGAAATTATTGGCTACGTTTCGGGCATTGCACTGGACGCCACTGGACGGTTTTGTTCGGCTCGTGGGGGCCATCATGGGTCCCATTTTGATAATCTGAACCGTTTAATGTGTAGAACTCGTCAAGTACTATATGTCTATAAAAAATCACGTTGATCGGATATCGATAGTTATCTGATCAGATTTGTTTTTTTTTCAATCGTTAATTATAAGACCATCTTTTTTTTTATACAAAACTGATTTGATCATGTAGTTATCGATATCCGATTAATGTGATTTTTTACAGACATATAGTACTCAACGAGGTCTACACATTAAACGGTTTAGATTATCAAAGCGGGACCAGTGATGGGCTCCCATGGGCCGAACAACAGTGTATAAAAATTGCACCCAAATTGTACAATTTTTTTGAACAAATGCTGCATCGCGCCAGCCATACATGATTGTTGAGTTCTATGGATGTGTGGAAAATTATTTTTTTAATATTTTTTTTAGTGAATAGTGATAACTTTTTGGCTTTTTGGGGAGATGCCAAACTTGGCCTAAATATATTTTTCTGTTGTTCTTGTTAATCTTTGTCAATACAATAATGATATGATAATCAAATTTTTTTATCATATTTTGTTTATCATCTCATGTGTTAATATTGTATTAGTTTAATAAAGGTCAACACTTTTGTTTAATACCAATGCAGTGTTGACACATGAGATGATAAATAAAATATAATATAAAATGGGAATATCATATCATTATTGTTATTGGAAAATGTCTTAAATGTAGCTGTTGAAAACATGACCCTTGAAAAATAATATAGTTGCAAAATTATAACTGTTAATAAATATATAGGCGCTGTTTGGGAAGAAAGGATTGAGGCTATTATAGTCTCAAATTACAAATAAGCCAAAAAGTCTCACTGTTCAAAATTTTTCAAAAAAAAAAAAAAAGGCTGCAGCTGCCGGCAGTCTAGGCACAGCCTACACTGTCAATTGACAAATTGTTACATCAGCTGGTAAATTACGATTTTACCCTTTTATATCAATTTTAAAAATTGTAATCTTAAGGACAAATTTGTCATTTTAACTTCAAACATCATCTCAACACATTTTTCAATTCAATAACTCAAATAAAAATTCGTCTCATCTTCCCAAACACAAAAATTAAAATAGCCTACTAAAATAGTCAAAAAGTCTCTAAAATAGTCACTTCCCAAACGAAGCCATAGTTGTATTTGAGAAAAGAAAGAATTTTTTTAAAGGAAGATAGTTAAAGAAGAGTCTTGTTGGAGTGTACAAATGAAACGAGACTAGCTAAAATAATAAAGTGAAATTTTGGATAGCTATTTCAGCTATCCCTGTTGGAGATGCCCTTACAAGGCATGTTCTTCTAGTTTGTAATGTTATCCCTATTTCTTCATATTCTATGACTGCTTGTTGAATTACATTGTCATATTTTAATAAATTTGTTATGATAATTTAAGGGAGTTTATATTTGCTCCCTTTTTTTTTTTTTTTTTGCAGTCAGTTTGTAAAGACTTGCCTCCTTATTTTAACTGTTTTCCTTGTTGGAAGTTTACCATGATACCAATAAATTCATAATTTGTGTGCGTCAGAATATAATATTCCAAGTAATATGAAGAGCCAAACACCTCCTAAGTCAAACCTAATTCATCAGCTCTAAGAACAAAAAAACATGTTTATATGTGTAACTGAACACTATCTATCAGTTCTAGCTGATGGGTAGTGTTTGGTTGTACCCATGTTTGGAGTTGGGTTTTGACTTTTAGGGATCTTAGGTTGGGTTTTGGGTTTTAGGTATCTTAGGTTAAGTTTAATTTAGGGGTGTTTGGCTCTACATATTGCTGGGAATGTTGTAAAGAAATTTTTTATTTTTTTATTTTTTATTTTTTTGTTTTCATTTTGTACTTCCGATATACAAAGATGTAAAGTTGTAATTATTTCATGCATGCTGTTTTTGCTTCTTCAGCTTTTAGCATTATTACTGTGTTTTTTTGAAATTTGGGCTTTTGTTTTTAACAATTTTGCTAAATCTTGGTGAGATCTTGTTGGATTGCAAAGAGGTGCTTATAGGTGCCATCTCCCAAAGTTGTTTGAGATGACCTAAATAAGTGTATTTTTGTCTTTTTATAAAAAGATATGCAGAAAAGTAAAGTGGTGATGTGATGGAAAAAAAATAAAAAGATAAAAAGATGAATTATTTTGTATATGCCAAACTTTTTAGTATTATTTTCTTGTGAGTTGCAATTATATGCATTTCTTTCTCCCCCTTGTTCTCTAATTTTATTGATGCTTCTGACCCGCATTTTATGGGGGAAGGTGAATGAACGCGTTATAATTCATGAGATGATTCTCCCTCTGCTTTCATGAAGATGATACAACTGGGAAACCAGAAGTTCACCCTGTCTTTATTTTTAGATCAGTGTCTATCAAGTTATCAGTCTCTTTTGATTTTTCTTTTCTCTGTGTCTTGTTTTATTTGGGGCAAATTACACTAGTAATCCCTATAGTTTGGGAGTTTGTGTCACTTTAGTCTCTGACTTTTCAGCATTTGACCATGAATGTTGAATCTTATTCTAAATAAGGACAATTAAACATACAATTACTTAATTTTAAGGGCAAAATCGTCAATTTGATGAAATATAAACTAATTTGACAAAAATAAATGTCAAAGAAATATTTTAAAATATTTTAAAAATTATTTCTATCCACCAAAAATAAAATTATGTAAAATTGATAAAAATTATATGATTAATTTTTAAAAATTAATTTTACATGATCATCATCTAAATACATAATAAAAATTAATTTGGTAAAAAAATAAATAAATGTCTAAAAGATTTAATAATTTTATATAATTTTATCTTTAGTATCTTTAGTAGCTAGAAATAATTTTTAAAAATTCAAAAATAATTTTTAAAAATTCAAAATTTAGGGTCAAATATGTCATGCCCTAAACTATAGGGACCGTTAGTGTAATTCACCATTTTATTTAAATAACTATTCTTTTGCTGATTGCTTATTGATTTTATGCTTACTCAAAGCTCCTCATTTGCAGTGAGTCAACCACTGCCAGCACGCTCGTTGCTTAGGTTAGCTCATACCAGCTCAGCCAAGTTTTGGGATTATTATGCGAGGCATGGGCGCCTTCTTTTTGCTCTTAATTACCCAAGATTTTTTTCTCTTAGATTGAAAATTTTGTTTAGACAAGAATGTGACTCATAATTTCTGAAGGATTTTGTTATTTTGATTGGGAATTGGATAACAGAATAGCAACTTTTGGATGTTTGAAATTAAATTATTACAGCATTTGTTCTTGTGCTTTTCAACTCCCCTTTGCTCTTGGAGAACGATGTTCTACTCGTACGTCTGCAATGTTGATTGGAATAACTCTTGCCTCATAGCCTAACTCTTTATGGTGGCTGCGGAGCTATTTGAAATTTGGTGCCTTCTCACAAAAAAATTGCTCCACACTTCGGTTTTGTTTGGTTTGTTTTATTCTTATTCTCTCCTTGTAAATTGTAGAATGTGCAAGTGAATCAACTAGTAATGGATGGATGATTTCCTTGATTTATGATGGGAACAGATTGTCTCTGGTCCAAAATTTGAATCATTACCTGAATCATTCATTTTGTAGGATTTTTGGATGTATAACCTTTGAAAAAAATTAATTGATCTGAAAATCAAAACTTGCGTACTTGATTGTGTTTGTTTTAAAAAATTTGGTAAGTATGTTTTTAAAAATATATGATTCAATTTTTTGATAAATAAACATGATAAATTGAATAATATATGATTATGAGATTGATATAATTTTTTTTTTAATGAATAATACATACAGAGATTTTTATAAAATAAGCGGTTTGAATCCATATAAAATAAGCGGTTTGAATCCATAATAGAATCACATGCCACGACAACACCTTATAGTTCAGATGGAAGCCCAGCTCTATACAAAATTATCTGTGACCACTCTTTTGAGTTATTAATCATATTACAAACTCACTTGTCAAAATTCATATCATTTAAATGCTTCGAGTTTGCATCAAATGGTGTTATATGAATGGGTTTACGTATGCTTTCAAAGAATCTTGAAACAATGATTGGAGATTTTGGGATTAAATATTGTAGAAGTCAATTATATATTGTGTGGGAGAAATTTTTTTACTTTTTAGTCACTCGCTTGTTTGGTTTAAGTTTTTTGAATTTATTTTTTAGAAAATTAAAACTTTTTATTTTTTGTAATTTTTTTTTCACTTATTTTTTTTAATATTTTAAACAATTTTTTTTAAAAATTTTTAGATATATCTACATAAATATACTCAAAAAGTATAATATTTATAAAAAAAAAAATCTTTAAAAAATTCACTAAATACCAAAAATTAAAAAATTAAAAATTCAGTATATTTTTCGTATTCTTGTGTATTTATTGATTTTTTTAAATATTTTTTTTACAAATATTTTACTTTTTAGATACACCTAAGTAGGTGCATCTAAAAAAAATAAAAATTGTTTAAAGTTTTAAAAATATTCACTAAAAACAAAAAAAATCGAAAAATTAAAAACTTAATTTTCAAAAAATTGAATCTAAAAAATTGAAACCAAACACAATGACTTGTACATTTTTCACAGAAAATCAAACACAGAATTAATTTAATTTTTTTTTTTTTTTTGATTTATAGAAATCTCTATTCATTTTCTCAGTTGTAACAAACAAAAGAAATAAATTCTCTTTTTTCTCTATCATTTTTCTTTTCTTTTCCCTTCCAAGAAAGAAAGGCTGGGCACTGCACTTAACCAAGTGCAAGGTAATGAAGCCTTTATCCCAACAAAATAATTCAGGACTCAAATCTAATCTTTTTCCATCTTAATGGGGCTTCCATCAATGGGGGATTTTGTTAGGAAAATCAAGAAAACACGTAGAAACACGTTTCGGTTTAAGGAGATAGATTCATAATTTAAATATTATGAATTCATATTTATAATACCAACGCTTAACATAAATTATTCTAAACTTATATATACTCAACTAGTTCAGCTAGTTTTTGAGATTAAGGTCAAGTTTGGGAAAAGTAAATAAGTACACTTTTTGACTTTTTATGAAATATGGGTTGGATTTGAGTTAAGTTTGAAGTGATATGTTAGAGAGGTGATGTGACTTTAATGAGATGATGTGACTTAAATAGGATAATGATTTTTTGACTTTTTGAATTTTTTAGAAGATGCCAAACTTGGCCTCAATAGAAATTGAATTGTGGGCACTTGGTGGTTGTTTAAAATTGGCTCTTCACTCCGGAATCACAGGAGTTTGAAGTTGAATCTGATGTTGGTTTTGGTGCGACGTCTCATCATGGGATACCCAATAGTAGCCAATCAATCCAGTAAATTTTTATTTATTTATTTTATTTTGAATGATTATACATGCCTTATGAATCAATCGAAAGCGATCACCATTATATATATATATATATATATATATATATATATGAGTAATGATTCATAACTCTAAAGCTATGTTTATTTGGATGGATATGAGTTTGGGATTGGACTAATAGTCCAATAAAATTATTAATCTAATGTTTGGTTAAACAATTGAAAAACGGATTAACAATCCATCCGGATATAATATCCCACATATAATGGACTATTGAATCCTACAGATGGAGGTGAGATATAAATTGGAGGACTAAGCCAAAGTGTAGACTATTAGTTCATCTCTATAATCCTAACTCAATCCAAACATAGGATAGGATACATAATCCAAAGAGATTCGTAGTCCTAAGATTATTAGTCATGGGAATGCTAATCCAACTTAATCTAATTCGTCCAAGCAAACATGGCCTAAATTTAAAACTCTAACAATGGTATTAATGATGTGGCATGGAGCAGCAAAAAAAAAAAAAAAAAAAGACACATACATAAATCAAACAAAAATGTTTGACAACTCTAAACTATCGGCAGTGATTCGTAACTCGAATCTTGTGGCTCGAGAGTGACTTGATTTTTGTTTTCAGCAGGAGAAGGAGGAGGGAGGAGGGAGGAGGAGGAGGAGGAGGAGGAGGAGGAGGAGAGAGGGGAGGGGGCCATAAAAATGGCTGGAGGAGGAGTCGGGGCCGGAGGCGGGGCTGCGACGGGCTGTGGCGGGGCTGCGACGATCGGAGCTTCTGTGACGGGCGAAGGCGGCGGAGGCACCCTCTCTCCTCTTCCCCTCTGTTCTTCTTCTGGTTTCAACGAAGAAGAAGAAGAAAAGGAAGAAAGAAAAAGAAAAAAAGAAAAAAAAAATCGAATTGCAAAACGACATCGTTTTGCAATTCGAGCCGATTTCGAGTCACGATTTTCGAGCTACCAGTCTTTATCCCTAAACTATGAGCTTTAAAGGAGCTTTTAGGGTGAACCCTACTCATTGATGTGATGTTTTAATCTTAAATTTATTTTTATTTTTTTGAATTTTTATCTCATTAGTGTTCAATTAGAGCTCTCAAATTAGAGGGATGAATCATTATTGTTCATCAAATTATCAACAATGCTACATACCACTAAATTTTTATTACTAACACCACCACTAATGATGTGGCAAGTAAAAAAAAAAAAAAACAAAAATTAAGACACAAAACACATGTAGCAGTGCCACATCCCTAGTGCAACCACTAATTAGTGGTCTGTATCATTTTTCTTTTTGTAAACATATTTATCAAGAGTGTGTAGATCTAACGGTTGAAGTGTACTCAATTTCAAATTTAATCTATGTTTTCTTTGATAAAAAAAAAAAAAGATAAAAAAAGAAAGAAAGAAAAATAGGAGACATATTTACGTTTAATATAAAAATGCTTTACATGGACATAAAATGAGAATTGATCCATGCTCAAATTGATAGGGTTTGTGTCGATTTCAAATTAGTTGACATAGTAAGGTCTCGTTTGGGAACGGATTAATTTAATAATTTTTTAATTATTTAGTTAAAATATGAACTAAAAAAAATTAGTATGTTTGAGATGATTTTTTGACTTTTTACGAATAGATGTGCAAAAAATAGAAAGAAAAAAAAATCTTTGACCTTTTGGTATGAATTGTTGACTTTTTAATTTTTTTTTAATAACTTTTTAACTTTTTAACTAAAAAATTACTTACCTAATGATTGGTCAATGAACGGACTTGACATAACCAATCCGTTCTGAACACATTAATCAATTTCAAGACGCTGATCTGAATTATTGGAATGCACGCCCCCCCTAATCGTAATTAGATTATAGATTAATGATTCAGGCCTCGAATTTGAGGCTCGAATTTGCCTCGAAATCATATATATATATATATATATATATTTTTTTTTCTTCTTCTTCTTCTTCTTCGCAGAACCAGAGGGGAGGGGAGGGAAAGAAGAGAGAGAGAGAGGAAGGGGTGGGGAGGGGGTCCGGATTCGCCGAAGACTCGCCATCGCAGCTCGTCGAGCTCGCCAGCCGTCCGATCATCGCCCGATCCAGCTCGTCGCAGCAGCTGCACCGCCGTCGCCTCCGCCTCCGCCTCCGCCTCCGCCTCCTCCTCCTCCCCCGGTGATTATGGCCCCCTCCAGTCTGGCCCACCGGCGGCTCCCTCTTCTTCTCCCTTCCTCTCTCTCTTCTTCCCCTCCCCTCTGGTTCTGTTCGAGCCAAATTCGAGGCCTCGAATTCGAGGCCTCTATCACGACTGTAGATTATAATGTATGCTGTATCTTTATATATTTGAACATGAAATCTTATTATCCTTTATACTTAAGTCACTATCCTATTTAAGTCATATCATTTTATTTAAATCACATTATTTTTTTATTACATCACTTCAAATCCAAATCATATTTCATAAAAATTCAAAAAATACACTTATTTAGAATATCTCAAACATGCTTTACTATCTTGATACATAAGTTTTATTTCCATAACCACGCGAATAATTGTCGGGTCTAGGTTGACTTAAAATTTAAAAGTATCATTTTTTAAGGATGTGTTTGTTTGGACGGACTGGATAAGGAGAATTGTGATCCATCAGACTATTAGTCTTGGGATACATTGTCCATGGACTATTTGGTTGGACTGGATTTGTATCCTATTTTTGTTTAGTTATGGGATTAGATGTCTGGATTGAACTATTTTTAGTAAATTCAATATTTTTTTGGGATATTATGGAGAAGGATAAATGTTCAAATGACTATTTTATCATTTTCAATTATTTACTAAGTAGTAGCAATATTAAACATAGTTTTAATATTTTAATTATTTTTAGCTAGATTAAATAAAAATTTATTTTATTTTATTTTTTGCACAATTAAATAATTTTTTAAAAAAATTAAATATCAATAAAAATATATGTTATTTTTTAATTAAAATTTTAAATAATAATAATAATTAAATAATGAAATAAAATAAAACATCTATTAAAATTTAAATAATGAAATTAAATAAAATATAAACAAAATTTTAAAATAAAACATCAATAAAATATTTATAAAAAATCATTTTAAAAAATTAAATAAATAAAATTAAAATTAAAATTAAAATTAAAATTAAAATTAAATTATTTTATTTTATTTTATTTTATTTTTAAATTGAGATATTTAAATTTTATTAAATTTTACTAAATATAATACATAATTAAATACCAGAGGGCAAAACTGTAATCTTATTAGCTAATCCTATGGGATGAGTTATCCTATGGTTATTATCCCACCCCCCATGGGATACCACAGTCTCACAAATATGGAACTAATAGTCTGGAGGGACTATTAGTCTGGAACAAAACTTTTGAAACAAACAACATAGTCTAATCCTATGCCCAATCCTTCCAAAACAAACACCCCCTAAACTACCAATGGGTTTTAATAATTGGGTTTAATTCCCATCAAGTTCTATTGAAAATAAGTCTTAGTAAAACTATCGTTAAAAATATTTTTTTGTGACAATCATTTGCATATGTCATTAAGAATTGACAATTAATGACTTTTTTTTTATCACGATTTTTATAAATTGTCTCTAAAATTTAAAATTAGTAATATTTTTCTCTGATGAATTTTGCAAACTATCGCTAAAAGTTAAAAATTAATGAATTTTTTATGACAATTTTTTAAAACTGTCACTAAAAATCAATAATTAGTGATATTTTTTAGTAGTATTTGATGAAAAATGCCATTAATTATCATAGGACCTATTGGACAATAAAATCCCATTCTTCTAACTTTCTTATAATTAACTTATAAATCATTTTATCTCTTCAACTATATGCAAAAACTATACTAAAATATTTTGACACAACTTTACAAAACTGATTTACATAAAAAAATAAAAATAAATTATTAATAAAAAGGGAAAATTACAACAACAAAAAGGTTTGACCCTTATAACAATTTAAAATGTGAGTTTTTAATTTTTCCAATTTAAACTCTAATATTTTGATTTATTTTCAATCTAAATCATCTATTTATTTTTGTTGGGTTAATCGACGAAAATATAGTATTTTAATCATTAAACTCAATGTAGATGTTCATGAAATGTCTAATATATATATATATATATATTGAGTTTAATGAATAAAATCTTTTTTTTAATTGATTTTACTTAATGAAATAGACAGACTGTTTAAATTGAAAACAAATCAAAATATTAAAAGTTAAATTAATTAAATTAAAAATTAAAAACTAAAAACTAAAAACTTATTTTGTTAGAATGATCAAATTTTAGGTTGCATCCTTACTATGCAATGAAACTTCAAAGGAACTTAAGTAATGCCTCTAGCTGCCATTTGTGTGGCCACCAAAGCGAAACCAGCTTCATGCTCTTAGAGATTGTCAACTTCCAAGACAGGTTTGGGAAGAGCTAATTCTCCCCTTGTGTTGGCTACACTTCTTCTCACTGTCACTTGTTAAGTGGATGGATAGTAACCTTTACCATAATGCTTGGTTTGATTCCAACCAATATAGCTGGTCTTTACTGTTTATGGCATCCCTTTCTTCCATTTGGTTTTGGCACACCAAAAAAATTCATTCTTCTGATTTTCCATGCCTCAACTTCCAGTTGCCTACATTCAAGGAACAGTCTTTGAAGTACAACAAGCTCAACTCAATCTACCTCATTCGAGTAACCGAGGTCCTGTTCATTCCCTATGGCTGTCTCCTTCTGGTTGGACCAAGATCAATGTTGATGATTCTGTTCTAACTTCGAAAGGTTTTGTTTGCCAGGGGCATTGTGTGATCGGAGAATGAGAAGTGGATTGCTAGTTTTTGGCATCAAGTAGGCAATGCTCCTATTCTCGTTGTGGAATTATGGACTATTTGGTTGGGGTTGCAATTAGGATGGAGCATAGGCTTTCGTAAAATCTTGGTTGAGTTTGATTGTGTGGATGCTATTCATATGATCAATTTAGCTAGTGCAATGAATCCACATTTTAATCTTTGTCAGGCCATTCGTGATTGGTCGCCCGTTATTGGCTTTGTAAACTTTGTCTCATCTGGCGTAAAGCGAACAAGCGTAGATTTTCTTGCTAAGAATGCTTTTCACCAGTCGACTCAGTGGGAATTTCTTGATGTAACCTCTTTGATGTTATCTAGTTTGCTTGAGAAGGATAAACAAAGATCATGTCTCCTTGAACCTCTTCGTGTTTAGTCTTGGCTTCGGTCCTCTTATAACCAAAAAAACAAATTTTAGGATTTTTTTTTCACTTCAAAAAAAAATAAAAATTCTAGTCAAACGGTTCATTTACATGAGGCTACAACCCAATCAGTATGTATAATGGGTTGTGCTCCAAGCACAACCCAATTACTTATTTGTCAGTCAACCCAACCTATTATGATCTCATACTTTGTTTCACATATCCTTAAAAAAAAATAATAAAAAAGTGGATAAATTGCACTGACAACCCCTGAGGTTTGGTCTGATAACAACTCACTCCTGATGTTATGAAAATTACATTTTTACCCTTATAGTTAATAGTCTTATTTTACAACCCTTACTTATATAAAAGTCAACAACTTTTGATAAAAAAACATAAGAAATTACATTGAAAAAAACAAGTAGAGCAAGTGAAAGGAAAAAATAAAATAAAATAAAAGAGGTAAAACAAAGCAAAAAAATAGAGGGTGTATGAATTCAATAGTTTTTGGGCAAATTACATATACACCCCTCCAAGTTTGATAAAATTACAGATACCCCCCTGAGGTTTGAAAAATTACGAATTCCCCCCTGAATGCTATATTTGCATAAGAAATTAGGGGGTAATTTGTTATGAAATATAAACCTCAGGGGGTAAATTGTTATGAAAATACAAACCTCAGGGGGCGGGATGTAATTTCCGAAACCTCAGGGGTATCTGTAATTTAACCAAACCTGGAGGGGTGTATATATAATTTGCCCATAGTTTTTTGATACCAACATTAATTTCGTTTAAATAATTACAATGATAGGGATCCTAAACATTAATAGGTGATATGTATTAAATCCAAACTTGAGGGGTGTGAGTGCAATTTACCCAAAAAGAAAAGAAATGAAAAAACCCTAACCCTAAATTGCACATATATATAAACTCCACACAGAACCTACCTAAATTGCATATATAGAACCTCCACGCAGAACCTATCACAGCTCCTATTGCTTCTGCAGAGATTCAAGCGGCTCTCAATACCCATCTCATTGCACCTCTCCTCTCACATCTTCAGGTCTCTCTCTCTCTCTCTCTGACCGAGGCGTCGATCTTGTGGTTATGCATCGAATTTTTTTAGTTTTTTTGGCTTTTATTGAACCATTTGGATCGTTGTTGTTGTTCGATCGTTATGTGGTGCAGAAAACAGAGGAACAATGGCGTACGCAGCGATGAAGCCGACGAAGCCAGGGTTGGAGGAGTCTCAGGAGCAGATTCACAAGATCAGAATCACTCTTTCCTCCAAGAACGTCAAGAACCTCGAGAAAGGTTTTGATTTCTATCAAACCTATATATTTTCTCAGGCATTTTTAAATTAGTGATTAGCTTTTATAATGATTGATTCGTGTTGTGTTTTTGCTTCAGTTAGTTAATTAGATATGAGCAGCTGAATATAGCTTGCTCTGCTGCATTCATGTTGATTCTAGTTTCTGAATTGATTATTCTTTTCCAAAAATGATCAAACATGTCCAGTGATTTGAGTTCCCAGTGGCGACGCCAGGAAAAAAAATTACAGTGGGTTCAATTTTCAAGCTTTGATCAAAGTTGTTAAATAATGCATTCTAGCAGAAATATTATGTATTCAATAAATAATAATTAAAAATGTATTAAAATTTTAATTGATGAAGTGTGAATAAAAAATGAATCCCATTCGTACATTACACATATCAATTTATGAACATTTTTTATAAATAAAAATCTTTTTAAGCTTGCACCTAAGCTAGATGACACTAATCCAACAATAAGGTAGTGTTTGGTTACTCGGAATATAGTGAAATGGAATGATCATTCTATCAAAATATTATTTTTCATATTTGATTGACTAAAAGCATAATGAAAAATACATTGCAAATAAATTATTTGATTATATTCCATCTCATTCTAGTAAATCAAATAAAACACTTTGATATTAGGCTCACAAGTTATACCTTGGCACTAAATTCAATCAATGAGATGGAAACTAATTGTAACATATTCTAGTTCCAATATTAAAATATAATAGAAAGCACAATATTTTAGAATTATTGAAGAAAAAAAAAAAACCAAACAGAAAACACAGGACGGCACTTTGGAGTCATCAAATCCAAAGTTCCAAACAGAGAGAAGAGGGTTCAGGGAGAAAAAAACAGGGGGTTCAGTTAGAGCTATCACTCCATTGAAACTTTTAAAATATTACAAATTTAATATTGATCTTCAAAGTTTAGGGGGTTCGTTTGAAGTCACTAACTTCTACTTGCCGTTGCCCTTGTATGTGCCATTTATGTGTATTTACATGGAGAATGAATCATACCTGTCTGTACCGTAGTAGTGGAGTTCTATGGATAGCCAATCTAAACATGTCACATAAGTAAATTTCAGAAACATTGGGCCACACAATAACATTTTCCCCTTCCCTGATCTATATTTTCAACTTTTTTCCCATCCCACACCTGTCATTGCCCCTACTACTCACAATTGCAAACACCACCATCCATCATTCATGCAAAAACTTGATAGTTGATTCGTATTGAATTAAACATAAGAAATAAGATTCAAGAAAACATTGTCCCAAAACACCAAATCATTCACCAAAAACCCAACACAAATTCCCATTTGATGTTCTTTGAATTGGATTCCTTTTTTGATAAAAACCACCAGCACTGCCAAAAAAAAAAATCACCTTTACTGAAACTTGTCACAAATTCAAACACCATCATACAAAGTGTTTTTGTCAAAATACGTGCACTGTGAGTATGACTATGGGTTCAATTGGAAGATATGGTGATTAACTACAATGGATTCTTCCATTTGATTGGCCAAAGAATTTGGTGGGTTGGGGTTTTAGGGAAAATGATTTGAGGTTGTGGTGGGGGATGAGCGGGTTGGTTTAGGTAAGAGGTGGTGGAAAGGGTAAACCAGAGGGAAAAATTGTTGTGGAGTCTATTAACTGGAAAATTGTTGTGGAGTCTACTAATTTTTGCTTATGTGGCAATTTTTAATTGGCTAACTGTAAAATTGGTGTTTTGCAGTGCGTCCTTGCAGAATTTAATCTCATTTATGTGTTTCTAGATGCTGAAACTTATCTGAATTTCAGAATTTTGGTGATTTTTTTTAATGGTAGTTCTGTTAGTGAAGGTTGCTTGTGAAAATTTTCCATGAGGTGTTGATATCCTGTTCTTTGTGTTTGTTTGTTTGTTTTTGACTGATAGTGTGTGCGGATTTGGTTCGTGGTGCCAAGGATAAGAGGTTGAGGGTGAAGGGACCTGTTAGGATGCCCACCAAGGTTCTTCATATCACTACCAGGAAGGCCCCGTGTGGTGAAGGTACTGATTTTAGAAATATCTTAATCTATTTCTTGAGGTTATTATAGTGCTTGATTAACAGGAAAATGCCTTGAAGATAAGTTTTTTTAATCCTTTGCCCAATTCACATGACGTTTTTTTTGGAATAACAATGTGCATTTGAGACATGTAATCATGTCGTGTCCTCGGGCTTCTTTTGTCCCTTTTTAGTAAGATGATGCATATGTGACTGGCTTGTCTTTTGTGTTTTGAAGCTTTTGAGACTATGTTATATAGTTTTTCTTTCGTATATCGCTTACCATGGATATACACAATTTTTTTCAATTTTTTGGTAATGCTTTTTTCTTATGCTTAAGGTATGTATTATTTATTTATTTTTTTGAACTAAGGTATGTATTATTTTATTCTCTTTTTAATTCATCTTTTCAGCATCCAAATAGACTCCATTAGCCTTTGGTAGAAGTTGATTGTTCTGTGAATGAATGTTTTGATTGGATTTACATTACTGGTTGCAATATTTCTTGCATCTTGTGGTTGTATGCATTTGTTTACCTAACCCAAGGAATTACAAAACTTATTGCTTATATGCGAGTTGTTTTGAACGAACTTCTCAAATTTAGTTTTTTTTAAGCACTGTTTCAAAAAAAAATTACAATAAGTTAATTGAAAACTATTTCACAAAGCAACATGAATTTGAGAAACAGGTACAAAATTGTTTGGGTTTGAAAATTTTGTTTTAAAATGACATGAGTTTGGTTAGAAAACTCTAATTTTACCAGGTTGTCGCTAGACTTGAATGTTCTCGGAATTTATCTTTTGGAAGCTTTAGGAACCGGAAGCCTTTTAAAACATGAAATAATCTTTATCTAGTAGTGTTTTGTTAAACTTTGTATTTTAGTACTATTTTTGTAGAGTTGTTACTGTAGTTGAGCATACTCGGACCAGCATTTAGATGATATTGAAATTTGCAGTGTGGCATTGACTGGAAGAGACTCGTTAACCCTTAATATTTGTGTTGACAGGAACCAACACCTGGGACAGATTTGAGCTCCGTGTCCACAAGCGAGTGATTGATCTCTTCAGCTCCCCAGATGTGGTTAAGCAAATCACCTCCATCACTATTGAACCTGGGGTTGAGGTTGAGGTCACAATTGCAGATTCTTAAAATTGTTTAGTCTGGGAACCTTTTTCTTTGATGTCCTCTAACATGGGAACAAGATTTTTTGGGAAAGTTAGTTAGTAAGAGTTTTCTAAATTACAATTTTAAAGTTTAATAGTCGAGTTTTATGTGGCATATGCCTTGTTTAAGTTTATTTTTAAGAAATTCAAATGCATGCTATTTTTTGATCTGCTAGTAATTGGAGTGGAAATTTCTCTTGCAGTATTGATGTTTGAAGATTAAGGGTTGTGAATTAGTGATTGTTGCTCTCGCTGTTTGATTTTTGCATTTTCTGTAGACGCATATTCAAAGATTAATAATAGTTGATGACAATATATGCTTTTATGTACTTATCCTGTCCATGGCGAGCTCTAACACAAGCCATGTCTGAATTGCCAGTTTATGACATTTGTTCCTGTTTGGACCAGTGATTTTGTATTTCAGTTTTATGACTTGGCATAGAGTGATTGATGTAACTTGTAGAGTGATTGATGTAACTTGTTGCTTGGCATTTGGACTATCAATGTTGAAAGAATTGCTTTCATTCAAAAATCAACTATTGAACCACTAGTTCTATTTGTTTTCAGAGATAGAATGGAGGAGATTTATAGTGAGGGAATTGTTAATGAGGGGATTAATAGTGAGGAATTGTTAAATTATTTTTATATAAAATAATAAAATAAATAAAAAAATATAAAAAATTAAACATTAATATTTTTAAAAAAATTTTAATATATAAAAAATATATTTTTTTTTAATCCCTTTATTATTTTTCTAATTCTTTATCTCCTCTTTACCAATCTTTCGTCCAAGGAGACTATTAATATCAAGAGATTAATAGTTTTCTTTCTATCTCTCAAAATAAACATCCCATTAGTAATATCAGGGGATTAGTAATTCCAATCCCCTTCTTATAATCCCAAATAAACGGAGTCCTAGTGTTTATTGTGATTTCATCCATCAAACAAGTGTTAGTGGTTTACTTGGATTTCATTCATCAAACAAGTATTAACTTGTCAGGGATTTGCAGAGCTCAACATCACATTAGCGTAGCGCAACAACATAAATTATTTGACACTTACACTCAACGGAACGAACTAGTTTTTGAGACTGCATAGAAGTTGAACTGGGGCACGTGGCTCCCTCTGGAATGACAAGAATTGAAACTGAATCTGGTGTATGTTTGGTGCAACATCTCATCATGGTGTACCAACAATAGCCAAATCAATTCAGTAAATGTATTTATGACCGTCATGGGTGGAATACTCTTGTTTGATGTACTTTAAATTTCGGTTTAATTTATATTTTCTTTAACTAAAAAAATAGAAGAATATGTTTAAATTTATGTTTTCTTTAACTGAAAAAATAGAAGAATATGAGATTTTTATGTTGTGATTAATTTATGGAAAAATTTACAATGTGCACATTCTAAAAAGATATATGATATGCACCTATTGTGTGGTTTATATTGTGCTACGTTATAAATAGTAACCTACTAAACAGGTCATTTAACAAGTTACATGAAAGAATCATAATTTTTTTTAAACATCATAACAATTACTACAATGAATTATAACAATGTCATAATATATACTGCGGTGTCATAACAAAGACATTATTAATCATAATAATATGACAACGACTCATAACAAATGTAGTTATTTCTAACAAATTATCGTAACATTTGAATCGTAACATTTGAATCGTAACAATTTTTATTATGATTCACCATAACAAATCATAACTTTTGCTAATGAATCATAACCATAACACATTGATTGTAATTTTTTTTTCCACAATCATAACGACATTAGCAAAATATCATAACTTTTACCAATGAATCATAACATAGCACGTTGATTGTAATTTTGTTCCGAAAATCATAACAACATTAACAAAACATCGTAACTTTTAAAATTTTAAACACAATTAATTATGTAATCAATTGGTATAGCATATAAGAGTGAATGGAAAATCATAATTGATTGCCAACTCGATTGGATTCAAAGACCACAATTGATTATACAATCGATTAGTAGCTAGGGTTTTGAACAATCACAATTGATTGTACAATCCATTAGAATATAAGGGAGATTCAAATATCCCAATTGATTGTAGGGATCATTGATATAATAAACATAATTGATTCAATAATCAATTAGTTTTCATAAGCCATACTAAACTAATTAATTCCCAACTTATTCATAGTTCCCAATCAATTAATAAAAGCCTAATCATTACTATCAATTTAGTCAAGATTCAAATAGTAATTGATCAGTTAATTGGTCACCATTTTTATGTAATTATGTTGTTGTGTTGCCATTACCTCAAACATTATCACTAACAAAAACGCATGACACTCCAACTATGTTTCTCACTCTACGATTCTCTCTCTCTCTCTCTCTCTCTCTCTCTCTCTCTCTCACACACATTATCTTCAATGTTAATGTTACTTGAAATGTTGTTGCTATGACTATCTCATCGACTCTCACTTTTTATTTCCTTGTCATTATTAGTGAATTAGACAACAATGTTATTGTTACCAACTTCAATTAATCACGCCCTTTGATCCACTGAAACACAACCATCATCATCGACTTAGACCACTATAATAGCATTGTTGCCGCTACTAGTGTCATGTTGTCGTTATGTCCAAATGATGACGTTAGCTATAAATCACTGTGACACATTTATGACTCTAGCATATACTAGTATCAGTTCTTGCCTATTTTTTTGTAGCCTGTCACTACTTTTTTACCGTCACTCCTTTTTAAAAATAATAAATTGTATTTTCATTCTTAGATATATATTGTTTGTCATTGTACCCACCTCAGTCCCTATATTATTTGTCTTTTCTTATTTTGGTCCAATTGCTAACTTCTGAGGGTAACTTTAGAATTTTAAAAATTAACTTTCTTACTTTGATCACTTAGAAAACTTTTCTTTCCTACTTCAAAATAGATAGGTCACGGCAAACGAGAAATGGAAGTGTTCTACGATGGAGAATTGCATGTTGAGGTGGTCTATAGAGGAGGTTTTCGTACAAATGAAGGTAAACTTGACCTATGCCGCATTTTCCGTCACAAAAGTATAACATTTGTTACAATTTGGACCAAAGTGAAGAGAATATTGAAAAACCTAAGTGATTCATGATTCAGGTTAAGATTAATTGCAATAATTCTCAAACAAGAAAAACAAACAATTTAAATCATCTAGCACATACGAAAGTGATTTAGATTGTTACTTCAAATCAATAAATCGGCGCAACTGATTTTTATGTGGAAAAACCACAATTGAAGCACCTCCAATTGTGATTAAAAAACCATAGGCGAAACGCCACTAACCAATCCACTATGAAAGAAAGAAAGAATACAAATTTACCAAACAAATTACCCAAAGGCAATCAATTTGTCTTCAATAATCTGTATCTTTTTCACCACCGTCTTCGTCTCAGAATTGGTCAGTTTGATGTTGAATCCACAACATTCGTGTCGAATCAATGACTGCGCCCATCTTCGACCTCCTTCGAATACTCTACGCTTGAATCTCTAGATTCCACTGAAGAAGAACACTATTGAAGTTGGACAATCAAACAACTCTTTGATGTATGCTTGTCAAACCATAAGTATAATACTCAATCAAACATCAAAGAATTCTAGCAAAATAGCCCTAGAAAAAAACCATAGAACCCTCAAAGAAGATCTGGAAGCCGTCCCCTAAAAATTTACAGAACCATTGCTTTTATAGTGAACAGATTCGCGATCCCCGCTCGAGCGCAGAACTTGCCACTCGAGCAGTGTCACTAAAACGCGTGTGAAAAAACAGGGTCTATGCTCGAGCGCTGAAACTTACGCTCGAGCGTAAAATCACACCTCTCAGTATTTTTGCAGACAAGCCAAACTACTAAGAATGTGAAAACTTTACTCGAGCGGAGCTTTTTCTGCTCGAGCGGGAAGACCGAAAAATAGGAAAAACTTACAACTCAATTAAATCAAGCTTGTTTGTGGAATTGGCAACAAGTAGGGATCTAACAATCTCCCTCTTTGTCAATTCCCAGACAAAACTTTCTAATAATTTTTCCTAACATCCACACACACTAGACACACTAACAATCACAAACAAAATACTATAAACTAACAAAAACCACAAACCAAAAATGTCAACTCGATTAGAAACACTTTGTGAACAACCCACCTGTTGAAAAAATACCACACAAACCAAAACTGTAGAACAAAATAAGATAAATAGATAGAAAGAAAGAAATAAGCAAACGAGCCCAAATATGTATGTCCAAATCCATCTATCTATTCCAATATATCATACCAAATATCCAAATGTATGTGTGTGTTCAGTATTATCTAAACCAACCAATAATAGCTAAACCAATATCTACAATAATAAGCAAAAATAGCTACTTCCCCTTTTTTGTTTGGGAGACAAGATAACCCAGCCAACAGTAATAAAAAACATGAGAGATAGAAGAAAGAAATAAAAACTGTCCAAGAGATAAATTAATATTGTCCAAAGAGTAACAAAATCAAGGAGCCGGGGGGCGGTGGAGGGGGTTGCTGTAACTGAAGCAAAGAGAGAATCTGATTAAGCTGAAGTGTAGTATGTGCGGCTGACTGCTTGAGATGGCCAAGCTGACCATTGAAGGCATCAAGTCGAGCATCCTTGTGATCCAACCGCTGAGTCATGGTGTCACAGCCCGAACTCGCCCCTATGGGTTAAGGCCATAACCGGCCAGTAATCACGAGATTAACTACGACCTCAAACCAAATAAGACAAGACTCATCAGAGTAAAAGGGGCCAAACGGAAGCAAATTTAAAACTTTATCCATAGAGCCGTGCTTATATGCACACCATAACATTCCATATGTACATATGTTAATAACTCACAACAGAAAGTGTAATGACATAAGATTCTATACAGACAGGATCATCCAAACTAAGTCAACCCATGAAAACTATATACAGACGTATTCAACACTTCGCCAACCTGACAAAATGTAAATACATAACAAAAGGGCGAAGACGGGTCTCGTGCGTGAGACACAAGGGCTGACTCTCTCAAAACCTTAGTTGTTCCATACAGACTTCACTGAGGCTGGGTCTGGACTTCTCTTGGCTCACCTACAAACACATGAATGAGCGTGAGCGAAAGCTCAGTGAATAACATCAAATCAAATATAGAAGTTACATAACAATGTAGAACAACATGTTCCAAACGGCCTTAGGCCCAATTCATATTTCTATTTAACAGATATATAACTATACGAAATTCAAATCAAATGACTATAGTTCTAAACATTCTGGCCTTTGGCCCATTCAGATTTCCATTCGTGTCAAAACGGCCTTCGGCCCATTCATTTATGTTAAAACGGCCTTCGGCCCATTCATTTTTGTCAAAATGGCCTTCGGCCAATTCGTTTATGTCAAAACGGCCTTCGGGCCATACATTCGTGTCAAAACGGCCTTCGGCCCACTCATTCATGTCAAAACGACCTTAGGTCCATTCATATATGTCCAAACGACCTTCAGTCCACTCATTTCTATCAAAACGACCTTCGGTCCATTCATTTCTGTCAAAACGGCCTTCGACCCATACATTCGTGTCAAAACGGCCTTCAGCCCACTCCTTTATGTCAAAACGACCTTAGGTCCATTTATTTCTATCAAAACGACCTTTGGTCCATTTATTTACGTCAAAACGGCCTTCGGCCCATACATTCATATCAAAACGGCCTTCGGCCCACTCATTTATGTCAAAACGACCTTAGGTCCATTTATTTCTATCAAAACGACCTTTGGTCTATTTATTTACGTCAAAACGGCCTTCGGCCCATACATTCATGTCAAAACGGCCTTCGGCCCGCTCATTTATGTCAAAACGACCTTAGGTCCATTTATTTCTATCAAAACGACCTTTGGTCCATTTATTCATATCGAAACGACCTTCGGTCCATTCATTCGTTCATGTCAGACTTTTGTCCACAATCCCAATTAGCAACTCATAAAGCTTATAAGGGAATAAACAGTTGGACATTGCTAAGCTTTCAAATATCGATATTACTCACAGTGATTGGCTTGTGGATTTGCCCTGGAGTTTGACCCTACACATTTCATGAACACAAAAGGGGTCACTAACAGTTCAATCTGTTCTTTAATTCACATATTCCTCTTTAGGCTTTATTCTTATCTCGTTAACTCATTTACAATGCTCAATGCATGCCTAAGAGTGCTTACAAGTGAAAGAGAACGGATAAATGTAACACATAATGCATTTTTAGAGTTTCAGAAAACAGGGTCCCCGCTCGAGCGTGGACTTCCCCACTCGAGCGGACCCTTAAGCCTGCAAAAGTGCTGGTTACCTCAAATTCCCGCTCGAGCGTGAACTCGGCCGCTCGAGCGGACTGCCTGTCTACATAGCTTCCCACTGAGCATAAACTTCCCCGCTTGAGCGGGCACCATGCCTGTCAAAAATGCTGGAACTCGAATTCTCCGCTCGAGCGGCACTTCCCCCGCTCGAGCGGACGTCAAAATTCTGGAAATTCCAAGTTGTGTTCTTGAGCTCCAATTCAATTTTTAACCAACAAAACATGCATGTTATGGCTCAAATCTCAAATATAATTATACTAACATGATGTAAACCTTAAATCACAACCCAATGAAGCTCAATTCACTAATAATTCACATGTATGCCCCAAAATATGTCAAACTCATCACCAACATGCTCAAATTCAAACACTCAAGACTTATTCTCCCATAATTTGTACATGCATGTGGGAGATGCTCACCAATCTCAATTCATTTGATGAAGAGGTGGTCAAAACATGGGTTTCCTTTAACATTTCACATGGATTATACATTTTTGTGCTCAAACATGCGATTTCAAGGTAATTTCTTACATGCATGCACATATTAAGCTTCAATTCAACAAAATTAACCCAACTCATGCTCTTTCTCCTTGTTCAACTCTGAATTTACAAATAGCAAACAAGAATCCATGATTCAAGGGATAATTACTCATCTAGGAGCCTTAAACACCCAAGTTCTAGCCAAATCTTGAGCTTAATCTTCAAATTCCCAAGTCTTGAGCCCAAATTACACAAGTCTCTCCCTTTCTCTCTCTATAACCGACCCTTCCTCTGGTTTTGAGTCCAAGGTCAGTCAAAATACAAGAAAGGAGGGAATTGGGGTGTAATGCTCCTATCCAACAAATCTCACTAAGTCCCAATTTAAGAATATTAAACAATTTGAGCACAATGCCATTAAATGAATCAATTTAATCTGACCAGAATCAATTTCTAATTAAATTTCACCATAGGCTCTAAAAATCACGCTAATCACAAAGGCGTAGTCAATTTTGGGTTCTGTGGCCGATAGGGCCCTCAATTTAATTCCCAAGGCAGATTATTCAACAGATATTCCTACGGTGAACAGATAGAACTTCAAAACCACATATTTTCACATAATGGAACACAAAATCATATCAAAATACATAATCACATCATGTTAAGGACCAATTAACATATTACGGAACAGGGGTATTACACATGGTCTGCTCAAATCGACGAAACTGGCCACGAAATGGTCCAAGGATAGACATTCGGATCCTCGGCACCGGCCGCCGCTGCATAGAGGTTAGCCTCCTCTGCTAGAAGATCCTCATCACTTGTAGAAGAAGGACCCGCCCGAGACAACTCCTTATGAGCCCGACTTTGAGATACAGTTTTCTTAGTAAAGGTTTAATTGGAGTGGCATACTCATCTTTCTCGAAGACAGGAACGTCAAGTTTGGACAGGAGACGGTTGATCAGACAACCATAGGATAACCCTAATTGTTTGTTTCCAATAACTGCAATCATTTTGTGGAGGATAAAAGTGGCAATATTGATGGGCAACTAGTGATCAATGCAGTACAGGGTATAGCCTTGGTCTTGGTTGATTTCTGAGCTATGGGTGGTGACAATGAGATTAGCGCAAATGATGAGATTAAGCAACCTAAATTTAGGAAGGAGTTCATGCTGTTTGATAAGGGCACCCTGGATCCAAGTTTGGGGTGTACCACATAATGTAGTGGCCAACTCATTGAAGTCACATGTGGGGCGGACAAAGAAAGGAAATCGAGCGTTGAAAACAGAGCCAATGCCGAGAAGAGATCGAATGAGGTCCAGGTCAACTACAATTTCCTTAGAGCGAACCCAAGTTTTGAAGAACGAACCTACATCATCAACACTTTCTATGTTACAGTAAAACTCCCTGACCCAATCCAAGTGACGCTCGGAGAAGAGAGAACTAGATCACCTCCTAGGGGCTGAAACACAAACCTAATTGGGATAGACTCAAAGGCGTTAGGCTGCACATGACGCTCTAGATGAACGGTGTGGGATAGGTAGGCTTCACGAAAATTCTTGGCTTTTTCTGCAGAGGGGAACCAATTAGAGTTATACTGAGGACGGTTAACAGTGGACTTATGATGTTTAGAAGTAGACATGGTAAACCCAAGAGCAGAACCAACACTAACCAGACAAAGCCCCCCCTTTAAAAAAAAGAAGACCAACAACCACAAAACAATAGAAACAGAAACTCATTAGTGACAAAAACCAATTAGAAAAAATTCAATGAAATAATAACAATAACCAACACAGTAGAACTAAATCCCAAATGACAAAATGGAAACACAAGATAGCATAATCCATTAGTAATCTAAAAGACACAATCATATACCATAAGCAAAAGTAGTATTGAGACAGAGTGGAGGAACAATACGAAGACAAAGAAACAAGAGTGTGAACAAGATAGTATGGAACAAGATCAACAAGCCTTAACCCTCAGTGTAAGTGTGTGAACAAGTGAACAATAAGAAACAAAAAAAACACAGATGCTGCAACAAAAACCAAACCCTAACTTAGACAGAAAGAGAGAGAGCAAAAAATAAAACCAAAATACGGTGGGGGACTTACCATTGACGAATTAGAGGAGAAGAGGAAAGAAGAAACCACCAAAGCATAGTCCAAAACACGTCACAGATGAAGCCCTAGACAAGAGAGAGAGAGAGGGAGAGAGAGTCGCGAAAAGGGGGGGAGAAATGAGCCTGAAAAGACAGGTTGAGCAATATATACTAGGGCTTACCGCTCGAGTGATAGACTCAACGCTCGAGCGGGCCCACTTACACGCGTCTTACCGCTCGAGCCAAGAAAAAGGCACTCGAGCAGGGTAGAAAAAACAGCAAAGGCATAATGCAACCTTTTGAGCAGAGAAAACCAACTCACACTGTCAAGCGGGACCTGAAACAAAAAGAGGTGAGCACAATAGCAAGAATGTGATACTAAGATGAGATAATTCACAAACCACGAAGCCTACAAAATCATAATTGTGACAACATAAATCATAGTATCATGAGCAAATTAGGTAAACATTGATCAATGAGCATAAGCTACATGGGAATACACAACTCAAAGACAAACATAAGAGCTCACATAATGAATGTGAGTGTGTGCAATCCTTGAGAAGCCACATAACTAGAGTTAATCCTCGTAGTGATCGGATGGCTGGAACTCCGGCAAGAGTTACTAAACATCACTGAGAAATTCAAACCACTAGAAATCAAGGGGTATTTGTTGAGTAAAAACGGAGGTTCCCCCTCAATCAATGAGTCCTTCATTTTATTTTTTTTGTTATTTATTTATTTTTCATTTGTTTTTTGACTTTTCTTATTTGTGGGCACTCACTAGTGGCATACATGCTCAAGAGTATGGAGACTAAACCAAAGAAGCATGGAATCAATAAGGATGGCCTAGTTGGTGCTTTTCCTAATGCCCGGACTTCAATGAACTGAGGGAGGAACCATGAAAGTGAAAAATGATGGTAGAGGGTTAAGAGACTCAACATCACCCATGATATGCCAGTATAGGTCAATTCCTCTGAAAATGTATAAGAGATACGATTAGAGGTCCATAGAGAACTTTGATCACTTGTGTGGAAACCCCTGCAACAGTTTATCTTAAGGATGTGTACAGAATGAGATCATGAAGTCAATGAGTATGAGCATTCAGAATGAGCTATGAACAAAGAAGAATGAAATGTTGCAAGCAGCATGAGAGGTGTTCAAATGAGTCTAAATGTATAGATGACAGGAATCAATGACAATGAGATTATAGCATTCAAGTACACATAAAGCCAATCACTCTCACCCACTTAAGTAACAGGTCACACCCTAGTGACTGAGCACTACACCCAAGGTCTTTCTAAGGAACTCAAACCTAAGAAGACCAAGGGATTTTGTAAAAATATCAGCCTTTTGATGCTCAGTGGGTATATGTTCAAGAACAATAAGGCCGTCTTCCACTAACTCTCGAATGAAATGATGACGAATGTCAATGTGTTTGGTGCAAGAGTGTTGGACAAGATTTTTAGAAATGTTAATGGCACTTGTATTATCACAGAAAATGATGAGAGTGTTTTGGTCTATACCATAATCATGAAGCATTTGTTTCATTCACAACATTTGTGCACAACAACTCCCTACAATAATGTACTCAGCCTTAACGGTCGAAAGAGAGATGGCATTTTGCTTTTTGATATACTAGGCAACCATATTATTCCTAAGGTAAAAACACCCTCTAGATGTGCTCTTACGATCATCAGCACATCCTGCCCAGTCGGTATCAGAAAAACCAGTGATTTCAACGGTAGTGTCGGTCGTGAACCAAATCCCATACCCCAATGTCCCATTAACATACTTAATGATGCATTTAACTGCAAGCAGATAAGACTCGTTAGGATAGGCTTGGTAACGGGCACAAACACCTACACTAAATGCAATGTCAGGACGACTGGCTGTGAGGTACAAGAGACTCCCTATCATACTCCTATAAAGGGTAGGATCAACATTAGTACCATAGGAATCTTTGGAAATGTGAAGACTAGTGCTCATAGGAGTACGTGCATGTTTGGTTGACTCTAGACTGAACTTAGACACAAGATTTTTGGCATACTTGGTCTGAGAGACAAATATACCCGAAGGAGACTGTTTAATTTGAAAACCAAAGAAATAAGATAACTCTCCTATCATGCTCATCTCAAACTCATATGTCATGCAATTCGAGAAATATTTCATAAGATAATTAGAAGTGGATCCAAACACAATATCATCAACATAAATCTGAGCAACAAGTATATGAGACTTAGTATGTTTCACAAATAAGGTGTTGTCTGCACTACCCCTTTGAAAATCATTATCAAGAAGAAAGGTAGTAAGTCTATCATACCAAGCTCAAGGGGCATGTTTCAACTTGTATAACGCCTTGTCTAATTTGTAGACATGGTGTGGACATTGTGGGTCCTCAAACCCTTTGGGTTGCTCAATATAAGCCTCTTCTTTCAAGTACCCATTCAGAAAGGCACTTTTCACATCTATTTGGAACAATTTGAATCCAAGAAAGCATGCAATATCAAGTAAAATACGATTAGATCCGAGCCGTGTAACAGGGGCAAACGTCCCATCATAATCAACATCTTGTACTTGTGTATACCCTTGAGTAACCAATCTCACTTTATTTTTAACCACAACACCATTCTCATCAGATTTATTTTTAAAGATCCACTTGGTACCTATCACATTTATGTCTCTAGGTCTTGAAACAAGAGTCCAAACTTTGTTACGTTCAAATTGACGTAATTCTTCATGCATAGCATTAACCCGACTATCATCTAGTAAGGCTTTTTTTATATTCTCAGGTTCAATTAATGAAACATAGCACATATGAGATACCTCTTCCCGAATTTATTTTCGGGTTTTCATTCTATCTGAGACACTTCCAATCACCTGCTGAGCTGGATAATTCAATTTTACCCTTACTAATGGTATTAACTCTGGACTGGTAGTGATGGAAGCATCAGAGGTGGTGTCTATTTGTGCACTCTTTGGACTCTGACTTACCATTGAAGTTGGTGCCGACTCACTTGCTTGGGCTTGACCCTGTGCTTCTCCTTGTCTTTGTGGTTCAGTATCCAAGATTGGAGACTTACCATCTTCTTCCTCATATATTGCTGGCATAGGAGAACCTGTGTCATCTATAACCACACTGATTGATTCCATTAGAGATAAAGTACGCAAGTCATAGACACAAAAACCTTTACTAGTGGTTAAATACCCTAGAAAAATACCTTCATCACTTTGGGAGTCAAATTTGCCCAAAGGCTTTCTATCTTTGAAAATATAACATTTACGCCCAAAAGTTTTGAAGTATTTAACATTAGGTTTCAACCCTTTCCACAATTCATATGGAGTTTGTAAAGTGCCAGGCTTTAAATATACACGATTCACAACATAAACAATGGTATTTAAGGCTTCAGCCCAGAACATAAAAGGAACTTTCTTGCTAAGAAGCATGACCCTAGCCATCTCTTGAACTACCTTGTTCTTCCTCTCAACAACTCCATTTTGCTATGGAGTAATCGGTGCAGAAAACTCATGCTTAATTCCATGCATATCACAAAAAGCTAAAAACGAACTATTTTCAAATTCACGACCATGATCAGTTCGCATTCTTATGATACGCCCAATAGAAACACCCTGTTCATTTTGGATTTTAAGGACTAAAGCCTGGAAAACATCAAACGTATAAGATTTTTCTCGTAAAAAATTAGCCCATGAAAAACGAGTATAATCATCAACAGTTAAAAAAATGTATCTTTTACCTCCAATGCTTTCAGTGTGAGTGGGTCCCATAAGATCCATATGAACTAGTTCAAGAGGACGTTTGGTTGTGAAGTTGTTCACCTTTTTATGAGGGGCACGAGTTTGCTTCCTAAGTTGACATAGTCCACACACATGGTTTACATTCTTTCCCATTTTGGGTACTCCTCTCACAAGCTCTTTGTTGGCTATCGTAGTTAGGTCTTTGAAATTCATGTGACCTAATCTTTGATGCCACAAATCAAGATTACTTATGATGGCTAAGTGGCAGATGAGATCATTTGTGGTAACAATCCCATAGCAGTTATCAGATGTGCGGACCCCATACATGACGGTATTTCCCTTCTTATCCAAAATTTCACATTTATTTTTTGAAAATAATACTTCATGGTGGGAATCACACATTTGACTAATGCTCAAAAGATTTGCTTTAAGGCCATCAACAAGTAATGCATTTCGAGCTTGGAAAGACCGGCCGCACTTATAGAGCCCTTACCAATTGTAGACACCCCATTTTTAACCGACTTTAAGACTCAGACGTCACCGATTGAGCGCTCGGTGATGTTGCATATTGTGCTCGTTCAGAGGTCGCGGAGTCTCGGCCGTGAGCCTTGCCTCTGGATTTCCGAACTCTTTTGTGCTTTGCCTCGGTTTACGAATCAGGTCCCGTTTTCTCTGTCTTCTCTTCCCGAAGGGAGGGAGAGGTCTCGTAGATCATCTCTCAGTGGCCGTAGGCTACGTTTCGTGGTCGTAGGCCGTTTTTCCCGTTTCGGAGCCCGGTTCCCGGTTTTCGAAACCGTTGGCCGTGTGCCTCGGTTCGGGACCGCTTAACCACCTCTGTTTGCTCCGGTTTTTGGCATGCATCTTATTTGCTCCCTTTTGAGGGACACTGTGGCTCGAAAAACCAACTTCGTGGTTGAACACTACTTCCGGTGCCTAGCAGTCAGTTTTCGGGGCCTTGGGTTGCGCGTTTTGGCCCCCGAACCTTCATTTTGCATCGGTTTGGGTTCATTTTTGGCGGGGACCTCTGTTTCATTGTTAGAAAGGTCGTAGAAGGTGGAAGGCCAGTAATTGTTCTGACAACCAGTTTTATCCCTCCATCGCCCTCCGTCGCCCGTTTTTTTCACTTGAAAGCCAATGTTGACCACTCTAAGGCCACTTTTTCTTGCCCCAAACCACATATTTGTGTTGTACACACCTGGAAGGCCACCAATATCATATGGCCGGCCAGTAATTCTGCTTGAACCTTTTGAACCCCTCCTAAAAGTGGCCTTTTCTCTCTCTTGGTTCACTTTCTCCAGTTTTTGACTACATGGTTGTGTTGTGCACACATGGGAGGCCCTCTTTCTGGGATGGCCAGCCACTAATCATGATTGAACCTTTTGACCCTTGGCCGGCCGGCCATGGGGAGAGCCGGCCGGCCACCTGCAACCTCAGTAACCAGCCGGCCATGATCCTCTCTCCAGGTACATTACAGAAGTGTATTCTGTTTCCCCCCAGAATTTGTATCCGGAGGGCTGCATTTTTTGGGAGAAACTTGAATTCTTTCCCCCCCATTTTCCCCCCCTTTTCTCCCCTTCTTTGGCCTATATATCAGACCCTCCATCTCTGTGTTGAGGGTTACAAAAAATTGCTCTTAGCCTCCTATATTGTATCTCCCTCTCATTCTCTTCCAAACACCAAAACCTCTCCAAACCCTACACCATTTACCCTACACCCCTTAGCACAAGGCCTCCACCCTCCATTCTAGTAGCTTCAAGGTCATTTCCAGAGCTTAGGAGCACCCAAACTTGGTCCAAAAGGATGTCAAAGATTGGTCTTCAAGGGTAAGCCTCATTCTCCTCCTTTTGGCTCTATTTTTGCATACAATCTAAGCCATACTTGCTTGCATATTTGGGCTCCGACCCTAACTGAAAATAGTCATGTTTTGATGTATTTTTCATGTTTGTTTTAGGATCCTTCCATGTTTAAGGTCTCTAGCTACTACTTGCTTCTTTACCTCTCTTGTATGCCTATTTCTTGCATAGTATTTTAGGCCTATTTGTAAACTGTTTTGAGCTTTTCTATAAACTGTGAGTTGCCTTATTTTGAGCCCCTCTTCAACATTTTTGAAGGGCTCTTCACTGTTTGAGGCTTCCTTTTGGCACTTGCCTCTTTATCCCTCTTTTGGCCTCATTTTTGCATGTTTTGTTAGCCCCTTGTGCTTATATTTTTGGGCTCTGGTCCAAACTGTAAATAGCCTTATTTTGACCCCCTCTTCATGTTTGATCAAGGGACCTTTGCTGTTTGAGGTTCCCTTTTTGCTCTTTATGTTTAAACCTCTTTTTAGGCCTTATTTCGCATAGTATTTTAGGCTTGCATGTGCACTGTTTTGGGTTTGGTCATTACCTATAAAATACCATTTTTTTGGCCCCTCTTCAACTTTTTTGAAGGGCCCTCTTCTTTTTGAGGCCAGAAACCATCACTTGCTTCTTTGTCTCCCTTTTGGCCCATTTCTTGCACAGTATTTTAGGCCTACTTGTGTTTGTTTTCGTGGCCTGTTGTAAACTGTAAAGTGCTTCATTTTTAGCCCCTATTCAACTTTGTTGAAGGGATTTTGGCCATTTGGGGACAGCAGCTGTTACTTGCTTCATTACCTCTCTTTTGGGGCCATTTTTGCATGCTAGCTTAGCCCTATTTGTGTCCATTGTTTGGCCTTTCTTAAAACTGTAAATATGCTTGTTTTGGGACTGTCTTGTTTCTGTCTTCACACTTCATGTTCAAATAATGCATGCTTTGCATAGCCATAGGTCATTCCATATGCCTAAATTCATGTTTCGGGTCCCATTCCATGCATCGGGAGCCATGTTTCCATGTTTCGGGATCATTTTGCATCGCATTTCAGTGCTGAAACTTGCATGCTTATATGTCATATTTCATGCCTTTCCATGTCTTGTTAGAGTGGCATTTGTGCCTTAGGATCGGTCCTCGGTTTGCGTGCACGTAGGCACGCATTTCGAGTTGTCTCATTTTCATCTCATGGCCTCTTATGTGAGTGTGGCTGAGGTCCACTCATGTTGGTGTAAGTCCATTATGCATTGTGTATGCCATTTCATTTCATAGCATTGTGTATGCTAGGTTGTATGTTAGCGCATTGTGTATGCCATGTTACCTCGTGCATCGTGTATGCCATTTCATAGCATTGTGTATGTTAGGTTGTATCTTAGTTGCATTTCATGCATATCATGCATATTGCATTGTGCTTGGAATAGGTGTTAGCCCGAGCACGGGAAACGAGGGACGTTTCGTACTTCGAGTGACGGAACGTGTCTCAATTCCCAGTCACCGACACTCCGGATTATCCATGATGGAGTTTAGGTTTTGTTGTGTTTATATGTGCATTCATTTCATATTGAGTCGTGCAATTCGACTCCTCGGCCATTATGCATCGATATGCGTGATTGGTGGCACGAGGATCGAGGCATGCATACATTTACGAAAATACATTGCCATGCTCCTTTCCTGCTCTCTGTTGCAGCAAATCAAGAATCAGCAGTCTTCCGGGGCTTGGCGCGCTTTCCAAAAAATTATTGCAAAACAGAGGCTAACCGGGGCATCGCAGTGGATTTCCACACAAAGTAACCCAGACATGCATCATTCGTCATCCGAAGCAGCGTCGAGGCAGTCCCTGGCTTGCATGCCAGTTTATTGTTTTCTTGTTTAATTTGTTAATTAATTAGGATTTTCGTACATATTTGGACTGTATTATTTATTTGGACTGTACTATTTATTTGGGACTGTATATTATTCTTTCGGACCCTTCGCGTGAGGGCAATATTGTAATAAGTGTGCGTGTGTGTGATGTATGTCTTCCAACCCCACGTCTTTCTCCCTTTTATTTACCAGCTTATGATGGTTAGATTAGGGCATGTTTCAATTAGCATACAGTATGATAGCATGTTTGCATTCATTCATCTGTTTTGCATGCACTGGGCTCGGCGCATCATACTAACTGTATTGTATTTTCAATTCCAAGTTGAATACATGCTAGCTGTAGCATTTCATATGCCATGTTTAGAATAGCCGAGCCTGCTATAGTTGCATTTTTGCATGTGTTGCATTAGGCATTTCCGTATAATTAGGATCATGCATGGATTTCTAATTAGCTTCTGTTTTGGCTTGGAGTACCCGGTAAGTTTTATGCTTTAGCATCCTTGCATGCGTGTGAGTGAATGCCATGAATAGCATGCTTACCATGAGGCTATGTGCTTATGTGATATAACTGCCTGAATGCCTGTGGGTGAAGGTTAGGTTATTTGGATTGGAACAATTCATTCACTGTGTGTTTTAAGCCCACTAGATAGTGGCAAAATCATATTTTCTAAGTCCACCTGAGGGTGGCAAATCCTCGTCTTAGCCTACTTGCGAGTAGCACCATCAAACCATTTTCAAACAAACAAACATGAAATGTTTTGTTCCAATTCAGGCGATCCAGTCTATACTTGTATGCTGCGCGCATCACATAGTAAATCTAGGCTAATAACCGGAACAAGAACGCATAATGTTTTCAAAAATAGATATCATGGTTAGTAGAGGCCGATCTTTGATCGGACGAGCGGGGGTGCTCACGAAGTGACCTTCCCCAATCGTACCCAAGTTCCCGAGCCGAGGCAACTTTGGTGATGACGGATACGTGGCCTTAGGCAAACGAGTTAGGGTTTCCTAAATTTCCCCAAAATAAAATATTTAGGTGGCGACTCTGTATCTGGCAAAGCAGTCCATGTTTGGCACTTCTTTCAAAATCTGTTTTCTCAAAACGATTTGCCGGATTTGGACTCTTTGGTTCAGATTTAGAACCGTGACAAATTTTAAAGTCCTGAACGGTAGTGAGCCCAATATCGAACGGAACGGGGGACTCGTCCCTTCCGGGGCGTTCGGGGGACGTCTACAGTTTCTGGCGACTCCGTTAGGGATTTAGAGAACTTGACTCGAACTCATGATATCTTGTTTTGACTACACTTGTGTGTTTCTTTGTATTGCATTTGCATTGGTGCGCCTAGGACACCGTGTTTGCCATCTGCTATTCCTGAACGGTTTGCCGGAGGCTTGTCTTGTCAAGGCATGACCATAAGGCTGACCGGTTGTGGGCTCTGCCAGTATGGGAACACAAACCCCGATTTTACCGGGACACCCTTTTTGACCATTCGACCTAGTGCATATTCGGATCCATAGTGACCATTTCAAACTAGGACAGGTTGCTTACCCGTTTATAGGTTGTTTGAAACCGCTGCGTGCGTAGTGAAACCCTAGCTCCTGACAAAATAGGACAGGGAAACCCTACCCCAACATAGGGGTGTTTTGGCTCTCAATTATCTGTTATGTGCTGTAAGAGTGCGTCTCTACAGGGGAAGATGCATGTATCAGTTTGTAAGTCTAGGTATCAGGTCTGCGGGCATCAGAATTTGAAGAATCAGTTTTACCCAAGGGTATCAGATTTGAGGCAGAATTTTGGGGGCAGAATTCAGTAGAGGGCACAGTCATCCTACTATGCTCGTATCTGTTTTGGTGAAGTTAGGCTGAGATGCTGCATGTTTTCTCTTTTGCTAGGTAGTCTGGGAACCATAACTTCAGAAGGCTCCGATATCCCCCGAGGTTCATCGAACTTGTGCTGATAGACTTTGTCAGGTTAAAGATTCAGTTCAAGGGCAATCAGTTCTCCTTTGCCAGAGGCAGGGTAAAAGGGCCAGTCAGGCACAAATCACCAGTTTAGCAGTTACCAGATCAGTGGCCCTTATCCACCCCACCAGTGAACAGTCAGGCTGAGGTCTCAGTTTCTACTGCAGGGATAGATACCAGTCAGTTAGATAGATCAGTAGAACACATCAGGGATGGAGGCAATGATGCGCCAGATGCAAGAAAGTATGAAACTCATGCAGCAAGATGCTGTCCGCCAAGCTGAATTCGCCAAACAGCAAGCTGCGGTCATGGCCCAACAGACAGAGCTAATCACCAGATTGCAACAGCAAAACGGAGCATCTGCTTCGCATCAAGCTCCCCCCCACCAGTAGATCCAATACCCGGAGAGGCGCCAAATGTCCAAGAAGGTACGGACATTCCGATAGGGCCGGCTCCGCCCCCAATCTTACCCCAGCTGTCTAAAGCACCAATCAACCCATCGGACTCTCCCTTTGAGTTAGAGGTAGACCATACAGCGTTGAAGTTGAGCAAGCTTGAAAAGTTGTTCAAGAAATCCCAGGGGGTAAAGTCCATCCCGGACATTGAGGACGGGTACACCGACGCAGCTGTGACATTACCGGACAGGTTCAAGATGCCTCACATCGACCGTTTTGACGGGTCAGGAGATCCCATGGTCCACTTGAGTTTGTTTTCAGATGTTCTGTGCCCGATGGGCTTGACAAGATTACAGAAGCTTTCCCTTTTTGGCAGGACCCTGTCGGGTATTGCGGCCATCTGGTACGCCAAATTGGAGGATTCAGTGAAACGAAGCTGGGAGGAGATGGCCGAGGCCTTCGTCGCACAATATTCATACAATACCCAAATCGAGATTACGACCTGTGATCTTGAGACGACGAGACAGGAGCCTAAGGAGAGCTTCTCAGAATTCGTGGCCCGCTGGAGGGCCAAAGCCTCAATGATGACCATTAGGCCAACGGATAAGGATCAAATACGGATGGTTGTGCGCAACCTCTAGCCCAAACTAATGCAGAAAATGATCGTGCTCCCCTTCCCTACCTTTTCAGATTTGCATGAGATGGGAGTACAGATCGAGAATGCTATGAAGCAGGGCCTCATTGACCAGGAGAAGGAGCAGCCCAAGAGGGCGTTTACCCGCAGTTCGAATGTGACCACCAGTGGTGATGCAGCTGCAAGATCTTCTGAAGTGGGCATGGTCACCACCACCACGTCAAAAAAAGTTACCCCATTCACCGGTGCGTCCGAAAGTAGATCACAGACGGCCAAATATCCACCCCTAGTTAAGAGGGTTTTCACCCCACTTTATATGCCTTTGTCAAAGGATCTAGAGGCCTTAATTCGGAAAGGACATCTGAAACCATTGGAACAACGGCCTTTACCTGATCCTCTCCCTCTAAAGCATGACCATACTAGGTACTGTGCATACCATCAACAAACCGGTCATGACACTGACAGTTGCTTTCGTCTGCGCCATGATGTACAAGATCTGTTTGACAACAGGGTCATCCCCGCGCCAGTCTAGCAAAGTCTATCGGCACTCGACCAGTGAACCTGTGGGGGATAATGTGACGTGATCGAGGGATGAACTACCTGCGGGCGGCGTTCAGTTTATTTCAGATATGGTGTATGGCATGCACTGTTTTGAGCATTTGCCAATGCTAGCTTTTGTGCTTTCTGACTTGGGTATTGGGTCAGTCTTGTTATTTTGTTTTGAGTCTGTCTTTTTGTTTTGAGTCAGTCTCTTTTTGTTTTGGGTCTGTCATTGTTGTATCGAGTCAGTCCTGTTGTATAGGAGTCGGGTGATTCCGGGGGGTGTTACCACGGGCATCACCATTTTGTTTTGTGTTTATCTTTTCGTTTTGTTTTGAGTCTGTTTCTGCCAGGGAACCAGTTGTGCTGACAGATTTTGAATGAAACAGCAGTGATTTTCGCGCTCTCATATTTGCTTCTGCCTTGTGCCAGTTATGCTGGAAGTTCTGAATGAGATGGCAGTATTTGACTAAGAACTCTGCCTTTTCTGTGCTTTGAAGTCGTTGTAATAACCTGAGTTTTTCAAAACTTTTTAAACGTTGCGATGAAAACAAAGAGGGAGGAATTCCTCGGGATTTGCAAAACTTTGATCAAACTGAGAGAAAGAGAGGCGTGCTAAGCCCTTAATGAATGAAATCATGTTTGTTAATGTGAGTACTGAGAAGGATCCTGGCTTGATCCAGATTGGTCCCACACCGTCTTCAGCGCGAGCGATTAGTCGCTTTCTTAAATGATTTCAAAAAAAAATGTTTTACGCGGTCCTGCGAAGACCTGTGTGGAATCGTTCTTGAGATTGTGCAGCTTAGGATCGCTCTCAGCCTCGAGACTCGACTCCTCATTTTCAAACCTTGGACTAGAACTCAGAAAGTTCAAAGGTCAACTACAATGTAAGGCTTGTGTGGCCGGATCCAGAGCAGCTCGTGAATTAGCGGCAACAAAGTCAGATCAAGAAGCTTGCGAAGCTAGATCAGGAACACCCCTCGAACTAGGGGTAAGAATTTCAAATGTGCTCAAAGGGTCCAAGATGAAGATCAGCAAGAATGCCAAACCCCAGAAGGGAGGAAAGGAGAAGACATTGTTGAAGGACAACCGAGTTCCTATCCACAAACACTAGGGGCAAATTCACCCTCCATTGGATGGACTCTTGCATCGTCAGCGAACAACTGCCATTCTCCTGGATTTAGATCACTTCGGGATCTCAAAACCATTTGACATGGACAAAGCTATACTTTTACCCTTGAGAGGCTCGCTGGGCCGAAAACCCGGAAGGGCGGCCCAGGCAAAAGTTAGAGCAAGAAAAGAAGAAAAAGAACAAAAAAGAGAAAAGAACAAAAGAACAAAAAAGAAAGATGCAAAGAAAAGAACAAAAAAAGAAAATAAAAAAAGAAAAGAAAAGAACACAAAAATTGAAAAGAAGAAAAACATAGCTCGCAAGGTCGAAAACCCGCAAAGGGCGGCCCTGGCAAAAGTTAGATCATAAAAATGAGAGGTTAAATACCCGAGTGTACCGTAAACCCGAACTACGTGAGGCTTGATTCCCATCTTTGGGATACGTAGGCAACTTCATTCTGAAGTCCAGCCGTAAAACACTTCAAATTCGATTGTGTCCATGCGATGGTTTTGGTCATCTTTGTCTTCTCTGTATCTGAGAGTCTGGTTGTGTTCGTCGCTCTGAGGACTGACTACAATGCGCTGCGGTGCTATCCAAACAAGGGGCAACTTTCCGTTGCCATTCAAAACGCCGCAGTGTCATTTCAAACAAGGGGCAACTTTTCGTTGCCATGCAGTGTCCTTCAGACAAGGGGCAATTTTCCATTGCTATGGGTCCGAGGTTGTGCATCTCAAGAGTAGGTTCCGTGCTCGTTGAGCAGTGGTCGTTTGCAAAAATAGTTTTTGAGAATTTTTACTGAGGTTGACTAATCTTCTTGAAAAGTACTCCATTTTTCAAAACTGGACCATTTCTTGGACCCAAAAAAGGAAAACTCTCAGTGCTCATAGCCTAACTTGCATGATTTTAAATCAGAAAATCGAACAAGCGCGTTAATCTAACTCTCATGTTGGTCAAAACTGTTTTAGTAGAAAGCAAAAAACAAAAAATGGTCAAAATGATGAACTAGGGGCACAGTTGAGTCAGGTGTTCTGTCTTTTCCCTTTTGTCAAAATACTTGCCAGAAAGGGCACTCTACTTGTCGGAAAGGGCACTGTATTTGCCAGAAAAGGGCACAACAAAAGGCAGAAAGCTCTCACATCCTCCAAGCAACGAGGTATCAAGCAAAGTGCGAAGCACGAACTAGAATGGGGCAAGATATTCCACTCCATCATCTGGACAGATCTTATCACGTCCAAACTCCCCAGCAAAGCATCATCAACCGATGTCAGTTGCAGATTTGCTACACACCCAGTTGTAGCACAGCCCCTCTGTGGGAGGAATTCACTAGCTGTGAGCAGAAGAAAGAGAATCTAGCAGAATGCTAGGGGCACGAGCCCACAATTTGCTGTTTATCCATCAACCACCCAGGGGAGGGATGAAAAATAAGAGATTGAAGAATAGAGAGATGTGCGATGAGAGGAAAAGTGAGAAGAGGGCTTTTTCAGAAGAACAGAGCTTGAGGGCCGAGTGATGTGAGAACCACGAATGAGAAAGGGTGGGAAACACTACCCGGTGAAACAGGCTCCCTGGGCACGTCTGAGTGTCGTGTCTTTTTGTTTTATCTCGATTCTTGTTTTGAGTCGTTTCGAGTGTTACTCGATGTGTCTAGGTTGTGTGCCTTTTATTTCCTTGTTGAGTCGTTTTGCTGTGTTCAGTCGTAGGCTCAATACTTAGTCGAAAACTCATCTCTCAATTTCAAAAATAAAATCGTTTTGTGCTCCGAGTGCCGTGCCGTTCTCCACATTTGTACAAAACAGAATTTGTTCTTTCATAAAATCGCAGGATTCAACCCAGGTCATGTAAGAACAGTAGAACCAGGACCTATCTGAAGCTATATATGGTTCCGGACTGCAAAGCAAAAGCAAAAGAGGAAAATGTCGGGTATCTGAGTTTGTTTCAACTTCAGTAAGTTCCAGGACTACATTCCGTGTGTACCTCTTCAGGTCTTGCCAATGCTCCGAAGTATGAATGTACCTTTACCTCAAGCTCAAGATCAAGTCTGCTTCAAGCCAGAATAGGCAATCAGAAGTGCTCTCCTTGAGGACCGTTTCGTGCCAGGGACATCTTGGCCGTGTTTGCAATGAGTTCCTAAGAGACCAGCTGCGACGGTGGAAACTAGAGTTCGAATGGCTGTTGCCTAGAATGCAAAGGTTCGGGATTTCCGAGACTAAAGTCTGGTTTAAATACCCAGAGGCGTGTCCTCAGCTTGAAATCTATATGGAAGACCCATAGGTTGAGATAGCGTGTATGCACCTCAATTCTGGATATCGAACCAACCTAGTCTGTCACCCCGTTGGAGAATAGGGAAAGTTGTGAATATGATTAGGAAGAAAGGCAGCATCCAAAGTGTTCTACGTGAAGAATCCTTGTCAGTATTTTAGAGCCTTTGTACTGTGATTTGAAGGTAAGTGTTCGAAGAGCACGAAGGGAGATCCCCGTCAGAGTAGAGCGGTTCATCGCCACTCACCTCATGAGGTGCTTTCTAAAGCGCCGCTTTGTCCATTTATTGCTTTCCTTAAGCATCATGCATTGTAATGCATTGTACCTATCAAGTTTCTTCCTCAATCACGCACGATATTGTATGTACGGTTCATTCAAAGAAGTTCTGTTTTAAGATCATTTATTTAGTGTATCAATCACACTTCATTTATTTAGTGTATCAATCACACTTCATTCATCTAGTGTATCAATCACACTTTTCACTTTTAGTGTATCAATCACACTCTGTTCACATAGTGCATCTATCACACTTTGTGTTCGCTTTTAGTGTATCAATCACACTCTGTTCACATAGTGCATCTATCATACTTTGTGTTCGCTTTTAGTGTATCAATCACACTCTGTTCACATAGTGCATCTATCACACTTTGTGTTCGCTTTTAGTGTATCAATCACACTCTGTTCACATAGTGCATCTATCACACTTCGTGTTCACAGTTAGTGTATCAATCACACTCTGTTCACATAGTGCATCTATCACACTTTGTGTTCGCTTTTAGTGTATCAATCACACTCTGTTCACATAGTGGATCTATCACACTTTGTGTTCGCTTTTAGTATATCCATCATACTTGTTCACTAAGTGCATCTATCACACTTTGTGTTCCCTTTTAGTATATCCATCATACTTGTTCACTAAGTGCATCTATCACACTTCGTGTTCACATTTAGTATATCAATCATACTTTGTTCACTAAGTGCATCTGTCACACTTTGTGTTCACCTTTAGTGTATCCATCACACTTTGCTCACTTCACCCTTTGTATATCAATTACACTTTGCTCAAATAGTGTATCTATCACACACTCGCTTTGCCCACTTTGTGTATCAATCACACGCTCACACTATGCCTACTTTGTGTATCAATCACACGCGTTCACTCTGTGTATCAATCACACACTCCCGCTTTGTGTATCTATCATACTTGTTCACTTAGTGCATCTATCACACTTTGTGCTCACCTTTTTGTGTACCAATCACACGCGTTCGCACTGTGTATCAATTACACACTCCCGCTTAGTGTATCTATCATACTTGTTCACTTAGTGCATCTATCACACTTTGTGCTCACCTTTTTGTGTATCAATCACACGCGTTCACACTATGTATCAATCACACACTCTCGCTTTGTGTATCTATCATACTTGTTCACTTAGTGCATCTATCACACTTTGTGCTCACCCTTTTGTGTATCAATCACATGTTCGCTCTGTGTATCTATCACACATGCACACTGTATTCGCAGTGAGAATTCCATAATGTTCTTACATCTTTTCTGCACGAGGTGTAGTTTGGCTCGAGTTTACTTGCTTGCCTAGCATTCGCTTAAAATGTTGCATTTATTTCGCATAATTGCTTCATTACAGCTCTCTTTGCATGATCATGAGTGATGTCCGGCTTCGCGTAGCGTATAATTCCAATTATCAAATCGGCTTCACGTAGCGTATAAGTCCAATCTTCAAAATATTTCTGCATATCATTTTGCATCCTGCCCCTGAACTACGCTGGTTTGATTCCTTGCAAAGGGGTACGTAGGCAGCCTGCGGGCGCAACCATTTATTTGTCTGTATTTTGTATGTTTGTCTAAGTCTTCGGCCTTGTCAAAAATGGGTCGTCTCTGGGCTTTGACATTCACTTTCGTCACTTACGACTTTCGAGTTCTGTCAAAGAGGGGCAACTGTAGACACCCCATTTTTGACCGACCTTAAGACTCAGACGTCACCGATTGAGCGCTCGGTGATGTTGCATATTGTGCTCGTTCAGAGGTCGCGGAGTCTCGGCCGTGAACCTTGCCTTCGGACTTCCGGACTCTTTTGTGCTTTGCCTCGGTTTGCGAACCAAGTCCCGTTTTCTCCGTCTTCTCTTCCCGAAGGGAGGGAGAGGTCTCGTAGATCATCTCTCAGTGGCCGTAGGCTACGTTTCGTGGTCGTAGGCCGTTTTTCCCGTTTTGGAGCCCGGTTCCCGATTTTTGGAACCGTTGGCCGTGTGCCTCGGTTCGGGACCGCTTAACCACCTCCGTTTGCTCCGATTTTTGGCATGCATCTTATTTGCTCCCTTTTGAGGGACACTGTGGCTCGAAAAACCAACTTCGTAGTCGAACACCACTTCCGGTGCCTAGCAGTTAGTTTTCGGGGCCTTGGGCTGCGCGTTTTGGCCCCCGAACCTTCATTTTGCATCGGTTTGGGTTCATTTTTGGCGGGGACCTCTGTTTCTTTGTTAGAAAGGTCGTAGAAGGGTGGAAGGCCAGTAATTGTTCTGACAACCAGTTTTATCCCTCCATCGCCCTCCGTCGCCCATTTTTCTCACTTGAAAGCCAATGTTGGCCACCCTAAGGCCACTTTTTCTTGCCCCAAACCACATATTTGTGTTGTACACACCTGGGAGGCCACCAATATCATATGGCCGGCCAGTAATTCTGCTTGAACCTTTTGAACCCCTCCTAAAAGTAGCCTTTTCTCTCTCTTGGTTCACTTTCTTCAGTTTCTGACTACATGGTTGTGATGTGCACACATGGGAGGCCCTCTTTCTGGAATGGCCGACCACTAATCATGATTGAACCTTTTGACCCTTGGCCAGCCGGCCATGGGGAGAGCCGGCCGGCCACCTGCAACCTCAATAACCAGCCGGCCATGATCCTCTCTCCAGGTACATTACAGAAGTGTATTCTGTTTCCTCCCAGAATTTGTATCCGGGGGGCTGCATTTTTGGAGGGAAACTTGAATTCTTTCCCCCCCATTTTTCCCCCCTTTTCTCCCCTTCTTTGGCCTATATATCTGACCCTCCAGCTCTGTGTTGAGGGTTACAAAAAATTGCTCTTAGCCTCCTATATTGTATCTTCCTCTCCTTCTCTTCCAAACACCAAAACCTCTCCAAACCCTACACCATTTACCCTACACCCCTTAGCACAAGGCCTCCACCCTCCATTCCAGCAGCTTCAAGGTCATTTCCAGAGCTTAGGAGCACCCAAACTTGGTCCAAAAGGCTGTCAAAGATTGGTCTTCAAGGGTAAGCCTCTTTCTCTTCCTTTTGGCTCTATTTTTGCATACAATCTAAGCCATACTTGCTTGCATATTTGGGCTCCGACCCTAACTGAAAATAGTCATGTTTGATGTATTTTTCATGTTTTTTTTAGGGTCCTTCCATGTTTAAGGTCTCTAGCTACTACTTGCTTCTTTACTTCTCTTGTATGCCTATTTCTTGCATAGTATTTTAGGCCTATTTGTAAACTGTTTTGAGCTTTTCTATAAACTGTGAGTTGCATTATTTTGAGCCCCTCTTCAACATTTTTGAGGGGCTCTTCACTGTTTGAGGCTTTCTTTTGGCACTTGCCTCTTTATCCCTCTTTTAGCCTCATTTTTGCATGTTTTGTTAGCCCCTTGTGCTTATATTTTTGGGCTCTGGTCTGAACTGTAAATAGTCTTATTTTGACCCCCTCTTCATGTTTTATCAAGGGACCTTTGCTGTTTGAGGTTCCCTTTTTGCTCTTTGTGTTTAAACCTCTTTTTAGGCCTTATTTTGCATAGTATTTTAGGCTTGCATGTGCACTGTTTTGGGTTTGGTCATTAATTGTAAAATACCATGTTTCGGGCCCCTCTTCAACTTTGTTTAAGGGCCCTCCTCTGTTTGAGGCCAGAAACCATCACTTGCTTCTTTGTCTCCCTTTTGGCCCATTTCTTGCACAGTATTTTAGGCCTACTTGTGTTTGTTTTCGTGGCCTGTTGTAAACTGTAAAGTGCTTCATTTTTAGCCCCTATTCAACTTTGTTGAAGGGATTTTGTCCATTTGGGGACAGCAGCTGTTACTTGCTTCATTACCTCTCTTTTGGGGCCATTTTTGCATGCTAGCTTAGCCCTATTTGTGTCCATTGTTTGGCCTTTCTTAAAACTGTAAATATGCTTGTTTTGGGACTGTCTTGTTTCTGTCTTCACACTTCATGTTCAAATAATGCATGCTTTGCATAGCCATAGGTCATTCCATATGCCTAAATTCATGTTTCGGGTCCCATTCCATGCATCGGGAGCCATGTTTCCATGTTTCGGGATCATTTTGCATCGCATTTCAGTGCTGAAACTTGCATGCTTATATGTCATATTTCATGCCTTTCCATGTCTTGTTAGAGTGGCATTTGTGCCTTAGGATCGGTCCTCGGTTTGCGTGCACGTAGGCACGCATTTCGAGTTGTCTCATTTTCATCTCATGGCCTCTTATGTGAGTGTGGCTGAGGTCCACTCATGTTGGTGTAAGTCCATTATGCATTGTGTATGCCATTTCATTTCATAGCATTGTGTATGCTAGGTTGTATGTTAGCGCATTGTGTATGCCATGTTACCTCGTGCATCGTGTATGCCATTTCATAGCATTGTGTATGTTAGGTTGTATCTTAGTTTCATTTCATGCATATCATGCATATTGCATTGTGCTTGGAATAGGTGTTAGCCCGAGCACGGGAAACGAGGGACGTTTCGTACTTCGAGTGACGGAACGTGTCTCAATTCCCAGTCACCGACACTCCGGATTATCCATGATGGAGTTTAGGTTTTGTTGTGTTTATATGTGCATTCATTTCATATTGAGTCGTGCAATTCGACTCCTCGGCCATCATGCATCGATATGCGTGATTGGTGGCACGAGGATCGAGGCATGCATACATTTGCAAAAATACATTGCCATGCTCCTTTCCTGCTCTCTGTTGCAGCAAATCAAGAATCAGCAGTCTTCCGGGGCTTGGCGCGCTTTCCAAAAAATTATTGCAAAACAGAGGCTAACCGGGGCATCGCAGTGGATTTCCGCACAAAGTAACCCGGACATGCATCATTCGTCATCCGAAGCAGCGTCGAGGCAGTCCCTGGCTTGCATGCCAGTTTATTGTTTTCTTATTTAATTTGTTAATTAATTAGGATTTTCGTACATATTTGGACTGTATTATTTATTTGGACTGTACTATTTATTTGGGACTGTATATTATTCTTTCGGACCCTCCGCGTGAGGGCAATATTGTAATAAGTGTGCGTGTGTGTGATGTATGTCTTCTAACCCCACGTCTTTCTCCCTTTTATTTACCAGCTTATGATGGTTAGATTAGGGCATGTTTCAATTAGCATACAGTATGATAGCATGTTTGCATTCATTTATCTGTTTTGCATGCACCGGGCTCGGCGCATCATACTAACTACATTGTATTTTCAATTCCAAGTTGAATACATGTTAGCTGTAGCATTTCATATGCCATGTTTAGAATAGCCGAGCCTGCTATAGTTGAATTTTTGCATGTGTTGCATTAGGCATTTCCGTATAATTAGGATCATGCATGGATTTCTAATTAGCTTCTGTTTTGGCTTAGAGTACTCGGTAAGTTTTATGCTTTAGCATCCTTGCATGCGTGTGAGTGACTGCCATGAATAGCATGCTTGCCATGAGGCTATGTGCTTATGTGATATAACTGCCTGAATGCCTGTGGGTGAAGGTTAGGTTATTTGGATTGGAACAATTCATTCACTGTGTGTTTTAAGCCCACTAGATAGTGGCAAAATCATATTTTCTAAGCCCACCTGAGGGTGGCAAATCCACGTCTTAGCTTACTTGCGAGTAGCACTATCAAACCATTTTCAAACAAACAAACATGAAATGTTTTGTTCCAATTCAGGCGATCCAGTCTTTACTTGTATGCTGTGCGCATCACATAGTAAATCTAGGCTAATAACCGGAATAAGAACGTATAATGTTTTCAAAAATAGATATCATGGTTAGTAGAGGCCGATCTTTGATCGGGCGAGCGGGGGTGCTCACGAAGTGACCTTCCCCAATCGTACCTAAGTTCCCGAGCCGAGGCAACTTTGGTGATGACGGACACGTGGCCTTAGGCAAACGAGTTAGGGTTTCCTAAATTTCCCCAAAATAAAATATTTAGGTGGCGACTCTGTATCTGGCAAAACAGTCCATGTTTGGCACTTCTTTCAAAATCTGTTTTCTCAAAACGATTTGCCGGATTTGGACTCTTTGGTTCAAATTTAGAACCGTGACAAATTTTAGAGTCCTGAACGGTAATGAGCCCAATATCGAACGGAACGGGGGACTCGTCCCTCCCGGGGCGTTCGGGGGACGTCTACACCAATGACTCTAGAAGTGCTACCATCTCCAAAAATAATAATTCCTCCTTCATATTTTTCAAGAGATGTGAAGTAGGATTTGTCACCAGACATGTGACGAGAGCACCCACTATCAAGATACCACATGTGTGAGTCACATGCTTTAGTGCAGTGTGAGCAACAAAACAAGTTAAGCACTCTTTCTCACCCATATCTTTTTGGTCTTAACAGAAGTAGGATTGGCAATCTTGGTAATTGTCTTAGTGTTGCAAGCACCATCATGAATCTTGGTGTTCCGCTTAGACATGTAAGGTTGTCTCTTAACCCATGAAATATTAGAATTTCTACTTTTTTGAGACATCTTGCCAAATAATTCATAACAATAAGGATGAATGTGGCCATACCTACTACAATGATGACACACAAAAATAGGTTTTACCTCACTTTGGTTGATCTTACCCCCTTTAGGTTGATGAAGAGATAAATCACCCCTGTTGAATCTTCAGCTTTCCCTTTGTTTGAGTCTTATTGGCATGTGATGTAGAGGCCTGTCCCTTTTGAACTGTTGTACTACCGTAGCCTATACCACTTTTGTCGCAACTCATCTATTGAGACCCAAGGATGTTTTCCAGTGTCTTTGACCCTTTGTTCCATATAGCAATTGTGGCTCTAGCATCTTTGAGTTCTTCTTCTTTCTGACCGACCATCTTTTCTAATGCAGCTTGTGATATCTCAAGGATTTCAATCTTCTCTTAATACGTGGCATAGATTTTCAGAAGTTCGTTCCTTTTGGCCTCACAAGACAAAATTTTTCCACATAGGTCTTGCCTGTCATTGGAGATCTTGATGACATCCTGTTTTGCTGTTGTAATCTCTCCCTTTAGCTTGACATTCTCGCTTTCACATGCTTTGAGCTTAAAAGTCATTTTGTCATTTATCTTGGACAAGTTCAGAGATTCATTGTAAAACTTTTCATAAGTTTGTTATAAGTCATCACCATTAATCTCATCATTGTCTTTTGAGGTTTCATCATCTTCTTTTTGCTGCTCTTTCTTTTCGATCTCATTCAGTCGAGCAACTAAAGCATGCAAGTTGATGGATGGTTGTGAAGATGACTCATCTCTTTCATGGACTTGACTAAAAATGCCCCATGCATCTTTGGCTTTTGTGTAATGAGCAATCTGTTGTTGTTCTTCTTCAGAAATTGTTTCACGTATTGTATTCAGAACTCTTTGATTTCTCGGATTGTTAGCACTTTTAGTATCCTCTTCAATTACTTGCCAACCTTCAGGGTCATAAGCTCTAAGATATATCCTCATTCGTATCTTCCAGAATAAGTAATCACTCCCATCAAAGGTAGGAGCACGATGCAGACTCTGACCACGAGCAAATTTAATTGGCTTTGGAGGTGGTTGAGTGACGGTAGACCAGAATGCCATGTAGGTACTATCTCCGTCTTCACTAGATTCGGTTTCTTCGGGTTCTTGCTCTGACCCGCTTTCATCATCCCAAGTCAGAGTATAGACTTTCTTTCAGTTCTTTTTCGATGGACATTCACATGCAATATGTCCAAACCCTTGACATTCATAACACTTGATACCTTGCCCCTTCACAGTCTTCTTCTCCATTTTAGGAGCAACTTTAGGTGGAAAATTTTTGAGCTTATCATTTCCCTTATCTTTTGAACTAGAGTCCTTGAAATTAGGCTTCTTTTTCTTTACAATTTTTTTAAATTGTTTGGTAAACATCGCCATCATTTAGGACTTTAGATCAAACTCAACCTCAGTGGTCTTAGCAGTCTCATGAGCACTAGTAAAAGTCATACTATCTTTTCGTTTTTTCTTAGAAATTTGGTGGGCTTCATAAGTTTTCAAGTTTCCAACCAACTGATCAAGCTTGAGGTTCTCAACATCCCGAGCCTCCTCAATAGCTGTCACTTTTGATTGGAACCTCTCGAGTAAAGAGTTCAAAAATTTTCCAACAACCTTCGATTCAGGGATTTTTTCGCTGAGTGTGAAACAAGAATTCACGATGTCATTAAGTTTAGCATAAAAATATCAAACGTCTCATCATCACGCATAAAAAGAGTTTTAAAAGAGGAAGTGAGACGTTGAAGTTTTGATCTTTTAATAGCAGTAGTGCTCTCGTGAATAGTTTCAAGAATGTCCCAAGCCTCTTTTGCTACCTCACACATGCAAATACGATGAAACTCTTCTAGTGTGACGGAGCAAAAGAGGGAATTTGAGAGCCTTACTGTTCTAACTCGAGTTTTGATAATTGATTGCGTCCCATGTATCGAGTGGTTTAGGGATATCAACACCATCAATAGTGACAACAGGTTTACTCCACTCATAGATCAAAGTGCCAAACTTTCTCATCAATAGATTTTAAAAACGCCCTCATACGAGCTTTCCAATTAGAATAGTTTGTACCATCGAGTAACGGAGGTCTATGGGTCGAGTTAGCTTCACGAATTGAATCCATATTACAAATCACACAAAATCACACTTCTATAGTTTTGATAAAAACAAAAAGTGACCTACTCTGATACCAATTGAAAAACCTAAGTGATTCGTGATTCAGATTAAGATTAATTGCAATAATTCCCAAATAAGAAAAACAAACAATCTAAATCATCTAGCACATATGAAAGTGATTTAGATTGTTCCTTCAAAATCAATAAATCACGCAACTGATTTTTCCGTGGAAAAATCATAATTGGAGCACCTCCAATTGTGATTAAAAAATCATGGGCGAAACGCCACTAATCGATCCACTATGAAAGGAAGAAAGAATACAAATTTACCAAAACAAATTACCAAAACGCAATCAATTTGTCTTCAACAATCTGTATCTCTTTCACCACTGCCTTCGTCTCGAAATTGGTCAGTTTGATGTTGAATCAACATCCATGTCGAATGAATAACTGTGCACAACTTCAGCCTCCTTTGAATACTCCACGCTTGAATCTCCAGATTCCACCGAAGAACATTCTTGAAGTTGGACAATCAAACAACTCTTTGATGTATGCTTGTCAAACCATGAATATAATACTCAATCAAACATCAAAGAACACTAGCAAAATAGCCCCAGAAAAAAAACCATAGAACCCTCAAAGAAGATCTGGAAGCTGTCCCCTAAAAATTAATAGAACCATTGCTTTTATAGCGAACAGATCCGCGATCCTCGCTTGAGCGCAGAACTTGCCACTCAAGCGGTGTCACTAAAATGCGTATGAAAAAACAAGGTCTACGCTCGAGCGTAAAATCACACCTCTCAGTATTTTTGCAGGCAAGCCAAACTACCGAGAAGGTGAAAACTCCGCTTGAGCGCAGTTTTTTCCGTTCGAGCGAGAAGACCAAAAAACAAGAAAAAATTACAACTCAATTAAATCAAGTTTGCTCGCGGAATTAGAAACAAGTAGGGACCTAACAAATATAATAGTTTCGAGACCAAAGTGATAAAGTATTCATAGGTAAGCGGGGTGAAGGTGTAATTTACCATTTTACAAAATGTAAACCATGCCCTAATCTGTGAAGAAATTGTTGATGTAATTAATATCATAATAATTAATATTTATTATTAGAAAATACGCTAACATAATTTAATATGAAGATTTAATAATTTTAATAAAGGTAAAAGAGGAAATATCATTTTGCCTCTCATACTATCACTGAAAAATTAATTTAACCTTTGTTATTTTAATAATATTAATTTTATACTTAGTTTATTTGATTTTGGATTAATTTTACCCCCGCTGTTTGCTTCTGTTTATAATCCAACGAAAGTTGTTGACATGGCAATGAAATTTGAAATTTCATTTTACCCTCCAAACTATCTATAAAATATCAATTAGATCTCCAAACTTCATTTTATTCGAAGAACTAATTGATATTTTGGGTGCCACATGAGCAACTTCTATTTGATTATAAACCGTAATTGATGGTGGAGTAAAATTGATGCAAAATCAAATAGTTTAGGTGTAAAGTAGATATTATTAAGAGAACAGTGGTTGGATTGTTTTTTGAGTTATAGTTTGAGGGGAAAATGATATTTTCTCAAAGTGAAATTTCAATAAATTTTTTTTAAAAAAAATATAGTTTGAGGAAGATAAAAAATAAAAAGATATTCATAAATTTGCATAATTATTTGACCTCACCAAATTTTAAAAGGTGGATTACCTCGAGCCCCCATAATTTGGATTTGAGGGCATTGTTTGGCCCCGTGGGGCCCATCACAGGTTCTATTTAGAATCCTGTGCGGGGAGCAAATATTCAAGCAAGCCCGCACTCCTTTCTTCCAAGCTCCTGTCTGTCCAATCGACCTGCGAGCACAACGGCGGTGAGCTACCCAGCGGTCTGTGGCCGGAAAACCCCTCCGACGATCAAGTTAGACACACACACAGGGATAGAGAGAGAGAGAGAGAGAGAGAGAGAGAGAGAGAGAGAGGACTGAGTTGAGTGTTTAGTGTATGTCTCACCAAATGTTCATCTGTCTCCGTATGGGGGGCGCAGACGTGCTTATATACCTTCTGCGCCCCAAATCTACTCCCAGTGACCTCTCAACATGTGGCACTGCTATCCCATCTGTCAGCATAAACCTTGCTGAGCACCACCTAACCCAACTGCCTGCCCATTCTCCTGGGAGCTCGGCAGCCGGGCAGTACCATCTCGACCATCGTCCGCCATGCTGCGCTTCATGCCCAAGAACTCCAGCAGCTAAGCTCAGATGAGGACCAGGCTCGGCGGCATCTCGGCAAAGCCGAGCTCGGGACAACTCACGCTTGTCTGCGGTCGACCTAACTGCCGAGCAAACAGGTACCTCGATCCAACCTTGCCTTTCCTGGCGCTGGACTTTTCACCTGACCGGCTTCGTAACCACGGATCCTTGCAGCTCGGTCAATCCGCGCGCTGCCTTAACCGAACAGCTTCCTTCAAGGCCGGGCCACACAACTTGGTCCAACACTTGTTCGGCCCAAATCTGTCCGGCCCAATTCCATATCATTAATCTCCCTCTCAATTGCCCCTTAATTCCGTCCGCCGAAGCGTGACTGGGATTACCTATCCTGACCGGGGTAATACTTCCTCGGTCCTCAGTATGCAAAATGGTGACCGCACTAATAAGGCGAGTAAGGTCCGCTCCACGACTTACTTCTTGGCAAGCAAGATCAGCTCGGCCAAGGAACTCCAAAGAAGGCGAGCAAAGTCCGCTCCGCTACTTCCTTCTTGGCGAGCAACACCAGCTCGGCAAGGGACTCCAAGGAAGGCGAGCAAAGTCCGCTCCGCGACTTCCTCCTTGGCGAGCAACTTCAGCTCGGTCAAGAAACTCCAAGGAAGGCGAGCAAGGTTCGCTTCACGACTTCCTTCTTGGCGAGCAACATCAGCTCGGTCAAGGAACTCCAAGAAAGGCGAGCAAGGTCCGCTCCGCGACTTCCTTCTTGGCGAGCAACATCAGCTCGGCAAGGAACCTCTAAGGAAGGCGAGCAAGGTCAGCTCCGCGACTTCCTTCTTGGCGAGCAACATCAGCTCGGCAAGGAAATCCAAGGTCGGCGAGCAAGGTCCGCTCTGCGACTTGTTTCTTGGCGAGCAACATCAGCTCGGTCAAGGAACTCCAAGGAAGGCGAGTAAGGTTCGCTCCGTGACTTCCTTCTTGGCGAGCAACATCAGCTCGGCAAGGAACTTCCAAGGTCGGCGAGCAAGGTCCGCTCCGCGACTTGCTTCTTGGCGAGCAACATCAGCTCGGTCAAGGAACTCCAAGGAAGGCGAGCAAGGTCCGCTCCGCGACTTCCTTCTTGGCGAGCAACATTAGCTCGGCAAGGGACTCCAAGGAAGGCGAGCAAGGTCCGCTCCGCGACTTCCTTCTTGGCGAGCAACATCAGCTCGGTCAAGGAACTCCAAGGAAGGCGAGCAAGGTCCGCTCCGCGACTTTCTTCTTGGCGAGCAACATCAGCTCAGCAAGGAACTTCCAAGGTCAGCGAGTAAGGTCCGCTCCGCGACTTGTTTCTTGGCGAGCAACATCAGCTCGATCAAGGAACTCCAAGGAAGGCGAGCAAGGTCCGCTCCACGACTTCCTTCTTGGCGAGTAACATCAGCTCGGCAAGGAACTCCAAGGAAGGCGAGCAAGGTCCGCTTCGCGACTTCCTTCTTGGTGAGCAACATCAGCTCGGCAAGGAACTTCCAAGGTCAGCGAGCAAGGTCCGCTCCGCGACTTGCTTCTTGGCGAGCAACATCAGCTCGGTCAAGGAACTCCAAGGAAGGCGAGCAAGGTCAGCTCCGCGACTTCCTTCTTGGCGAGCAACATCAGCTCGGCAAGGAACTTCCAAGGTCGGCGAGCAAGGTCTGCTCCGCGACTTGCTTCTTGGAGAGCAACATCAGCTCGGCAAAGAACTCCAAGGAAGGCGAGCAAGGTCCGCTTCGCGACTTGCTTCTTGGCGAGCAACATCAGCTCGATCAAGGAACTCCAAGGAAGGCGAGCAAGGTCCGCTCCGCGACTTTCTTCTTGGCGAGCAAGGTCCGCTCCGCGACTTCCTTCTTGGCGAGCAAGGTCCGCTCCGTGACTTGCTTCTTGGCGAGCAACATCAGCTCGGCAAGGAACTCCAAGGAAGACGAGCAAGGTCCGCTCCGCGACATCCTTCTTGGCGAGCAACATCAGCTCGGTCAAGGAACTCCAAGGAAGGCGAGCAAGGTCCGCTCCGCAACTTCCTTTTTGGCAAGCAACATCAGCTCGGCAAGGAACTCTGGTCTTTCTACCAAAATGATTGTCAATTGCCCCTTTTTCTCGGCCTTTTGATTGACGTCTTCCAAAACCAAACTCCCTAGATCTTTTCCACGGTTGTTCGCACCGCCATCCTCTGAGCTTCTTGCCGGGATAAAGCATCTCGGCTAGAGCCTTGAGTTGAGCAAAACATCAACTCCTTTGCCGGAGTAACTCATCTCGGCTGAAACTTCAGAGTTGAGCAAATCATCAACTCATTTGGCCGGAGTAAATCATCTCGGCTGAAACTTCGGAGTTGAGCAAATCATCAACTCATTTGGCCGGAGTAAATCATCTCGGCTGAATCTTCAGAGTTGAGCAAATCATCAACTCATTTGGCCGGAGTAAATCATCTCGTCCTAAACTTTGGAGTTGAACAAATCATCAACTCATCCAGCCGAAGTAAATCATCTCGGCTGAAACTTCAAAGTTGAGCAAACCATCAACTCATCTGGCCGGAGTAAATCATCTCGGCCTGAACTTTGGAGTTGAGCAAACCATCAACTCATGTGGCCGGAGTAAATCATCTCGGCTGAACCTTCAAAATTGAGCAAACCATCAACTCATCTGGCCGGAGTAAATCATCTCGGCCTAAACTTTGGAGTTGAGCAAACCATCAACTCATCTGGCCGGAGTAAATCATCTCGGCTGAAACTTTAAAGTTGATCAAACCATCAACTCATCTGGCCGGAGTAAATCATCTCGGCTGAAACTTCAAAGTTGAGCAAACCATCAACTCATCTGGCCGGAGTAAATCATCTCGGCCTAAATAGAAAAGTTCTTCAGCAAAAGTAATTCACTTCATGGCCGGGGTATTCCTCTTCCCTCCAAGTCCTCCAAGTGGTATGCCCCCTCGCCCGCCAGACCGGTGATCTTGTAGGGTCCTTCCCAGTTTGCCCCTAGCTTGCCTTCGCCCGGCACCAGTGTGTTGCCCATGACCTTCCTTAAAATCCCATAAGATAGCCGTTGGAGCGCCGGCACCCTTTTAGTCTCCCGTCGGCGAGCTCGATCCCTCAAGACAACCCGCAAGTCACCCGAACGAATGGAGTAGGAATACCTCGACGTCGTCGCCGGACGCAAAGGATGGTAGGCACTATCTTGCATGCTAGACTTCTCTACAAGCACGTTTGAATCTCCCACCCTGTAACTTCTGGCGATAGAAAGGGAGGGAGTATGCCGCTAGCTCTGACTGCCTGAACGGCGTGGTTGGGTGCGCTTACTGTGGTCTCCCACTCCAGCACACCCTTCCCCTTGACATGCCGTTTCAGAGCTTCCTTCTCCGCCGCCATTCTCTGGATGACAACGTCTTGGTCCCTTAGCTTGTGTTCCAGTCGCCTGGCGTGCGATTCTCTCCACCGCCGGTGACCGTCTGGACTCCGAGAATGACCAAAGCTTCTTCCGCGCTTATCTTGCGCGTCTCTTGAATGTCCTCCTGGAGAAGTCTCCAGGTCCGCCATAGGAGGAATGGCTGGATGTCCTTTTCTCCGTCTGCCTGACTCCGGGGTAACTCCGTCGATGGCAGACAACGGAATCTCGTCGTTGTTCGCCATGGACGGCGATCAGATGAGCCTGGAAGACAAGGTTTTGTCTGTCAAGTTTCCCATAGACGGCGCCAATTGTGCGGGGAACAAATATTCAAGCAAGCTCGCACTCCTTTCTTCCAAGCTCCTGTCTGTCCAATCGACCTACGAGCACAACGGCGGTGAGCTACCCAGCGGTCTGTGGCCGGAAAACCCCTCCGACGATCAAGTTAGACACACACACAGGGATAGAGAGAGAGAGAGGACTGAGTTGAGTGTTTAGTGTATGTCTCACCAAATGTTCATCTGTCTCCGTATGGGGGGCACAGACGTGCTTATATACCTTCTGCGCCCCAAATCTACTCCCAGTGACCTCTCAACACGTGGCACTGCTATCCCATCTGTCAGCATAAACCTTGCTGAGCACCACCTAACCCAACTGCCTGCCCATTCTCCTGGGAGCTCGGCAGCCGGGCAGTACCATCTCGACCATCGTCCGCCATGCTGCGCTTCATGCCCAAGTACTCCAGCAGCTAAGCTCAGATGAGGACCAAACTCGGCGGCATCTCGGCAAAGCCGAGCTCAGGACAACTCACGCTTGTCTGCGGTCGACCTAACTGCCGAGCAAACAGGTACCTCGGTCCAACCTTGCCTTTCCTGGCGCTGGACTTTTCACCTGACCGGCTTCGTAACCACGAATCCTTGCAGCTCGGTCAATCCGCGCACTGCCTTAACCGAGCAGCTTCCTTCAAGGCGGGGCCACACAACTTGGCCCAACACTTGTTCGGCCCAAATCTGTCCGGCCCAATTCCATATCATTAATCTTCCTCTCAAATCCACACAATTAATTTTGTTGAGTATTTTGTGTATTTCATTTACACAAAAAGATAGAGTAATTTGATAATCGTAACATATTCAATTTATGGTGTTTGTCACCAAAAAAAGCGCAAAATTGGTGTTTTTAAAATTTATTCATCAATTTTTGTAATGACAAATGCGATAGTTTGAAAATGTTATGATTATTTGATTGACCTAACTTTTTTTTGTAAATAAAATACACAAAAAAAGGGTTCTAATTATTGAAATGGGATCAGTGGTGGCCCCAAAAGGTCCAAACAGAACAGACCAATCCAGATTGTGAACTGGAGACAATCCACCTCCATTAAAATAATCATATATTTTGTTTCCAAAAAAATAATTTAAAATTTCCTAAACACTCAACACATGCTTAATTTGGCCACCCAAAAACTCCCACCCAAACACATGTTTTGGAGTTTTGGAATAACCCCCTTGTCTCTCACGTTGCTGGTCTCATATTGTCTTTTTCTCGTCTCATATTCTCTTTGTATCAGCCACTGTTTGATCTCATGACAGAGCTGTTGCTGCCACCACAACTATTAGCCAACACCTTCATGCTATAGAGACCTAGGGTATGCTTGTTTTTATTGTTGATATTGTTTAAGTTTGTTTTAGTCTAGGGTTTTATGTTTTTTTTAGACTTAGTTGTTTTTTATGAGTATAAACAAAGTATAAACAAAATCAGAAAGATTAAGAAACAACCTTAATTAGAACTTTGTCTATCCAAACTTTCAAACCATCTTCCGGTCATGATCATAGATGGTCGGCTTTGTTTCCTAGCATTTTGACATGAATATAAGTAAACTGAAAACTCCCCATCCAGTCTTTAATATCAACTCAGCAATGATATACTTCCAATATATGAGAAATTTTCTTCATTAGAACAGATTTGTTTGGTTGAAGGTAAATATCCTTCAGCCTATGCAACAAACTCAAGTTTTTGACAAAAGACAACTTTTTATGCGCCAACTGCTCTAATGTGGTCCACAACAGATGCATTTTCAATTTTCACTGCTTGATTCCATTTCCCATGACATCTCACAATGATATACCAATACTTGTCACTTCCATCTTTTAAATCTTTATAGCTCTCCCAACTAGAAACTTTCCATTCCTCACTAGCCACTTGGCCTAACCACCACTAGGGGTGTGCATAATACCGCCGAAACTGCCAAAACCGCACCGCCAAGGCAAATTCGTTATTATTTGTCAATCGAACAGCTGGTTTTTGGTAAGAAAAATGGCAAATTCTAGTGACACTTTTATCAATCCGCCGGTTTCTATTTTTCTTCCAAACCGCACCGACCCGCACCGCTATTAAATCATGTTTTATAGGATTCTAAAAATTCTTTTTTACTTAAGTTTGCTTGTTGTTCTATACCTTAGAATATAGTATTACATTACTGCTCGAGGGGAATTTTATGTATTGTATTTGATCATTGTAGCTTCCACAGATGCTTGTAATGAACTGATGATATAGTCGTTGATATTATCATGTTGTTGCTACACTTGCTGCATCAGAAGAAAGTTTCGCAAGATGCTTAACATTACGATATCTCTCGTCTTTTTTTTACTCTTTGATTTAAGTTTTGTAATTTGAATTATATTTTTTATAAACCGCCAATCCGCCCGAAACCGCCAAGGCAAATCCGCCATTATTTGCCAACCGAACTGCCCGTTTTTGATAAGGAAAATGACAAATTCTAGTGACACTTTTATCAATCCGCCACCCGCCATACGGTTTCTATTTTTCTCTCAAACCGCACCGACCCGCACCGCGCACACCCCTAACCACCACCAATGGATTTTGCAGAATAAAAAGTCTAATAAAAATGTATATATAAATTTCTTTTAAGTAGTTCACAAAATTCCATCACATACATTCACTTCCTTGAAGACTTCTAGTTACCTTGAAAGGCCTCATTATTTCTTTTGCACAAATGCACAGAAAATTGAATTTTGCATCTAAAATTTGCCATTTTATAATATTTGTTAGTATTAATTTGTCAAACATAATAGAAATGTTAATGTGTAAAGTAACTGAGTTATTGAACATAAGTTAATGCAAGAAAGTTGAAGACATGTAATAAATTATACATTTAGTAAAAAAATTAAATTAAAAAAAAAAACTCTCTTTCAAAATCAAGAGTTCTTCAAAAGCTAATATAGTATCCTTCACTGTAGCTGAATAACATTTGAAGCATTGGCTGATTAGTAGTATTTTCCTGCAAAAAGAAAGTTTTATGTGAAAATTAGTAACATGGGGAAACTTGTGATAGAACATCAAAAAACCTTCCAAGCAATCAAACCTTTTTCTTGGGTAAGTAATAAAATAAAACAACAAAATATACAGGATTACAAGGGGAATATCCCCCAGGCCTTAGAACAAAGCAACCAAAGAAGCTAACACTAAAGAAGAAAAACAAAGACCAACAAATAAAATAACTATACAAAATCAACACTAACAAGAAGAAGCACTCTAGCTCTAGGCCAATGCGCAACCAAACAACAGCTACAATAACCTGCTTGGAAAGAACAGCAACAACAACCACCAGCAACTAGATGGAAACTTGGCTTAGATCAAAACATAAAGCAGGCACCAGAACTCAGGCTACCAGAAAAGAGGATAACCCATGCACAACCCACAATGGAAAAGTAAAAAAACACTAACTACAAAGCTAAGACAAAGACAAGGAGCTTGCCCAAATGAAAGCCTAAAAGGGAAATTCTGAAAAAGCCATTAAAATCCAATAGCCAAAAGGAAGGAACCAAGTACAAAATACACCTAGTCTAACTAAGGAAAAACACTCCATCCTCTTATTCAGGAACCATATATTAAGGGATAACAGGACAAAGGATAACCCCATGCACAGCCAGCAATGGGTAAGTAAAGAAATCACCAAAAAGGTAAGAAAAATAAGTCCCTTACACAACCCGTAAGGGTAGGACATCAAAACATCTCTGACACTAGCAGCTAGCAACGACCGGAAGCAGCAGAAGTAGCAACTGGCAAAAGCAGCAAGCGGCAGCATAGACACAGATGCAAGAACCCACCAATGGTAGCAAGAGAATCCAGTGCAGACAAACCCTTAAAACCCCAAAATAATCAACAAAACCTGAGGCAAAGGCAAAACACAACAAAAACCAGCCTGCAAGAGAACAAGCAAGCAACCAAACACACAACTCAATATATATAGGGCTCACATCACTTAACCACACACAACGCTAGGGAAGCAAGAACTCTCATAGGAAAGAAATCAAGCTGCCCCAAAAACCTACAACAAACACTAGAAGAAAAAAAAAAAAACAAAAAACAATGCCCAAATAGTACTCAACAAAAAACTCTCTCACATGCAAGCAATCAAACCTTGTGCAACTCTTGCAAACTCTTAGACAATACACGACAAAAAGTTAGTAATATGAAGGCTTTTATATATATATAAATATTTTTTCATGTGACCTTGCGATTGAACTCTTCAACCATAACCATAGGAAAGATCAATTAATTATCATGGATCAGAGTCTTTCATTCACAATTTAATTTGGTAAATTACAATAAACCTCACAAGGTTGGCATAATTACACTAGCTTCCCGTTTAGTAAGACTAAAGCCTCTAGAAGTAATGCAAATACATTAATCTTATACAAAAGTTATATACAATCTTGAAATGGAATTGGAGTTATGAAAGGACAGATCAAAAAAATTCAATTTGAGTAATAGTTCATAAAATATGTTTCTAACTTTCAATTTCTATTAGGTTGCTTGTTTCCAAGGTAATTCTTTTACTAAATAAACATAATTGCCCGAGTCAAGTTTCCTCGTTGAATCTTAGGAGGACATTTTTTTTCCCCATTAATAGTCATTTGACTTGGCAAAAGGAAGGAGTACTTTGGCAATAAGAGAGAAATCTCAAATCAGAAACCCACCTAACCTTGTACTTACCTACCTTGCCAATATGTGTGCACACATGCAAGCTAGAATAACCATAGAACACATGAACAAAAACAAAACCATAATAGACTATCCATTTGCAAAATCGTAAAAATAAGCATGAACCAAAAAGATTGGAAACATAAAAATGAAGTTGAGATTTGGATTTCTAGAAAATAAACTTGAAACATATAATTTAGGAATGGTTCCAAAAAAAAAAAAGAAGACAAAGATAGTGAAAGTAGAAAAATCAATGCAGGTTTAAGAAAAAAACCATATGATGTCGTTCTTGAAGTACATCAAAATATTCTATCAATTGCCCAAAATTTACAGACACCACAAGTTGATAAAAACACAAAACCACATGTACTATTCTCAAGAGTAAAACATTTTCCATAAAATTCGACCAACAATTAGCACTTGAATAAAAATCAAAACCAAAATCTCTCTATCTTATATGATCATCTATTTTATATAGTCAATGTTCTATATGTAATTATGTGGCCACTCTGTTCCTTGGGAACACTTTGGAAAATTTAAAATCTACACAAAATAGTAAAGGGTGCCGACTATTGCTATTCCCAATTTGGGTAGTGGTGTTTATGATGGGTTCAACAAGAGAAAGCAACAAAAATAATGGGAATGGTGTGTGTTTGTTTATGTTAGGGGGTACTACGACATTCTTATCTCTAGCATCAACATGGAAACATGGGACAATGGAAAATTTAAAAGCACCCATATGAACATTAAGGAAAATATAAGCTTTGAAAGCCATCTACTAAAAAATAAATAAATTAAAATTTGCTCCCATGGAACACTTTCATATGGCAAGCCATGATCAACAACCTTCAATTGATATTGGAAGGTCTAGATCCCATTGTAACGTGAAATAAAATAAGAAACATAATACAATTAGGAGGAAGAAAGAACAATTTTAACATTCAATTGATTAATCCAATTTAAGGAATTTAAGGAAAAAAGCATAGACCAGTTTCAACAATTAAACAATTAATTAAACCAAAGAATTATTTCATTAAAGCCCTTCTAAACAAGCTAACGGAGAAGTTGCTTAAGTCAGTCCAACAACCTATTGTTCTTAATCAAATCTTCTATAATGCTATGCTATATTCTTCATAATAAAAAATGATAAAGCAAGAAGCCTTGCAATGTTCTAGAACCTGGAATCCCTCTTACAACATTTTTCTTCAATGGAGTAAAACCAAATGTTTTAGTTCAAGCATATAAACAAAAAAATAAAATAAATAAATAACAAAAAAATAGGATGTTAGCCTTGCAAACTATGGAGTTCAAACTACATTGGTGTTAGTTCAAGACAATGCAGCCACATGGACCAAATCCAAATAGATTTTTTCATTTTCACTAGGATTGACACCTAAATGAACATTATCATGTCCAACATAGTATCACGATAATCAATGACAATGCAACCAATGCAACTTCCTACAAATGGAAACTAACAACTAAGGATATCACAAATTGCATTGAATGAAACTACTTATATTTCAAAACTCAAAGAAAAAATGTAAACAAATACAAGAACACAATTGGGCCATGAAGATCAAAATATAACAACATTTATATTGGGCCATGCAAACCCAACTAAAGTTTTTAAATGTAAAATCCAATTTAGCAAAATCCCAAAACAAAATTAAATAAATCTCAAACAAAAAAGTAAACACTACAGAGAATAGTATAAAATCGTTATCTGTCCCTAAAAGTAAAAAACATGGTTTCTAAATACTACATTAATTAATTAATGTTAATCCTATTGACAAAAATAGTATAAAATCATTATCAAGTTTGGCAAAAACCCTAGAGTGCCTCGCCACAAACTAAGTCGTAGTTTTATTAACCGTAGTTCAAAATTCTGAGATAATCCGAAGAATGAGAGAAAAAAAATAGGATAAAAATGAAAGTGAATAGAGTTTTTAGTGGAAGGGGAAGGATTTAAGAAATAACCACTAGACCAGAGATATACATACCTTCAGATTTCAACAGAAGTAGAGCAGATGAGGGAGAGCACTGCCGGAAGGAGAGGGAAAGGGAGAGGTCTACGTATCGGAGGGAGAGATGTGCGATGCAATAGAGTGAGGGAAAGAGACAAACGATTTCGTGCGATCTTAATGGCAAAGACGATAGAGCAAGGTTAACCGGTTACTCAGGTTACCTATATTTAACCATTAAACATTTTAATGGCTAAGATGATATTTGAGTAATCTAACGGTTGAGAATCAACATGCAAAAACTACCATAGATGATATACGAGCGCAAAATAATTTTTCTCGTATAATCCCGTTGATCAAGTCTGCGCTTCTCCAAACGTCGTCGCTTTACTCCTTGAAAACACAAACGTGAGCTAGCCGACGGGTGTGCGCCGGATACCTCTCCGATGCCTAAGTCAGCAAAATAGACAAATAGACAAAAGCTCTGTGTATTCGAGAATCAAAGTTATGTTACCTCTCCATAGGTGATGTTGTGAGCTTTTATAGGTTCCGTGTGGCACAATCCTAGTAGGATTGTTATTCCTCTATGTAGAGTCCTTCTAGGATTCACACTCCTGAAAGATAATGCTTATCCTTCAACACCCCCCTCACTGCTTAAACCAAGTGAGATGGTTTTACCTCGGTAGTATGACAAAACGACCGAGCTAATATGGCCTTGCTAAACTGGCAGAAATGACCAAGCTCTAACTAGCTCGGTTCTTCTCTTCGTTGCTTGTACCTCGGTCTCGCCTGTTGAGACCGTGCTAACCATAGCAAGCTTGGACTGAGCTAAGTAAGAGCAAGGTCCTGAGGAAGGCTCAAAATACCTCGGCTCAGAATGGGACGACTGAGCCAATTGTTGCCACTCTGACCGTGGTGACCGAGCTAACTACAAGGCTCTTTTGCACCAAGCTAACTACAATGTCCTTTTACTCAGCCCATCTTACTGTGGCCCACAAGACGACCCATTACCCAGCTCGGCCCAATTTACTTATAAATTACCCTCACAATTGCCCCTTAATTCCATCTGCGCAGCATGATTGGGATTACCCGTTACTAGCCGAGCTAAACACTTTAGCCGTTAAACCGAGCTAAATTCACACAGGGCTACCAATCTGTCCGGTCCAAACGTCTCTTCAGTCGCTGTAACTGAATCGCTTTCTATTCCATGGACACGTGGCAGGCCCTTATTGGCTATTTACAACTGCCATAGCCGCCCTCGTACCTCGAAAATTTTGAACAGTCTCGCCCAAACCAAGGTTTTATACAAAAACCCTATTTTTTCAAATCACAATATCTCTGTTCATCTTCTCTCTCTTTATTTCTCCTCAGCACTGCATTCGCAAAGCTCGTGTGCTTGTTGATATTGTTTCCATCTTCATTTTCTTTATCTTGAACTGGTATGTAACTCAAATCTGTTTCCTCTTTGTTTGTATAGTTTCTGAAGCATGTAGCATAATACACGTATGCTTTTCGAAATACATATACCATTTTTGCTTCCATTTTTCTGGGAAAAGGTCATGTAATATAACCACTTTATCTATGAATAATCTGAAGAACGATGTGTTTGATCGAAAAATAGAATTCCAACCGAGCTAGGAACCTGTTTGTACTTAAGGTACGCATCCAACCGTACTAGATTAAGTTCCAATAGGACCAAGTACCTTCTGTTTCACTTAGCCGAGCTAGCAAACTGTATTAGGTTTGCGCAATACTGCACTAGAAAGCTTTAATCACCGACCGGGCTAAAACTTGGGGCCAAACCGACTCCCTTACTTAGTCAAAAACCGAACTAAGAATGTTGCACCATAAGCCACAATCGGGCTACGAACTTCTCATTTACTTAACCGGGCTAAAATACCTCGCTCAAGCCGAGCTAAAAATAATATACCCCACGTAGCCAGGCTAGGACTCCATTTATTCTGCCTTTGTTTCTTTTAGCGCGGTCCAACGATCTGTGCTTAACACCTTTCTTTTTCACTTTGCAAACTTAGGTTGGCCAGGCACTCCCTTGAACACTCAACCGAGCTACTCAGCGTCATCTCACCACCGAGCCAGTACTCTAACTAATTTATACATAATTTAAGACCACATGGGTAAATATAGGTTTCTAGTAAACTCACCAGGGGCTATGACCGAGTTCCGAAGGGTCTACCATATCCCTAATGACGTCCATCTTAATTTAGCCGAGCTAGACACCATACCCTGGGGAAAACCGGGCTTCGTTCCCTTCACCCTTCTTTCTATTGTAGAAACCAGACTCGGATTCCCTGTACAGCCTTTTCTTTGTGAATTCCTTAGACAAACAAATCTCTGCCCTACCCAGCTTTCCATAAACTCATACGGAATAATAAATGGCATCACCGAGCTAAACCACCGCCTTGGCCTCAACCTCGGCTTAGCCGAGATATTTCACCAATACTCTCTAGGCCAAAACGAAGACGGCTGGATTTATTATTTAAGAATAAGGTGCCGCTGTGAAAAGATAATAAAGAACACCCTAGATAAGGACGATAATGACGACGATTTTTTCTGGGTTTCTGGGAATTTTGAAGACCATGAGGCCCAGATCCCAGGCGACCAAATTAACTGGAACAAAGGAGTCGCCGGTATAATTACCTCGGCTTAGTTTTGTGCTTTCTTTACTGTTGATTTCATTTTCAACCGGCCTTACCGTTGTCTTTTTCCTTTATGCATATTTGAACCATCTCAAGTCCCAGTACAGCTACCCCAACCTAGATGCACTTTGCGCCGCACTACAATATCCTAATCGTAGCTGGGTCGAGCTACTTAACTTCGAGCCGGCCTACAGATATAGCTGCAGGAGGAAGACCAGGGTGACGAACTTCCTCTTGGAGCCCTCTCCTAAACCTGATCCAACCTTGTTTGAAATCAACCTGATCCCACTAACTGCCGAACAAGAAATGGCAAAGAAGAGAGCGGTAAGGGCCCTCATCACCGAGACGAACCAACCCGAGGTACCACAAGCCAGTCAAACATAGCCGGCCGTGGTAGCCCTTCCAACCGCTCAACCCTTTTCATCTCGGCCAAGCAAGTGCGCCTAGACTTCCACAACCGAGCCGCGCCTCGCCGATGAAGAAGACACCATTCTCCCCCAAACCACACAACTGAGCCCAGAGCCCGCAGTTCTGACCAAGCTAGCCCTTCCGAATGGGCCCCAAAACTGACATTCCAGAACCACGCCATCCGAGACACTGATTCAGTAGTGGCAGACAAAGACCACATGCTGGCCTTCAATCTGGCTAAGAGCATGTGCCTGCCCCCTGATATGGAACATCATGACCATTTGACCGAGCTAAAGGCCATCTAGTCGGCAACGAAGTCAATGGTGCTGGTAAGTACTCCTAGTCGTTCTTTATTTTATACTATCTGTTTGCTCGGTTTTGACTTATGTCTACTACCCCTCCTTTCGCAGGCCATGCAGAAAAACCACATTGCGCATAAGTGAGTGTTGGAACTACGCAAAACCACAAGGCAGGCCATGGTTAAGGTCAACAGCAAGACGGCCGAGCTAAATGACGCTAAGCAAAAAATGGCCGAGCTGTAATCGGAAGTCGCCCGTCTCACCGGGCTAGTGGATTTGGTGGGGGCCGACAAACAAAAGGCCTTGACCGAACTGAAAGATCGTTATCTGTGTGAGCTTGCCAAAGTTGAGCAGAAGAAGAACACCGAGATAACCACGCTCGAGAAGAAAATGGAGGACGCGGAAGACCGCGGTTATAAAGAGGGTGAAGCGACCTACATCCTGCAGTGCTAAGCTGCTAAGGATATATTTTTCAAGTGTGGGTGGAAAGCGGCTGTGGCATAGCTCAGTCACAGTCCAGAGATCGAGGTTTTCCTAAACCCTCCTCCGCACTTCATACCGAGCTATATGGTGGAGTACGCCCACACAATTCAACAAAAATTTCTTCAAGCTGAGGATGACAAAGAAGAATCTGAGCCCAACAATGCCCCGATCGTCAATGATCTCGTTGTTTAGTCAGCTCAAGTGGAGCCACCGGTGGAAGACTTGGTTGACAATATGACCGAGCTACCTACTAAAATTGGGCTCCGAGTTGATCTGGATGTGGATCTTGACGACCTCTTTGCTTGATCTTGTATTTTCTTCTTTTTACTTTTGGAAAGAAACTGTAATCGGGCTGAGGTCCCGCTCATTTGTAACTCTGTTTTGAACTTTGAATGAAAGCTTCTTTTGTTTCGACTGTTGTTTCGGTTTACTTCCATGTTTGCATTTACTTTCCAATTGTAATCTGAATGCAGTATAACATTTTATGGCCGAGATACCTATCTCAGTCTTAATCTCGAAATTTACCTGGTCATACCTGCCAACCTTTTCAGCCTAGGTTTTTACCTCGGCTGAAGATTACAAAAAGTTGTTTATTTCAGCCAACCACTCTTCAACCTGGATCCATATCTCGGTTGAATAGTACTAAGTGTTGGTTTTTCCAGCCAACCACTCTTCAGCTTGGATCCTTATCTCGGCTGAAGAGTACTAAGTGTTGGTTTTTCCAACCAACTTCTTCAGCCTCAATCCTTATCTTGGCTTAGGAGAAGTGTTGGTTTTTCCAGCCAACCTCTTCAGTCCAGATCCTAATCCTAGCTGAAGAGAGCTCAAAATTGGTTATTCTTGCCAAACGTCCTGTAGCCTAGATCCTTTTCCTCGGCTTAGGAGTAGTGTTGGTTTTTCCAACCGACCTCTTCAGTCTAGATCCTGATCTTGGCTGAAGAGAGCTCAAAGTTGGTTATTCTTGCCAACCTAAAGCGAAGTGTTTGGTTATTCTTGTCAAATGTCCTGCATCCTAGATCCTTATCCTCGGCTTAGGAGAAGTGTTGGTTTTTCCAGCTAACCTCTTTAGCCCAGACCCTAATCCTTGTTGAAGAGAGCTCAAAGCTGGTCATTCCGGCCAACCTAGAGTGAAATGTTTGGTTATTCCTACCAAACTTCCTGTAGCCTCGATCCTTATCCTCGGCTTAGGAGAAGTGTTGGTTTTTTCAGTCAACCTCTTCAGCCCAGATCCTAATCCTAGCTGAAGAGAGCTCAAAGCTGGTTATTCCTGCCAACCTAGAGCGAAATGTTTGGTTATTCCTGCCAAACTTCCTACAGCCTCGATCCTTATCTCGGCTTAGGAGAAGTAAGTGTTGATTTTTCCAGCCAACCTCTTCAGCTTAGATCCTAATCCTAGCTGAAGAGAGCGCAAAGTTGGTTATTCCGGCCAACTCTACTTTTATTGCCCCTAGCTCACTAAAACAACTTTTATAGAAGAAAACAACTATGCTGAAAAGGATACTACTTGTTTTATTGAAAAAAGAAAAATTACAAGTACTTTTAAGAAAAGCTAAAAATAAAATAGTTTGAGGTTGGCAGTGTTCCATGGCCTGGGAATGGCCTTGCCGTCTCCATCCTTCAAGTGGTATGCCCATTTTCCTACTAATCCAACCACTTTGTATGGTCCTTCCCAATTAGGCCCTAACTTGCCATTTCTGGGTACTAGAGTATTTCCCATTACTTTACGCAGTACCCATTCTCCAATCTTGAATTGCCTGGGATGTATTGTCTTGTTATATTTTCTAGATAACTCTTGCTGGTATGATGCAATGTGAACTAGTGCCCTTTCTCTTCTTTTGTCCGCAAGGTTGAGCTCCAATGTCATGGCTTGTCTGTTTAAGTCTGGATCAAAATTTTCACTTTTAATTGTGGGGAGGCCGACTTCCAGTGGGATTACTGCTTCCATACCATAGGCCAAGGAAAAAGGTGTTTCTCCAATAGACTGCCGAGGTGTGGTACGGTAAGCCCATAAAACATGAGGGAACTCCGCCGTTCACTTGCCTTTTGCTTTCTCTAGCCTTTTCTTCAATCTATCCAAGACGACTTTGTTTGACACTTCCGCTTGGCCATTTCCTTGGGGGTATGCCGGTGTAGAGTTGTAGAATTCCATCTTGTATTCTTCACAAAGCCTCTAAAAATTTTGCCATCGAACTGAGTGCTATTGTCAGATATTAGAGCTTTTGGCATGCCGAACCGGGTGATGATATTCTGCCAGACGAATTTTTTTACATCTTTCTCCTTTATTGATGCGAGTGCTTCTGCCTCCACCCACTTTGTGAAGTAGTCTGTTGCTGCAAGAAAGAACTTTCTGTTGCCGGGTGTCATTGGAAGTGGTCCTACTATGCCCAAGCCCTACATCACAAAGGGCCATGGGCTAGTTAATGGTCTGGCTGGTTGATGTATTTGGTGTGCGAACTTCTGACATTTCTCGCACTTCTTGACATACTTCTCTGAATTTTCTTGCATGTAAGGCCACCAATATCCTTGCGAAATTCTTCTGTAGGCCAATGATCTTCCTCCTTGGTGGCTTTCGCATGCGCCTTCGTGTATCTCGAACAAGAATGCCTCGACCTTGCTGGGATGAATGCATTTCAAGTAAGGTCCTGAGAAAGATTTTTTGTACAAGGCCATTGATGGGGAGAGCCAAAATCGCTGCAACTTTGCTCTAATCTTATTGGCTTCTTTCTTCTCTTCGGGTAAGATGCCGTCTTTTAAGAACATTATAATGGGATCCATCCATGATGGGCCTAATTCAGCGCAACATACCTCAGCTATTTCGGGTTCTTCAATGCTTGGTCTTGGTAAGTAGTCAATCAGTAACAGATGTGGGATGAATGTATCTGCCATCGAAGCAAAACCTGCTAGTTCGTCTACTCTACTGTTTTCTTCCCTGCCGATCTGCTCTATCCGCACTACTTCAAATTTCATGATCTCTTTCTGACTAACTCTTGGTATTTAGCCATCCTTTCATCCTTTGCCTCGTAGTCGCTTGAAATTTGGTTTACCACCAGCTGCGGGTCACTATAAACCATTAGTTCAGTGGCCTTCATGTAGAGTACTGATTTTAGGCCTGCCAGAAGCTCCTCATACTCCGCTTCGTTGTTCGATGCTGGGAAGCCAAGGTTGACTGCTTGTTCCACTATTAGGCCATCTGGTGAGATAAGGACTATGCCAAGTCCTGCACCGTGCCTGTTTAATGCTCCATCCACAAAGAGCTTCCATATCTCTCCAACGAATAGCTTCCAGCAAGTTGAGGGGTCGGATGATGTCTTTGGGTCGTGAGTGTTGTTGATGTTTCCTTCCAAGTCCACACCTACTGTTTGCCCCTCACTATCTGACTGTACCAAGTTTTTGTTTGTTGATGAATCTTTGCCTAGTGTAGTATGGTTTGCCTCTTCTGCTCTTTCCTTAATCTGATATGCCTTGGGATGTGGCTAAGTATTCTGTATTAGGGGTTGCGCATTTCCTGCAGCACTTTCCGTCCCCACTTCGATTGTACCAGTCAAGTCAACTGGGCAGATGTGATGGCTTCTTGGCGTGAACTCTGCCACAAAGTCTGCCAAAGCTTGAGCTTTTATTGCGGTTCTGGGTTGAAACTTGATATCATACTGTCCCAATTCCACCGCCCACTTCAAGATTCACCCAGAAAAGTTCGCCTTCTCAAACAAAGCTTTTAATGGGAAAGCTGTTAGGACGGTGTGGGCGTGGAAATAATGCGATAGTTTCCTGGAGGCCATCATCAGGGCTAAAGCCAATTTTTCCAATGGTAAGTACCTGGTTTCTGCGCCCAGCAAGGTCTTGCTGACATAAAAGATAGGCAGGTGTTGGATTCCTTCTGCTCTGACCAACACCACGCTAACTGCGTGCTGTGAAACCGTCAGGTACAACAAGAGCTCTTCTCCAGGTATTGGCGTTACTAGCAACGGTGGAGAAGACATGTATTCTTTCAGACTTTCTAGGGCGCGGTCGCATTCTTCATCGCACTCAAACTTGGCCTTTAGTGCTTGGAAGAATGGTCGACATCTGTCTGACGACCGACTTATGAACCGGTTGAGCGCAACTGCCATGTTAGTGAGATGCTGCACTTCTTTCACTGAGTTGGGCCTCTCTAGATCCTGGATTGCTTTGATCTGAGACGGGTCTGCCTCAATACCTCGGTTGGTCACCAGGAAGCTTAGGAATTTTCCTGATCCTACACCGAACGCGCACTTGGATGCATTAAGGCGCAACTTGTTCTTCTTCAGGATCTGGAACATTTCACCTAGGTCCCCAAGATGGTCCTTCTCATCCTTGCTCTTGACCACCATGTCATGTATGTAAGCCTTCATTGTTCTACCTAACAATGGTTCAAACATCTTGGTGACCATCCGTTAGAATGTTGCCCCCGCGTTCTTTAGGCCAAAGGGCATGACCTTATAACAATACAACCCTCTGGGCGTTGTAAAAGACGTGACCTTCTGGTCAGGCTCGTACATAGCGATCTGATGGTAACCTCTGTACACATCAAGAAAGCTAAGCCAATTATGGCCTGCCGTCAAGTCTACCAGTTGGTCTATCCTAGGTAAGGGAAGGCTATCTTTTGGGCATGCCTTGTTGACTGTTTTGTAGTCCACGCAAATACGCCATTTTCCATTCTTCTTTGGCACTACTACTGTATTGGATATCCACTTGGGATAGTGCACTTCTCTGATAGCTCCTGCCTCTAGAAGGTTTCCCACTTCTTCCACCACTATCTCGGCATGGTGGAGTGTTGATTTGTGAGTGCGCTTTATAATTGGTCTAGCATTTGGGTGGAGGTTTAATTGGTGACAGATGAAGTTTGGGTCAATGCCAGGCATGTCATATGGTGTCCAGGCGAACACTTCAATGTTAGAGGTTAAGAATTCCATGACCTCTATTCTCTCAGTGCTGGACATAGATGAGCTGAGCAAAAAGAACTTTTCTAGGTCTTTTTCATCTATTCTTACCTGTACCAAGTCTTCCACCACCTTTTGTTCAGCTGCCTTGCCAACATCCGCAAACAATTCATTGCTCTCAGGTTCTTCCACCATCTGTACGTACCCTTTGGCAGCGCGACTGCCATTTACTGTGACGAAGCACTGTTTGGACATAATTTGGTCTCCAAAGACCTCTTCAATTACTCCGACTTCATTGGAGAACCGTAATACTTGATGGTAGGTTGATGCTACCGATCGCATGGCGTGCAACCATGTCCTTCCCAAGATTATGTTGTAAGTGGAAGGGACCTTCAATACCCAGAATTCCACCTGTTTCGTCATGCTTCTTGCTCTGATTGGGAGGATTATCTTGCCAACTGGCCATTCTGGCATTGAGTTGAATTCGATCAGGGGAGATACAGCAGGTGCCAAGTCTTTGTCCTCCAGTTTCAGTTGTTTGAAGGTTTCGTAATACATTATCTCGCATGAGCTTCCCTGGTCGATCAAAATTCGTTTGACGTCGAAATCCTTGACGCAGAGAGTGACAATCAGGGCATCATTGTGAGGGTAGTATATCCTTGCCAAATCTTTGTCTGAAAAAGATATGGCATTTGTGGCCTTTGTTCTCCCCTTTTTGATGGCAGGTTATGCACTTAATACCTCCCTTAAGTGCTCAACCTTTTTGATCATCCCCCTGAGCTCACATATCTGCTCAGGTTCGAATATCCTATGTATCACGTTAATTACGCCTTGAGGTGGAACGTCGACCAGCATCCTGTTTGAGACGTTGTGGTTCTGGGGGGCCGGCTGCGTTCCTCCTTCTATGTACTGGTCCAAGTGCCCAGCCACCACTAACTCCTCCAAATGCTGTCTCAATGGCATGCAATTTTCAATGCGGTGCCCCTTTTCATCATGAAAGGTACACCGGGACCTTTCGTCATAGTCTTTCTATGCTTCTCCTAACTTAGCTGGCCATCGGACGAAAGGTTCGTCGCGTATCTGACTGAGAGTCCGGTAGATTGGTTTTTTGAACACCGTGGTGATGGCAGTGCGAACTCTTAACCACCTTTTGTCTGGGTCCTCTTTGTTGGCCCGCCTGCCTTGCCCATTCCTGCTTGGTCGTTCTATCGTGTTGACTTTTGCTGTAGACTTTTTATCTGGCACTGCTGTTGCTCCAGATTTTGCTTTAGCACGGGTGCCATCCTCCTCTACTCGAATATGCTGGTGCACTCTTTCCATTAAGGCCTCCATTGTGAGGGGTGGCGTCATAGTAATCGAGTCCCTCAACTTGTTTCTGACTGGTAGACCCCGTTTGTATTGCGCAATGGCGAGGTTTGTAGGGCAATCCCCAATTTGGTTGAAGGTTTCCCAGTAGCGACTGTTGTAGGATCTCAACGTCTCTTTGTTGCCCATGTCAATGGAGAGCAACTGATCGATCTCCACTAGTGTTTTGGTGTTCGTCTTGAATCTAGTTACGAACGCCTCTGCCAACTACGCCTGAAAGGCGATGCTGCCTTCTAGTAGCCTTTCGAACCAGGTTAAACCTAGGTCGCCAAGGCTTGATGGGAACAGGATACACATCAAGGCCTCGTTCCGCCAGTATATTGCCATAAGCTGGCGAAAGTGGCTTAGGTGCATGTAGGGGTCTGTCTTCCCTTCGTAAGTAGTGAATTTGGGCTTGAGAAAGCCCGAAGGTAGTGGTGCATTCTCAATTGCGGAACGAACGGTGAACTTTGTAACCTTGCTAATGCTTTGTCTGCTGGTTCGTAAGCAAAGCGCGATATTGGCATTTCTACCTCGACACTCCTATGCGTCCGAGGGGCCAACCGTTGAAAGGTTGAAACTCTGCGCCGGTCGCGCGCCCTGACATCCTCCTTCCATCGTGCCCTTTCTTCTAGCACAGTTCACAAATCGGATAATCTAGGCAACTCTGTCTGCCTGGATGACGTCTGGTGCATGCGCGAGGGCCGATAGGTGCTTCCTTCAGTATATGACCTCTCAGACCTGGAGTAGCGAGTCCTGGGAGTTCTTGACTGAGTGTCGCCTGTTCTCAGGCTCCTACTCTCTGCTTGCGATGGTGTGGTATGCCTACCACGACCTTCCGAGTGGCGAGGGGGCGTGTTGCTTTTGCGCCCCTCTCTTGTCGCCACCCTTTTTCCTTTGATCTGGCGCTTCATAGACTCCATGTCTACCGCCATCTTCCTTATTAACTCGTCTTGTTCCTTCACGCGATCCTCCAGAACTTGAGGATCCATCCTCCACCTCAGTCTTTCAGGACTTTGAGAGCGACGGGGGCTGTTAGCCCGCCTTCCCCTGGCATCCCTCCGGGGGTTCTGTCTCTGGGGCTTTAAATCCGCTATGGGAGGGATAGAAGGCAAACCTTCGCGCCTCCCACCCCCCCTCTGGGGTTTGTCCGTCGATAGCAGACTGCGAAAAATCTTCATTGTGCGCCATTGCCTCCAATTAGAGAGAAAAAAACTTGATCAAGAGGTTTCGTTCTTTCTGGATTTTCCACAGACGGCGTCAATTGTACGAGCGTGAAATAATTCTTCTCGTATAATCCTGTTGATCAAGTTTGCGCTCCTCCAAACGTCGTTGCTTTACTCATTGAAAACATAAACGTGAGCTAGCCGGCGGGTGTATGCCGGATACCTCTCTAATGCCTAAGTCAGCAAAATAGACAAATAGACAAAAGCTCTGTGTATTCGAGAATCAAAGTTGTGCTACCTCTCCATAGGTGATGTTGTGAGCTTTTATAGGTTCCGTGTGGCACAATCCTAGTAGGACTGTTATTCCTCCATGTAGAGTCCTTCTAGGATTCACACTCCTGAAAGATAATGCTTATCCTTCAACACCCCCCTCACTGCTTAAACCAAGTGAGATGGTTTTACCTCGGTAGTATGACAAAACGACCGAGCTAATATGGCCTTGCTAAACTGGCAGAAATGACCGAGCTCTAACTAGCTCGGTTCTTCTCTTCGTTGCTTGTACCTCGGTTTCGCCTGTTGAGACCGTGCTAACCATAGCAAGCTTGGACTGAGCTAAGCAAGAGCAAGGTCCTGAGGAAGGCTCAAAATACCTCGGCTCAGAATGGGACGACTGAGCCAATTGTTGCCACTCTGACCGTGGTGACCGAGCTAACTACAAGGCTCTTTTGCACCAAGCTAACTACAAGGTCCTTTTACTTAACCCATCTTACTGTAGCCCACAAGACGACCCATTACCTAGCTCGGCCCAATTTACTTATAAATTACCCTCACAGATGAATAAGAAAACACAAAACCCACAAATTTTAAATCAAAACAATTGTTGAAAATCTAACCACAACCCAAAATCTATATAGATGAATACGAAAGTTTGAAACCCATAAATTTTGAAGCTAAGAGAGAGGAGGAGACAGATGATACTTGATAGATGATTGTGGAGAAGTTTTACTGAGTTGTTTTTAGGGATTGGAACGAAAAGAGTGAGGGATTGGGGTTGTATTTATAGGTGGTGGTGGGTGGGGTTGGAAAGTAAGTTACTACAAAGGAAGAAGAATCCGGATCCAAAATTTTTCATAAGATGATCATTTTTGAACGGTTGATATTTAATAGTACAAAAGTTGAGAGTACAATAGTACAAAAGTTTGGGGTACAATAGTAGTGGTAATTACTTTAAAAATGTATAGGCACTCTATAAAGAAACCATTGAGACTCAATAAAGAAAACGTATTGTAACATCGATAATCAATGCATATATGGAAAACACTCTAAAGAGATAACTCATTTTGGTGCATTAGCACGACCCTCAAAACCCTATAATATTTTTCACAAACCCCAATTAGTATATCAACATCACAAAAATAAAAAAATATATAAATAATTCATTTACCAATTGATTGTTGGGTCATAAAAAGCCAGAGAATTTGGTAAAAAGACTTAATCATACATTCAACAATGAAAAATAATCAACAATTAAATGCACACCTAGTAATATCTATCATGTACAAATTAATATGTGCCTTCTCAAGAAACTTGGAGAAAGTGAGTATAATATGTAAGAGAGAAAAGGTTCCATCTAGGAGGTCAATAACCCATTCCAACTATTTATACCCTTCAAAAAAAATATTGGATCAAACTCATCAAAATGAAGAATAATTACAAAGTAATATGAATGACAAATAAAATAAAATAAAAAAGTTATTTGCAAAAAATTATGCAAGGTTCCATGAGAATCAACGAAGTTGAATTTTTGTAACATCTGTGACAAGAAACTTCATCTCTTTTGCCGAAGAAAAAACTACTTGAGTAAAGGGTAGAATTCATACATATATATATATATATATATATATATATATATATATATCAAACTGAAGCTATTAAGCATAACAAACATTTTGTTCCTAGAGATAATTGCATTTTTATTGAGTTATTGATATATTTATTTCATTTTGTAGACTTGTTCGGTAAATCAATTTTCTATTCAAGAATGAGCTACTAACTAGCCACCAGGGGTAGACTGCATATAAAAAAGAAGTTATTTGCAAAAAAATTATGCATAATTATGAGAATCAACAAAATTGCATATAGAAACTTGGTTCAACAAGACCTGAATCCCATATGTTAAACTCATACATTCCAGCCACATTGCAAGAGAAATTGTCAATTTAATTCTTCAGCATATCCAATCAAATAAGAGTTACAATCCATAATGATCTTCAGCATATCCAATCAAGTAAGAGTTACACTCCACAATGATAGTTATACCTGCCACACTACAAAAGAAATTGTCAATTTAATTCTTCAACATGTCCAATCAACTAAGAGTTACAATCCACAATGATAGTTACTTTAGTGAGGATCAAAACCCAAGCAAGGGCGCCTGATATTTGATAATATTTTCAAGTTTTTTATTCAAAATGAACAATATAGAAAAATCTAGCTGAAATCCAAAAATTATAGAAGCCAAAAGCTTACTAATTCAACAATGACAATAAATTGGTAGACCGTAGAATTAAGATACATCGACAATAGATTAAAAGATCTCAATTCAAGTAATGTTGAACAGCACAATAACCTCACTTTTTCTTCACATAGAATATCATTCACTTTCCACACTTTCCATTTGTAAATTCAACAATGATCATGAACTGAACTAAATTCTAACCAAATCACCATAACATGCAAAATCTATAAATATTAAAATCATTTATTTTTCAAAAAATACATTAAACCCATTATCACAAAATAGAGAAGAATATAGCAAATTAAACCCATTAAGGAAGAATTGACAATGTCCTTCCAAACACAAACAATTACCCACCCCCTTCCTACATTTATTTTTCTTCATTCATTTTGTCATTTTTTTCCCTTTTTTTCTTGTGTTCATCAATATAAATTCCCCCTTTCTTCCCTTTGTGCTTGTATAAATAGAGTTGGGTTAACAAACCAACTATGCAATGCAAGTTTGCATGTGTGTGTTTTGCATTATTAAAGCACACCACATATTCTACAATTAACTTGGAAAATGAAACTATGACTACAAGGAACAAAAATAGAATTGATTTTAGAAGCGTGAAGAGATGGAGAAATTGATTGATCATGAAAAAAAGAGAAAGTCAGTGCATGCCAAAAATCGATTAAGAAAGAGATTTTTAGGGCTTCTCAGAAATTGATTTGAGAGAGAGAGGGGGAGGTTATTGTTACAGATGGAAAGATTTTGAGTTTCGGAAGTGATAGAGGGGTTGGAGTTAGGATGAGGCTTTGGTAAAGGGAAATCATTGAAGTGAAGAGGGCAAATTGAGAGAGAGGTCCATATATACCTGATATCTATCTGGTTGGAGAGAACATCTTCACTTCAACAATGGAAGCCAACAGAGGCTTGTAGTCCCATTGTGGCTGGAACTTAATAGAGGCTACTAGTTATTGCTGGAAATTAAGGGTTACACAGAGATGGTGAGAGTAGCAGAGGAGGAGAGGAGGAGGAGGAGAAGGAGTAAGAGACGAAAAAGAGAGAAAGAAAAGCATAATCGTTGTAGGGGGAGTGAGAGGAAAATAGGAGGAGAGAGAGTTAACCGGTTGCTCAGGTTTCCCATTTTCTACCATTAAACAATTCAATGGTCCTGATAAATTGTTTGTAATCCAAGGGTAAATAATTAAGTTGCATATAATGTGCAACCTTTAAAGGGTTGCACATGCAAACAACTCCCTTAATCTAGAAATACTTTACGTTGACCTGAGGTGAAAATTGATTAAGGTTTGTGTCGACTTCAAATTTGTTGATCTATTAAGCACTAATTGGTTGCAAGGCTAACACCGACCAATCAATTCTCGACACATTAGTTGATTTGAATCTGAATATTTGAAATAATGATTCTATAGTGCAATAAAATTTTATAATTTAGCCGCAAAAGTTAAAAATATCATTTTCTGACTTTTACTAATTAATTTATTTAAATCATTTTAGGTTTTTTTTTTAAACTATAAGTAAAAATTGTATTAAATATTTTGATAAATACTCTCAAAATATAATTTAAAAAATGCGATTAGAATAGAAAGAAAGACTTTCCAATCAAATGGTTCATTTACACAGGCCTCAACCCAATTAGAATACTGGATTGGGCTTTCTAACCGAACAACTTATTTGCCTTTCAAACCGACCCATTTTGATTTCAATCGTTTTTCTCACAAATCCTGAAAAAGAAATAGAAAAACTCTAACCCTAACCCTAAATTGCACATATATAAATTCCACACAAAAGTGTTCAGAGCTCCTTATTGCTTCTACAGAGGTTAAAGCGACTCTCATTACTCACCTCCTCGCACCTCTCATCTTCAGGTCTCTCTCTCTCTCTTTTGGAGATCTTGTGTTTATAAGTAGTATTGAATGATTTGGATTGTTGTAATGCAACTATTGTTGTTATTCAATTGTTTTATGGTGCAGAAAATGGAGCAATAATGGCATATGCAGTGATGAAGCCGAGGAAGCCAGGGTTGGAGGAGTCCCAGGAGCAGATTCACAAGATCAGGATCACTCTTTCCTCTAAGAACGTCAAGAACCTCATGAAAGGTCTCTTTTTGATTGCCCCACTACTCTGTGATTTCAATAAAACCTATATCATGTTGATTCTATCCTTTAATTCTTATTGTCTACCAAAAATGATCAAACATTTCTGGTGATTTGAGCTTAATATTATGAACTCTTTTTCCCTAAATGACTATATCACTTGTATATGCTTACATTCGCCTCAATTATGTGTATTTAAATGGAGAATGAATTATACATGGTTGTCCTATACAATATGCATTTTACAGACAACCAATCTAAATGTGTCACATAAGCAAAATTCAAAAATATTGGGCTACACAATAGAGTTTTTCCCTTTCTTCCAACTGGGTTGTCATTCATGCACAAACTCGATTGTTATTGAATTAAACACCAAAACTGAAATGAAAAAGAAAATAAAATAAACACTATCCCGAGAAAACAATTCACCAAAATCCCAACACAAATTCCCATTTGATTTTCTTCGAAAAGGATTCCCTATTTGATAAAAGCCACTAACACAGCAGAAGAAAAAAATCACCACCACCAAAATTCATCAAAAATTCAAACACAGTCTTACATAGTTTTTGCCAAACTGTGACGGTAATGATGGGTTCAATTGGAAAAGATTCTATAAATGAAACCATGAATTCTTCATCTAATCAGCCAAAGGTTTTGGAGGGTCAGGTTTTTTTGGAAAATGATGTGAGGTTGTAGTGGGGGGAGGGGGGGGGGAGGGGATTGGTCGGTTAGTTTAGGTAAGAGGCAGTGGAAAAGGAAAAACCACAGAGAAACAATGTTGGCGAGTTTACTTATTTTTGCTTATGTGGTGGCTTCTTATTGGCTAACTGTAAAATTGGTGTTTTACGGTGTCCATGTAGAATTTAATCCCATTTATATGTGTTCCTAGATGCTGAAATTATTCTAAATTTCAGAATTTTGATGAAATTTTTGTACGGTAGCTCTGATAGTGAAGTTTGTTTGTGAAATTTTTTCATGAAGTGTTGATATCTTGTTTTTTATGTTTGTTTTTAATTAATAGTGTGTGCGGATTTGGTTCATGGAGCCAAGGATAAGAGGCTGAGGGTGAAGGGACCTGCTAGGATGCCCACCAAGGTTCTTCACATCACTACTAGGATGTCCCCTTGTGGCGAAGATATTGAGTTTAAAAATATCTTGATCTATTGCTTGATGTTGTTATAGTGGTTGGTAGGTAGTTTTGATTAAAAGAGCATAAAATTGCAGTTGTAACATTTTCCATTGGGTTGTAAATTTGTTTCTATGTTTAACTGTTCACTAAGGTTTTCATGTATTTATGTCCTGACTGGTTATTTTTTTTGGTAGTTTATTTGTAATGTTTTTGTTCATTGGTTAAATGTGTTTGCTCAATATATAGCCACATAATAAACTTTCATGTGGTGGAAACCTTATGTATTGTGACTTGGATGGACTTGTGCAATGTATTACCTGTTTAGTCTAATCTGGTTTTAAAACTACTCAACTGCACCCAAATTGCAACTCCTAAGTCGTGCTTGTTGATTATGTTGACAGCACAACACCTTTATGACTATTGTGTTGTTCATGTGGCACAATTTGAGTGCCTTACTGAACTGACAATGCCCAAATGCTTCCCTAGTCCACATAAAAATTCGTTTTTCATTTTGGTTAATTAATTTGAATCTTTCAAATGGAATCTTAGAACTTTTTATAAAATTGTATGAAGTTTCTTCGTTTTACATGGCATATTTTTTAGTGGTGCGTTCTACCAGCTAGCTGCTTTCTAGTAGGGATTATTATGTGTTCGAATTTTAGAATTTGAGAAATACGTTCAAATTTGCTTGAGTTTTAAAAATTTTGTTTTTAAATGACACGAGTTTGGTTAAAAAACTTTAATTGTATTGTCGTCAGACTTGAATGTTCTCCAAAGTTATCTTTTGTTAAAAAACAAAAACTTGAATGTTCTCCAAAGTTATCTCTTGGAAGGTCAAAACATGAAATAATCTACATCCGTTAGTGTCTAGTTAAACTTAGTATTTTATTTCACCATTCTTATAGAGTTTTACTGTAGCTGAACATACTCAAACCTACTTTAAATTTATAGCATGGCATTGATAGGAAAAGACTTATTGACCCTTAATATTTTTGCTTTGATAGGAACCAACACATGGGATAGATTTGAGCTCCGTGTCCACAAACGAGTTATTGATCTCTTTAGCTCCCCAGATGTGGTTAAGCAGATCACCTCTATCACTATTGAACCTGATGTCGAGGTTGAGGTTACAATTGCTGATTCTTAAACAATAGTTAGCTTTGTGTGAACTGTAGCTCGACTTTTCGTGCTCCTTTCGGAAGACGATTAGCCCTACAGTATCGGACTCACGCGGTTTTGAATCTGATTTCACAAGTGCAATGTGAAAGAGATAAACACCAAAGAGTTCAAATCCGGCAAATCTTTGGGAAAATCAATTTTTAATCAAAATGCCAAAAATTGACTATTTTGCCAGATACAAAGTTGCCACCTAAATATTTTTGAGAAATTTAGGAAACCTATGACTCATGCCAAAGGCCACGTGTCCGTCATCACCAAGATTGTCTCAGCTTGGGAACTTAGATACGAGAGGGGAAGATCATGAATTGAGCACTCCCGCTTGCCCGATCAAAGATCGCCCTCTACTAATCATGATATGAATCGTATTTACATTATATGCTCGTGCTCCGATTAGTAGGCTAGCATTACTATGTGATGCGCACACACGCAAGGATAGACTAATTTGCAAGAATTGGAACACTTGATTTCATGTTTTGTTTTGAAAATTGTTTCGAATATGTACCACTTGAAAAAGTGATCGCATATGAACATTACTTAAATTATTTCAATTCAAGCAATTAGCCTTTACCCACAAGCATTCAAATAGTTTATCATTTAAGCACTTAGCCTCATGGTGCACATACTTTGACATGGTAACAACCACATTCATGCAATATGCTAAAGCAAGTAAAAGCTCACCTAGTACTCCAAGCCAAAAAAGATGACAAAGTTAGAAAAAAATCATGATCCTAATTATGCAATATGACTAATGCAACGCATGCAATATGCAACTACTAGGCTAAGCTACTAATATGGCATATGAAGTAATTTGATAGCATGGGGTCTAAGTACGTATTCAAAGAAGTATATAACTATAATGCAAGTTAGAATGATGAGCCGAGCCTCAATGTATGCAATACAAGTGGATGCAAGGCATGAGAGATGCTAAACAAACACATGATGCCCTAAACTAACCATCATAAGCTAGTAAATAAAAGGGAGAAAGACATGGGGTTGGAAGACATACACGTCATTACAAGTTTGCGCCCTCACGTAGGAGGGTCCGAATAAACTAACTAGCTAGACTAATTACTACGAATTAACTAACTATTACAAAACGAATGAAATAATTAACTAAACTAGCTAATTAATTATTATAACAAATTAAATAGTCTATGTAACTAGCTAATTAATTACACTAATTCACTATTTAACAAATTAGAACTAACTAATGAATTACAAATTAACTAATTACAACATGAATACAATATGAGAGAAGTATTAAGCTAACTACTCTAACTACTCCGCCTCGGGAAATGAGGAATGCTTATGTATGTGCGAATTTCCACCTGAAAAAGCCACTGTTCTGCTACCAGATGTCTCTGTTGCATAGTAGAACACTTGCACTTTTTTTGACCTCAAAACCAACTCTGTTCTGTTTCAAAAGCCACTGCTGGGTTTTGCAAAGGTGGCCAGCAGGCTAGAAGTGGTGGTCTGCTGGCCACTGATGCTTGGTTCTTCCTATTGCAACAGAGAGCAAACAAAGCAAGAGCAGGGTATTCTCAAGGATTGTTTGCACAACTTACCCCTCATTATCATCAAACAGCTCAAAGGAGTGGTAAACTTGATTCACAAACCATCAATCGATGAAATTTCATTGCATGATGGCCTATGAACCAAAGTGTGCAAGTTCAATAAATGCAACAAATAAAGACTCTCAAACCCCCTCCCTATCATGGATTGATCAAGGGAAGTGGTTGACAATGACTCTTGAACCGTTTACATCACTAACAAGTATGAAATGATTCAAGACTCAAGGGTTCAATTAACGTCCGATTGAACCCAAACTAAATTATTATCTTGCATCATTTTTAGTCCACATTTCATTACTCCATTTTAATTACCAACTATTCCTTAGTAAATTAAGTCCGAAGGTGAGTGTAGACGCGCCTGAATGTCCCGGAAAAATCCCATTTTGTTCATTGGGCTCACTACAATTTGGACTCAATGTCACGGTTCTTAATCTGATCTCGCAAAGTGCAATACGAGATTGATAAATCACTAAAGAGTCCAAATCCGGCAAATCGTTTTGAAAAACTGATTTTTAGAAAGAAGTGTCAAACATGGACTGCTTTGCCAGATACAGAGTCGCCACCTAAATATTTTATTTTGGGGGAATTTAGGAAACCCTGACTCATGCTAAGGGCCACGTGCCCGTCATTACTAAAGTTGCCTCAGCTCGGGAACTTGGGTATGATTGGAGAAGGTCATGCAATGAGCACCTCCGCTTGCCCGATCAAAGACCGGCCACTACTAAACATGATATCTTGTTTTTGAAAACATATGTGCTCTTATTCCGTTTATTAACCTAGAATTATTATGTGATGCACACTGCATATAAGTATAGACTGGATTGCCTAAGTTGGAACAAAGCATCACATATCCGTTTGTTTTGAAAATGGATTGAAGTTTGCTACTCGCAAGTAGGCTAAAACATGGGTTTCGACGAATTATTCCAACTCAAGCAACCCACCCTTCACCCACAGGCATTCAGGCAGGTATATCACATAAGCACATAGCCTCATGGTAAGCATGCTATCATGGCAGTCACTTACACACATGCAAGGATGCTAAAGCATAAACACTTACTGAGTACTCCGAGCCAAAGAAAGAAACTAATTAGAAATCATGCATGAATCCTAACTATACTAAGAATGCCTAATGCAACACATGCAAAAATGCAACTACGATAGGCTCGGTTATTCTAAGATGGCATATGAGATGCAACAATCGATACATGTATTCAACTTGGAATTGAAATACAATGCAGTTAGCATGATGCGCCGAGCCCGGTGCATGCAAAACAAATGAATGGATGCAAACATATGAGCATAAGGATGCTAATTTAAACGTGCTCTAAAACTAACCATCATAAGCTGGTAAATAAAAGGGAGAAAGACGTGGGATTGGAAGACATACATCACACACACACATACTTATTACAACATTGCTTGGAGGGTCTGAATAAATAATACACAACCGAATGAATAACGAATTACAACTAATTATTACACAACCCTAATTAATTAACAAATTAACTAAAATAAATAAGCTAGCATGCAAAACATATGAAATGGATTGCCTCAGCTCGGTCTTGAATGATAAGGAATGCATGCATGCTCGAGTCGCCTTGCTGGAAAATCCATCACAATGCCCCGATTTGCCTCTGTTTGCAACTGGTCCCAGAACACTGTACAAAACTCCAGAAGGCTGAAACTCTACCATGCTGTAGGGATACTACCGACCAGTTTTTGCTGTTGGTTTCCGGTTTGCTACAACAGAGAGCAAGAAAGGGGCATGGCAAAGTATTTTTAACATATGTATGCACGACCACTCTCCCCGCCATTGCGTAAGCTCTAGGGAGTGTAGTTCTCGATCCTCGTGCCACCAATCACGCATCTCGATGCATGATGGCTGAGGACTCGAATTGCATGACTCAATGTGAAATGGATGCACAAATGAACACAATAAGGCCTAAACTCCATCATGGATAATCAAGGTGTCGGCGACCGGAAATCGAAGCATGTTTTGTCACTTTGAGTACGAAACGTCCCTCATTTCCCGTGTTTGGACTAAACCCTACTCCAAACACTATGCAACAACTAGAATGGCATGCCATGCAAACACAATGCAACAACTAGCATGCAATCCTAAACGAAATGCAACTAAGACATGCAAACATGCAAGGAATGACATGCAAAGGTGCAACTAGCATACGCAATGCTATGAACTACGAATGGCATACTCGATTCACATGACGCTATATGGCATACACAATGCACATATGACGATGGACATACACAAAAGCATAATCAAGGCATACACAATGCGACGATCAAGCATACGACAACATGGACATGGCATACACAATGCAAGATGGACTTAAACTAAAATGAATGGGCCTCAGCCACACTCAAATTAGTGGCCAAACATGATGAAATTAGGCAACAAAAATAAATGCAAATATACACAAATGCAAGGGACCAAACCTAGGGTACCAAATGTAACTCTACCAAAGCATGGCAAGGGATGAAATATGGCATACAATCATACATTCTCCAGCTCTGAAATGACATGCAAGATGGTCCCGAATCATGTAAACACCTCACACAATGCATGCTAGATGGCCCGGATACCGAAACTAGTGAAGTACATTACACTAGAGGTACACAAAGCAATGCTCAAATGACCTAACCAGCCCCAAACAGTCCTTATGCAGGTCCAAGATAGTGGGAAAATGGTCTAAAATGATGGCTCGAAATGCATAGAAATGAAGCTCATGCAATGGTCCATAAATGAGGTATTCATGCACAACTCTCAAACACGTTTAAAGAATGGAAAACACGGGAATATGGCACAAGTATAGGCTCTGAAATGACATACTCAATGGCCCCAAAACATGAAAACACTGCAGTATAAGCATGCAATAAGTTTCAAAACTCAAGGCTAGGCAAGGGTATTACACTACAACCATGCATAGCAAGCATCATTCGACCATGAGGCATAAAAATAAAGCTAAGGAAGTCCAAAACATGCATAAATCAGTTTAAGGCATGGCCAAAAAGTGCTAGAATCAAAGACCAAAATAGTATGCAATACAAGTTAGTAAAGAGGGTTTACACTACAAGTATATGAAGCATTCAAGAGGTCACTAAACCAGAAAAATTCAGAGGTATGACATGCCAAATAAAGCCCAAAAACTCACTGAAACATAGTCAATGCATGCAAGAATGGCATGCTCCTTTGATAAGCTATGAAGAGGGTTGTTCTACACATGCAAGATGACACCCAATATGGAAAAAAAAGCTCTGGAAAAAGCCTATGCAGGTCCTAAAACTCACCAAAAATGGCCTGAAACATGGCTCGGAAGCATGCAAATAAGGGCTCCTTTGTTAAGCCAAATATGCTAGGAAACAAAACAAGGGGAGAGGGGTGACCCCCCCTCTCTCATTTTGGCACTCAGAATTGCATGCTAGCCACTGAAAATCCATTGGATTTCAGTGGCTAGAAGGCCAAACAAAGGTCAATGTAAAGGCCCTAACGCATGGCTCAAAATAAGGCAAAATGAAGCATGCAAGGGGGTAGATGACCCCCAACAGGAAAATGATCTTAAACAAACATATTAAGGACCTCAAAATAAGAATTTTTTCAGTTTACACCGAAGCTCAAAAGTTTTTGCAAGTATGGCTAAAAGATGGAGCAAAATAAAGCTCAAAAAAGGGAATAGGGTGTTGCCCTTGTAGCTCAGCAACTCCAGTAGCTTATGGACAAAAAATGCAGCTCCTTAGGACCTCCCAAGACCCTCCAAGAAGCTTAGGTTGGTGTTGGAGGTGTTAGGCTAAGAGGTAGTGTGCAAAGGGGCAAGAACTTAGCACTTTTTGAGCTTGAATGTAGAGATATAGAGAGAGAGGTATTGTATGCCTTAGACCAAAATTCTGAACCTTTTCTAATGAGGGAGAGGGTCTCTCTTATAGCCAAAGGGGTTCAAAGCTTCTCAAAGAAGCTAAAAAACAAGCTTGAGGATGTGTATGGAGGATCAATTCCGTATGTATGGAGGATCCATTCCTTGAGGATGTGTATGGAGGATCCATTCCTTGACAGGTAACTGGTCTTCCTTGACATGTGTATGGAGGATCCATTCCGTGCTTTCCAGTTGGCACAACTGGCAACAACTCACAGAGACAGAACTGAGAGAGGCAGGCCGACCAGTTCAGGTGGTCGGCCGACCACTCCCCCTGGTCGGCCGACCAGTTCAAAAGGTTCAAGTGAGTGAATTATGGTCGGCCATCCCAATTGGTGGTCTCCCAATTGAATGCAAGCTAGTGGTGTGGTAGGAGACCAGCAATTGTGGCCCAAAAGTGAGGAAGACCAGTTACCTGTCAAGGAAATTGGTCAGCGGGAGAAAGGTGGTCTTCCACCCTTGTACCACCTTCCAAACAATGAAAACAAGGTCCATGTCAAAAATGAACCAAGACGGATGCAAAACGAGGGTTCGGGGGTCAAAACGCGCAGCCGGGTGCCCCGAAAACTGACTGTTAAGCATCGAAAGTGGCGTGCGATCACGAAGGTGGTCTCCCGAGCCATAGTGTCCCTCTAGAGAGAGGAAACAAGGTGTGTGCCAAAAACCGTGCCAAACGGAGAAAGTTAAGCGGTCCCGAACCGAGGCGCACGACCGACGGCTCCGAAAATCAGAAATTGGTCTCCAAACGGGAAAAGTAGCTTATGGCCACTGAGAGATGGTCTACAAGACCTCTCCCTCCCTTCGGGAAGAGAAAACAAGACCTAGTTCGTAAACCGAGGCAAAGCACAAAAGGGTCCCGAGGTCCGGGGGTAAGGCTCTCAGCCGAAACTCCGAAACCTCAGAACGAGCACAACATGCACCATCACCGAGCACTCAATCGATGACATCTGAGTCTTAAGGTCGGTCAAAAATGGGGTGTCTACAGTGAGCTTTAGGTCCTCTAATGGAAAGAAGCATCAAATCAAGAGTTGTTTTAAGCATGAGAGAAGTGTCATGCCGTTGGTAATGAACCCACAAAGGGATTAAACCATTAAACAAACAACTAGTTTGAACCAACTTTCAAAGCAAAGCAAAAGCCAAGAAAGGATGGAGGTTGCAGAAGTGATTAGAGGCGATCACAAGTATGGAAAGCCATAAACAAAGGGTATTAACTCAAATAGGTTGGTGGCTAAGGCCTAAACCACCAAGCCTATGAGAACAATTACACTACAAGCATGCAATAGAAGGCTCAAATGCAATGAACCACTAAAAGCAGTCCTAAAACAGTATTAAATAAGTCCAAAAATCTGCTGAAATTAAGACAAAAATAACTAAAACAATAAGCTAAAACATGGAGCTATATAAGCTAGTAAACAAGACACAAGGAGGGGAGGCTACCCCCTCCAATTTTAAAATAACATTTTTGCCATTGAAAAAGTTTTGAAAATCAATGTTTAAAAGCTCAAAAAAGAGATAGTGTAAATGTGGGAAACACAAGGGTAAAGGCTAGAGAAGCAAGGTGAAAAGAAAGGTAAACCACCCCTCCACCCTTTAAGGCCTTAAACCACAAGTTTCAACCCAAAATTACAGAATTTATACAGTCCAAAAATAGTAGAAAAATAGTAGGAAAAGAAGCAAACTAAGCAAGGAAACAAGCCAAGTGTAGACATCCCATTTTTGACCGACCTTAAGACTCAGACGTCACCGATTGAGTGCTCGGTGATTGCGCATGTTGTGCTCGTTTCGAGGTTTCGGAGTTCTTGGCTGAGAGCCTCACCTCTGGACCTCGGGACTCTTTGTACTTTGACTCGGTCTATGGACCAAGTCTTGTTTTCTCTTCTCGGAGGAAAGGAGAGGTCTTGTAGACCATCTCTCAGTGGCCGTGGGCTACTTTTCATGGTCGTAGGCCACTGTTCCCGTTTAGAGACTAGTTTCCGATTTTCAGAGCCGTCGGCCATGTGCCTCGGCTCGGGATCGCTTAACATTCTCTGTTTGGCACGATTTTTGGAACACACCTTGTTTCCTCTGTCGAGAGGGACACTGTGGCCAGGGAGACCACCTTTGTGGTCGCACGCCACTTTTGGTGCTCAACAGCCAGTTTTCGAGGCACCCAGCCGTGCACTTTGCCTCTCGAACTCTCGTTTTGTATCCGTGTTGGTTCATTTTTGGCATAAACCTTGTTTTCATTGTTTGGGAGGTGGTACAAGGGTGGGAGACCACCTTTTATCCTTGGAGACCATTTTCTCCCCACCAACCGATTTTCTTGTCAGGAAGTTGGTTTTCTTGGTCTTTGGGCCACATTTGCTGGTCTCCCACCACACCACTAGCCTGCTTTCAAAGTGGAGACTACCAAATGGAGCCACCGACCAATTTTTGTGTGGGAGACCACTTGCCCTAGTCGGCCGACCAGGGGAAGTGGTCGGCCGACCACCTTAACTGGTCGGCCAGCTTTCTCCTGTTTTGTCTGACTGAGTGGATGCCAGCTATGCTAGCTGGAAGGCACAGACTGTATCCTCCATACACGTGTATGGAGGATTTGCACCCTTGCTTTAGCTTCTTGAGGAAGCTTGAACCCTTGTTCTAGCTTCTTGAGTAAGCTTGAACCTTTGCTCTAGATTCTTGAAGAAGCTTGAACCTTTGCTCTAGCTTCTTGAGGAAGCTTGAACCTTTGCTCCTCTATAAGAGAGGGCCTCCCTCTCCTTATACCAGGTTCCAAAAAAATTGTTTAAGGAAAAATATATATCCCTCTCTATATCTCTACGTTTTGGGTTCAAAAGTGCATTTTTCTTGGCCTATTGCACCACACCTCATAGCCACACACCTCCACAATTGATCTGAGGTTCTTGGAGGGTATTTTCAGAGGTTAAAGAGTTGGTTTTGGGCTGGAGAGGTTGCTGGTTTTGCTGAGCTTCAAGGGTAATCTCTTTTCCCTATTTTAAAGCTTTGTCTTGATCACTCTCTTAGCCAAACTTGCATGCTTATTTGAGCTTTGTTGTCAACTGAAAAAAGTCTTTTTTTGAGGTCCTTTTGATGTTTGTTTAAGACTATTTTGGTGTTGAAGGTCATCTACCCTTTTGCATGCTTTAAATAGCCTTGTTTTATGCCATGCGCTAAAGCCTTTGATTTAAACTTTGCTTGGCTTTCCTATCACTGAAATCCAGTGGATTTTCAGTGGTGAGTATGTGGTTTTGAGGGCCTAAATCAGAGAGGGGTGACCCTCTCTCTTGTTGTCTTGTTTACTAGCATATTTGGGCTATCAAAGGAGCATATGTTTATACCATTTAGGGGCCTAGTTTAGGCACTTTTTGGTGACTTTTAGGACCTTCTTAGACTCTATCCATGGTTGGTTTGGTCACCCTTGGCATGCTTCTCATATGTGTAGTGCATTCCCATTTATGGCTCATCAAAGTAGCATGTCATTCTAGCATGTATTGGCTATATTTAAGTGGGTTTTGGGTCATAATTTGGCATGTCATGACTCTATTTTTGACTGATTTGGTAGTCCTTTGCATGCTCTATGTACTTGTAGAACAAATCTTGCTTACTAGTCTTGTGTGCATGATGTTTTGGCTCATCATTCTAGCATGTTTTGACTCCACTCCAGCATATTTTTGGCTTTGATTTAACATGCTTGAGGTCTGATTTAATTGGTTTTGGTCATGCATGTTTGGTTTTGCATAGTTATAGTGCATTTGGCTTTGCTAGCCTTGCACTATGGGACCCCTAGCATGTCATATTTGAGCCTTTTGCATAGAATGGAATCATTTGGTAGGTAATTTTAGACCAGAAACTTCTGCCATGCTCTCATGTTTATCACTCTTTCATTGTGTTTAAGAGTTATGCCCTCATGTCTTGTTTGTGGGCTAATTCGGGAGCCTATCTTTCTTGCCATCTCTGTTGCGAGCCTAGCATGTTTTTGCTACCATATTGACCTGCATTAGGTCTATTTTGAGTGATTTAGGTCATTCGAGCATTGCTTGGTATGGTTGTGGTGTAAAGCCCTTGACTAGCTTTGTATTTCAAGTCTCTTGGCATGCTTTATTTGAGCTATTTGCATGATATGGCTTCACTTTGCATGTAATTTCAGAGCATATAGACTTGCCATGCTCCCACTTTTTTCACCCCTTGAGTGCCCCCAAGGGTTGTGTTCTTGTTGCCTAGCTTGTGGACCAATATGTGTGAATGTGTGTCTTGCCTTTTGGTGTCTTAGTCCTAGTGTTATGGCCACTGATTTGGGCATGACTGAGGTCAGTCCATTTTCGTTTAAGTCCATCGAGCATTGTGTATGCCATGTGGTTCATTGCGTTGTGTATGCCATGTCCATTTGCATTGTGTATGCTAGTTGTTGTTCATATTGTTGCATGCTTGTGTTGCCTTGCATTGTGTATGAATGCATTAGCATTGTGCATGCCATTAGCCTTGCTAGGTTGTTCATGTTGCATTGCATATTTGCATGCTTGTGTTGCATTGCATTTTTGCATATCCCATGTTACGTAGTATTGTACATGCCATGTTATGTGTTGCATTGTGTTTGGGATAGGAGTTAGCCCAAACACGGGAAACGAGGGGCGTTTCATACTCGAAGTGATGAAATGTACTTCAATTCCCAGTCGCCGACACTCTTGACTATACATGATGGAGTTTTAGGCTTTACGTGTCCGTATGTGCATTCATTTCATATTGAGTTGCGCAATTCGGCTCCTCAGCCATCATGCATCGAGATGCGTGATTGATGGCCCGAGGATCGAGAACTATACTCCCTTGAGCTCATGTAATGATAGGGAGGATGGTTGTGCATACATGTGTTTCCATGCCCCTCTTTTGCCCTCTGTTGCAGAAAACCAGAAACCAGCAGCAAAAACTGGTCGGCCGACAGGTAAAGTGGCAGGCTGACCACTTTTTTTGGTTTTCACCACAAAAAGTGGTCGCCAGGTGGTCTCCAAGGCCAACAATAGGTCGGCAGCCTTCCCACAGGTTCCCTTGGTGGGGTTTCAGCCTTCTGGAGCTTTGTGCAGTGTTCTGAGATCAATTGCAAACAGAGGCAAGTCGGGGCATCGCGATGGATTTCCAGGCGAGGCGATTTGAGCATGCATGCATCCCTCGTCATGAGGCCATTTCAGTGTCTTGTTAGCTTAGAATGTATATTTGTTTCAATTTTGGTTGTGTAATAATTAATTAGCTAGAATAGTTAGTTAATTAGTCGGTTCTGTATTATTTATTCGGACCCTCCGTCGAGAGGGCACAATTGTTGTAATAAGTGTGCGTGTGTGTGATGCATGTCTTCCAACTCCCATTTCTTTCTCCCTTTTATTTACCAGCTTACGATGGTTAGTTTTAGGGCATGTTTCAATTAGCATCCTTATGCTTCGCATATTTGCATCCATTCATCTGTCTTGCATGCACCAGGCTCAGTGCATCATACTAACTGCATTGTATTTCAATTCTGAGTTGAATACATGTTATCTGTAGCATCTCATATGCCATCTTAGAATAGCCGAGCCTATCTTAGTTGTATTTTGCATGTGTTGCATTAGCCATCTTAACATGAACTAGGATTATGCATTGATTACTAACTAGTTTCTGTTTTGGCTTGGAGTACACTGTGAGTGTTTATGCTTTAGCATCTTGCATGTATGTGAGTGTTAACATGATAGCATGCTTGCCATGAGGCTAACTGCTTATGTGATATACTTGTCTGAATGCCTGTGGATGAAGGTTGGATTATTTAAATTGGAACAATTCATCGATTGCGAGTTTTAAGCCCACTTGAGAGTGGCAAATCGCCATGTTTTCTAAGCCCACTTGAGGGTGGCAAAATCCACATTTTAGCCTACTTGCGAGTAGCAAACCGCTTTCAAAAACAAACATACGATGTTTTGTTCCAACTTAGACGATCCAGTCTATATTTGTATGCTGTGCGCATCACGTAGCAATTATAGGCTAATAAACCGGAATAAGAGCACATATGTTTTCAAAAACAAGATATCATGTTTAGTAGTGGCCGATCATTGATCGAGCGAGCGGGGGTGCTCATTGCATGACTTTCCCTAATCGTACCCAAGTTCCTAAGCCGAGGCAACTTTGGTGATGACGGACACGTGGCTTTAGGCACGAGTCAGGGTTTCCTAAATTCCCCCAAAATAAAATATTTAGGTGGCAACTCTGTATCTGGCGAAGCAGTCCATGTTTGGCACTTCTTTCTAAAAATCAATTTTTCAAAACGATTTGCCGGATTTGGACTCTTTGGTGATTTATCGATCTTGCATTGCACTTTGTGAGATTAGATTCAGAACTGTGACATTGAGTCTGAACTGTAGTGAGCCCAATGAACAAAACGGGATTTTTTTCTGGGACATTCGAGGACGTCTACACCAAGCCTTATACCTCTTGAAGAGGAGAACACTTTTAAGCAACAATTCAATACAAACACACTCTCAAGAGCTCAAAGTAGGCTCAAAAGTACCTCAGCTCCAAGATGGTAAGGTTTGGTTTAGAGTGTATAGGCTAAGGTTCAATAACTAGCAAGAGAAAGAGAGAATTGTAGAGAGAGACAAAATATTTTGCTCCAAAATTTTCCAACCTTGAAAGCAAGAAGGGAGGTTCTCTATATATAGACAAACATCAAACTCCCTCAGAAATATCAATACATACACGTGTAAGCAAGTGCATGCATCTGTGACAATAGCTGGCACAGTTGGCAGAAAATATTTGCAAAACACACTTGTGGCTGGCAGGCCAACAGTGGTGGCCGGCAAGTCCCAAGATTTTTCAGGCTTGAAAAGCTAGGGTTTTGGTCCAAAACAAGGCAAGAGGTGTATAGGGTTTGAAGGCTCAAAACTGTGGCATTTTCCTGAGGGCTTCAAGCACTTGACAAGCATACACACATTCATCATTAGGTGTGCAAGTGGTGATGTCCAAGTCGTAAGGGCGGTCAAAAATGGGGTGTCTACAGTGAACCTTTTGCTTTGATGTTCAACATGGGATTAAGATTTGTAGTAGTAAGTTACGTGGTCAGAGTTTTTATCAATTATAATTTTGAAGTTTAAAAGTTAGTTTGATGTCACCTTATGATGTTATGTTTTTATTTTTAAGAAATTTGAATACATGCTATTTTTATTTTTTTGATCCGCTAATGGTTGAGAAACTCTCTTGGGGTATTGATATCTAGAGATTAGTTTGTCTAAATACTGTGCATGAGGGAAAAACTAGTTACATGAATTGGTTATTGATGGTGTTTTTGTTGGTTTGTCTCTCTTTACCACGGGTATTTTTTTTTAAAAAATTATTATGGTTTTAACCCTTAGCAAAAATCATATTTTAGGTCAAAAATCTAATATTTGAAACAAAACTAGCCACCGACTGGCCACCACCACTGCCAACTATTGACCACTCTCTTTGTTCCTCTTTGCCACCCCTCCGCCTTCCCTTCTCTTCCCTTCCCTTCCCCTATCCATGCAACACCTTCCCCTGCCACACTTTCCCATTTCGCCCACGCCACGGCCCCTTCCCTTGTTATCCTTCTTGATTTGCTGTCTCTTCTGCCATTGCTGTCACCCACCCACTTTTCTTCATTCTTCTATCCTAGGTCAATTTCTCTCTCTCTCTCTCTCTCTCTCTCTCTCTCTCTCACAATGGTGGAGAGTTGAAGAGGGAGGGACTGGGTCGTTGTAGTGGGGGTTGGGTTGTAAGGGTGGGAGTTGTGGGACAAATGGTTGTGGTGGTCAAAGGTGGTGGTTGAAGTACGTGTGAAGTCAGGGGTTGAAGTGGGTGTGAAGTAGGGTTTGAAAAAATAGGTGTGTAAACACAAGGATGAGATGGCTGGAATGGTAACATATTTGGAATTATTAATGGTGTAACATGAAAAAGTCAAAAAAAAAAAATTGAGTTTTTTCGTGTTCTCAAAATAAATAAATAAATAAGTAATTTTAATAAAAAGCATTCCGGAGTGTTGTTATTCATAGTCACCATTTTCAGTTGCCTGCCACTGTCATTTTTGGTCCTTTGTTATCCTTGTATGGGATGTTTGTTTGGAGAGGGATTGGACGGCTTCGAAATAGTTCAGTGTCTCAAGATTAATCGTTTAATGGATTACAATTCCTTTTTATTCAATCTAAACAAACATGGTCTTAGTTTTCATAGTGTAGAATTTGTATCATTTTGATTTATAATATGTAAATTTTGTCAATTTAGTCTTTAATCTATAAAAAATGTTTTAATTTGATCTTCCAACTTAACTCGGTTCTAGATGTTGTCAAAGTTAGAGGTAAATGTGAAAATTCAATTTTAAAAAATTGCTCCTTTAGATCATATCCATCCGAACTTCTAAAATTTGGAATGCCAAATTTTTTTTGAAGGCCTGGATGACAAATTGACATATACCAATTTGACATAAAAGCTCTGCATCCCATATATCAAATATATTATTATATTATTTTTAAAATTTAAACTCTTTTCTGATGTCATCCCATGACATCCCTCGGGATGACAATCTTGGATGCTTTAATTCAAGACAAAAGAAATGAAAAAAGAAAAAGAAAAAAAAGGGGTATCAAGGGGTCTTCATGTCAAAATTGGCATGAAAGTTTAATGTCAAAAGCCATATCAGGATGAAGTTGATATTTGATGCCAAAACATAACTGTTCGAGTGCCACATCAAATTTGAAGTATCGGGTGAAAGTGCTCTTAGTTATCAATATATGTAATCTGTACATTATTTTGGTTCCGATATATGAAAGGAAATTAAAAAATTTTAAGACCCCAAAAAATTTTCATAATTTCACCGACCATGATATTATGATAGGTGACTCATGGACTTCTGGCTACATGTACAAGATGTGCAATACAAATAAGATAAGAAAAATGCTTGGGAGCACTAATTAGTGCTCCCACTAATTAGGTGGCAGTGGGTCTCGTCATTAATGATGTGATATTTTGGTCTTGGAGTTGTATTTTTTTTTTTTTTTTTTTACTTTTTTAATGCATTAGTGCTATTAGTGGTGATGTTTTTAGTGGGATGAATCATTGTTGATAAGATAATCAACTTCAAAAGATAGTCATGGTAAAAATAATGAAGCACAAATTCCAAGTTCTAAAGATTGATCAGCAACAAGAACACAAGAATGTTATCTAGAACATTGAATAAGAACTTTGCCATACCTACTTTTTGATCAAGCAATCTGCCCTGATGAATAGAATGGTAAAACCAATCAACAATAATAAATGAAATATATTTATAGATAATGAAGCACAAATTCTAAGTTCTAAAGATGGATCAGCAACGAGAACACAAGAATGATATCTAGAACATTGGATAAGAATTTTTTATGAACTAGCAGTTGGTGCCATACCTACTTTTTGATCAATCAATCTGCCCTGATGAATTGAATGGTAAAACCAATCAACAATAACAAATGAAATATATTTATAGATTACTAAATGAATTATATTTTTTCTCTCTCTCTAGAAAAAACAATAGTAAATGAAATATATTTATTTGTAGATTATTAAATTGTAAAAATTAGGAGTGCAACTCGAGCAGGTTCGGTCGGGTTGGGAGGTTGTCCAAGCCCAACCCAAGTTGTACTAAAACCTGCCCAAGCCCGCCCAAGCCCAAATTATGACCCGAGATTTCCTGCCTAATCCCAACTGGAGTTAAACCCGAATTGCCCAAATTGTAAATGATTTTTTTTTTTTAGCTACATTATTAAATTATTAAAATTTGATTCTATTTATATTTTTTTTATATAGAAAATCATTAATACCATCAAAACAAATAATTTATATAATGTAAGAGAGATCCCGTTATAGTAGTCTTTATAATTTATGAATGAAAATAAAAAAAAGTAAGATTTTATGTTATTTGTATATATAATATGTATTTAATATGATTTAATAATCTAAATTACTTTAATATCATGTAATGACCAATAATTTATATGTATATTTAATATTTTTATATATCTATATATGTATAATTCGAGCTTCGGGTTGTTTGGATTATTTGACGTTTTTGCCCAAATCCGTCTAAATTTAATTCGGACTTCTGAATTTTTGTCCAAACCCGTACTAAATTTGAAAATATCTTGTCCAAACTCTAAAAAAATTTAGGCTGTGCTCGGGTTGCTCGGATTGAGTCCCTCAAATTGCACCCTTAGTAAAAATTGGAAAAGATGATTTTTTTCTCCCTTATCAAGTTTGAAGATAGGGAGACTAAATACAAAAATAGAGGATGCGCGAAATAAATTAACAGAAAAAAAAAAAGAAAAGAAAAGAAAAAAGCAGTCTCATTCCTATTAAAGTAGCTATCAGTGTCAAACTACAACAAACTAAACATTACCCATTTAGTTCAATAGAATGAGCAATTGGCTACTTAGTACCTGTGTGGAACTAAAAACCTTAGTCCAATTGCTTAGAAGGACCCATTTAATGTCGAAATTTAAAATATACAATAATTAAAAAAAATCTTCTACAAATTTCTCATTTTAGTAATACCTTCATGTAATTAGACACCATACTCTACAGGATAAAACGGATAACAAGCAAAGACACAGTCAATATAGCCTAAGAATAAAAATAAAAAACTGTTGAATTGTCCCAACCCAAATAATTTATAAGAGAAGCCTACTCTTACATCCCATAAATATTGCTTATCTTTTGTAAAGATCATTTTTTGATTTGAAGGTTTTCATTTTGCAGATACTTGAGCACTCCATAAGCAACTGTTCCCGCAACAAACAAGAAGACTGTCGGCGTAAATGATGGGTATAGATACTTGACAAAGAATTTATCCCACTCTTCTGGTAGAAAGCCTGTGAATTTAAGAAGTTAATCTGGAAGTGAAATAAAATGATTAGGTGCAAAACAGAATTCATTTGTATACTTTTCTTTCCAATCTTGCATCTACTCATTGTCCAAAGGAACCATACATGATATGCATGAGTTATCTAATTAAATACATGTTTCTCAACCACAATCAACTCATAATCATTCAAACATATTGCAGAAACTTAAAGGTAGAATAAGCAGTATCGATGGATGCACAAATATCAACGAGTCCACCAGAAATAAAAATGTGTTTGTAGCTAGTAATCGGGACACAGACCAAGGCTTTTCAAGCAAAGCAAAAAATAAAAAAACAAAGTTCCCCCGTCCCCAGTAGTGACTGGAAAACAATGGCGGGTCAAAGTTGGGGGAAGAGAAACTAAATCAAATCAAGCCTTGTGTTCCAATCAAATGAGATCAGTTAGATGATTATTTTCCATCATTCTGCTCGGTCAAAATTTGGGGGAAGAGAAGCTATACTAAATAAATGTATGTGTACATATACATCTATATACACATAAGTGGGTTATAAAGCCAGTGAAAATGCTCATTTTTTTAAAGAAAAAAATCACAAAAAAGAAAGAAAGAAAAATCAAGTGAACATGGTTTTAATGAGCCAAAACTGACATGGACAATATCATCTGGAAAAAGATTGTTAAACTTGTCTCATATCGTCTATCCAAGCCATCTAAGTTCAATTAATATACTTGAGAGACCCCTCCACTCATTGCCAATTGCTTTTGAGTTGAATGCTTTTAACATGATGTCAGAGCTGGTCTTGGGTGGTCTTTAATGGGTCAAGTCTCCACCCAATGTCTAATCTCTCACCCCTCATCTCCCTGTCACCTCCACATGCTATCCGGGCAATCTCTCATCTCTCTATCATCTCCACATGCTATCCAGGCTGCATGTGCGGTTGAGAGGCCGGGCTAAAATTCTAATGTGAAACCATTAATGTTATAATTTCCTAATCATAATCAACTTACAATCACCAAAAAGGATATAACTTTCTGAATCAATCCCAATTTTAACATGGCAAGCAATTACAATTACAATCCCAATTCAATTTTATCTACTCTGGACAAATCTACACACAAAAAATTCAAATTCAACAAGTCAATAGCAACTGAATATACCTGAAGCAGCCAGAGCAATACCCTCTATGAGAACAATCGAACCGAGAACCAACCACGCAAGAAGGAAAGCACTCTCATTCTTCAGCTGATCATTTTCCTGAGCCCCATCTTCTTCTTGTTGCTTCGAAACAAACTCTGGTTTCTCGACCGGCGATCTGCGAATAATCGAGGCCCTCTCTCTCCTACTACTCTGTTTCTTCTTGGTACTAACTGGATTCACCTTCGATTTCTTGGAAGACGAAGATGAAGAGCCAAACCCTAGGCCAGTCGAGGAGAGTTTTTTGGGTGGTGGGTCGAGAGAAGATGAGGAGACATTGATTTGGGAAGCGGGTTTTGGAGGTTCTGTGGAGGAGTTTTGGGATTTGACGATGAATTGTGGTGGTGGTTTGGGAGGGGAGTGAAGAAGAAGCAGAGGAAGATGGGGTTTCTTGAGGAGAAGATGTGATGATGAGGAGTGGATTATTAGCGCCATTTTCAGTTTTGTTGGTTAATGATGGATGATGCCCTCCACTCCCACCATTAAAAATTGTGATGACCCTCTCCCTCTCTCTCTCTATTTTAATAAATATAAATAAATTAAAAATTAATAGAAAAATAAGACTGCAAATAGTAACACAACCATTAGTGTGTTCCCAACACTTTTAGAAAAATAAAATAATATAGTGTCTTTGCAAAAGTAGGTGATTTTTTTTTGGTCAAATATGATTCATGATATAATTAACCATATTGGTTAATTTTTTGCATCAATTATATTTTGAAAGGGTATGGATCGAAAATGAATCCATTAATCCTAACTACATCTCTCAAGTTGTGTTGGTTTGGAAATTTGAGAACATTGATTTTCAAGCTTTTTTGGTTATTTTAGCCACAAAAAACAAAATAGGCTATTTTAGCCATAACAAACAAAACATCACATCCAACCTATAATCATTACATTCTTCTCTCACAAAAAAAGTCAAAAAAGTCAAAAAGCCAAAAAGCCCTTCCCAAACCAAGCTTTTTAGCCCAGGCTAAAATAGTCAAAAAAGTCAAAAAGCCAAAAAGCCAACCTACTTCCCAAACCAAGCCTCAGAAAGTAAAAAAAGGAAAGATGTATGAAATTATGTTAAATATAAATATATTTTATTTATATTTTATCTATCTTTTTTTATTACCTTTTCAAATCCTTTACAAAATTCCTTAACTAAACACAGCCCTAAACGATGCGAACACAAGAAAGTGAATTTCATGATAGTTTAGTATAGTGAAAATATTGGTAGAACTAAATCCATCATTTTACAAGCATTGAAATTTTAATTTTGAGTTATTTTTATAACTTTTGGATTTAAATATTATATTTAAATAGTATTTTTTATATTTAATTTTAGGGAGACTTATTTATAAATTCTTTTTCAGATACTTATGCTAGGCTAAGTCCTGTGTAATTTCTTATAGAGTCTCAAGTCCTATTTAGATAAGAATGTATTCCACAAGATCCTACATAAACGTAACGTGACGTGACACTTACATAAACGCAACATAACGTGACACCTACGTAAACGTAACGTAACGTGACACCTATATAAACATAACGTGACACCTATACGTAACGTGACACTTACATAAACATAATGTGACACTTACATAAACGTAACGTAACGTATTATGTTACGTTTTGCAAACTTAATGAATTTTTATTTTTTTAAATTGAATGTGAAAATATTGTTGGTTTATGTTGGTGTCACGTTACATTTCATATAAATATGATCTATGGTAACATTCAATTGAATGTTACCATAGATCATAGGTGTCACGTTACGTTTATATAGGTGTCACGTTACATTACGTTTATATAGATATGTACGTTACGTTTATATAGATATGATCTATAGTAACATTCAATTTCCTATATAGGAAATTGAATGTTACCATAGATTATAGGTGTCACATTACGTTTATGTAGGTGTCACGTTACGTACAAGTGTCACGTTACGTTTATGTAGGTGTCGCGTCACGTTACGTTTATATAAATATGATCTATGATAACATTTAATTTCCTATATATGGTTTTACTATTATTTATGATATTAACAACTAATATTGAGATAAATGTGTCAACAAACTTCCGACAGGACTTATGGGAACATAAGTTTTTTAGTAGGACCATATATAACATAAGTCTCCTAATAGGACTTATAAATAATTTTCCCTTAATTTTACGTTTATGTTTTGTAATAAAAATTAGAATGTGAGATATTTATAAGGCATCCCACTAACTTTATTAATTGGGAAAATTCCACATCAATCTACACCTTCAAAAAAAACTTTATTCATTGGGAAAATTTCACATCAATCTACACCTTCAAAAATAATTATAAATTAATAATAAATTTTATCAATATTAATAATTAAAATTATAAAAATTTTCATATATATGTAATAATTTTTTGAAGATTACATTGGAATAATTTCCCTTCTTCATTTCAGTTCCCATGTTAGATTTTATTGATTTTTGTAACACACTTAAGACTATATGTTCTTTATTTGTATTAAATAAAAAAAATTGACAAAAGTAAACGATAGTACTGATCCATTTCAATTTATCAACTTACAAAATTGAATATGTTATAAGAAAAGAAAAGACCCACACAAAAGAAAAGAAAAATTATTTACCCTCTGAAGATGTGTGTGTGTGTGTTTGAGAGAGAGAGAGGAGTGTGAGACTGCTTCACATGGACCATATCATTCGGGTGGAATTGAGAGTCTCAATTAGAGGATGTAGTGGGATTGAAAATAAAAACTATTTATCTCCTAATTGAAATCTCCAAATTACATCCCTTAATTGAGGCCCTCCAATTCCACCCTTAATGATGTGGAATTAGTGGGGTTAAAGATGTGTGTGTTTGTGTGTGTGTGTGAGAGAGAGAGAGAGAGAGAGAGAGGAGTGTGGGATTGTTATACATAAGTATTAGTCATGTCATTGGGGATGGAATGGGGGCCTTAATTAGGAGATGTAATGGGATTGATAAAAAAAATGATTCATCCCCTAATTAAGAGCTCCAAATTCTATCCCTATTTACGTGATTAGGACCTACGTGAAAACACACCTACAGTTCTCTCTCTCTCAAACTTTATTTTTTAATCGACATCATTGGAGATGGAATTAAAGGGCTAAATTAAGAGATGTAGCAGGACTGATGTTATAATTAAAGACTATAAAAATAGTAACTGAGCATATGATATTTCTTTTTTGGGTAAATTACACTAACTTTTATTGAGGTTTAGAAAAAATACAGTAAGTTTCGCAAGTTTGACATAATTACATACACTACACTCCCTAAAAGTTTTAATTCATATAATATCTGGCTTTACTTTCATTAAAAATTTATTAGTCGTATTAATAAAAAAATAATTTTATCATTTTTTTTACATTGAAATATATATTTTATTGGGGGATTTTTTTTAAGGTCCCTAATAATAACAATTTAGAGGATAAATGACACACAAAAAGATAGTGATGCCTCACGTCCCTGAAACAACTTGGCGCGCGTTTTTAATTATTTTGTGGACCAAAATACCCTCGCCAAAATCAACACAGAAACAAACTCATTCCGACGTCTCAGTTACATTCCAAACATCCAGCATCTTCACGAACAGGAGAACAGCAGAATTAGGGTTTCAACATCATCTGCACCATCGACATTACAGCTTCGTTATCTTCTCCAAAAATCATTCCCATTCCTTCCTCACAAATTTCTCTGACCTAGGTTAAAGCTTCGTTTTCACTGCTCATCATCATCACAGTCCATCTTCGTCACGTCGCATCTTCATCGCGGGCCATATCAGCTCATCATTCAAGTTTCATCCTAACTCTGGTCAGTTTTTCTACAATACAACTAGATTTTCTCTGGAAACACAGTTAATAGCATTTTATAATAACCTTTCATAAATTAGGGTTTCAATTTCGTAATAAAAAGCTACCTGAATTTGAAAAAATTTATTTCTGTGTATTTTGAACTTATTCTTCAACATGTTTGTGTGATTTTATCTGTAAATTTCTCTGGCATCTGAATTTCTCTGATTTTTTATTAATGTAATTTTCTTCTTTCAATTTTCTCTGGCATGTTTATTTTCACAACAATTTTTTGTGTTTTTATCTTATTCTTGAACATGTTTCTGTAATTTTGTCTATAAATTTTCTTGCTCCGTAAATTTCTCTGTAATATGTATTTTTAATGGCAATGTCTATCTTAATCTAGAATGTCTATTGCTTTCTTGCCTCTGTCTTAAGTTTCTCTGGTATTTATAATTTTCTCTGACCACATCACATCACTTTCCTCCCTTGTGTCTTTGTTATTTTAAATTTTCTCTGAAATTTTAATATTGTGGACTGGAATGAATGTTTCTTCTTTGAATTTTCTCTGCCATATGTACTTTGAGAAAAAGTTATTTCTCTGAATTTTGATCTTATTCTTGAACATGTTTCTGTCATTTTGTCTCTGAATTTCTCTGCTTTATAAATTTCTCTGGAATATGTATCCTTCTCTGCAATGTCAATTACACTCTTGCCCCTGTCTAAGTTTCTCTGGTATTTATAATTTTCTCTGACCACATCGCACCACTTTCCTCCCTTAAGTGTCTCTATCATGGTTAATTTTCTCTGGTTGTGTATGTAAATTTTTCTTGCATTTTAATATTATGAATTGAAATTTTCTCTGGAATGGAAATTTCCTCAAGAATGTGTAATTTTCTCCAGAATGTGCATTTTTCTCTGGTATGTTTATTTTGTTCAATTCTTGATTTCAATATGGTGTACTTCTCAGTGCCCTGTTTACATTACTTTGTTTATTTTATCTTTGCTAATTGTGGAATGGAAATTTTCTTTCACTTGCCATGTTTACTTTTTTCTATCATTCATTTTCTCTGGTATGTTTACTTCTATCTGTAATTTAAACAATTATTGAAAATTTCTCTCCCATGTTTATGATGCTGTGTTGATTTTCTCTGACATGTCAAATTTTCTGTAATTTTCCCTTATCTGTAATTTTCTCTGGCATCTCCAATTTTCTCCCTTATCTGTAATTTTCTCTGACATGTCCATTTTTCTCTGGGATTTAATGTTGACATCTCTATGCTTTAATCATTGTCTAGAAATGGTAAAACGTAAAGGCAGCGAAACACCGGAAACACCAAGCAAAAAACAGAAACTCTCTCAGTCTTCTTATGGACTAGGATCAAAAACCAGCAGCAAAACACTAGAAACACCAAGCAAGAAAGAACAACTCTCTCAGTCCTCTTATCATCTAAGATCAAAAACCAGCACTAAAACACCACAAACTCCTTCCCAAAACACACAAGTCCAAGCTGATGAAGCAACTAGCATCCAGATGAGTACCCCAACTTCAAAAGACTCAAGCTCAAGGGGGAAAAAACCTGTTAAACTCCACAGAAAGAGAGCTCACTACAGCATTCAATTCCGATCCAACCTCTCATCTGTCGTCTCCTTCTTTCAAACACTTAAATTCAGTTCAAAACATCTTCTAGAGCTTCAAAAGACCCCATTCTGGAATTTGATCCAAGCTCTAACCACTGGAAGGATGGATCCAAAGAAATCTAGGAAATCCGATGATGATGTAGTTGCCATAATCCAATGTTACAATGAAAAAACAAAAGCATTCACAGTTGGGAAGAAGAACCTGACCTTTACAACAAATGACATGACCTTGATTTTTGGTTTGGAAGGAGGTAAAGGAGCAATGTCATTAAGATACTCTAAAAAGCCAAAATCTGCATTCCTCATGAGAAGATTCCAAAAGGACACAAGGCTCACTGGTCCTGCTCTTAAAAATGCCTTGGTCAAAGCAATGAAAGGCAGGCAAGCAACCAACTGACTTCAAAGATGTAGCAATCATTGTTACATTGTACTTGTGTCTCACCCTATTTTTTGCAACAAGTGGGAATTCAATAGGTTGGGTTTTTATAAAGTATGTGGAACCTCTTGAATCAATGAAACAGTATGATTGGCCTGAAGCAATCACATCAACATTGATTGATTCTATCATGGCATTGCACAGAACTCCAGAAAAAGTTACGGGGTGTGTCATTGCATTGCTGGTAAGTATAATATCCATTCAAATTTGCAGTTATCATACTTACAAATTTGTGCGTTTACAAAATTTTATTTACTTTCATTTTCATCACAGTATTGGCTATGTGAACATGCAACTATCATTGACTCGGAAGACAGTAACACAACAGACTTCCCAAGATGTACCAAGTGGAACCTTCAAACCTTGACGAAACAGCTGCAAAAGACACCAGTCCACTCTCTTGCACCTCGACAGGTTAGATTCCTATTGCTACTGAAATCTCAGTGAAATTTCAAAATTTCTCTGACCACTACTTTGTTTCCCTCCTTGTGCATTGATTGATTAAGATTAATTTTCTCTGAAATATCAATTTATGTTTTCTTCTTTGCTTACCACTGGTCTATTTCTGCCATTGTAATCAATTTTCTCTGCCATCCAAATTTCTCTGACCACAATTGTAACACATTAACTTATATGCCCTGATTGATTTTCTCTAATATCTGAATTATGTTCTTTGTTACATAATTTTCTCTGGCCCATCAAATTTTATCTCTTTGTGTGTAATTTTCTCTGCCCATAACTTGTGTGCCTTGCATCTTTGATAAACACTGTTTATTTCTACCCTTCTAATGAATTTTCACTGGAATTCAAATTTCTCTGACACAAATATAGTAAAACATTAACTTATAAACACTGTTTATTTCACTGTTTCATAATTTTCTCTGCCCCATAAAATTAACTCCATGTCTCTAATTTTCTCTGGCCCAATACAATTTTCTCTGAAGTTTGTTTCCAATTAGTATCATTTAGATGAATTTTATTTTCCTTATTTGAATTTTTTCTCTCAGTGAATTTTGTAACATTTCTCTAATGAAAGAGCCTCATGTTACAGATTGATAACAAGCAGCTAGTCAAAAACCTATCTGAGGAGTTCTGTCTTGGCAAAAAGACGAAGAAAGAATTAAAAAAGGCAATTGTCATATTCAAGGAGACATTACAAGATCCATCTGAAGATGGAGAGAATGAACAAAAAGAAGGCAACACAGAAGAATACGAAGCCAGCAATGGACAAGAACATCAAGCAAGCAGCACAGAAGAAGAAACCAGCAAAGATAGTGAAGAAATAGAACCAGAAGACAAAGAACAAAATGAACAGAAAGAAGAAGACAGTGAACAAGAAGATGAAGATGAAGATGAACAAGAAGAAGAGAACAAGGATGAAAGTGATGAAGAAGAAAATAATGAGCCGATGGACCAACAACATGATGACATTTGTGGCTCAACAATGCATCAGCCTGAAGAATTTGAGGAATCAAAGGATGCCCAAATTGCTGATCTACGTCAAAGACTGAAGGCACTGTCTCAATCTAAAAAAGAAGAAGACAGAAATTGGATGGAATTACTTGCTGAAAAGGATATTTCAATAAGAATCCTGACATCACATAACTCAGAACTTCAAGAAAAAGAAAGCACAATCCGAATGAAACTAAGGATGTTGGAGGTTGAAAAAGCAGACGATGCAAAAACAATTCAACAGTTGAGGTGTTCAAATTCGGAGCTTGAAACTGAAAATGCCAAATTGCATGAACAAGTTCAAGAACTATCCGTCCAACTAGCAACACAACCATACCGAACACCAACACAACTTCAACCACAAGGTCAGTGAAAATCTTGAGCCACAAAAAGTTATGTCCTTGTGCCATCATAACTCAGAGAAATTTCTATTTATTATAATTTTCTCTGTCATTGGTAATTTTCTCTGGAAGTTATATCTCTCTCAACACATTAGTTATATTTCTACTGCTCATTTCATTTCTCTGTATATTTTCTTATTCCATTTTTGGGGCCTGTTTGATTTTCACTGTGTATAGTTGGAATGCAAGTGGAACAACAACCAACAACCCAACAAGAGCAAATGCCACACAAACAACAACCGAAACAAAAGAAGAAACTCTATGGTAACTGCAAAATATTGAATTAAATAAATTTACATATTGAAATATCATCTGTTGCTTCAGAGAAATTTCACTTTTCCTAATATTTTCACTGCCTACAGTCAAAAAAGATCCGACCTCAATGATAAAAAATTTAAAGGCAAAAGAAAGGAAGGAAAAGCAGCATGATCCAGAATTCCAATATCCGAAAGTTGCGAAAGTGACTAGAGCTTCAAAACAAGCTGCAAAACAAGTTGAGCAAAGCACGAAGGACAAAGAAGTGCTTAATGCTGATGCATACGTCTTGCCTCAACCTATTAACATCAAAAAATCTTGGGTCTTTCCACAAACTCTTCCCATTTCAAGATTGATAAAAGATCATATAAAAGACATCTTGCAGCACATATCAAATGTGTCTGGGCTTGAGTAAGTACAACAAACAAAATAGAACATAACAAACAACAAATTATAAACTTATGTTGCATTAACAACAATTCAATCCCTTCTTTGTCATCTTGTAGAGCTTTAATTTGGACAAGTGAGTTGAATATCATTACCTTTGAAGACATTGGAAACCTCATAAAGCAAAAAGAAATTGCCAACAATGTAAGTCTTTCCCTTTCATCAACATTTCTTTGCAATGTTCCATCAGCCTTTATAAAACAATATTACAATTATAAATCATATTTTTCAGGTCATTGATGGCTATGGAGAGATCCTTTTGGCTGACCAAATGAGAGAGAAACAACAACCAACCTCATTTTTTTTCACATCCATGTGCTTAGTATGTTACTACTATTTTATTTGATTTTCTCTGGAATTTACTTTCTACTTTCTCTTCTTAATATACTTCTTGAAGTCAGTTGTGTCACTAACAAAACCATTTTTTGATTTTCTCTGAGCACAAAATTTCATCAACATGACAGAAAATCAAAGTTTTCGAGTGTTCTTATTTGACAAGCATATTGAAACAGCATGGAGGAACTATAGGTTCCTCCATTTCCCAATAAATACTGGAGGTAATGAGAAGTCCACACATGGAAATCACTGGACCTTGCTTGTCCTGGACAAACAAGACAATTTATGGAGGTTCTACAACTCACTGAGGCCAAGGAGGGATGATGCAGAAGACAAATATGTCAAAGATGCAAAACAATTGGTAACGAGTGCAAATTTCTCTGATCCATCATCATCTTTATGTGATGATAATTTTCATAGAATCCCATTGACTTGTCCGTAAATTTCTATGTTATATAAAAATTATTTTTTTGCAGCAAGATTACGTGGAGAATTTTTTGCAAGCTTGTATTGAAAGAGACGCTCAATCACAACCCTCTTTCAAATTAATAAACTCACAAAACACAAGTTATGACTTTGAGTATGTCAACAATGCTCCACAACAAGAAAGCGATTCGTAAGTTTCATACATCTATAAATAAGATAATTTGAATTGCATGTTTCTTAAAACTAACCATACCTATAATTTGTATGCAGTCTGGATTGTGGCCTCTTTGTCTGCTATATAATGAAAAAATATAGCAAGCATGAACCTATCAGCTCCAAATTGTCCACACAAGAGATAAGGTTGATGAGGGCAGAACTCATAGAGAGATTTGTGACCAAAGTTGGCCGGTCATGGACTGAACCAATTGAAATACCCCCAGAAGAACCACAAATGTAATAGTGAAACTAGTAAAAGGAAGACAATGTACATATCCACACAGAGAAAATTGTATCACATATATGTATATATCATTTCTTGTTGATACATTGAAGGAATGATGATCCTTGACATATATGTATATATCTTTTCTTGACTAATCTAAATTTCATTTTTTTTTTATTTTGACTAATGTAAATTTCATACCTATCGATGGTTAAATATATATATATATATATATATATATATATATATTTTTATTGTTATTCACAGAGAAAATTGTCTGCCAGAGAAAATTGTCTGCAGAAATTTCTCTAGTATAAACTACCAGAAATTCACAGAGAAATTTAACTTGTATCGTCCCAAGGGGATACCTATATGATCATGTAATCTGTAAAACTTTGTGTTGGTACAAAACAATCATCAAACTCAACAAAACACAAAGCACACAGTAATTTTATCTGCCACTGGAAAATTTCATTGCATGAATTTCAAATTTCAGAACACAATGCCTATATAGTTTTCTCTGATGGTGAAAAATTTCTCTGGATGAAAATTTCTCTGGCTTTGACACATTTCTGAGTTGAAGTGAGTCCAGAGAAATTCTTCCCTGGTCCAGAGAAATTCTCAACTCAGAGAAATTCCAAAAGAGCTTGATTTTGTTTCTTGGTTGTACAATAATTTTTTGAATGCTCTGTCTGCTGTGCACATTTCTTGAAATGACTGATATGAAGCTACCAGAAATTTACAGATAAATTTAACTCATACCTCACCAAAGAAGGTGCCTATATGATCATTCAATCTCTAATGCACTGTGTTAGTACAAAACAATTATCAAATTCAAAAAACACAATCCACACAGTACTTTAGTCTGCCATTGTCAAATTTATGTGGATGAATATGAAGCTTCAAAACACAACACACAGAATTTTCTCTGCCATAGGAAAATTTCTCTGGATGAATTTGACAGGTACTACAAACCCACTGCCTATAGTATATATCAACAAACACACTTTAACTGATATTGAAAAATTTCTCTGGATGAATTTGATTGATATTATTATATACACTGTCCAAAAAATACATTTCACAAAACAAAATACACAAAGTAATCATCAAATGTATTATTCCATCAATAAAATGTATAATCCTCAACTATTTAACAAAGGTTCCTTGCATGTCCTCTTATTATGGTGACCAATACTCTCACAACGACTACACTTAATCACCCTTTTAAACTCTCCAGTAGAAGCAATTCTGTTCTTCTTCGGCCTCCCAGCAGGTCTCTTGCTCAATGGAGGTAAAATCATAGCATCTTCAATGCTACACACAGGTTTTTCAACAGTTGGAACTGGGCCAATCGAAAAGGAGTATGCTTGACGACACATATCAGCATGAAAAAATGGTTCAACAAATGAATTCAAATTCTTTCCACTCCTAAAAATTGTAGCAGCAGCATGTTGACATGGATACCCATTTATTTCCCATTTTCGACATGAACAAGTTCTCAACCCAAGATCAACCATAACCGAAGGAAAACAATGCACTTCAAAGACATTATCAGATGATAAACTCACATTCCATGTCCTCCCGTCCAAAAAAGACTTCTCCAACACACTATCCATACGAGGACACAAAATTTTATTCCATTTACTAGAGAGCAGCCTCCTATCAGACCTCATATTCATGATTTGCAACCGTATCATGTCCACCAAATTTGTTATTGGCAAGTGCCGAGCTTCTCGTATCCATGAATTGAATGACTCAGCAACATTTGAATACATCTCACCAAAACGTTTCCCTGCAAAATATGCATCACTCCAATTTTCATAGGGTAAACTTCTCAAGAAAACACTCACAATGTCTCCTCCCTCACTTTTTAACTCATTTAACTTGAAATGAAATGATGCCTTTGTTGGAGCATATGCACATTCTGAAAACTTGGACACAATCGTCTCCCTAACCAAATTTGTGTTTCCACATGACAACTTATCCCTCAAATTTCTCTTTAGATGTTCCAGACAAAATCCATGAAAGCAGTTAGGGAAAAACCTAGCAATTCCCTCCACAATTCCACAATGTCGATCTAATATGAAACTTATCACCCTTTCTGATCCTAATACTCCATATAAATGTTCAAGAAACCAACACCAATTGTCTTTATTCTCAGCATCAACAACAGCAAAAGCTACAGGAAAAAAACCTACAAAACAAATAGGAACAAGCATATTAGATACACACATGCAGAGAAAAATAGAACAATAAACAACCAGAGAAGTTTGACACTGCCAACATCCAGAGAAAATTCACACATTGGCAACATCCAGAGAAAATTGAATAAGTGACCAGCTACAGAGAAAATTCACACAATCATAATATACAGAGAAAATTCACTTAGTGACCACCTACAAAACAACAGAGAAAAATAGAACAATAAACAACCAGAGAAGTTTGACACTGCCAACATCCAGAGAAAATTCACACATTGGCAACATCCAGAGAAAATTGACTTAGTGACCAGCTACAGAGAAAATTCACACAATGACAACATCCAGAGAAAATTCATACACTGACAAAAATCCATTGAAAATTCTCACAGTGGCCACAACAATAGAAAATCCACACAGTGGCCAAAACCAGAGAAAATTCACATTCACTCAATTCCTACATGTATAGAAAATTCACATACTTAGATAAAAATAGATATATTTATAATTACCTTCATTCCCATCTTTCCCCGTTGCAGCAAACATAACTCCTTTGTATCGTCCTTTCAAAAATGTTCCATCAAGAAAAAGCAATGATCGACAATATTTGAAACCAGCAATGCATGCATGAAAAGCCACAAACACTCTTTTGAAACGCTTGTTATCTTCAAAATCTAACTCAAAACGACTCCCTGGATTGTTCTTCAATGCCTCATCAAAATACCACCGTAATTGATCAAATGACAAACAAGAATCCCCATATGTACTACATTTTGCCTTTTCAACACTCAACCAACCACAGTTATAACTAATTGAGACCCCATACTTGTCTTTCATTTCTTTCACAACATCCACTGGACGAGTTAAAGGTTTTGCACTTACCTCTTCAAGTATCAGCCCAGAAACCAAGTTGGAAGTCATCCTCGAATGTTTACTCGTACGAACCGCCACACCACACATATGTTCATTGTTCAAAGTCCTTATGTAGAAGAACCCATTTGTTTTTTCAACAGAAGCATGTACACGCCACATACATCCCCTTGATTCCTTATATGCACATTCTGCCGTAACCCTCAGCTTGTCATTTTTAACATACGTAAACTGAAAACCAACCTCAATAGCATACTTGCATAAAAAAGTACGGAGCTCAACCACACCACCCTCAAACTTTTGTCCAACACTCGTAATATTATTCCGCCAACTAGCCGACAATAACACCTTTTCTTGGTGAGAACAAAACTTAGAGAGTGAATTCCTTTCAACATCCACCAGCCTATCACACTCACCATCCACAACATCTACCCCATTAGACCCCACTTCATCCTCTTCATCAGAAGTACTACATCTACTAACTGAAACATCAACTATATCAACACCGCGTGCACAAACAACCCTCAACATATTCAGAAAATCAATATTATTTCAAACCATACAATTCGGATGGCCCAAAATAGAATATGAAATACACATAGTCTCAGGTTTCAAATTCTCCCATGTTTTACACAAAATGCCAACCAATTCCTCAAAATTCAATTCGCATGAAACATTAATGACAATAGTATCATTCCCATATTTGCACAGCAACAACACTGCACTGTCCATTGAAACTGAAACAAAAAACAACAAAAAAAATCACAGAAACACTTCACAAGAACAACATAAATGTCCAGAGAAATTTCTAAAAATTATAATTTTCTCTGAACTTAAAATAAAACTCCAAAGACATTTACAAACTGATATTCACCTTTAAGATGATAAAAAACAAAATCACAGAAACTTAATGAATCACAGAGAAATTTACTGCTAACAATTAAACACAATTATAGAAAAAAAAATCACATAGAATACAAGTCCAGAGAAATACTTTTCTCTGAACTACAAACTGAAAGTGAGTAACAAACTTACAATTTTCTCTGAACTACAAATACAAGTATAGAGAAATTTATGAACTTACATTCACTTTCTCATATTCTATCTCCATTACAAACTTCTAATAATATGTCCATATGCACTTATAATTTCCTCTGGACTACACAAACAATAGTGCAGAAAATGAAATTTCTCTGGTTTGAAAAAACATAGAACACAACTTATCATTCATCAGCATGTTGATAAAAAACAGAGCACCAAAAATGAACTCTAAACATCAAAATCACCTACACTGTCAACACTATCTGAAATTGATCAAAAAACAAAGAATGAAAAATTAATTCCAAAAATAAAAATCAACTCTATCAAGCTGGCCTCTCTCTAAACAAAAATCAAAATCCATTTGGAATCTAAATCGAAAACAAACCTAATTCAACTCAACTCAAAAACCTACGCGATCAACACACTGTCAACACTCTTTCAAATTGATTAAAAAACAAATAATAAACAATTAATTCCAAAAATAAAAATCAACTCTATCAAGCTGGCCTCTCTCTACACAAAAATTCAAAACCAAAATCAAAATGCATGTGCTATCTCCATCGAAAACAAACCTGATTCAACTCCACTGAAAATCTACGCGATCAACACACTATCACACCACTGAAATCTCCGACGAAATCTCCAACGAAATCTACACGATCGTAGCAATCTTTCTCGTCAACTCCACTGAAATCTCCGACGAAATCTCCACCATAAAATCTCCACTGAAATCTCCGACGAAAACTCTGACAAAATCTCCACTTCAAATTCGGTTTCCAAAATCTATCAGTTAAGTCAACAATATAATATTCAAACAAATTTATGTTATAAAGGAAGGGTAATTTAGGTACTTTATAACCTAAAATAAATTTAAGGGACCTTAGCCATCAAAACATATTATAAAGGACCTCTCCTCATATCAAAAGTAGAGAAGGGACCTTAGGCCAATTTTTCCTATTTTATTTTATGTATATTTATGTCTTTATACTACCTGTATTAGTTTTCACTTTAACCTTACTATGTCTCGTTTGGGAACATACTATTTTAATAATTTTTTAATTTTTTATAAAAAGATGTGCAAAAAAAATAAAGAGAGTAATGTGACAATTTATAGTGACTTTTAAAATTTTCAGCTAAAATATTTAGTCTCCAAACGACGCCTAAAAGAAAAGTCTGTGTAATTATATCAAAAAATGGGAATTATTGTAGTTTTTTTTCAAATTTTACGAGAAATTGGTATAATTTATTTATTTATTTTTGTTATTGTTATTGTTAAGGTGTGTATTAATAGAATTATCTAATGAGAACTCGGTCTATAAATTCAAATCTCAATTTTATTTGCCAAAGATTCAGGTGTTGAAATACTTTGGGAAATTTTGTTTCCGCCCACCAAATTATCTCTATGTACATCTTTTCTCAATCTACACATTTAGTAATTTGATTTTTATTTATTTATCTCAGTCTATACACTTCACATTCCAAATATACCCTCACCTTCTCTGTGCACATCTTCTTCTTCTATCCTTTCTCACTCCAAAAATCTTAACCCTAACTACACTAACTACCGGCGACGGCGGCAATAATGACATCAACCACCGCCCCTTCCCAGCCTCACAGCCATTCTCACACAGCCCCTCACGCTGCCATTGTTGCAATTGGAACAACGGGTACCTTAGAGCAGAAGTCTGTTGGGAGGTATTCTAGATGGTCCATTTTTTTTATTTTTTTTTTAAAATTTTTTTTGTGATGAATTCAAATACTGTGGAGTGTAGAAATCGAGCGGCAGCCTATCTGTGAACTCAAATTTTCCCATCTGCAACCCCTAGCTACAAACAGAGGCAACTGTAACTTTGTTTTTAAAGCAATCCTTCTGTGTAGTGTAGAGATGAAGGCCATTGAGTAAAAAATCTTGTTCAAAATCAGAGATTGTTTCTAAATTTTTGTTTCTTCAACCTATGAGGATAACAATAAACAAATTTGAATAAAAAGGAGCCGATACTTTAATTCTACCAAGAGACTACATGTAAATAGTTATCCACGTTGCACAGTTTGGTGAGATGGTGGTGGGTGAGATATGTATGAAGAAATTGTGAGATGTGTGAGTGAGATGGTGGTGGATGAGATAGTAATTTTATTAAAGGATAAAATTGTGATTCTGAAAAAATTCATTAAGTGTGTGACGTAGGAAAACTTGGCGTTTGGAAATAGAATTTCCCAAATACTTTGTCTATAAAGACATGGCTAAGCAAAATGACCAAAATACCACTCTATATATAAAACCGTCTCTTTCTCTCTGAAACCAAACCTTAAACATATCTCTCCCCTTTCTCTTTTTCCTTCTTCATCTCCAACACCACCACCTCCCTCGCCGCCGACACCAATGGCGGTGGTGTTTCCGGCAGCATCGTATCGTCGGAGCTCTAGTGATCTAAAGAGAGATTGTGCTTTCTAAAGAGAGAATTTCAAATGAAAACTGGCGGTGATACGAGAGAAGTCAGATGACAAAGATATCTAGACTGGCATACCAGAATAACGCTATGACGACGCTAGAAAAGTCGCCGAAAATGCAGTCGTTCTTTAGTAGTGCGAGCCAACGACGTTGACAACGAGCAAACCGATGCCGATGGCAAAGAACATAAGCGACGCGACAACCTCAACCTCATAGCAATGCTGAAATTGCCAACAATAAAAGATCTAGATATGTAAAGACGACGTAGCAGAGCTTTGATTTACTTCGATCCATCCCGATATGCTTCGATGGTGACGGTGGGAGTCAGAGGTGTGCATCGATCTGGAGTAATACATACTCTACTCTCACTTACGCTTGAAAATCAATGAAGGTACCATCAAACAACATAGCAGAGTTTCAATCTACTTTGATCCATCGCGATATGCTTTGATCGGCGATGGTGGGAGTCGAAGATGTGCTTCGATGTAAAGTAACACAAACTCTACTCTCATTCACGCTTGAAAACCGCTCGGATCCAGATCGATTTATGTATTAGATATATATAAAATCTGTTTTTATTTTTTTTTATTTTTTTTTTAGGTTTTTAATGTTGATGATGATGATAATGATCTGAGATATATATATATATATATATATATTTTATGATAATGGTGATGAAACAGATTGCAACAGATAAGGAGAGTGAGAGAGAGAAAACAAAGATTTGAACAGATATAATTTGATTTGTTTTGGTATTTCAACCGATACAAAAAAATTGAATAAATATTTTTTCAACAGATAGAGAGAAAAGAGAGGTGGAGAGAAAAAACAAATAGAGGCTTCGTTTGGGAAGAAGGGTTGGGGCTATTTTAGTCACAAAAAAACAAAATCCAACTCATAATAATTACATTCTTTCTCTAAAATAAAGTCAAAAAGCCCTTTCCAAACGAGACTTTTTAGCCCTAGGTTAAAATAGCCAAAAAGTCAAAGAGTCAAAAAGCCAACTTACTTTCCAAACGAACCAAGAGAGAGAAAAGACAACTAGATAAAGGAACATATCGAGAGAAAATTTGAAAATAGTATAAATTTGAACAGATAAAAAAATAGATTATAAAAATTCATTAGATACAACAAATTCAACAAATAGGTTAAAAAAATTCAACAAATAAAAAAATTTGAACAAATAGACAAAAAATTTAAACAAATAAAAAATAATTTGAACAGATAGATATAAGTTTAAACAAATAGTTAACAAAAGGGAATTTTTTTTAAGGTCCCTATTAGTAAGATTTTATAGGATAAAGAACATGTAATATTTTCATGGTGGTTGAGGTCTCTCAACATTTTTTCAGAGAAATTTTGATCTAGAGAAATTTTGATTTAGATAAATTTTGATTCAAAGAAATTTTCTCTGGTTTGCTCAATTTTTCTGATTTTCTCTGTGTTTTGAAATTTTTGTGGGTTGAAATTTCTCTGATTTACTCATAATTTTTTTTTATGTTTTGACCAATTTTCTCTAATTTTCTCACAATTTTCTTTATGTTTTGGCCAAATCAAAAAAAAAAAAAAATTAAAACTCAAAGAAAATTGAACTACTCTACTGATTTACGTAAACTAGTGTTGTTACCTAAGCATCATCTCCACAATAATGGCCATATGTTATCATCAATTCAAACCTTAACCTTAAGATGCAAGAATCTCTTTTCTATCTCTCATTCTTCTTCAACCCTTCTTACTGTACCCGAGCTTATATTCACCTCTACAAGTCCTTCGCACCCACAACTGTTGCTAACCTCTGTTCTAGTTTTGACTTCTTGAGCTACGCTATTGATGGAATTGGCAACATTATTACCCTCCAAGTCAACCCCACGTTTACATGGGCCATATCTCCATATCCCACATCGATAGCGGCGCCGATTCCTCCAACAAACTCACCAAAGACCCCATTCTCAATTGCGCCAATATTGCTGCAATTGCCGTTCTCAAGATGCTTAGCGTCCAATCGGTCGACCTCTCCCTCTCCCTTTATGAAGGCTTGCCTTTGGGCAACGGAAAAGGACATAGCAGAGGAGATAAGAACATAACAGAGGAAAGTGAAATGTTTGGTACGAGAAGATAGAAGAGAGAGAATGAGAGAATGTGTGTTATATATGGGTGTAGGTGAGGGTCCTTAGGCTAAAAAAAATTATTGTGAACCTCACCAATTACTAAAAGTTAGAGAGGGATGTTAGACCAATTTTCTCTTAAAAAAATAAACAGATAAATTAAGGGATAAAATTAAAAACAAAATGTCTTCTAAAAAAAAAAACTATTTCATAAAAACTATGACTCTGTTTGGTAGAGTTTTTGAAATTTAGTGTCGTTTTGGCAACAAGTAAAAAACGCCACGTTTTGGCAATAGCTCAGAAACGCCAACCCATGCCCACTGCATTTTCAATCCCATTTGGGAAGACCAAATAAGCAACACCCAAATTTACCAAATTACCCTCTGAAATAATTTAATTAATTAATTTTAAAATCAAAAAATAAGGATATTTTGGTCATTTTAGAGTGATGTGACATTTTTAAAAAATATTAAATCAAAAATAAAAAAAAGTCAACTTTTTACCAACTTTCCAAATCACTTTCAAAAAAGCTAAAAAGCTTGGTAAAAAGCCAAAAGCTAGCTTTTTACTAACTTCCCAAAACACCCCTTAATTCTACCCTTTAATTTGAGTATGTTGTTTGGTTACAGCTTTAGAAAATTAATTTCACACTCACTTTTCAAAACACTTTTCAAAACACACACTTTTCAATATTATATGTCACATCACTTAATTCAAACTCTTTTTAAAACTCTATTTAAAACTCACAACCAAATAAATTTTTTACACTCAAATCATAATTTCAAAACTCACAAATTCAAAATACAACTATATTCTCAAATCATAACTCTAAAATTCTACCAAACGCATCTTATATCTCTCGCCAATAAAAAATATCTATTTAATATCTTATAGGATTGTATTTATCACCAATTTTATTTTATCTAAGTAAAATATCGTGACATTATTATCTTATTTCTATTTTTAAAATTAGTTAAGATATTTATTCGATTGAGAGAATGTAGAGATTCTTTCTTTAAATGTAGAGATTCTTTCTTTAAAACACGCATCGCAGTGGAGGCAAGCACGTTTTACAACCGAATCCCTCATTTAAAGCCTCTTGCGCGCGTTTTCTAACTCCCCCCATTTTCCCGGAAACCTCTTTCTCTCTCTGGAAAAACTCCCATTCTCTCTCTCTCTCTCTCTCTCTCTCTCTCCTCTTCTCCAACTTCCAATCCAATTCTCAAAATCTATCTCCATCCACATCAAACTTCCAACCTTAATATATATTCACATAAATTTAAATCTATAAAATTTCGATTGTGAATCAAAAACCTTCAATTTTTCATGATCTTCTTTCTATACCTGTAACTTCCAACTTTCCATCTTTCTCTCTCTTAATCCAATCCTAATATCACTCTGAATCTTCTCTTCCTCACACTTACAAGAATTTACTGTCCCACTCATGATTCCATGAAGAATCAGATCTCCATAGCTTTATTCGTCATCAATGTCGGAGCCAGAACAACCCTCCAATCCCACGGCGGCGACGCCTGAACGCAACAAGGAATCGCCAGGGACGCCGGCAAGGTTGAAGCTGAGGAAAATTCCTCCAATTCCGGTTCGCAGAAGCAATAGCGAAATGCCAGATGGTAGCGACGACGATGACGATGAATCGAAATACAAAGAAGAAGAGTCTATAATCCATGCTTCGTCTCTCGGTCTCAATCACATTCGGACCTGTTCGGTTTCGCAGCCTTCGCCTCTTCGATTTTTGTCTCCAGTTGGGACTCCTTCAAATCTCGGCGATGATACAAAGAAGGGCAAAGATGGAGCCTATCGTCGCCTCAAATTGTCCATTCCTAATCAGAATGCTACGTCCATGGAACAAGGTCATTTTAATCTCGGTTTCTCATCTCTAATTATACATCTTCCTGTATGCAAGGCATGTATATGTGCAGGGATTGGTACAGAGATATTTTTCCTTTTGAAATGTTAATATTTATATATATTGGTTTTTATTATTGTTTATTTATTGATTTTTTGTTTTTTTTTTTTTTTGTGTTGGATGAATGGTATCAAAATTCACTATTTGGTCTATTTGGGATGAAGCAATCCTCTGAATTTGCTATGCATAATAATTTCATTTGCTTTATGCTGCAAGCCTGCAATTGCTTCATTTTTTGTATATATATATATATATTTAAATTAAGAGCTCTTATTACATGATAGTGCACCGTAGTAGTTACGTGAAGTTTGAATTCTATTGCTTATCTTGCTGGAACCAAGAACTAAGTACACCCCCCCCCCCCCCCCCCCCCCCCCTTTCTCATTTTCTTGGTTGGGTTTAGGTAATTTTGTGTAAATTTGTAGAAAAGTTTCATGTGTCGGTGGAGGACAATCTTTTGATGGTGTATGATAATCATTTGTAGGAAAAAAGTTCCTATGGAGTCAATCCAAATCCTTAAGAACCCTGCCATCACTCAATATGGGGTTGGAGGTAATTAAATTGTCACTAAATAGTGTTTTTTTTCTTTCTTCTTCTTCTTCTTCTTATTTAATTTGTTCATTATTTTTTTACAAGTCAGTTGCGAAATTAGGTAGTTCAGATTAATGGTGTTGTGCTTATTGTAGGGTCATCATGCAGCTTTTGCCAAAGAAATCCAATCCCCACGACTTCGGGCTATACTCCGTGTGACAAGCGGATGTCAAAAGAGAACCCCAGATATCAAGAGTTTCTCCCACGAACTCAATTCCAAAGGAGTGCGGCCATTTCCATTCTGGAAGCCTCGTGCATTTGGGCATATGGAGGTACCCACCCTTCTCTTTAGTTCTTGTCTTTGTTGTAGTCCAATTCACTTCTCTTGACCTTCAACTTTCTTTATAATTTTTTATTTTATTTTTTTAATTGACAAATTGCTTTCTGATCTATCAGTAGATCCACTCGTTTCTGATATATATATGTAATTTTTTTTCCCAGGAGATTATGGTGATGATCAGGGCAAAATTTGACAGATTAAAGGAAGAGGTTAATTCTGACTTAGGTATCTTTGCGGGAGATTTGGTGGGTATACTTGAAAAAACTTCAGACTCACACCCTGAATGGAAAGAGGCATTGGAGGATTTGTTAATTACAGCCAGGCTTTGTTCAAAAATGTCATCAAGTGAATTTTGGTTGAAGTGTGAAGCCATTGTTCAGAATCTAGATGACCAGCGTCAAGAGTTACAAATGGGCACACTCAAACAAGTTTATACACGCCTTTTGTTTATCCTCACTCGGTGCACTCGGCTTGTGCAATTCCAAAAAGAAAGTGGTTATGAAGAAGATCACATTCTGGGACTGCACCAATTTAGTGACCTTGGAGTCTATCCAGAACAAATGTTTGGGCCTCCGCACCAGGACTTCACTAACTCAATGGAGGGCAAGGAGGTGAGTGAAAGGCAGACCAAGAAAGCCTATGGCCAGGACCAGAAACAAGATCAAATAAATCAGAACTTTGGTACTGGAGGTGACACTGGGGAGGTTAGCACTGCCAAAAGTGTTGCTTCATCTGCCAGTAGCTATAAGATGTCATCTTGGAAGAAACTTCCATCTGCAGCTGAAAAGAATCGGAAAGGCCCGGGATCAATTGACACCCCATCTATGGACTTGCATGTTAAGGATGAAACAGCTGGTGTTGATGATTATAGTGAAAATATGGATACCCCTTTGTATGCTCATGAAAATTCAGAGACATCATTGAAAGTACGAAAAGTTACCTTAGGATTTTGGGGTGATCAACACAATATAACCTACGATAATTCGTTGATCTGTCGAATATGTGAGGTTGAAATACCAACCGTACATGTAGAGGAGCATTCTATAATTTGTACAATAGCTGATAGATGTGACTTAAAAGGCTTAACTGTAAATGAACGACTTGAAAGAGTTGCAGAAGCTCTTGAAAGGATACTGCAATCATGGACACCAAAGAGCTCAGATGGTGCAGTAGGAAGTCCAAAGGTTGCAAGCGTGTCAAAGTCAAATATGCATGAAGACTTAGCCGAGTTGTCACCCAAGCGAAACAACTTGTCTGGTCACTGCTCTAAAGAAATGCTTGATTGTGTTCCCATAGCTCATAATGCAATTGTTATGGATGATCTGAGCATTTTGCCCAATATGTCATGTGAACCACTTGCCTTTTTAACACCTGATCCAAGTAAGAAAGCCTTTTCAGCAGGAAACTTAACTCCACGATCACCATTATTAACCCCACGAACAAGCCAGATTGAATTACTATTGAGTGGACGGAGAACAATAGCAGAACATGAAAATTATCAGCAGGTGTGTATTGTGTTAAATTATTTGTCTTGCGTCATTTTAAACACATGTTGCTGTAATTTTTCCAAGGATACGTCTGTTGGTTTGGTACTGATATTTATTTTGATCTCTGATATATTCTTTTCTAATTGTTATATACTTGATCGAACATCCAACTTTGATTGTTGTCAATACATGTTTCTTTCATTTTGCAACCATAGTAGGTTGCTAGCTTTTTAATAATCAATTTCATGCATAGTCTCATTGGAATTTTTTTTTTTCTTCATGTTTTGCATTATCTAAACCTTTCAATTTTATAAAAGATGAGTGCCTGGTATTGTAAAAAGCTTCCAACAAAAATAATAACCAAGTAAAACCTATCGAAAACAAATTTCCAATTGATAAGATTTGCCTTCCATGCTATGAAAGCTATGAAATTTGATGAATATGCTATATGGAAAGCCTGGATTAGAAGGTGTTTGTTATAAGTAATTCCTTTAATTTCTGGATTGGACTAGAAATGTTGGAGAATGGATTTTAGCATACCTGTTTCTGTACCCAAAGTGGAGTTATGTCTATATTCATGCAAGTCATTTTGCCAATCCACTGACTTAATCTACTACTGATAACCCACATATATGGGAATCTCTCTTAGGCCAAGTTTGGGAAGACTAAATAAGTGCACTTTTTGATTTTTTATGAAATATGGGTTGGGTTTGGGTTGGGTTTGAAGTGATGTGTTAGAGAGGTGATGTGACTTAAATAAGATGATGTGATTTAAATAGGATAGTGACTTTTTGACTTTTTGAATTTTTTAAGAGTTGCCAAACTTGGCCTTAATCTAGTACTGATAACGGCATACATGGAATTATCTCCACTGAGAAGATTTTCTTTTATTTTTATAGCAACTATTTGTTGTTACCTTGTAAATATCTCATGGGTGCATTGGGAAAATTAAACTAACCATTTGATATGGCTGCAATTACACTCTCCTCCCCATAGATTTTCATAGAGTATGACAAATCAGTCCTTTGTAACTCAGCCCTCAAAATGCTAGAATCAGGAATGTTGTTGCTATTTTTTCCAATAGTGATATATCAAGAATGTTCTACTCCTGCATTACAGAGATGCCATTTTTTTCTTCTTTTTTATTAATAAATAAATAAATGTTATCCCAAAAACTGTTGTGAAAGAAATGCAAATGTGTCATTGTATATTTTTCAAACAGCATGTGGTACATTTATTGTTTTACCCGTGTCTCGATCCTTCAAGGGAGAAATACGGATTTATCAAAGGTGTGATAAATAACACTAATTCTAATAATGTTATTTTCTACTTGAAACTTCTATCTGATGGATGTATACGTACCATTATTGATTGCTCATGAAATTTTGAATCTTCAACTATGATATGATTGAATGCAGACATATTTACTTGAACTGAATGAATATTTTGCCTACCCTATAGATTTTTACATGATGTGGATGCTTGATATGTTTCTTTTGAATTGTCCTCATCTCTAGTGCCCTAAACACATCAATTAGTCTCCACTCTGACTCGCTCGTTAGATTTCAATCATCTTCTGAGTTACATGTATCGGAACTGAAAATTTTCTCTGCCAATTTTAAAGGATATGCAGTATCAATAACAATGCATTCTACCTTTGGTCTGTTCTTTTCGCTTTTTCAGATGCTATGAACATTTCCTGCACAGTTTGTTTGATAATTTGGTTTGCTCATATGTTGGAATTTTTTCTTTCTGTAAGTTGAGTTGCTAAATGTACCATGGAATGGCAGATAAACAAGCTAGCGGATATTGCTCGATCTGTAGCCACTGTGAACAATAATGACTACAGTGCCTTGGAGTATTTGCTTGACCATCTAGAAGACCTAAAATACGCCATCCAAGACAGGAAAATGGATGGCCTTGTTGTTGAAACCTTTGGAAGACATATAGAGAAACTATTGCAGTGAGTTCAGTAAACTCAAATGCTTCTTGTGTTTTGTACAGAATATGAAAATTATTGCTAATTACTGCTAGATATAATTTTGGTTACCCCCCACAGTGTTGGTTTATTACTTAACATCCAATTACTTCATTTCTGAATTTCATCTAAATGTTCCAAACTTTACAGGGAAAAATATGTACATCTTTGTGGGCAGATAGAAGATGATAAAATAGAATCATCAAATACCATAGCTGATGAAGACTATGTGGAAGATGATACAATTTGTAGTTTGCGTGCAAGCCCTGCCAATCCATCTAAGGATCGAACATCTATAGAAGATTTTGAAATAATAAAACCAATCAGCAGAGGCGCATTTGGACGAGTTTTCCTGGCCAGGAAAAGGGCAACTGGAGACTTATTTGCTATAAAGGTAAAAACCCATACACTCCTGGAATGGATGGATCATTAGGAATATTAAATCATTCATCCTTGTAATGGATTTGTATTTATACTGTGAAAACAAAGTGGTTTTAGTGGTTTCCTTCTAGTTTTGAGAGAAAATTTATTTGTTTCATCCCTCAATCAGTTCTTGCTGTCGGAGGATTGACCGGAGCATTGAAAATAGTCAGTTTGAGTTATGGGGAGGAGAGTTTGTCTTGTTATCAGTCTCAACTATTATATGCAATGTGTGTATGGCATATTATTATTATTATTTGTTTACAGCTATATTCGATTTTATCCTGGAAATAACTCATTCCTTATTGAAATTTCTGCAGGTTTTAAAAAAGGCTGATATGATTTGTAAAAACGCAGTGGAAAGCATATTGGCTGAGCGTGATATCTTGATATCTGTTCGCAATCCTTTTGTGGTGAGCAGCCCCCATAATTTTTCATTCAATGAATTAAAACACTGTATGTGGAGTTATTTCTGATCTTTGTACTTTGATGATGAACAGGTCCGATTTTTCTACTCTTTCACTTGTAGGGAAAATCTTTATTTGGTAATGGAGTACTTAAATGGGGGGGATCTTTACTCTTTACTGAGAAATCTAGGATGCTTAGATGAAGACATGGCACGTGTATATATTGCAGAACTTGTAAGGAATTTTGTTGTGACCTTAGTTTAACTTAGATATGCTATGCCTACTATCTTTCTTTTTAGTTTCCCTTTCTGTCACTCTACAAGTATCTTGAATAACTGTATGTATAGTTTGATCTATTATTTTCAGGTTCTTGCACTGGAGTATTTGCATTCGTTAAGCGTCATTCATAGAGACTTGAAGCCTGACAACTTGTTGATCGGTCCAGATGGTCACATCAAGGTCAATATTTTTTTAGTTCTATTTTTACGGTTTACCTAACCCAGTCATTTCTGTGTGTATGGGAGAGAATATTTGCAGTATATAGTTTGTTGGCATATACCATCAAATATCATTAACTTATACTGTATCTGAGCAGCTTCATAGGCAATATAGCTTCACTCACTGTAGGAGAAGATAATAGAGTGATTTGGAGAAAAATATCTCTCCTCAGATCCAAAGAAACCCTGAACTTGTGAAACTTCTATTATCCTCTCTTCTTTTCCTTTTTTCTTTTCTCAATCTTAAATAAGGAACCAAATCATGTGGCAGTTATTCAATCTGATATTTCAAGTTCAACTGAAGAGATAATCCTTCTTAAGAAGCAGCAATATTTTTTTTTGGAGAAGTTTGTGTTTTTTTTTTTTTGTTCACATGATTTTTTTTTTTTTTTTGGTATTAATTTCAACCTAGAGTATGTGATGGTGCTTTTTTATTTTTCTTTTATTTTGGTTGTTAAGAGAGATAATGCTCTCGACATGTTTGACAATATGAGCAATTCTGATGGGATTTACATTTGTTTCACAAAATACAGGGGAGGCTTTCTTTTTCAATAGGAGCTTTTTTAGTTATTTTTTCACCCGTCTTGTTGACATTATTTCATTTATTAACTTTAACTCAGAGTACATGATTGTTTGGTTGAAAGAAATAAGGCTCTCTTTGCATGTTTGACAACATGAGCAGGCTCTGATAGAGTTTTGATGCAGACGAGGGCCAAAGATTGTGTTTCTCAACTATGTTACCTGGACTTGGGTATGAGTATCGGATATGGGTGCATGTCCAAGTGTTAGACCTTCATAAACTTAGATCTTAGGATGTTAGAATATGTATCCAAAATAGGATGTACTCGTTATGGACACTTATATATTACTTACTATATAATATTCTTAGATAAGATGTTATAAATTATGTAAAAATGTACTTGAATTTAAATAGGATTTAGGAAAAGTATGGAATTTTATCTATCATCCATGTTAGAGGTTATAAATGTTTATTTTCTAGAAAATATGAGTTTCTTATCCTTCAAAAATTGTAAAAAGTTAGGATCTAAGTGTCAAAATTGGGTATGTGTGTTAGACACATATTCCACACCCTCACCATTATCATATCCGGTGTACTTTGGGGGAAATAAAATAGTCCATGTAACATAGTTTCTCAGTACACATGATATGGGAGAGGCCATCTTCTTCACTTGTTTCTTTTCTTTTCTTTTTTCAGAAACGAATGCTAATGTCTCGTGTACTTTGTATATTTTAACACTGGTTGCTGGGGAGAAGGCCTAGAGAACTTTCTGTACATAGGGGCTTACATAGAGCCTACTCTTTCTTTAGTGGGTCTTTCCATGGACCACTTGTATGGTTAGTTTGATGAATTTTTATATGCTATCGAGTGAATATGAGAAGAAGAAACTATAATTTACAGAGTTTGTTATGCCTTAAATTGCTGTTGAACACTTGTTCTTTCACCCTTTGTAGGTGTAGTAAATGCTGAAATGAATCAATCATAATGTCAATCTGTCATGCACCTCAGCTGGGAGTTTTACCCTTCCTCTATGACTCCATAGTGCTCTAGTATGTAGTGCAATATTAAGCGATTTCTGAAATGGCTTTGAAATGGTCCTTCATATTTAGTTTTTATCAAATAGAATTTATCACGAGGATTCTGAGTCAACTCCTTATAGACCTTGTGCTTGCTTGAGCTGAAGTGTAAGGATGGTGAGCCTGGTTATGGTTCTTTTTGATGTCCACTCTGCAAATCATTGTGCACATCAAGTTTTAACTTTTGGGCTACCAATATCAAATTAAACTTAAATCTTGCTTCCTCTTGCTGACCCATTTTTTAGGCTTCATTGTTCAGTTCTACTGTATTTTTGTGTGCTACCATGGTAATTGATAGATTACTTGTCACTTCTCACAATTCTAATCCCTTCCGTTACAGTTGACAGATTTTGGGCTCTCCAAGGTAGGTCTCATCAGCAGCACAGATGACTTTTCTGGTCCACCAGTCAGCAGTACTACTCTTCTTGGGGATGACGAACCAAAAACTGCGGCACAATCATCAACAAAAAGAGAACAGCGCCAAAAGCAATCAGTTGTTGGCACCCCAGACTATTTGGCACCTGAGATACTTCTTGGCATGGGACATGGTTCGACATTTATTTATTGATGACTGGTATTACATGCACTGTGAGGTAGTATCCTTTTTAGTTCCCATTTTTTTACCTTTGCATGCTATTCTTCTTGTAGGTGTGACAGCAGATTGGTGGTCTGTGGGTGTTATTCTATATGAGCTAGTTGTAGGAATTCCTCCTTTTAATGCAGAACATCCTCAGGTAGGACATCCGGACTTGACAGTGCCCAAACTCTTGCCTGTGAACACTCTCATGAGAATTTTACTTTTTCCTAACCCTTTGCTTTCTGCATCAAAATATTGTGAACAAGATGTAGCAATGTGGAGACATTTTTGCTTTAGTAATTGTCAATTCATATAACTAAATTCCATTAATTTATTTCATTCTGAGATTTTCTTAATGGATTGCGCCCCCAAAACAGTCATCCAACAAACAACATCATTGTTAGGCATTTTTGTGTATTTTTTGCCAACTTCGGTGACCTGACAATTGGGTACATCCCGGCTGTTTGAGTTAAAAATGAGGTGAACAATGTGGTGTTTCATCTCTATATTCTTATCTTGGTTGTACTATTACTTGCATAAGTTGCTTGAAGAATTAGATATCTATTAGAAGTTGAGGCCTTAAAATTTTCTTTTCCCCCCTTTGAGTCACTTTGCCTCTTAGTTTTTATTTTTCCTCAGGTAGTTATTGTAATATTTTGCAATATGATTTGTTTTAGTCACTAATCCACTAAAATTAGTTAAGGACTCATACCTGATGCTATTGTTTGGATATTCAATACCCTTTGGCACCAACTTGAAAAGCTGGGAAGCTAGTTCATTAATTTACACTCATAACATGTGAAAATAGTGGAGCACATAAAACATAATAGGGAAGATCATGTTTCTAAGCTATTGATTAGAGCTAGCAGCATCTATTATAGGATAAGAAGCACGGACACTTCAAAGAAGGAGATGTGTCCCTGTTGGACACTGACACTCCTCGGACACTCTCAAACACATGTCCGATACTCTTTTTTCCGTGTCCTTTATTCAAAATAAAAATCTTAATTTCGGACATGTGTATGACATTCATTTTGTGATGTTGTCTGTCACTTCTTGGCCAAGTCTGTCACTAAATTTAAACATAAGAACAACAATTCTTGAACATTTTATCACATGTGATTTTCAGAGTATGAGAATATAAATATCTTATATTCTTAAAAAATGTAATTATCATGGTAATCCTATAGAAGTTTGACATAAAATTAAATGAAAAATGTAAAAGATGCATAAGTGTATTAGTAGATGACTAAGGAGGGGTTGGCAAATATCACAATTATACATGCTTGTTATAGTCTAATAATTCATGTAAGAGAATTAGATACAAGATTTAATTAGTATAAAGTAATAATTTAATTTTGTATAGATTATATGAACATGTATAACTATAATATAATATATTCCTAGACAATATAATATCAGGAGATAATTGTTTCTGACGTGTTTGAACTGTGTCCATGTCCTACTGTTTTGGAATTTTCCATGTTGACGTGTCCGTGTCGTGTCTTATCCGTGTCCTGTGTCCATGCATATGGTTCATATTTGTAAAATCAAGAAACCTATTTTATCAATTTGACACATTTGCAATTTTCAATTTTTGGGAATTCCTTTGAGCTTTTGTTGCTACCAGAAGGAAATTAAGTCTTTGCCAAGTTTGAAAACAATGGCCCCTTTTGTGATATGCACATGGTGGACTCTTTACCATGTACACTAAACTGAAGAAATGGCGAGTATGTTTGTTATGTCCAAATGAAATAAGCAATATAAGTTGTTGTTGTGTGTCTTTTCACACAATACTTGTAACTGATTGTTATCCCCTGATATTTTCTCTTTCTTTGTGTTGAAAATCTTCTTTTTGGAATGCATTTATGAATTCATCATCAGAAAGGATCAAGTTTGTCAAAAAGCTGTACTGAGTATATCACCTGATGTTCTTTTAATACCAATTTATTGTGTTAAAGCTATTTGTGTTCCATTTCTAACTTCCAGCAGCACATAATGGGTCTGTGTGAAGTTATCATGATGTGGGATGTGAACTGTAGCAAGCTAAAATAGTAGAGCCCATAGCAGTACCTTTTGTTTTGTTTGTTTGTATTTTTTTGGATATCTTCTTAATTATCCTGCCAACTACAGTTTTTCTTATGCTTGTATTAGTTCTTGGTCATCTCTCAAACCTGTTGGAAAGAACAACAATGAATAATATGCATACATAAATGTTTGTATATATATTTATTTTGATGTCCGACTACTTGAATGAAAATTGTTGAGCCTGATATGGGTATAAGTTTTTGGTTGTCTAATTTTGTTGACAATGGCATACAGGTTAAATATCTTTACTGATGGGTCATGTTTTGTTGCAGCAAATTTTTGATAACATCATTAACAGAGACATACCCTGGCCCAAAATACCAGATGAAATGAGCTACGAAGCATATGACTTAATTGACAAGTAAGTTTGCAAGAAAATTATGGATGGTTTCTGGATATTGTTATGATATGTATGCAATTTTCAGTAATCAGTGACCTATTTATGCAAGTTCTCTTGTTTGACCAGACTTGGGGAAAGAATTGCAAGTGACATTCTCATAGGTAGAAACGGCCTTGAATTGGCTAGTCACCAGTTTAACACAAGGGTTTGTTTTAAATGAAGTTTTGTTGTCAATACCTGTCATGACTTGTGAGGATAGATTTAGAAAAGCATTGTTCTGAACTTAGTTTGAGTGAAGTTTTATGCAACTGTCTCCATGTAGTTTGGAAAGGTCATGGTGAGGTTGTTGGCATTGACCTTATGAAGCACAAATAAATAATTAAATAAATAAATAAATAAATGGAGAAAACCAGGACATCTTGGAGTGAGATCGATAACAAAATGAAAATATGAAATTGTAGAAATTTAATGTATAAAGAGAAATGATTGTATTATTGTTTGTTGTATGTTATTAATTACAAATGGTGAGGGGCTCCTTATATGGGAGATGTAGTGGAGTAGGTGGTAGTAGGTGGTAGTGGTAGTGGTAGGTGTGTAGTAGGTGGTAGTAGGTGGTGGTAGGTGTAGTAGGTGGAGTAGGTGATGGTAGGTTTTAACAGCCCCCCGCAAACTCAAGGGGGATAGGAACTAACCAACTTGAGTTTGGAGAGAGTAACAAAACAAGAAAATAATCTGAAAAATAAAAAATGGATAGGAGACACTGTATGGTCGTGTCAGACCGTTGTAGAAGACTGTATGGTTATGGCAGACCGATGTAGACGACAGTTTATGGGGTCATGTCGGACCGTTGTAGCAGACAATGTTGTGACAGTTGTTGTGACAGTTTACGGAGTCTTGCTGGACCCTTGTAGAAACTAACCGGAATCAATGTCGGGACAGTTTACAGAGTCTTGTCGGACCCATGAAGGAGCTAACCGGAATCAATGTCGGGACAGTTTACAGAGTCTTGTCGGACCCATGAAGGAGCTAACCGGAATCAATGTCGGGACAGTTTACAGAGTCTTGTCGGACCCTTAAAAAGTCGCACCCTCAAAAGGTGTGCCCAATCTTTCAAAAGGCGTGCCATCAAAAGGCGTGTCCACTTTGTCAAAAGATGTGTCATGAAAAGGCGTGCCAGTTTGTCGGGCGGCAAAAGGCGCGCGATACGCGTGGCTGCCTCGGCTATTTAACCAAGACGAAGGCTGAGGCTGAGGCATACCATTCTGAAACCTCTGAAACCAACCCTTCGCTGAAAAAACTCTGCCTCTGCGGAGAGAGAAACTGTGGAATACTTTGTTGCCATTCTGTCACCAACCCTTCCGAACATTACCAGTCTGAAATTGCTATTTCGCTGAAACACTTAGCAACCCAAAAACATGGCCTCTTCTTCCCGTCCAGCTACCCAGAACCTGCTCACGCTCTTTCCAGAACTGAACGAGCCCACAAGAGAAATAACTGGTGCGGTGGCCAGTGAACCTCAACCAAACACCTCTGGTTTTGCTCCATTGAACTTTCCGATGCGGTCGGTGGAGCAAAAAATGGCGGTGCAAACTGATATTGAGGCTAATCAGTATACTCTGAAGTCATGCGTGGAAACCATGACGGCGGTCACAAATTTGTCGAACCGGCTGCAGAGTAGGACAAATGAGGTGCAGCATTTAAATTCCCAGCTGGCTCTGCTCCAACGCATGTATAAGGATGCGCGAGCAGAGATCAGTGTGCTAAAGGCAGAAAATAAGGAACTGAAGCGGAAGGCCACCGTGATGTTCCGATTTGGAGGGCCGCCATATGCTGCAGTGGAGGAGCAGGGAGTAGTGATCATGCCCAGTGGAGTGGGAAATATGGAGACAACACCGGCAAGGGCTGCCCAGGACGGAGGCAAAAAGAAGAGACCTGCAGTAGAGTAGAGGAGAAAAAATTCCGCCTGTGGATGAGGTTGTTGTGTTTTTTTTTTTATTTTTTTTTATTTTATTATTATTATTATTATTTTTTTTTATTTTATTTTTTTGCTGATGTAAAAGTGTGACCGGGGTTGATCCCCTGATATGAATAAAATGACAAGGTTGTGGAATGTTGTTGGTGTTATTTGGTGGTGTTGTTTTGTTGAATAAGAAAAATAAAATAAAAGAAAACAATGGATAAAGAAAAGAGAGAAAAAAATATATATATATATATTGGTGGATGGGTGATAAGAAAAAACAGCGGTGTTTTTTGATTGGATTTGATTTGATTTATTATTATTATTATTATTATTATTTTTTTTTTTTTAGTTTATTTTATTGTATTTATTTTATTTTATTTTATTTTTGTTATTTTTTTTTTATTTTATTTTTTATTTTTTGGTGGAATATAAAAAAAAATAATAAGTAGAGAATGGATGTCGTGCATGTGAGTGGATGGGGCAGTGTGTTGAGTGTATGGGGCAGAGAATGGAATAAATTAAGAAAAAGGATGGACATGATTAAAGGGAGTATGGGGGAGAGAAAAAAGGGACCAGAGAGAGAGAGAGGGAGTGGGTGGAGTGCATGTGTATCTGTGGAGTGCATGTGTAGCTGTCGTGTTTTTTTTTTTTTTTTTTTTTATCCCAAACCCGAGAGAGTGTTATTAGAGAGAGAAGAGAGAGAAGATGTGCTTCAGTGCCCTGATCTTTTAAAAGAAAACCCAATTGATGATTTGGGTAGACTTGCTCTTCAAGAATAGTCTTCTTTCCCTGACCTATGTTCATTAGAGAAGCCCATAGGGTGGTCATATTTGCTCTTTTACGTGTTCAATGTGCCATCCTGTGGTCCACCTCTGCACCGGCCTGCAAACCCCCAGGTTCCAATAATGTTTTGAGTTCAGCCATTTTTTTAACTTTGAAGCATACAAAGAGTTCTGTACAGATTGATAACTAAAGGAACTTGCAATTCATATACCATCTTGAATTTTTAAATAAATATAACTATGTGAAATAATTAAACTTAGGACTCTTTTATCCAAGTTCATATTTCCATATTCTTTGAAGTTCTTAATGTTTCTGCTTGTCTAAAGCTTTTCTACCACAATGGTTAAGTGTTGGCTTGACGTCTGTAGCGGAAGGGTAGTTTTTGGGATTCGATTTCTATCTTTGCCAGAAATTAAAGGAGAAATTAGTCCCAGCTTTGGTATATTACTACCACTGTTTCTAGGTAACAGTTTTCTTTAGGTCGAGCTAAAGTTCATTGAACGCTAGGTTCTTAAGATCTTGCAGACATAGAAACTGTGAATTATTTCATTGCTGATTGTGTACCAGTTATGTGGTTTTATATTCTAGCAGTGGAGAATCAAGGATCCACAGACACCAAAAACTGGTAGCCACATGAAAGTACTCATTGTTGGTTTTTGGCTCATTGTCTACCCCCACATTGATTTGATTTTGATGTATTCTATTTACTATTGGACTAGGATTTGTGGGAAGACTTATTTGACTAGGTTTTAGGTGTTTCCTTGTCAGTTCTAGATTGGATTGCAAGGAAACCAAATCAATTTGGTAACTAAAGTCCCATTCTTTCTATGTTCGGATTTGAATACTTCGGTAGGACTTTTCTACCATAAATATAGGGTTATTTCTCTCATATTTGTATGTCGAAATACATCTTGGGTTTTGGTGAAAGATTGAGAGACACACTATCGTAGCTCTTTGAGCACTCATTTGATATTGAAAACTTTAGCTTGTGGGATTGCCCGTAGACGTAGGCTCTGCCGAACCACGTAATAGATGGTGCCTTATGTGATTGTCACTCTCTCTCCATTCTCTATATTTGTTTGTGTTCTTGTTTTCAATATTCATAACCACCATCAACTTTGGTGTGATTGAATTTATAGGGGCTCTCCGCACAACACTCATTTAGGTCCCTCTTTTCTCAAGGTGGCGGCTAGGAAGTCCTTATAAATTGTTATTATTTTTTCTTTATTTCAGGTTGCTAAATGACAATGCAGTTCAAAGATTAGGTGCAACAGGGGCCACAGAGGTGAACAAATTTTTTTTTACTTTAGTGAGGCATATTTGCAGGCAATAACAACTTAGCAAAACTGGAAATTATTTTTCCAGGTAAAGCGGCACCCTTTTTTTAAACATATCAACTGGGACACACTTGCAAGGCAGAAGGTTATTTCCTTTTTAATCTTTAACTTTGACAGAGAGCAATCAATTGTTAATGAATTTTGCTTACTTACTAAGTTCACTTATTATGTGCAGGCAATGTTCATACCCTCTGCCGAACCAAATGACACTAGTTATTTTACAAGCCGCCACATTTGGAGTGCAAAAGACGACAATGTTGGTGGATGTAGTGACTTTGATGACATGACTGAAACGTGCAGTATTTCATGCAGCAGTGGTTCGTACAGCAACACACAAGATGAAGATGTAAGTATACTCTTTTTATTTTTGACAACATGTGAATTTCTCCGCACATTACTTACTGTTAGTGGATCAGAGCACAATCCAAATATCATCTAAGATAAGCAGCTCCTTTCACAGATTACAAAAATCCAAATCTGATTGCTCTGATTACAAACAAATACATATGGATATGGGTTTAATAGTATGATTTGGAGATTGGAAACGAAAAAAACATTTGGTTTTCAAACTCAAAAACTCTCTGAATTTTTGGTTTTCATGTTAATTTTTTATTTACTTTTTGGATGTATCTAATCTAAACGTACTTCAAAATTAAAATATTTGTGAAGAAATCTAAAAAAAGTAAACTAAAAACAAAGAAAACCAAAAAAGGCAACACATGTTTTTTTGTCTTTAGTGATTTTTTTCTTCAGATTTCTTCACAAATATTTTACTATTTAGGTGCGTGAAAAAGTTTTTAAGAAAATTTGACTAGAAAATGGAAAAAGTTTACGACAAAAAAATACAAAAACGAAAAGAACTCAAAAGCAGTTTTCAAAAACTAAACCAAACATAAGCTCTACCAGAACACCTGGACTTAGTAGCCTATCCAATTAGGATCTCAAGCCAACAAAATCTGATGCAATATGATTCTGTACTCATTATTTTTCTTTACAGTATGAAATTGTTATTTGTTTGCATACGTCTAATCAACCATCTTAAGTTTCTAATCATTGTGTCTTGAAATAGGGGGACGAATGCGGACATTTGGCAGAATTTAGTGCACCAACCCTTAACGTGAAGTACTCGTTCAGTAATTTCTCATTTAAGGTGAGACTCGCTTCTAGGCCTTGATATTCACTTTTAAAATTGGGAAACCTTTAGTTACTGCACAGAAATGAATTCATTTGATCCTGTTTGCTTCATTTTCATTTCATCATGGTTTAAACAAATGAATTATTCTTAAAACTTAGTTTTCACCTTCAAAATAGAAAACAGAGTAGAATGGTTTTATTTCTCTGTCGTGCCCAAATATGTCCTGTGAAATACAATATTGAGTTATTTTCCTTTTCCCTCAGCACTTGTCTCATCTGGCTTCCATCAACTACGATATGGTTTTAAAGAATGCCAAGGAACAACCAGATGCCTCCAAACAGTCCACTCCACGATAAATTCATGGTTGCTTCAGCAGATATATGCTTTTACTCCCCCAAGCACATATTATCAGTATCCTATTTTGGTTTTGACGAAAGTCAGGACGAAAGACAGGTGAGTCGTACATATCCTTAAGGTGAGTCGTACATATCCTAAAGGTGCATAGAGCTATACGCGCATGTATATTAACTCAGTTTTGAAAGTGAAATGATAAGTTGGTGTGATAGTTCTGCTCTTCTTATCTATTTCCTCTTCCATACAAAGAAAGCCAATTTATTAGAATGGCATACATGTATATTTGACATGTGGGTACATATTTATTTTACTTTAACCACATATCTTTTTGTACATAAACACGATCTTGCAATAGGAATTTTTTTTGGTTTTTTGTTAGTGACATTTCATCAATGTGTAGGAGCTCATAAACTGTAATTTTATGGTGTAATCTTATAAGTCTGTCTTGGAGAAGTTGTGTTGTTTCTGTTATGTAGCTATATTTGTTTTTCATGGAAAATTCTTGAGGCCCTATTCAAAGTGGCACAAGAGAAATGATGCTATGTGAAACAAAATCCCATATTGACTGGGTATAAAAGTAGACTGTAGTATACAAGTGAGGGAACACTCTACTTCAATAACAAGTTTTTGTAGTTAGAGTTTTGCTCCACCGTTTAATAATTACTCAATTACTCGAAAACATATCAAAGTTTTGATTGGGGTTCATGTATGCATTATACACTAGTATAGAAAGACAGTTTTGCAATTATTAAAAATGGTACAAGTATTTCTTTGATATATTCTATAATGCAGTCATTCATGTAATATGAGAAACTAGCTCAAAACAGACACGATCTTATTTATAATTAGGAATGTATTGAAACATGAATATGTGAATTTTAATACAGAATATCTCGTGGTAGCAAAGCCATAAACTTTGCATGCCATTTCATAGTTTCCACAGGAGCACAGTTGGCCTCTCTTGTGCAAGAATGAGACCTAATTGATGAAGGTTCGATTAATCATCTCTTCAAAGATATGGTTTCATGGAAACCTTTTCCGAGAAAGAATATGCCTCGTTTGGCAAAAAGTCACTAAAAAAGTTAAAAAGTCAGCAAATATCCAAAAGTCAAAATGGGAAAGACTATATGCACCTTGTAACTAAAGAAGAAAATATTTAAAAAAAAAAAAACATAATTTCATACTTCGAATCATAACTTAAAAAAAAAAGTCATAACCAAATACATGAGGTATAATCAAAGATCTCATGAGTCATAATAATAAAATTAGCCATAACTAAAGAAGAAAATTGCATAATTATGGTGAATATAGTACATCTCTTTTAAGGGGTGCGTATAGTAGAATTTTTCAATAAAAAATTCTTTTTTATTCATTTTACTTTTTGCACATATTTTCATAAAAAGTCAAAGTCATTTCAAACATCATGATTTTTTTCATATCATATTTTAGCCCAAAAAAAAAATACTGTTTCTAAACGAGATTTAGCAAGGGTTCATTGGGCTTTTTTGGCTCAATGAGCCATAAAAGACAGAATAGGCTCATGAGTCACAACAGACAAAACATCTCATTCAACCTCATAATCATTACACTCTTCTCTCACAAAAAAATTAAAAAAGCAAAAAAGCCAAAAGCCCTTCCCAAACTAAGCTTTTGAGCCCAGGCTCATATAGTTAAAAAAGTCAAAAAGTCAAAAAGCCAACCCACTTCCCAAACGGAGGCTAAAATGACTTTAGGATTTCTTCTTTGATTTGTTTTATAATAACAATTACTAGTAGAAAACAGTTTTTGCATGGGAATTATTTGCAACGAGTCAATTGCAAATGTTCAGTCGCAAATGTTCTGGTGCCTACGCTATATCATAATACATAAATTAGTGCGCTAAAAAACAAAACAAAAATTTCAACTGTCTATGTGGTCTGGAGATTATTTAACAAAAATGTTAGTCATATTTTAAAATAAAAAACATAGTTACTTCAATAGTTTGAAATGCCTTTTTAATGGATTAATCAATGAGTAATGATTCATCCCCCTTTCTCCCCACCCCCTTTGACCCCCTCTCTCTCTCATTGGTTACCTTTTCTTTTTCTTTTTCTTTTTTTTCCTGCTCCTCCAATCACCCCCTGCCACGTGACAAAGGGGGTGAGGGGTGACCCCCAAAATGGGGTCCCAAACATTATTCTTAACGAATTCAAGGTTATTTAGAGCATTTCCAATGATTTTTTTTTTCCCCATCAAATTTGAGTAAAAAAAAGACCATTTTCTCAATCTGATATTAGCTGCTTTAATGGTTGTCATCAAAGACAGGTGTCGACCAGCAGGTCAACCGGCCGGTCGACCAGTAAGGCAAAAAAAATATTTTTTTTTTTCTTTTTGAACTTGTTTGAACCTACTTATTTGAACTGTTTGAACCTTTTTCCGGTCGACCGGACGACTGGTGGGCTCACTTGCAACGTTACAGCACAGTGAATTGGTGAAGGCTCACGCAGATTCTCAGTTTGGTGAAAAATTTACTCCATTCTCAGTTTAATATCAGTTTGGTGAAACCATTGGAACAAAAAAAGTGACTTTTTTCATCAAATTCAAATTTGATATTGAATCTGATGCAACGTTGGAAATGGTCTTAGGACTTAAAAAACAATTGGTGGTAGGGGCGGGGCCACGCTGGGCTAGGGGGGTCACGTACCCCCGAGTTTTGGGTATTTTTTTTTTTTTTCAAAACATAAAGAAAATATATTAAATAAAAAAATTATAAAAATATTATTTAAAGTGAAATGTTAATGGCATTTTTAAAATTATAAATTTTGATTGAAAATAAAGAGGCTATAATAAGTCATATTATTATCTATAAAAATTTCAATATATGGTGATGTCTATCATTATTGACATGTAAACATAATTAATTTCAATGAAGATATAGAATTTATTGGATTGTTAGTTACATTTGACATGTGGAGTTTATCCTTCATGTGTTTCTTTCCATTCATAACTAAAATGATTACTATATAAATTATAATCAAGCAACAAATCTTCAATTATAAAAAAAAAAAAAAAAAAAAATTACAATATGTCATAACTAATATCAGAATGAGTCATAACTAACGATTACTTGACATATAGTCATAACTAAAATAACAACCACAAGAAGTTATAACTAAATTATATCTGACACCATAATGTGTTATTACTAAAGACCATAAAAATCATAATTGCGACATATGATAGACACTTTTTTTGCAGTATGTTTTATAGAATTTCTCTACTAAAATATATCATTTCTGTGTCAATGTATCTTCTTTTTTAATTTTCTAATCCACCTATAAAATAGTTACTCCCCAAAATTTATATAAAATTTAATCTCAAATCCTTTAATTTAAAATTCACATTTATCCAAATGAACTCTTAACATTTAAGTTTAGTAATATCTCATTGTTGTTTATTATGAAAAAAAATTAATCAGTGTGTTTGGTTTGAGTTTTTTTAATTAAGTTTTTTGAAAATTGAGTTTTTTGATTTTCGTGTTTTTTTTTTGTTTTTAGTGAATATTTTTAAAATTTTAAACATTTTTTTTACTTTTTTAGATGCACCTTACTTAGATGTATCTAAAAAGTAAAAAATTTGTGAAAAAATATTTTAAAAAATTAATAAATACATAAAAATATAAAAAATGTATTGAACTCTCGTATTTTTTTGTATTTTTGATATATAGTGAATTTTTAAAAGATTTTTTTCACAATTTTTTTTACTTTTTAGGTATATTTATGTAGGTATGTCTAAAAAGTAAAAAAAAAAAAATTGTTAAAATATTAAAAAAATCAGTAAAAACAAAAAAACACAAAAAATAATAAAGTAGAATTTTCTTTAAAATATTTTTTATAAAATAAAACCAAATTATCATTATTTTGTGTCCCTTCTATACTGAATTCCTAGCTACGCCACTAATTGGTGGCATTCAAAGTTATTTTGTAGACGCCGTGAAAAAAAGTTATTTTTTTAACTATATCATATCATTTTAATGGTTCCCACATTATTTGTCACAATCAACTACTATATAAATTTTTGACCATTGAATCTATTTTTTAATAAAAAGGTATTACATTCTTTTAATTTTACATTTTTAATATCTAATGACGTGACTCACTTTCGAGTGAAGCGATGTCCACATTTTGAAAAAAGTTGATCGATTGTTTGGACAAACTTGCATGTTTAAAAAGCACCTAATCGTACTGTTGATTTGGACAGAAAAGTAACCAACAATGATTCATCCCATTAAAAACATCACCACTAATAGTACTAATGCATTAAAAAAATAATAATAATAAAAAAAAACACAACTTCAAGATCAAAACATCACATCATTTATGGCGAGACCCACTGCAACCTAATTAGTGGGAGCAAGCATTTTTCGAAAAGTAACATTTTCATGTGGACATGTGAATGTACCCTCTAAGATACGAGGGCATCTAAACGTGACATTCCTATTCCGTTAACTCTTTTTGGTACATCAGAATAGAAAACAACAAAGAAAAGAAGTGCCTGAGATGTCCCTGCCCAACCATGTCAATTGTCACTTTGACTTCTAATAATATTACACATGTAATATTACTAGTTAATAATAAATTACCATGTAGCATAACATACTACTCAACTAGCATGTGTAATAATTATTGAATTCTTAGTTGTATTTGAATAGTAAAATTTTAAACAAAGTACTATTTTAGTTGATTCAAAATTGTAGAATATTTAAGTTTAGATGGAATTAAAATATATTTTCTAAATAAAAAATCTACAATTTTAAATCAATCATATAGACTATGTTTTTGTTTAGATGTTTGGAAAGGGAGATTGAATTGTTAATTCAGGAATCCTAAAAATAAAATTATGTTTTCTGTTTGAGAAGTGGGTTAGCTTTTTGACTTTTTTAGTTATTTTAACCTGGGCTAAAAAACTTGGTTTGAGAATGACTTTTTAGCTTTTTAGCTTTTTTGACTTTTTTTGTGAGAGAAGAGTGCAATGATTATGGGTTGAATGTGATGTTTTGTTTGTTGTGGCTAAAATAGCCTATTTTGTCTTTTGTGGCTAAAATAACCCCAAATCTCCTTGCTAAATGGAAAGATGAGACCAACAATCTATGGAACAAATGAAACCCAAATTTCGGATTGTTAATCCAATTTGGTCACTTTGTTTGGTTTGAAATTTTGAAAATAATTTGTTTGAAATTTTAATTCGTATTTTGTATTTTTAGTAAAATTTTAAAATATTTTAATCACTTTTTTTTGGATAAATTACAAATATACCCCTGAGGTTTGCTTAAAATATGAATTGCCCCCTGTGATTTGGAAAATTACAAATACCTCATCGTCAGAATTTTTTATTTAACAGAATTAATTGAAAAAGTGAAAATTTTAATTGTTCACCTATACAATAATAAAATTACCTTAATTATTAATTGAAATAAAAATTTAACATTATTAAAAACTGTTAATTAATTTGATGATTTATTAATAAAATGACCTATTTGTTATGAAATTGGAAACCTTTGGGAGCATAATGTAATTTCTAGAACCACAGGAGATAATTTATAATTTAAGTAAACCTCAGGGGTGTGTTTGTAATATATCATTTTTTTTTTTTAGCCTTTTAGATCCAATTAATCTTGATATACTTAAAAAGCATAAAGTTTATACAAATTTTTTTTTTAAACAAATTCATTTGAATACAACAAAATATGAAAATATACTGAATTTTCATTTTTTTTTTGTATTTTTTGTATGTGGTAATTTTTTTTGGTTAAATTTTGTAAATATTTTACTTTTTAAGTGTATTTAGATTAGCTATATTTAAAAAATAAAAAAATTACATAAAATAATTAAAAAAATCACTCAAAATAAAAATTAAAAAAAACACGAAAAATAAAAAAAAAAACTCAGGCTCCGTTTGGTGGAGTTTTCAAAATCTAGTTCCACACTCACTTTTGAGTGTGGTGTTTGTTTAGGGTTTTCAAATCATAATTCTACACTCATTTCTCAAAACTCAATTCAAAACATAATCATTACTTTTCAAAACTCATAATCAAACACATAATTCAAAACTCTTTTCAAAACTCCATTCAAATCAATATTTTAAAAATATTTTAATTTTGTTAAGATTTTAAATATTTTAATATTTAAATATGTTACGATTTTTTTAATTTTTTAATTTTTTTAATTTTTTGAATATTTTTAAATATTACGATTTTAATTTTTTAAATTTTAAAATATTTTATAAAAATAAATTCAAACTCTATTTTATAAAAATATTTTTAAATATTTTAATTTTTTTGTTATGTATTTGGTTACGATTTGAGTGTAGAGTTGTGAAAGTAGTATGGAGTTTCGAGTTATGTGTTTGGTTATGAGTTTTAAAAATAATTTTTTAATTGAGTTTTGTTTTATGTGTTTGGTTACGATTTAGTGTAGAGTTGTTTTTAAATTTAAAATATTAAAATTTTAAATTATTTTAATTTTTTAAATATTTAAATTATTTAAATTTTTACGATTTAAAATTTTTGAATATTTATTTTCATTTTTTACTTATTAAATTTTTTAGATTATTTAAATTATTTAAATATTTATGATTTAAATTTTTTGAATATTTATTTTGAAAAAAAATTATTTCCTTTGTAGTATTTTCAATTAAAAAATTGATTAATGTTATTTTATGTTAATAATAAAATTTTTTAATTGAATTTTAAAAAGAGTTTGGTTATGAGTGTTGATCAAAATTTTCAATAATGTGAAAGTAATGTGTTTTGTTATGAGTTATAACAATTTGAATTAAGTTTTGAAAACTCTTTTCAAAACTCATAACCAAACAAATTTTCTTACTTCACATGTCAAATCAAACTTTCAAAACTCAATTCTACACTCAATTCCACACTCAATTCAACACTTTATTCAAAAATTATAACCAAACAAATTTTTTACACTCAAATCATAATTCTAAAACACACAAACTCAAAATACAACTCATATTCTCAAATCATAGTTACAAAGCTCTACCAAACGGAGCTTCAGTTTTTCTAAAAAAATAAAGTTAAACCAAACAAGTTGAGTTGAAAATATTTTACTGTTCTCATGTTATAAAAATAACGAAATCCTCTTTTTATATAATAAGAATTTTTATATAATTTTATAGATTTAATTATAACCATCACAATGAGCAAGGATCCTCTAGAGTGATTTTTCCCTAAAGTTTCCTAAAGTGCTACAGTGTATGGTTGAGATTTACTGGCAAGTCACATCAATTTTTCTGATGTGACTTGCCAATAAATCTCAACCATACACTATAGCACTTTAAGAAACTTTAGGGAAATTTCACTCTAGAGGATCCTTGGTGCATCAGAATAGTGTAAAATAAATTTTTGTATATAATGATGTGAATCATTGTAAATCTTTTATTTAAAAACAAAATACCATTGAAAATGTATTTATTTACAATAATGACATTGTTACATTATTCTTATCAAGTTTTTTATATGAATTTTTTTTTATGTTTAGAATTTTCTATTTATCTTATATCTTCAACGTAATATCATCATATTAGTAATTCCATCATTTAATTTTACAATATTTATTATCACCTCCTACTTAATTTCACAAACAAACATAGCCATGGTATTTAGGGCTTGTTTGAGAATTGGTTATTATGACTTTTTGACTTTTTATGATAGTTAGTTTTTTTGACCTTTTATGAAAAATATGCATAAAAATAAGAAATTTTTAGTGAAAAGCCCCTCTCGTTAGGCCTTTTTTGTGTGAAGACCACGTAATAAAATATTGGTTTCAAAAGTCCCTCAAATAAAAAAATATGATGAAAAGACTGAAATACCCTTCCATATAAATGGGCAAATATCAAATGATGGATCTGTTTGTCTTCCTCACTCTGTTTCATCACTTGAACTCATTGCTCTGAAAACAAATAATATAAGTACATAATAACAAAGTAAAATTTTACTGTCATTGTATCAAAAAAAAAAAAAAAAAACATAACACATAACACATAACACCAGAGTAAAATTTTACTCTTATTTTATCAAACAAAAACACAGCAAATATCAGAGTAAAATTTTACTCTCATTTTATCAAACAAAACAGAGCACATACCAGAGTAAAATTTACTCTCATTTTGTCAAACAAAATCGTAGCACATATTAGAGTAAAATTTTACTTTCATTCTGTTAAACAAAAAACAGAGGACATACCAGAGAAAAAAAATAGAGAAATAGAAAAATAGAGAGAGCACATATATTGCCTTAGATCTAGTTCAAACCATGGTAAGGTTTTACTATCTGAAAAACAAAGCATGATGAGGAGACAAAGAGAAAAAGAGGAAGAGGATATAGATCTGAGATGATAAATCTCAAACCTCAGGTCGTCAATCTCAGATCTGAGGTCTTGGACACTAAGGATAACGATGGTGGTTGCCCGTGGCACAATGGCATCAAATGGCGCTGGTGGTTGAGATGGTGGTGGTGAAACAGTAGTGGCGATGGCGATGGCGATGGCGATGGCGGTGACGGTGGCAGTGGCGGTGGCGGTGACGATGACGATGACGATGACGATGACGAACAGCGTTGGTGGTTGAGACAGTGTTGGTGGAGACGGTGGAGGTAATGGAAATGATAGTAGTCGTAGTAGTCGTGGTAGTAAAGATGGTAATGGTGGTAGTGGTGTAGACGGTAGTGGTGGTGGTAGAGAGAGCTCTTAGAAAAAGATAGAGAAAGAAAGAGCTGAGAGAAAGATGACAAACTAATGGTGAGAAAAAGGAGAAAGATAGAGAGTGTGAATGTGAAGGGGTAAATTTGTCACATAAAATATAAATTTGAAAATTTTTGTCTTTCTTACAAGATTTCTTTATTTTGGAGAAGTTTATGAGCCAAAAAATTATAGCTTGTCATTTTCAAGAAAAACAGGCTCTATGAAGGAGTTATGGCCAAAAATCCCTAGAAATAAAGAAAATGATGTGACAACTTAAAATGATTGACAAATTACACTAACGGTTTGTAGACAGCCCATTTTTTACTGCTCTTAAGACTTAGATGCCTCATGGTGAACACTTAATGATGAAGAGTTACGCTATACAATCGTTCAAATTCTTTAGCAAAAAGCTTCAGTTTTGAGCTTCTAATCCTAACCTTACACCCCATTTTGACCAAAACTATTTTAGAGTTTAAAACCATCTTTTTCAAAGTATTTTTCCAAATGTTTTTACAATGTTTCGAAGCTCGCATTTCATTTAAAATATTGTACTTTTCTGTAAACCGAGTAAGGACAAAGTTAAAATAAATGGAAGGGAGGTGAACTCTTTGAAAAATATTTAAAAACATCTTATTTATAGGTTTGGAGTTGAAGGAATAGGAGCGGATGGGAAAAAAACTAATTTAGGAAAAGGTTGAGCATCAAACCGTTAAGAAAGAAATGAGTAGCCTTTACTAAATTAGGAATATCTCTTTATACACTTAGAATTTAGATATAAGGCCATCACCATTGGAAATTAGACTTCTGGGGCTTCAATTTAGACTCAAGAATCACCTAAAATCGAGTCCGGATGAAGGAGATATGCCCATTTGAAGTAGGGCTTGAAAGTAATTTTTTCGGACTGCCCGGCCACTTTTTGTAGCTGGTCGTACAAGTAATTGGCCGGTTGGCTAGGTGTCCTGGCAAGAAGATATTTACAGCCAGTTGTTCCCTCGCATGTGTATGCCTTGCATCAGCTGTCTCTATATAGATATTTATGGTAGAAGAAGCCGTTTTTCTATAAACACAAGCCTACCCCTCTTGATTTTAGGTTAGAAAAAATTGTTAAGAGTCAAAACTTGTAAAACACTCTACCTCTCTATCTTTCAATATACATACACTATGCATACACTTCCTAAACCAAAAATTTGAGGCCCCTTGCTGAGGTTCTTGAGCTGAAATCTCAGCCCTTGAGAGTGAGGGCCTTGTGGTTTGTGAACAAAGGAGTAACTCCTCTTCAAGAGGTATAACTTTGACCATCTTTACACTACTTCTTCCCTCTATTTTATTGTTGTTTTCATACTATTTTTAGCCTATTTTGGTGGGTTGAAACTTGTGATTTAAAGCTACCAAAGGTGGGGGAGGTTAACCACCCTTTTTTGAACTTTATTCCATAACTTTTATTCTTATGTTTCCCACTTCTTTCTCAACTTTTGGCCACTGATTTTCAGAATTTTCAAAGGCTAAAACATGTGGTTTTGAGGTCTAAAAAGTGGAGGGTTGCTTACTAGTTACAATTCTCTCCCATTTTGCTTACTTTTTCTAGCATTTTCAGACTAATTTCAGCATTGTGTTTGGTGTTTTTAGGACTGTTTTGGTGTGTTTATTTCATTTATGCTTTGCACAATATGCTTGTATTGTTGTAAGTCCTCATAGATTTGTGGTTTAGACTTTAGACACCAACCTATTTGAGTTGATAACTTATATTTCATACTTTTCATACATGTACTCACACTCATAATAATCATCTCTTCAACCTCTCTCTTTTCTTGATTTAAGAGTTGTTTCAAACAATTGTTATTTAAGGCATGCGAAAGAGACCTTCCATGCTTAATGGTTTAATCTCTTCGGAGGTTCATTACCAAGGCATGACATCTTTCTCATGCCAAGAATAATTTCTTATTTGACACTTCCCTTTTTTAGTAAACATAACTCTCATTTTTGGACTAAAATGATTAAAGAATGAAAAGGTAATAAAAATGGCTAATAAAATTGGACTAAAAGAGGCACAAGATAATAAAATTGAGTTGGGTTCAATTGGACGTTATATTGAACCCATTGAATCTTGAGTTATTTTATACTTTTTAGCGATGATAATGGCTCAATAATCAATGTCTACCACTTCCCTTGAGGTAACTCCATGATAAGGAGGATGTTTTGTTGGTCTTTTATCTTCATTCATTGAGTCTTTATCCCATCGATCCCTAGATCATCATGCAACAACCTTGCGACGATTGATGATTTGTGGACCGATTCTACTCTATCCTTGATCAATTTCATGATAGAGAGAGGCAGAGAGAACAAACATTTCCTGGAAAACACTCTGTTTTGCTCTGTTTCCATTCTGTTGCAGCAGGGCATTACTAAAATTAGTGGCCGACCGGCCACTACTTGAATCCGGTCGACCACTTTCTTTGGCCGGTCAACCACCTTTTGTTGAGCAAACAGTGGCATTTTTCTTGTAAAATAGAGCAAGAGCTGAGGCAAAAAAAGAATTATTTTCTGACTGGGGACATAACAGAATCAGGTAGTAGAACAAAGGTGTTTCCGAGAGGATGTTCTCAGTTGCATGCGTGGTTCTTTGACTCCTATTCGAATTAATTAACTTAAATAGCTCTTAGATTAGCATGCTGTAATCAATTAGTTAAATTTCCTTGAGTTTGTAATAGCTAGTTAACCTTTTTAATTGTTCTTAGGTTAATTAGTGTGTTGTAATTAATTTAATTCAAATTTGTAATAATTAGTTAGTGTAGTTAATTCATTTATTTGGTGTTATAATAATTAGCTAGTTAGGACATTTATTTGGACTCTCTTGCGTGATGACAAACTTGTAATATTATGTATGTCTTCCAACTCCTATTTCTTTCTCCCTTTTATTTATCCGCTTATCAAGGTTAGCATCATGTTTTCCTTAGCATTTTCCATCACTTGTATCCATTTGTTTTGCACGCATAAGGATTCGGCTCATCATTCTAATCAATGTCAATTTCAAAATTCCTTACTTGAATACGTGGTATTGTACATCTTGAACTGACTCACATGCCATGCTAGTAGTCGAGCCTATTAATTACATGATTGTATGTGTTGCATTAGTCATGTTGCATTATTTAGGATCATGTATTTTTTCTAATTATTTTCTTTCTTTTGACTCGCCTCGGATATTTGGGGTAAGCATTTTTTGCTTTAGCATATTGCATACGTGCGATTGTTGCCATAATAAGCATATTCACTATGAGGCTAAGTGCTTATTTGATATACCTGTGTGAATGCTTGTGGATAAAGGCTTTTTCACTTAAGTTGGGATAATTTTATTAATGTACATATGAGTTCACTTTTTTAAGTGACGCATATTCAAAACAATTTTCAAATAAACATGAAATCAAAGCGTTCTAAATTTTGTGAATTAGTCTATACTTGTGTGCCTCACATAGTAAAGATAGCATAATAAATCGGAACAAAAGCATATTGTAGACACTCCATTTTTGACCGACCTTAAGACTCAGATGTCATCGTCTGTGCACTCGGTGATTGTGCATGTTTGTGCACGTTTTGAGTTTTCGGAGCCTTCGGCTGAGCGCCTTGTCTCGGGACCTCTTAACTTTCTCCTCTTGGCCTGGTTTTTGGACCACGCCTTGCTACCCTTGCCTAGAGGGAAACAAAGGCCTGTAGGCCACTTTTTGTAGCCGTAGGCTACCTTTCCCTCTTGTAGGCCACTTGTAGTGGCCCGTAGACTAGTTTTCGGGGCTTCCGGCTGAGTGCCTTGTCCTGCGGACCCTTGTCTTTCTTCCTTTTTGGTTTGTTTTTGAACCAAACCTTGTTACCCTTTGCCTGGAGGGTAGAACAGGGGCGTAGACCAGTTTCCCCCCCTATAGACCACTTTTCTTCCCTGTAGACCACTTTTGGTGGTCAGTCAGCTAGAGTGGGTGGTCGGTCGACTAGCCTAAGTGGTCTACAGCCTGCCACCACTTTCTCCTCTCTTTGTAGACCCTTTTTCTCCCTTTCCAGCCAGTTTTTTCCCTTGCTGACCACCTGACGTGGTCGGTCGACTAAGGGGGGTCGGTTGACCACTTTAAGTGGTCTACGGCCTTTTTTCTGCTTTTGCAGATATTTTTGGTGCCTGCTGTTAGGCACAGAATGCATCCTCCCTACACGTGTAGGGAGGGATTCAAGCAAGCTTTGGCTTGCATATTCTATATAAGGGGAGCTCTCTCCCCCTTCCAAGAGGTTCAAATTTTGCTGAGAGCAAAATATCATTCTCTCTCTAGATTTCCCTCTCTTTCTCTCTCTCTCTCTCTCTCTCTCTCTCTCTATTGTGCTTAGAAGTGTATTTTCTTTGCATTTTTGTACACAACCCTCTTAGCCAAAGACCCTACCTTGGAGCTGAGGTTGCTTGAGGTCTTGTAGGAGCTTCAAAAGTTGGTTTTTTGGCTCAAAGTGGTGCTGTTGTTGCTGTGCTTCAAGGGTGAGTCCCATATCCTCTTTAAAGCTTTATTTTCATTGCTTATTTGGCCATCCTTGCATGCTATTTTTGGCTTAGTTTTCAACTGAAAAAAGTTCTGTTTTGAAGTGTTTAAAATGGTTGTTTAAGGCTTTGTTTGAGTTGGGGGTGGTTTACCCCCTTTGGTGGCTTGTTTTGCCTTGTTTTGTGCCATCTTTTAAGGCCTTTGAGACCATCTCTTTTTGGCCCTCTCACCACTAAAACTCAGAGGAATTTTAGTGGTGGAAAAGTGATTTTGAGGTCCCAAATGGGTAGGGGTGGTCCTGTAGTTCGGACTCGATTTTGTTTGCGGTTCTTAATCTGAACCAAAGAGTCCAAATCCGGCAAATCGTTTTGAGAAATAGATTTTTGAAAAGAAGTGCCAAACATGGACTGCTTTGCCAGATACAGAGTCGCCACCTAAATATTTTATTTTGGGGAATTTAGGAAACCCTGACTCGGTGCCAAAGGCCACGTGTCCGTCATCACCAAAGTTGCCTCGGCTCGGGAACTTGGGTACGATTGGGGAAGGTCAGCTATGAGCACCCCCTCTCGCCCGATCCGAAGATCGGCCTCTACTAACCATGATATCCGTTTTTGAAAACATTATGTGTTCTTATTCTAATTATTAGCCTAGAATTACTATGTTATGCGCACAGCAAACACGTATAGACTAGATTGCCTAATTTTGGAAATAAGCATTGCATATCCGTTTGTCTTGAAAAACACTTTGGAATTTGCTACTCGCAAGTAGGCTAAAATACGGATTTCAACGAATTTTTCCAACTCAGACAATCCAACCTTCACCCACAGGCATCCAAACAGTTCATCACATAAGCATCTAGCCATATGGTAAGCATGCTGTCATGATAGCATTCACACGCATGCGATATGCTAAAGCATAAATGCTTACCGAGTACTCCGAGCCAAAACAAAAACTAGTTAATAATCATATGCATGATCCTAGTTCATGTTAAGATGGCTAATGCAACACATGCAAGATGCAACTAAGATAGGCTCGGCTAATCTACAATGACATGTGAAATGCTACAACTAACACGTATTCAATTTGGAATTGAAATACAAATGCCGTTAGAATGATGCGCCGAGCCCGGTGCATGCAAGACAAATGTATGAATGCACGCATGCATAAGGTATGCTAATTTAAATATGCCCTAGTCTACCATCATAAGCGGGTAAATAAAAGGGAAGAAAGACGTGGGGTTGAAAGACATACACACACTCACGCACACTTATTACACAATTGCCCTCACTCGGAGGGTCCAAATAAATATTACAGTCCGAATAAATAATACTAAATTAATTATTACAAAATTTCTAATCTAATTAACAAGTTAAATGCAAAGAGAAGATGGCCGCAGCCTCCGCCTCGGGATGCGCGAATGATGCATGCTCGGTCCATTTTGTCCGGAAACCCGTACCATGCCACTGCTGCCTCTGTTAATGCTGTCCTGCTCCTCTGAAAATTGCCAAAGTCTCAGGGTATCTTCAATGAGCACTGCATAACACCACCGGCTAAGTGAAATGACCACCGGCCATGGAAAACTTCCACCGGCTGATTTCAAGTCTATCGGCCACCAATCCACGGCCGGTCGGCATTCTAAAGTGTCGGTCGGCAAAAACTTCTTGCAGAAGCTGGTTTTTGACAGCAACAGGGGACAGGTAGTGCATGGCATAGAATTTCAAGCACATGTAAGCATGGTCATGTTCCCTATCATGTATTGAACTCAGGGGAGCATGGTCCTTGATCCTTGGGCCATCAATTGGGCATGATAGCCTAAGGGACCAAACTTGCCATTTAATGTAAAATGCATGCAACACACAAATGAGGACCAAGACCCTATCATGTCAAAGTCAAGGGCCTCGATGACCGAGGGTTGAGATATGTTTCATCACTTGTAGTATGAACACCTCTCACCCTCACACTAGGTTTGACACCCCAAACCAAGCAATGCAATGCATGTTGTGCAAACATGGCTCAAAAATGCAACAAGAAGCTAAGATGCAAAACATGTCAAATGTGATGCAATGCAAACTATCATGCAAACAACATGGTAATGCCACTAGCATGCAACACTTCAAGCAATACTACAATGCACACTAGATAGGCAAGTATGTAAAGAGGTGGGTATACAACAATGCACAAACCATAAGGATACCACAACATGCAATGTCATGAGCATACTACAAGATGCAAATATATGATACATGGACTTACACTAAGATGGAGGACCCTCAGCCACACCCTAAAACAGTGGCCAAAAGTGATGGAATGATGGGAAAATACTCATGCAAACTTGCATACCAAAGAGCATAAGGCTAAGGCCTAAAAGAAGCCTTCTACCACAACTATCATAACCACACATGGTATGAATAAAACATCCAAAAAAAAAAAAAAAAACAGAGTTTTAATGCATTAAAACACGCCCCAAAACACTCATGAATGGCAACCCAAGTGACTTAAACATACAAGCATGCACAATGCCCATTTCAAGGCACAAGATTACAACACCTCAAAGCATAAAAAGATGATAAATGCTGTCATACAAGCATGATATAGGGACTGAAATAGCATGAGAGGTGACTCCAAATCATTTAAACAACCTAACCAAAGCATGCTAATGACTCATTTGCTCAAGGCCAAAGTTCTATGATGCAAAGGAGCTATGCAAAACACGACGAACATGACAAAAATAGTGGCTAACAGACCTAAAGCATGACAAATCATGACTAAAAGCTTCAATAAGCTAAGACAAATCATGAAGATATACTAGGCTAAACACATGGCACATTTCTAGGCAAGATAAGAAATTACAAAGCAAGTACAAGATGCATGCTAAGGGCTACAAATCCGACCAAAGATAGAGATATAATATGACTAATAGGCACCCAAAAACCTCTGAGATGGGACCAAAAACAACCAAGTATGCATGTTGCCCTTTTAAGCCAAAACAAAGGTAAAAGAAGGACAAAGGGGAGAGGGGTGTCCCTCCCCTACACAAGACTTCAAAATCACTCCATCACCACTGAAAATCAGACCAACACAACAAAGTAAACAAAACTTAAAGAAAAGGGCACCAAAATAGGCCAAAAGAGGCCTAAGGGGAGGAGTTCGACCCCCAATGCCAAAACACCCTTAATGAAAGATGTCAAGCACGAAAATACAAGACTTTTTCATGTTATACACAAAGCCTAAATCAGCATGCAAGACAGGTAGAAAACTAGTGCAAGATTGGGGAAACTAAAGCAAATGTCTCACCCTTGAAGAAACCTTGAAGAACATATGATCCAGCCACTCCTTACTGATCAAAATCAGTCCAAAACCTCAACAAACAACCCTCAATGCCTCTCAATCTCGGGGCAATGTGTAATGGTGTGTGTGTTAGTGCAAAAGTAAGGTCAAAATACACTTTTAGGCTTCCAAACACACCATAAGGATGAGAGAGAGGGAGATATAGAGAGAGAGGATGATATATCAGATATATAGATATAGAAGCTCTGGTTTTTATGATCAAAAAACTCTAACCCCTAACAATGGAAAAAGAGAGGTGCTTAAATAGGCAAAGGGCCATGACTTAAGCTTCTTAAGGAAGCTAAATGAAAGGGGCAAAGGGTGCAAAGGAGTCTTGGCTTCTTGAAGAAGCTAATACAGCTGGCCAAGCTTGGCCAAAGGGTTCAAGCTTCTAGAAGGAAAGGGGGTTCAAAGGTTCACACCAGCCAAAAACTGCACGGGGAGGAGTGATGGTGCATTCCAGCTGGCACAGCTGGCATGCACCATGCCTCAAGGGTGCAAAGAAGTCACACCAGCCAGCAAAAGAGGTCGCCGGCAGAATAAAGTGCCGGCCGGCCAAATATAGTGCCGACCGGCCATTGATTTTAAGAAACCATGGCCGGTGGCACCCATAAACAGCCGGTGATGCTAGGGGAAGGCCGGTGGAATGTGGGGATAGCCAACAAGCCATTCCCCGCCTTCAAGGCAAAAACACAAGTGTTTGGTGCCAAAACCAAACACAGAACAGTCGAGTCGAGAGATCTTGAGGCAAGGCGCGCAGCCAAGACTTTCGGGAACTCGGGACGAACACAAGCACGGATGATCACCGAGTGTTCCAACGGTGACGTCCAAGTCTTAAGGACGGTCAAAAATGGGGTGTCTACAGGTCCCCCCCTCCTCTTCTCTTGTTTGCATGTGTTGATGGCCCTCCAAAGGAGCATGTGTTTCTACTTCTTAGAGGCTTTGTTTAGGCTCATTTTTGTGACTTTTCAGACCTTCCATAACTCTTTTTTTGGTTGTCTTGGGCACCTCTTGCATGCTTCTTATACTAGTAGTGTAATCCTACTTGTAGCATTGCAAAGTAGCATGTCTTTGTGCTTTGAATTTGCTTAGTTCAAGCATGTTTTTAGCCATTATTTGACATGTCATAACTCTGATTTGTGTTGGTTTGGTTGCCTCTTACATTCTCCTTGCATTTGTAGTGCAATTTTGCTCATTAGCCTTGCATGGTTGGTGTTTTGGCCTTTCATTCTAGCATGCGTATGCTTCACTCCAGCATGTTTTTGGCTCTAATTTAGCATGCTTTAGGTTTGATTTGAATGGTTTTGTTCATGTGGCTTATGCTTTGAATAGATATAGTGTAGTTGGTCTTGCTAGCCTTGAGTTTTGGGGCCTTTAGCATGCCATACTTGTGTTGTTTGCATGATATGTCATCATTTGGTATGCAATTTCAGTGCCTACATCTCTGCCATACTCTCTTGTTTATCACTTCTTCATTGTGCTTGAGAGGTGTGCTTAATGCCTAGCTTGCTAGCTGATGCATGAGCATGTTGTTGTAACTTTTGGTGTTTCATTTTCAGCATGATTGTACCATTGTTGTGGTATAAGGTAGGTTTAACCATTTGAGATTGATGATGCATGCTTCATGTGTAATATACTTCACTTGCCTTGATGCCTTAGCTCCTAAACATGCCATGCATGCATTGCTTGTATGATAGAGCCTTGTGCATGCCACTCTAGCATTGATAGATAAGCATGTTGTTTGCATGTGTGTTGCATTGCATTGTGTTTGGATCAGACGTTAATCCAAACATGAGAAACGAGGGGCGTTTCATACTTACAGTGATGAAACGCGCCTCATTTCTTAGTCGCCGACCCACTTGATCAAGCATAATAGAGGTGGAGGCCCTTGTGTGTTATTTGTGCATTCATTGACATTGACTTGTGCAAACTTGGCTTCTCGGCCATTGTGCATTGCGATGCTCGGTTGGAGACCCGAGAGTTGAGTACCGCACTCCCTTGAGCTTGAGAAATGATAGAGAGGGTGGTTGTACGCACATATCTTGCAAATACACTGTTATACCCCTTGTTGTTCTCTGTTGCAGCAAAACTGGAGCTTGGCAAATTAACTAGTCGGCCGACCAGTAGGGGTGGTCGACCGACCACTTTTTCTGGTCTACAACTAGTTTTTCTAGTCTACAAGTGGTCTACAGCCCCCTTTTCTGGTCGGCAGCCCATCAGGAGGTCCCCATGTTGGAGCAGAAGCAATTTGGAAGTCATTGCACTTCTTAGAGATCAAATCAAATGCAAACAGAGGCAATTCTGGGCATAGTAATGGATTTCCGAGCGAGGCGATCGAGCATGCATGCACCCCTCGCCCCGAGGACCTCTTTTAACTGCTTTACTTAGCTACTTTACTTAGTTAGCTAGTTTGTCGATTTTGTACTTAATTAGTTAACGTGCTTAACTAATCGATTTGTGTTGCAATAACTAGTTAGTTAACTAGAATAGCTAATTGGTTTCGGCTTGTAATAATTAGTCTAATTAGTTTAATTAGATTAGTTAGCTCAGCTTAGCCTAGAATAGCTTAGCTTATTCATTCGGACCCTCCGTCGAGAGTGAAAATGTTGTAATAAGTGTACGTGTGTGTGTGAATGTCTTCCAACCTCACGTCTTTCTCCCTTTTATTTACCCGCTTTCAGTGGTTAGATTATGGCACATTTCAATTAGCATACTTATGCTTTGCTTGCGTGCATCATTCATTCGTCTTGCATGCACCGGGCTCAGCGTATCATTCAAACTGCATTGTATTTCAATACACTTTCTTGAATACGTGTTTCAAAGCATGTTATCAAGTGTTGCATTCATATGCCATCTTAGCTAGCCGAGCCTATTTTAGTTGCATTTTTGCATGTGTTGCATTAGGCGTTGTTGATATAGCTAGGATCATGCATTGATTACTAACTAGCTTCTTTTTTGGCTTGGAGTACACTATAAGTGTTTATGCTTTAGCATCCTTACATGCGCGTGAGTGTTGCCATAATAACATGCTTGCCATGAGGCTATGTGCTTACGAATTTAAATGCATAAATGCCTGTGGATGAAGGTTTGATTGCCTGAATTGGAACAACTGGATGATTGTGAGTTTTAAGTCCACTTGAAGTGGCAAAATCATGTTTTTTTAAACCCACTTGAGGGTGGCAAATCCGCACTTTAGCCTACTTGCGAGTGACACTTTCAAACCACTTTTAAAAACAAACATGAGTTGTTTTGTTTCAATCCGCGTGATTAAGTCTATACTTGTATGCTGCGCGCATCACATAGTAAATTAGATTAATAATCGGAATAAGAACACATGTGTTTTCAAAAACAACATATCATGTTAATAGAGGCCGATCTTTGATCGGGCGAGCAGGGGTGCTCATTTCATGACCTTCCCCCTTCGTACCCAAGTTCCCGAGCCGAGGCAACTTTGGTGATGACGGACACGCGGCCTTAGGCACGAGTCAGGGTTTCCTAAATTTCCCCAAAACAAAATATTTAGGTGGCGACTCTGAAATTTGGCAAAGCAGCCCATGTTTGGCGTTTTTTGATTAAAATCGATTTGCCGGATTTGGACTCTTTGGTGATTTATCAGTCATACATTGCACTTTGTGAGATTAGATTCAGAACCGTGACAAGAGTTCGAACTATAGTAGCTAGAACTATAATTCGCGCCCTCTCCGAAAGGGGGGCGCGTAGAGCGAGTTCGGGCAGTCTACACATATACTGTACATAAGAATCCTATCATGATTAGTAGAGGCCGATTTTTGATTGGGTGAGTGGGGTGCTCAATTCATGACTTTCTCCTCTCATATCTAAGTTTCCGAGCTGAGACACTTTGGTAATGATGAACAAGTGGCCTTTGGCATGAGTCACGGGTTTCCTAAATTTTTCAAAAATATTTAGGTGGCGACTCTGAAATCTGGCAATGCCGTCCATTTTTGGCATTTTTGATTGAAAATCGATTTTCCAAAAGGTTTGAAGGATTTGGACTCTTTTGCGTTTTCTGTTTTACATTGTACTTGTGAAATTAGATTCAGAACCATGGGAGTCCGAATTGTAAGGCTATCGTTTCTGAGGAGACTAAACCCTTCAGAGGAGAACGAAAAGCAAGCTACACGGTCTCTATAGTTTGAGGCTTGTGTCATTTTGGTCTCTGACTTTTCAATTGTGACATTTGACATTGAATTTTGAATCTTGTTTCAAATAAAGACAATTAAAGATATCATTAGTCAGTTTCAAGGACAAAATCGTTAATTTGATAAAATATAAACTAATTTGACAAAAATAAATGTCAAAAAAATATTTTTGAATTTTAAAAAATTATTTCTACCCATCAAAGATAAAATTATATAAAATTGATAAATCGTTTATACATTTATTTTTTTTTTTTTTACCAAATTAATTTTTATTATGTGTTTGGATGATGATCATGTAATGAATAATTGTCTTTATTTTCATTAAATTAGCTTCTATTGACTATTTTTCTAAAACTCAAATATGACCACAACTTTGATATCATTATTAAATCAATTCATTAAATCAAAAAATTCGAACTAAAAACATTTCATATATTAAATATATTGATTACACAGTAAAAGCCTAACAAACTATACATTACATGATTATCATCCAAATACATAATAAAAATTAATTTGGTAAAATAAATAAATAAATAATGCATAAAAGATTTATCAATTTTACATAATTTTATCTTTGGTGGATAGAAATAATTTTTAAAAAATCAAAAATATTTTTTTAACATTTATTTTTATCAAATTAGTTTATATATTATCAAATTGACGACTTTACCGTTTTTAATTGTCTTTATTTGGAACAATATTCAAAATTCAAGATTAAATGAGTCATAATTGAAAAGTCAACGAGTAAAATGACATGAGTCCCAAATTATAAGGACGGTTAATATAATTCGCCTTAAAATGATTTTTTATTTTTTTATTTTTTTGACTATTTTCTCTTATCCCCCCCCCCAAAAAAAAACTATTTTTTATGAATAAAAAAATTAATATAAAATTTAACTTTTTTTAACTATGATAAACTACTTTGGTATTTTTTTGAGCTTTTGCTTTTTTTTTTTGAGTGCTGCTATTAGCACTTGTCAAAATTCTTCGGACCCCCCATTTTATAATTTTTTTTATTACAATTATACCCTAAAGTAAAATTACATTAAAAGACATTATAAAATGGAACACCCACCTATCAATAATAACTAATACTCTATAATATTGGACACCCACCCACACCCCACCCCCACCCCCACCCCCAACTCCAACTCCAACTCCAACTATACGTATTCCATGTTTGTAAACCCTCAACCTATTATTTTTCATAACCAATTAATATAAACCCTAAATCTATTATTTTTCATAATCATCTTAAATCCTGAATGTGTCATCTTCATCACCATCATCAACGCTATTGAACTTGAAAGTTTTGCTTCAAGTATAACGTATACTTCATCACTTATTTCACTGTGTAGAGCAATGGAGGACGAGGACAACATTCTCGGTCGTTTATCTGTCTTGTATTAACATTCTCGGTCGTTTTCGGCCGTTCTTGTTTCGTTCGAGCTGTTCGGTACTGGTTTGCTGACTGTTACAATTATGTTCGGTAACACAGTACTGAACATAATCCTTTCGTTCAATACATAAGTTCCGAACATTAATGCAGATAGTCAGTTATGTAATTTTCTTTGTTAAACAAACTTAGAATGGAAAAGAGTGAATTGGAATGGATTTAAGTTATGTAGTTTGAATGAATTTAATTCATGTTATTTTAAGTTGTGAATTAGAATGGATTCAAGTTACACAGTGATGAACAAATTTTGTTCAGACATACAGTTCTGACAGGATCATTATTGTTCGACAAAACAGTTCTGAACAAAATACATTTTTTTGGCTACACAGTGGTGAACAAATTGGGTGGGTGTGCTTTTCATTGTGAAAATATGGAGATTAGTTTTCTATTCTGAAAATATTATGGAGATTAGTTTTCCATATATATACATTGTTTTCTATTCCTACAATTCGCATCAATCTTCACTTTCTCATCTGAATTTCCCAATCAATGGCAAATTCCAAAGAGACCCACGTCGTCGAAATCCTAATCGACGAAGAACACCAACCTCACAAGTAAATGCATTGTGTTTTCAGGAACCACTTTTTAGATGTGGTTAATGTTGAGAGAGAAGAGAGAGAAAAAACTAGGGTTTTAAAGGGGTTTTGAGAGAGAGAGAGAAAAAAAAGAGAGAGAAGATAGAGAAAAATCTTCACTTTCTCGTATTAACAAAAGGGGTTTTGAAAGAGTGAAAGAAAAGAGAGAGAAGAGACATCACTGATGAGGAGAGAGAGAGAGAAGAGAGGGAGTTGGAATGGATTCAGGTGAGTGTGCATTTCATTGTGAATATGGGTAAATTTAGTAATAAGTGGGGTGTCCAAAAAAAAATTATTAAAATTTAGGGTTTAGGGTTGGGGTCCAAAGAAATGGGGGGTCCAAAGAATTTTGGTAGGTGCTAATAGTAGCACTCTTTTTTTTAGCAAAAGCTGACTCACCGATTGTTTGGCATCCAATTAAAGAAGCCACAGTTTTTTTTTTCCGATTTTTTTTTTGGTCTAATAGGTGCCAATATTTTTTTTAAAATTTTTTTTGGGAATGCCTAAAAATAAAAAAAAATCTAAATTATTTTTATAAAAAGTCAATTGTTTTTTTAAAAATCAATTAATAATTGTTTTTTTATATTTTTTTATCTTTAATAAAATTTTATTTTTTAACTTTTATTATTCATCTAGTCGAGTAGAACATAAAATTTAAAACTTTAAAAAAAATTAAAAATTCACTAAATACTAAAAAAAAAAAATCAATTCCAACCCCCCCCCCAAAAAAATTTTTTTTTGGGTGTATTACACTTTATACTTCTAAATTATTATCAAATTGTCTACTTGGTTCCTAAATTATTAATTGAGTCTACCAACTCTATAAAATATATAAATCAAAGTCTATTTAGTTTCTAAACTATCGAATGAATAAATTAAATCCCTAAAATATTTAATTTAAACATATTTAGTTCTTGAAAGAATCATAAATTAAAATATAAGGCCACACTTATAAATTAATAAAAGATCCTATTTAGTTAAAATTTTATTTGAATTTTTTGTTTTATTCTATCACTGGAAAGTGAGCATCAATTCCTATGGTGAATTTCCTTTATAAGAGTAAAGGTAAATTATCTATAGTATTTTTTTACATATCTTCTATAATGGCTACGTACTTGCATTTATCTAGGAATATATGTCAAAATTTATTTATAATTTATAATTGATTATCTTTAAGTTTTTCACTAATTTATAAATTAATTAATGTATTATTTTGCTTTATTATTATTCGCAGTGAAGTGTTATTATTTAAATTATCTAATTTTACTTTCTTTTTTGTTTTTGTATATCTAATACTTATATAACTTTACGATTGAGAAATTAGACTCTAATATTAATTTAAACGCACAACGAAATAAAACATTTTTAAAGAAAAAATAAAAATTTAAAATTTTTATTTAATAAAATCTTAATTGCTAAGGTCTTTTACTAATTTATAATATTTATAGACATATATTTTATTTTTATAATCCTTTTGGGGATTAAATAAATTTGAATCAAATATTTAGAGAGTTAATAGATTTAGTCAATAGTTTACGGATTAAATAGACTTTGATGTATATACTTAGACTTAATCAATAGTTTAGAAATTAAATAGATACTTTGACGATAATTTAAGAGTATTAAATTGTAATAAACCTTTTGGGAATGTTTGTTTGGAGGGATTGAAAGGAGGGGATTGCACTTCATGCCCGTCATATTGAGTAGTCTGTTGTTTGGTTAAAAAATTATAGATTGGACTAATAGTCCAACTAGACTGTTAGTTATCCTAGGAGAGGGATAGGATGAAAAATGCTATAGATTTTAAATAATCTACCAAAATTTCAACCAAATCTTTCACAGAGGTGTGAGACCTACACAAATCCACATATATGTGGGTCCCACACTTATGTGAGAGGTTTGGTAGAAAATTTGATAAATTATTTGGGATTCCTAACATAACTCGGAATAGGATACATAGCCCCTAAACAAGCCTTTTTCTAGATTAATTAATAAAAAGACAATTTAGGACACGTTTGGTTTAATTTTCAAATTTTAATTTTAATTTTTTTTAAAAAAATTTCAAAATTAATTTTGTGAAAAGAATAAAAAATAATTAATAAGTAAATATAAATGCACATCATTTTTAATTAAATAATTCAAAAATTATAGGGTTAATTACAAAAAAAAAACCCAGGGTTTCATGTGCTTTCCAATTTAAACCCCAGAATTTCAATTTCGATAAATTAAATCTTAGAGTTTCATCCGTGTTTTAATTTGGCCCCTCCGTCCATATCTGTCATATTAAACTAACAGAAATATGGGCAGAATTTCAGATTCAAACCCACATGTTCAAACACTTGTATCTCCTTCGTCAGAACTCCGTTTCGTTTCATTTTTAGGTCGTTGGATTCACCTCATGGCTTAATTTTCATTCCACTCTTCATATGCGTTGTTTCACATCTGTTTACTTGCCGTCGGAGCTCCCAAAGTTGGTAAAAATAAGATTTTTCTTTCTTTGGGCAAAATTTTCATATTCAAATCTACATATTTAAGCACTTGTATCTCCCTTGTCGTAACTCCGCATCACCTCATTTTCGCGTCGTTAGATTTAACTCATGGCCTAGTTTTTATTCCATCCCTCATATGCTTTGTTTCACCTCTTTTTGCATGTCGTCGGAGCTCCGAAAGTTGGCCAAAAATAAGATTTTTCTCTTCTTTTTTTTCCTTCTTGTTGCTATCACAACAATATTCTTGACAGGGGAGATGCAATGGATGATGCTTGATTGGAAACCAAAGCGCCCTAATATGCTCACCAACCCATTTGGTTTTTGATTTTTGTGTGTAGTTGTATACCTATCACTACTCGACGACACCGCCACCATTGCCGCCACCACCTTATCTTGCGGATAATGATGATGAAGCAGCAGTAGTAGTAACAGTAAGCCAGGAGGAAGGAGGAAGAAGGAAAAAGAGAAGAAAAAAAAAAAAAGGTGTATGGCTGATAAATATTAACCAAATACTTTGCTTGCTCCACTGATTTCCTGCAAATATTTTCAAGCTTTTGGGACAACTTTTCATTTGGAGTAGTAGTGGCCATGACAGCTAGACCGCTTCGCTGAATAGTGTCTCTCCAAAGGTGAGATGAGAAATCTTCCATGGAGTTGAAGAGCTTCATTGTTGGAACATGAATTGGCCTTTTCTTTGAGTCGATGCATGGCTCAGATTTGAAGTGTTGATGGAACAATGTAACACCCCCAAAATAATACAATGAACTCAACCCATAAGCGGAAGAAATAATAAAGATAATATACCTTTATTCATCAGCATCCGTATACAAAGGATAACACATGTGATATGCATTCACAAATTGTTCATCCTAAATCAACAGCATGTGTTATAATGATAAGAGAATTGAAAACTAAACAGGTAATCATATGCCCTATATGCTTACATCTTTCCAAGTCATTACTTGGTTACGACAAAAGTGAGCCTAGCTCAATACAGTCAAAGCCCTTGGCTATACAAAAGAATACAATAAACGAACGAAGTTCTTGCTCCCAAATGTCTCTCTAAACTATTGCTTTGACGGAGGCATATCACCAACACCTGAAAATAGTTTTTCTCAAATAGGGCGAGCCAAAGCCCAGTAAGAATAATCTAGCATAACATATGAGATTTAACAAAGATATAACTGCAATGTGCATATACCATGCCTATGACAAAGCATTCACATTTTATATAATCATAAAGTACTAAGTTCATTTCTTAATCCATTTTCCTTCGATTCATTTCAATTCATGATCCAATTTCATTATCTTTCAACAACCCAACTGAGACTACAACTCAGTGGTTTTCCAATTAACATAATTACTACACAAACACTTTAATCTACCATTTTACGAAAATTTCGTCCGCGGGATCAGCACCCATGTATATGCGCAATTTCGAGACTTTCAGTCAGGACACTCCGGCCAACTTAATTTCAATAGAGTCCATTCTCTATCTCCTCCCAAACATGGAGTACATCCCCTTTCTCCTCCAAAACATCATACATTTATAATGTATTTAAAACATAGTCATATTCAATGACAACCAACAATAGATTAGTTTTAATTTACCTAATCCTCATGCAATTTTTACAACAATCATAGCTATTATTCCCCAATAGCCCAACACAATTATTTCTAAACAGATATTTAGGCCTCGTTTGGAAGCAGACTAATTTAGTAACTTTTTGACTATTTGGCTAAAATATGAGCTAAAAAAAACTAGTATGTTTGGGATGACTTTTTAGCTTTTTACGAAAAGATGTGCAAAAAGTAGAGAAAAAAGAGAATCTTTGACTTTTTGATATGGGTTGTTGGTTTTTTGGCTAATTTAGTAACTTTTTGACTTTTTGGCTAAAAGGAAAGGTTCCCAAATGAGGCCTTAATCTCAAGACAGATAATTTATTCAAAATTTTCGAAGGTATGAGGTAATACATATCCAACTCCACCATTTATTTCAATATTCATCTAATTTCATATTTATAACACCCATTTCATTTATTTATACAAAATAAATATTTGAATCATTTTAGGGCAAACTCACTTTTTCCAAATATCAACCCAAGGGCCAAAATCAACTATTTTGTGACCATACAACCTTATATTCAACTTCATAACTACTTCTACAACATACATTTAGAAACTCCTCTTTTGATTTTACAACCCAAACCCTAGGTTTGTCTATAACACTCCCATATCCTATTATCGTTACACAACAATGAATAACTAAGTTAAAAACCATATGAAAGTATAGAAAACCCCTATCTCAAAGAGAGAAGATGAGCAAGGCAAGGATGAAACTCCAAAGATGCTCAAACCCAAGATCAAAATGAAGATCTTAAAACGCTCTACCTTTTTCTCAAAGGCACTAGGGTAAATATCCCAATGGATCTAGCTGAAATAGTAGAGAGAAGATGAGTTTTAGAGAAAGAAACTTAAGATCTAGGGTTTTAGAGAGTTTTAGAGAGAGAAAAGAATGAAAAAGTGAACCTGAAAAAGTCGTCTTCACAGACTGATATATACGCAGTCCGCTCGAGCGTGAAAAGTGGTGCTCAAGCGTCAGACACATTGTTTCGTTCGAGTGCAAGAAGTGACACTCGAGCGTAGAATACATATTTTCAGAAGTTTTGCAGACGAAGGACATCGCGTAGAGTACACTCTTCCAGTATTTGCAGGTCTGCAAAAATACTGAGAGTTTACAAATCCTGCTTGAGCGCAAGAATGGCCGCTTGAGCGGAGGAGCAAAAATCTGGGCAACACAGGTTTCGAAAATCAAGCAACCAATCTGTTCCAAACACACAACCAATCCTAGAAACAACGAGGGGAATAAGAGATGAAAAACAACATTGAACCATGAAACACGAGTTCGGAACATGATAAAATGTCAGGTCAAAATCGAAGTCGCTATAAACAAATTGGCCAAATCTTGAAAAACTAATGGGTTCATGACTGATAAAGCAATTTGGTAGACATTGCTTTCTGATTCTCCAGTTGCTCCATGTTTCGCTATTGCTGCCAAAGTTGCATTCACAACCATGTCTGCTAGGTTATTTGAAACATAGCTTGTAGTATTGCTCGATAATGATGATGAAGCACCAGCAGTAGTAGCAGCAAGCCAGGAGAAGGAGTCGTGAAGGAGGAGGAAAAAAAAAAAAGAAAGAAAGAAAGAAAGAGAGAGAGAGAAAGCTATTTTTTGGCTAACTTTCGAAACTCCGACGGCAAGTAAAAAAGATGTGAAACAAGATTTATGAAAAGTGGAATGAAAATTAAGCCATGAAGTGAATCCAACGATATAAAAATGAGGCGAAACAGAATTATGACGAGGGGGATGTAAGTGTTTAAATATGTGGGTTTGAATATGAAATTTTGTCCAGATTTCTGTTAGCTTAATATGACGGAGATGGACGGAAGGGCTAGATTAAAATACGAATGAAATTCTAAAGTTTAATTTATCGAAATTAAAATTCTAGGGTATGAATTGAAAAACACACAAAAACCCTGAATTTTTTTATTTATTTATTTGTTTTTGGTAATTAATCCAAAATTATATATCTCAAGATTCATTGAATTACACCCTGTTTCCAGTCCATTCAAGGCCGACCCTGAGTTCGTCGGGGCCTTAATAAAACAAAATTAAAACAACAAAATTAGGAAAAAAATTATTCAATTAAAATTGATAAAGACCTAGGTAAAAAAATTTGAGCAAAATTATTTATTCTACTAAAATCTAATAGATAAAGAAGGTAAAAATAAAAAATAAAAAAAATAGGGCCCATATATTGTATGTATTATTTTTCTTGAGCCCAAACACTTTTTTTTAAATATATATTTTCATTTTAATAAATATGGACCAAACTACACTTATAAATAAATATGGAGTAAATCATACATGGACCTAAAAAAATATTTTGGGACCCTTTAAATTGATCCTAAAACCCAAAAAAAAAAAAAAAAAACATTGAACCTATAATATTTTGCCAAATTTAGGAGCCCTATGTTATATATGTTTATATGTTTTACCAAATTTAGGGGCCCTATTGTTTTTTATTTATTTATTTATATATTTTTATTTTAATAAATATGGAGCCCTTTAAATTGATCTTAACACCAAAAAAAAAAAAAACAAATTATACTTAAAACAATTTTTTAAATTTAAAGACCCTATTCTTAAACCAAAATATGAGACCTAAGGCACAACTCCATTCAAATAAATATGCCCTTGTTTGGAGGTGTTTGGGAAGAAAAAAAATAGCTAAATTTAGGCTAAAAATCACAAAAAGACAAAATAGGCTAAAATAGCTAATAAGACAAAATATCACATCAAACCCATAATCATTTCACTTTTTCTCTCACAAACATCACATCCAACCACAAAAAAATCCAATCATCTTCCCAAACACAAAAATTTTAACTTACTTAAAATAGCCAAAAATTAAAATAACCTACTAAAATAATCACTTCCCAAACGACGCCATAATGTTACGACGTCAGAGTGAGCACATTACAATGCACAAAGTTCATAATCTCCACATGGCACGGGAAGCGCTCGACGTAATGCCTCACTGAATCAATTTCGAACTCAACTCAACTGTGCGATCGCACATATAGAGAGGGAGAGAGAGAGAGAGAGAGGGAGAAGAAGAAGAAGAAGAAGAGTGAAGAAACAAGAGATGTGGAGGCGCGCGACTCTACTTTCTTCACTGTTACCTTCATCGAAAGCATCGGTTCTTAACCAGGTACAGATCCGATCTCTCGTTTTTTTACTTCAATTTGCTTTTGATCCCCAATTTTTTCCCATTGATTTTCATATAATGATCGTCGTAGCGATTTCTGATCTTCCTTTGTCCAGTCTATTTGGTTACCGAGAAAATGAATGGGAAAAGGAAAGCTCGCGTTTTGTGAATCGTTAGATTTTTCAATATTTGCGACCTAAGATTACTAAAATCTCCACTCAGCTGACCTACGTTAGATATTAGATAGCGTTTCATAGTTTTTTTATTTTTATTTTTATTTTTATTTTTATTTTTATTTATTTATTTTTGTGTTAGAAAGTACTTTTTATGATCGAAAAAAGCAAATTCGCGACTTCTTTGCTTAAAAATGATTTTAATTTTAATTTTGTTTTATACAACTGTTCTGATAGTATTTTATGCACCTTCCTGTGTTCAAGAAGTTGTAAAAAAAGAAATTAAAAAATTGTTTCATTTTTAGATTCTTAACCAGGAAATGGCACAATTGAGAATGTTGAGGAACCTAAATTGAACTAGATTAACTTGAGTTATTTCTCATGGGCACATTCATTGATCAAGTTAATCTAGTTCAATGTAGTTTCTACTTTAGGCTGTGTTTGATTCATGGATGGGATTTGGAAATGGAAACGGAGAAAGTATGTGAAAGATGCGTAAAATGTAACTATATTTCATTCACATTTAACCAACTTTTTCCTTTTCTTTTCCAAATCTCTATCCAAATCCATGAACCAAACACAGTGAACATTTTTCGGATTTGGAAGAGGATAGTTCTCATAGGAGCTACTTGTACTTTGTAGCAGATCCAAACAGAGACATGTCTCTTTGGTTTGTTGAAGTTTTGATAATCCCAACCGTCTTGTTTTCACATATTTTCTTGCATTGCTGTACATTCAGATCTTTCGTTAATCTCCCTTACATATGCCCCTACATAATTGTTTCTGTTATTAGATGCAGGCAGCCTATGGATTGAAGATTTGGGAAGCATTCAGTACAGATATCTTGACACCGGTATCATCTAATTGCTTGTTGTTTGTGTCTTGGGAGATGTACCTCGAATTTGAGCTAATATGGCATATTATAATCGTGTCTACATATCTACAGATTTAATTTTCTGTAAAATCTCATTTGTTTGCTAGAATTTTTTTAGAAAATTTTATAATGATTAAATGATTATAATTACTCATGTATACTTACCCAAAAAAATGGAATTTATTCATGTATTGCCTGTGGAGAATGCAATGTTTCTCTGTCACATTTCACTATCCAATAATTTATGTATTTACAGACGTCAGCACATCCTTACCCAAACAAAATTTTGTCCACTATTCTTATTAGTAGTGGATTACGTCATTATCGTGGTATATTCTTTCAACTAGGATGATGCATATTTTATTCACCCTTCGCTTGCTTTGCACTGTGTTCAAGTTCATCCATATCACAACCCATCACTGGATTTTAAACGTTAGAGCACCACTAGCCTCAAAAGCATAATGCACATCTAGCTTTCTAACACCCTCCCTCATGGGCAATTTCATCTTGCACGTGAAGATGCAAACATCCGAGTATGTAAAAAAACTAAATGTAAATGGTGAAATTTGAACTCAAGACCTCTTTTAACATTAGCTTTAATATCATGTTAGAGCACCATTGTCTCAAAAACTCGAGCTATTAGGAAAGGAGCTCTACAATATATATTATCGCTGGTCTTACGGTTATATAACGTTTTGTCACGGTTATATAACCTTTTGTCATTTACTAAGATGGATTTTGAACTTATATATTCGGTTAACAATTAATTTCTTACTGCATAGATACGTTACTCTACAAATACAAAATGTGATTTTCTAGTTCTTGCCTTTTATCTAAAGTGTTGAGCATCAAAATTACTGTATTCATACACACAAGCGTATTATAAAGAGTTTCTAATGATCTAATTTTAATTTTAGTGAGATTTCAGATGGGTTATTTATGTTATGTTATGTTATGACCTTATTTGGATGTAGGAAAAAGGTCGAATTCCCAACAAAGAGAAACCTCCGTTCATAACTTTTGTTTTGGGTAATCAACTTTGTATTCTTGTGGAACATTTTTGTTATTTACTTTTCACCCAGAAGAGTGACTTGTGTTATTGTGCATTGCTTGTTCTTGTTCCTGCTCTTAAACATGTAAATCCTACATCTAACTTGAGACACTCTCATGCTGTACAATTAATGTTTGAAGTGTGAAAGGAATGCGTTAATGCATGTTCAACTTAATTTTGATAATCATGTTATATATCAAAGTTTTCAAATATTTATGTTGATGACATCTAAGATCGTACAATTAGGGTATGTGTGTTAATTTTATTCTTAGTATAACATAACAAATGACATGTTACTCTTGGATGTGTTTGTATAATGCCCAACAAGTTTACAATTACTTAAACAAAAAAAAAAAAGAAAATAAAAAAGAGTTTACAATTACCCATACTGCCATTGACATCAAGATGTATTTTTCCCCTGATGAAAAATGCATTGCAAGTAAGATACCAGTTGTCATGCTTTTTAAACATTGCGTTTAATGGTGATTAGCTTGAGATATTTTATAACATCCAGTTTCATAAAATGTAGACAGATAGCTGTGAACTACTATCTATTCCACTGTGAATACCTATTGAGTATGTATACTATGTATCATGATGCCTTTGAAATGTTTACCATAAACATGACTACAGTTGGGAGAGTATGATGCCAATCCATTAATATCCTATTGTTTCAGGAGGCCCTGGTAGCGGAAAAGGTACACAGTGTGCTAAGATTGTTGAGAACTTTGGATTCACACACTTAAGTGCTGGAGATCTGTTACGGAATGAAATATCTTCCAATAGTGAGAATGGGTAAGCATACTAAGTTCTCTGTTGAGGCTCTATTTAGCATGCCTTCAAATTGTGTGATGTCCTCTATTGATCGTCAATTTTTTTATTTTTTATTTTATTTCAGTGCCATGATTCTTGACACAATCAAGGAAGGAAAAATTGTTCCTTCTAATGTAACAGTCAAACTGATCCAAAGGGCAATTGAATCAAGTGATAATGATAAATTCCTCATTGATGGTTTCCCACGGACTGAAGAGAACCGTAGGACATATGAACGAATTGTGAGTGTCTTTTTCTTATGACAGCGTTTAACGGGAAACATGTTTCGTCTCTTTGTTTATCTCTGATATGTTTCAAGTAATATTTGATGGGGATAAGCATCTGCATCTGCCTTCAAAATGATTTTCGTTTCTAAAATGTTGTGAAACCCTAGGGAGAGATGAGTCATAATAATTCCTTCCAATGTAATGAGATATGTAAATCAAACTATGAAGTAGCCACTCATGCATGAAATAGTTTTAGAGAAATGGCTGTAATGTAAGAACTCCAATTACTATTGGACTAATTACGCTGAATAACCTGCAATGACCAGCTTTATTCTAGATGCAGATTGGAGCAGAACCGAACATTGTGCTTTTCTTTGATTGCCCTGAAGACGAGATGGTGAAACGAGTGCTAAGCCGTAATCAGGTTTTTACTACAGAATTTCAAATAGAATTGCTTAGAAAACCTTTTGTCTTCTTCCTTCTCTACCATAATGAAGTGTGATTTCTCTTTTGATTCAGGGGCGAGTTGATGATAATAAAGATACAGTCAGAAAGCGTCTTGAAGTGTTTACATCTTTAAATCTTCCTGTTATCAACTACTATTCTCAGAAAGGAAAACTTTACAAGGTATTGGTTCAATACGTATTGAGGATATGGAATTAACTTGAGTTGCTACAATTTTAGGCTCATTTTTCATAATCGTATATGTTTTTCAGTCAGTTCATATTAATTCAAATTGACTGCCCTAGTTGGCTTAGCTGGGATACTGTTCATCTTGAGTTTTGATCATTCAGTTAATTTAATTTTGTAGAATTATAAAGTTGTTATAGTAATGGAAACCAAATGCAGATTCGTGCTGTAGGAACAGAAGATGAGATATTTGAACAAGTTCGCCCGATTTTTGCTGCAGTTGAGGTATTCTTAATATTAAACCATATCTAAATTTTTGTGCTCTCATTCGGTCTGTTTATCTTCACATTGTATACTGGTATATCGTATGCCTCCTTTAACAAGCCTTTTGCAGTCTCTGCTAAAACTTTATGATGACTCAACTCGATCCAATAAAGATTTACTAATTTTCAAAGTTCCATGAAATATATGAAAGATTTTTGAAATCATTTTTCTACTTAAGGGTACAAACCTCTGTACAAATTATGTTGATTTTGCACAAAAACTTCAAGATGATCAATCAAAGATCTACCTTAGGTGATCAATCAAAAAAGAAAAAAAGAGAGGCTAAAATAGGTGATCAATCAAATTAATCACATTTTTTTTTAGTTTATTGGAGTTTTGTAACCAATATAACTGAAATGAAACAGAGAATTGACTTTGCCTATTTTAAAATATCAGACAATTTTTTCCCTACATCTCTGTACTTCATGTAGAATCGTTTGGCACTCAACCCTATTGTATTTTAATTTTTTATAGGCAAACTTCATTTTACCCCATGTGGTTTGGGTCATGTGTGGTTTACCCTCATAACATTTGGAAATGACCGCATAAATCGCTTGTCGTTTGTGGACTAAAGTGTACCGTTAAGCCCATTAACGATTTAATGAAAAAGACTCAAATTATCATGTATTTTCGTCATTTGTTTGGAAAGCAAAGTGCACATTAACCCTTGTTCTTTATTCCATATGCAATTTACCCCCTTGAACTTTGAAAATGAGCATATAACCCCTTTATGTCTGTCACTTGTTTCACACTTGTGAAATTGGACAGAACTTTTAATGGTGCACTTCAGTTCACAAATCACGTGGAGATTATATGGTCATTTCTAAATGTCAGTGGGGTAAACAACACATGGCCCAAAACACTGAGGGTAAAGTGAAGTTTGCCTTTTATTTATTTATTTTTTCAGTAAGGATAGTTTGTTCTTTTATTTTGTAAAAGGGATTTGACAAGTAGAGTTAATGCCATTTCTGTTGATTTTTAATTTGGTGTTTTATGGAAGCAGGTGCTGAAATGAACAGAAGTTGAATGAGGTGAAGAAACGAAGAACCCTGTTGTTTTTCTGCGAAGACGATAATGGGGATACGAACAAATTTCATTTTTGCTCTGCCACCATCCCTATCTCTCCTAACAGTCACTTAAAATGGTGCACGTGTTGTAATGAAATTTGTGCATCGTTTCAGCTCAACTTGGTTTGCATGGTCCTACTGCAGGAAAGGTCCATCTGATATCCGTTGCCTTTCAGTAAGAGCTAGATATAATCTCATTTCAGTATATCCATAAGAGGCATTTTATTTTGAAAGCTTTGTATCAGATGCATTTCAAATGCCATGGAATAAGGAAATTTTGATTTCCCTAACATCTACAGAGTTTGTTTTCATTAATCTATATTGGTTCGTGAGAAGTAACTCAAAAAAAAAAAAAAAAAATGGTATATCAGTTCATGATCCATTTTCTTTTGTAGCAAAAGTTACATTTGTGACTTCCCTTCTCAACCAAGGGAACCTATGAGCAAATTAGCTGTATGCTGTTTCTCTTGTTTTTCTTTGAGTTATGCCATACGGAGAGAGGGTCACTGCAGTGCCCACTGCACAGCAGTGACTGTTGTGCGCCTTGTGGTGCCTGTTTTGGGTTCTGTTTTAATGATCTAAATTGTTTATTTTTTAAGAAATATCGAGTAGAACATGTACTTATATAAAAATCAAATTGATCGGATATTGAAATAGTACTTTCATAAAATCACATTTGTAAATAAAAAAAATGAATTGCAAATAAGATTGCAAGTATAAAATTGAAAACAAATGTGATTTGATAAAGATGCCATTGATGTCCAATCAATAATACCTTTATCAAATCACATTTGTAGATAAGAAAAATGAATTGCAAATAAGATTGTAAGTATAAAATTGAAAACAAATGTGATTTGATGATGTTATTGATATCTGATCAATTTGATTTTTTATAAGTATATTATACTCTATATATATATATATATATATTTTTTCGACCTTGAGAAAGCATATGACAGAGTGCCCCGAGATATAATATGGTGGGCGTTAGAGAAGAAAGGGGTGACAAAAGGCTACATTGACGTGATTAGGGACATGTATGAAGGGGTGGTGACCACTATTAGATCGCCAGCTGGAGAAACAAATGAATTTCCTATCACTGTAGGGTTACACCAAGGATCTACCTTAAGTCCTTATCTTTTTGCTTTAGTTATGGACGAGTTGACGATAAATATTCAGGATGACGTGCCATGGTGTATGCTTTTTGCAGACGATATTGTGTTAGTGGATGAGACTAGAGAAGGAGTTAACACAAAGTTGGAGATCTGGAGAAAAGCTCTTGAATCTAAAGGGTTTCGAATAAGCAGAACTAAGACAGAGTACATGGAGTGTAAATTTAGGCCAAGTTTGGGAAGACTAAATAAGTGCACTTTTTGTCTTTTTAGACTAAAAAGTTGAGGTTGAAAATATGAATGTTTGGGTTAACTTTTTGACTTTTTATGGAAAAATGTGTAATAAAAAATTGTAAAAATTGATTTGTAGGAGAAAATTAGAATTGGGAGTTGTGCAGCCGTAATTGTTGACTTTTGGTGAATAGTGATAACTTTTTAACTTTTTGAGTAACTTTTTGGCTTTTTGGCTTTTTGGGGTATTCCCAAACTTGGCCTTAGTAACAGTAACAATGAAAGCAGAGGAGAAGTGAAGATTGAGAACCAAGAACTGCCTAAGAGTGAACATTTTCGTTATTTAGGGTCGATTATCACAACAGCGGGAGAGATTGATGCAGATGTGGCCCATAGGATTAAGGCGGGATGGTGTAAGTGGAGAAGTGCGTCTGGGGTATTGTGCGATAAACGAATACCCACTAGACTAAAAGGTAAGTTTTATAGAACGGCTATTAGACCAGCTATGTTGTATGGGACGGAGTGTTGGGCAACTAAGAAACAACATGTAGATAAGATGAGTGTGGCTGAGATGAGGATGCTAAGGTGGATGTGTGGTAAGACTAGACAGGACAGGATTAGGAATGAGTGTATTCGGGAATGGGTAGGAGTAGCACCGATAGAAGATAAGTTGAGAGAGAATCGTTTGAGATGGTTTGGTCATATTCAACGGAGACCAACAGAGACAGTAGTGAAGAGATGCGATACTGTAACGGTAGATGAAAGTGTTAGGAGACGGGGTAGGCCTAGATTAACGTTGACTAGCGTTATAAATAGAGATATGAATCTACTTAATTTGACTAATGAAATGGCCTTTGATAGGGCCGCGTGGAGAAGAAAGATTCATGTAGCCGACCCCATTTGATGGGACTTAAGGCTTCGTTTGGTTTGGTTTGGTTTGGTGTATATTATACTCTATATTTTTTAAAAAATAAATTATTTAGATTATCAAAATATGATCCGAAATGGACCCCATGAGGTGCACGGCAGTAAATGCCACATAAGTTAAAAAAGAAAAAATGAAGAAGATTCAGTATGAAAACCTCTAAATATGCCAAGGGCTCTAAGTACACTCGTTTCTACTCAGTCTCTCATCAACTACATCTCTTTTTGAAATGTTTTTCTTAAAGACAGGTTTTTCAAGAAAAATACAGAAACCAGAGTTTCAACACTCCAATATTTATTCATTACATATTCTTGAATTTCAGAATTTGATTTATTTACTTCTAATGTATGGAGAAAAGAATACCACAAGTTCCAACAATCACAGGTATCGAAATTGGACAAATTTCGAGCTCAGAAAAAAGAGTAAATTGACAATACGATACACCATATACGAAAAAAGTGCCTTCACATAATACTGATTGGACCTATTTCGAGCTCGAAAAAAAAAAAAAAAAGAGAAAAAAAAAAGTAAATTAACAATACAATCACCATAATACGATACAAGTGTCAGCGATGTGCCATCCAAAAAGAATACATCATAAAACTCTGCTCAAATCTTCTCTTGTATCTTAGAGCCACGCTTTCAGCTGCAAACCATCAATCACGGGCTTTGAATTCATTGCCTCATACTCGAAAAGCTTTTATGCAAAAATTTATTAGTCTCTCATCCAAGCTCCCAAGGCTATGTGTGTAAACAATTAGCAGGTCAAATATTGATTACAATTTCATCTATGTTTCCCTTATCCTAAATGTGTGAAGTGAAAGCAAACAAGCAAACATTCCAATCAGCAACTTTTGAAATATCAGCAAGCGGAATTAGGAGTTAAATAAGCTTTCAAAAGAACTAAAATTTCATACAAAAAAGTGAAATAATGCATCTAATTCAAAATTAAAAGGGTTGGGTAACCCAAGAATGTTATCTATTTCGTATTTGAATGCATCCAAGAAAAGACCCAAGGAAAGCCCAGCCTTCCAAAAATTAAACATGGTAATAAGGCTCTTGATGTTGTTGAGTAGAGGAAAAGAAGCTTTGTACATGAGAGCACCAATTCCCTCAACCACAATCACAGCCAAGCCAGCAGACAAAATATCCCAGTCACCAGTTTGTCCTATGACAGTGGAGAAGGCTGTTGCACAATAAAACCCAATCAAGAAAAACAGCGCTTTCATGAAAAATCCATTCTTGATCTCCTGGATTCTAGCATTCAATTTGACTTGAAGAGCTTGAATAGCCCTAAATAATCGAGTCCTACCACTGGTGCCATTCGTAGGAGGAGAATCCAATCCATTGCCATCTATGCTGCTCCTGATTGACCAACCCATCCTCCTAAACCGTTCAAGATTTCTGAGTTAGTTTGGCTAAATTCAACGATATAAGTTGCTTATTTTTCTATTATTTTCCAACAAATAAGAAAGATAAGATTAAAAAAACTAAGAATGATGAGATACATTTTCAAGGATATTAAGGTAAAATGTGATTGTAGAATATAACCACTTTGCAGAAGAAAAAGTTAAGGCAAGATCATGAAGATTTAGCATAACCAAGGATCAAAGGATCAAAGTGGCGCCTTCTAATGATGGTATCACCTGCCATTTGGGTATGATAGAGAGAATACCATAGTATATCACTAGTTTATACAAACACTTGAAGACATGTTTACTGAAGACACCCCATTCACCTCACATCTCACTTCATGTAACACAATTTGAAGTGATATGCAAGGAATGAAAAATTTTCCTGGAATTTCTGCTTCCATTCAAATAGAAAAAAGGCACAAGGCCAATTCTTCTGGTGTAATAAAAATGCAAATCATGTTTTAGATATCATAGAACACAGCAGTGCCAAGGCTTATTGGAAAGCGAAAAGTTATTTTAAGATGAAAATGCATAAATGATGTCTTAGGCCTCATTTAGGGTTGGTTTGGGATGTTCTAAAAAAGTGCACTTTTTGACTTATTGGCTCATATGGGTTGGGTTTGGGTTGGATTTGATGTGATGTGTTAGAGAGGTGATGTGATTTAAATAGGATGATATGACTTAAATAGGATAATGACTTTTTAACTTTTTGTATTATTTAGGTTATGCCAAACTTGACCTTAGTAACATCACTTTTTAGCCTAAAAGCCAAAAAGTTACTAAAAAAACCAAAAAATCAAAAAATCAAAAAATCAACAACCTATACCAAAAAGTCAAATATTCCATTTTCTCTCTACTTTTTGCATATTTTTTCATAAAAAATCAAAAAGTCATCCCAAACATACTAATTTTTTTTACCTCATATTTTAGCCAAAAAGTTCCTAAAAAAGTCTGTTCCTAAATAAAGCCTTAATTCCGATCAAATCTATGGGAATAGGTATATAAAAGTAATCCTATTATGTAAGCCTTATTTTCGATTAATTCACAAGATGTGCCTAAGAATCAAGTCTATCTCAAGGTGCGAGGTACACTCCTTGCATATCTTGCTGGAAATAACAAAAAACAAAAAAATAAGTCTACTTTTGTAAATGTACGTAAATTCAAATTATTTTCTTCCTTAGGCCATGAAGCCATTTTTTATTTTAGGACTTACTTGTAAATGCTGGTTGATGGGTCATGAACTACACTAAAGAAACATAACTGTTGAAAGTCTCTCCAATGCAAGGCAAAAGCAGTCTCATATGGGCAAGTAACAACTAGAAATTTTGATTTGAAGCTCCTGGATGATGGAAGAGAGGTATATCTTGGATTATTTATGTATCTTAATGAAGCTGGGACCTTTCCTGACATTGCTACATTAGAGCCTGCAGTTAAAAATTCAATATTATAAGGAGAAAGATAAAAAGCATTTCATAAACAAATTGACAAAATTGCCATGAACAAATGTAAAGGGGTAAGGAATAAAAAAAGATGTCAGTTACAATATTATAACAAAAAAAATATATATATGAACGGAAAAAAAAGGGAAACTTTTATTAAGTCGTATTTAGACAAGAAAAAAAAGTGCATAAACTATTATAATTGTGTATGTGTGTGTGTGTGTGTTTTTTGTAAATTAGATAAGTCAGGGCAGATATCAAGAGAGAACACAATCTAACAAAAATGTTATACATATTGTTTGCCCAAACCAAGAGCTCTTATGATGCGCTTATACTTGTATGTAAGAATTATGTACTGTACCAAGCTTATCCACCAGTAGATGCAACCTGTACACACTTCCATCCATTGGTGAAAATAGAGGGTTGTTCCATGAATGATGGGGCTTGTGTACCACTTGGTAAATTTTGAGAAAGATATCAATCATGTTAGTAAGGCTTATTCATCAGCCTTTAAATCACATTCTTTTAGAGACCTCAACCTCAACATTTGCTTCGTACCTTTCTATCTTTCAACATTTATGATAAAAGGAAGCTAAGTTTGTGCTAGCCAATCAAAAGGAATATTTTTGGAATCTGCATTTGTCAGTGTTGACCTTGAGGGTAAGGCACAAAGGCAGCCTTGGGCCCCCAAATTATGTAAGCCCTTAGGTAGTGTTTGATTCATTGGAATGAAATAGAATGGAATGATCATTCAATCATGATGTCCATTCTCATGTTTGGTTCACTAAAAGGACATGATGAACAATGTATTGCAAATGGAATCATCATTTATCATTGTAAGGGAATGGTCATTTCATAGGAAGGCTAAAGAATGACCATTTCATTTTATTCCATCTCATTCTAGAAAACCAAACAGTACCTTATTCCATCTCATTAGCAGTAAGCTTTCCAAAAAAAGTTGATAAAATCTTACGTTCAATCAACCATTTGTCACAAGAAAAATTAAATAGATTAACTATTCTATCCATTGAAAAGGATATGGCAGATAAACTAGATTATACAAACTTAATTAGTAATTTTGAAGATAAGAAAAGTGAGAAGAGTAATGTTTAAGTGATATTTTGTTGTAGTGGTTCAATTTTTATTTGGTATTACTACTTTGAATTTTGTTTAGCGTTTTTTTCCCTATTGTTGTGAACTGGATTTTACTAAACTCTAAAGCAATAAGACAAGCTAAGTAGCACAGACATGGACATAACACTGACACGTCAACACGTCAATTTTCAAAAAAAGTAGGACACAACAAGCTTGGGATACATTAAAAATTTGTATTTTTATAAATTTATTATATGCCATATATATGAATAATTTATTAAAAAATAATTAAAAAAAAATATAACACAACACATTTTTTACATTAAACATCAAGATATCATCTACATAGCAATTAAATTATAAACAATGCAAAACAATTAAATAACATTGTATTACACAATGTATTCATCTTATAAATATTTCAAAACATATGTAGAATGCATAAATTATGTTATGAAGAATGGAGAACATTGTTATAATGAAGGGATTAATCATATAGGACGTATTTGGGGGGGTTCAAGAAGTGTCGCCGAAGTGCCCATGAAGTGTTGCTAAAGTGTCCAATGTTATGAATTTAATATTTTAATCAAGACAAATTGAAGAAGTGTTGGACATGCTTTTAGGAGTATCCAAAGAGTGTCGTGTTGGACATGACATGACATGCTTCCTCCGTAGAAGTGTCCGTGCTTTTTAGAAACAAGATTTTTATCTTTATTAATGATTTTCTTCATATGATAATGTATTGTAAGTAAATTTTATTTTATAATTGTACTTGTCATTTTACCCATAAACCTTTTTATTTTTTGGTATTACATAAGAGGCCCCATCCTAAGATTTCGCCTAGGGCAATTGCTCACCATGCTACTATAGGCAAGTTCTGTAGATTCCATTAAACAGGAAAAAGAAAGAAGAAAGAATATATAAAGAAAATAATCAAACCAAACTAAGCCTTAAGTCCCATCAAATGGGGTTAGCTACATAAATCGTTCTTCTCCATTCGACTCTATTCAAGACCATTTCGTTAGTCAAATTACGGATGTTCATATCTCTATTTACTACACTACCTTACTTCAATCTGGGTCTGCCCCTTCTCCTAACACATCCATCTACCGTCACTGTATCACATCTCTTCACTACTGCATCTGTTGGTCTCCGTTGTATATGACCAAACCATTTCAATCTATTTTTCCTCAACTTATCTTCTATCGGTACTACTTCTATCCATACTCAAATATACTCATTCCTAACTCTATCTTTTCTAGTCTTGTCACACATCCACCTTAGCATCCTCATCTTAACAACACTCATTTTATCTACATGTTGTTTCTTAGTTGCCCAACATTCCGACCCATACAACATCGCTGGTCTAATAGCCATTCTATAAAACTTTCCTTTTAGTCTAGTGGGTACTCATTTATCGCACAGTACCCCAAACGCACTCTGCCACTTAAGCCACCGCGCCTTGATTCAATGGACCACATTCGCTCCAATCTCCTTAGCCGTTTTGATAATCGATCCTAAATAACAAAAATGTTCTCTTAGATAGTTTTTGATTCTCAATTTTCACTTCTCCTCTATGTACTTTGTGTTAATTTTGCCTATCCTAAATCCTTTAGATTCAAGTGCTTCTCTCCAAGTCTCCAACTTAGTGTTAACTCTTTCTCTAGCCTCATTCATTAACACGATATCATCTGCAAAAAACATACACCGTGGCACATCATCTTAAATATTTTTCGTCAACTCACCCATAACTAAAGCAAAAAGATAAGAATTTAAAGTTGATCCTTAGTGTAACCTACAATAATTGGAAATTCACTTGTCCTTCCAACAACCGATGGTTATCACTCATTTATACATATCCCTAATCATATCAATATAACATTTTTTTTTTATAAGTATATCAATATAACATTTTGTTACCCCTTTCTTCTCTAACACCCACCACATTATATCCGAGGCACTCTATCTCAAAATCAATAAAAACCATATGCAAACTAATTTCAATAAACAATATATATTATATATAAAAAAAAAATTACTATAAACAACAAAATTGGCTCAACAGAGTCAACATAAAATCAAAATTAGGGGATAGACTCCAAACACATAAAATTCAAGCAAAATTACCACAAACAACGAAAACAAAACAACTGCAAGCACAAAAGAAAAGAACAATATTACCTATAAACAACCAAATTGGTATGTCAAGGTTGAGTTCAGTCAGCCATAAAATTCAAACATGCCTATAACTACAAACACGTTGTATAGGTCCATACAAAATCAGGACCCAAATGATGATGATACAATGATCAAATAAAATCCATACCTATACAAACATATATAACAAAGAATTGCAGAGAAAGGTAAAGGAAAACGAAAGAAATAGAGGAGAAATTGGCTTACAGAAGCAAATCTAGGGTTTTTGTGTCTCCTCCTTCTAGGTTTCTGTTCTCACTCTCTGTTCTGTGATTTGAAATTGGACTGCAGTCATCGGACGGAAGGGAATTGCAGGTGTATATCTAGCCTAGCCTGTGAAAGAGAGTGTGATGATTGGAAAATGGAAAATGGAAACTCCTCTATTCTCTCTCTGTTTTCCTCTCGTTGGTAAGGTAAATTTTGTTTGGTGCGGAAATTTGAGAAACAATTTTTTTAAAAAAAGAAACAAGATATGTGAAATTAAAGATATATTTTATTTATTTATTTTTAAATTTCTTTTTAAATTTTCTAACTAAACACAATTTAAGAGTAAAAAGTAAGAGAGAATTACCTTACAGTGGATTCAGATTGAAGATGTAAGAGCATCTACAATGGATGCATTAGTGAGTATGTTAAAGGGTTGTTTGAGATATTCTAAATAAATGTATTTTTTGTTTTTTTATGAAATATGGGTTGGATATGGGTTGAGTTTGAAGTAATGTGATAAAGAGATAATGTGACTGAAATAAAATAGTGACTTTTTGACTTTTTTAAATTATGACAAATAAGACTTTAGTGTCATGTGTTAGCTTTTAGCTAGCCAAAAACACTGTTGGGTGCTATAATGGGTGTGTTAATGGGTGTGTTACTTGTGTGTTAATTGTGGCTAGCGTTTTAGCTAGCGAAGGAAGAGAGAGATGTGTGCCTGGGGAAGTCTTCTCAGACGTCTGGCCGGAAGTCCTCCCGGACGTCTCGCTGGAAATCCATCTCTGATGTTCGAACCTTTCAAGAAAAAGGTTTGATCGGTTGATCGGCCAAACGTCTGGGCGATCAACTGGCAGTCAACTGAATTTTTTTTTTTTACTTGTTAGGATTTTTTTTTTGGCTTGAAATTTTTGATTAAATTAAATTATTTATTTATTTTATTTATTATATATATATATATTAACACATCTTTCAACACATCCATTATACCACTACTCACTCTCTAAAATTAACAAACTCTTAACTTATCTTAACACATATTTTTAAATCCCACTTTTATTACTTTTTGTCATATAACATATACCTTAACATACTTTTTTAGTCATCCCACTGTGAATACTCTAAATCACAAATTATTGGGAAATGTTTGAAAATTGTAACAGCATTGACAAATGAAAAATATATGAAAAATGATTGAAAGCTCTAATAAAAGAGCTTTAATGAACTTTAATAAGAGTGGACCCCACTATAATGTGATATTTTGACTTTAATTTTATTTATTTTTATTTTCTATCACATCATTAAAGTGATGTATCATTGCTCAAAATATATTACCAACACATAATCCTTACCTCTAAAATCTCTCTCACCTCACAACACACACTGACACACTCTCACACTCTCCAAGGCATGTCACACACATCATAATTCTGCTCTCTCTCCACGTCACATCACCCACCTCACTTTATAATTAAAAAACAAAATAAATTGTATTATATTTTATTTTAATAAATACATATAATTTTTAATGAGTTTTTTATTGATAAATACATTTTAAAGTTGTTATAACCCATTAAGTTCACAAAGGCTTATTATAACCTGATTAGTCTCATCTACTTTTCTTTTTATTCCATCAGGTCCATTTTACTAATTTTATATTTTCAAATAGATTATTATGCCCTTATATGTATATATTGTGTTGATACACAAACGATGTTGCCTTTTTTTCGTTTATTCTGTTTTGGTAGTTTCTATCTTCACACTTTTGATCATCATTCTAATTCAGGCCCCGTTTGGGGACTTACCTTTTTAGCCAAAAAGTCAAAAAGTTACATTTTTAGCCAAAAAGCCAACAACTCATACAAAAAAGTCAAAGATTCTCTTTTCTCTCTACTTTTTGTACATCTTTTCGTAATTAGCCAAAAAGTCATCCCAAACATATAAGTTTTTTTTACCTACTTTTTTAGCCAAATAGCCAAAAATTTACTAAATTAGCCTGTTCCCAAACGAGGCCTCAGATGGACACGTTTCTATTTTTCATGCTCGTTTCAAGGCTTTGATGTGCTAGGGTTTCATTGTTGCTGTTGTAGTATGGTTCGGTGATTTTGGAGTGAAGACGACGGATTGGACGGTATTCAGTTGTGACATTTTCTGGAGTATAACTAGTTTAAATCAGTTATTTTCGAGTTACAAGACGAGTGCAAGATTGCATGATTAAGGTTAGTATCATTTTAGTTATTAATACATTTTCAGTTTATGTTTTGATTTGTATGATGGATGAGATGCTCTATTTTTTTATTGATATGGATCAGATGCTCTGTTTGTTTAATTATATGGATTTTACGTGGACCTGTGGAGGAGAGGTCATTCAGATTATGTAAAGAATGTAGATGTTCTCATTTTACTTTAATGTTTGCTTAATGAGGCTCTGTGTGGGAAAGATAATTCAGAGTATATGTAACAATGTGAATGTTCACATGTTGTTAATATGAGATTATGGAGAGTTGCTTGCATGTTGTGTAATGTCACCTTATTGTGGTGTTGTGATTTTGAACTTGTAAAATGTTATATGTTGTGCAAGGATGGTGGTGATAGTTTTCACTATGGATTTAGAAGTGAAACTGTACACATAGGCATTTAGTTTGCACAATGTGAATGTTCATATAGTATGAATTATTGTATGTATTAGAATTCGAATGGTTGTTGCATGGTTGTTGACTTTTGTTTTGTTGTGTTTTTATAGGAGATGGATACCTTTATGATGTTGGTGTGCACATATGGTTGCAGTACAATTGTAATAAATGTGGTTCGTGCATTATGTTATTCGCGTTTGGTGGAGTGGTTGTGTGAAAATGGGACGAGTTGTCTGCTTGTTCTATTTCATTGTTCTGTCGACTACCTGGGATTAATAGGTGTAATTTGGACAATGACGAAGAATTTCAGAACATATTATTGCTTGCCAAATCACTGGGGGTTACACCATGTAGAGGTTGTCGTTGATTTGAAATGTGATATTGGTTAGTCGAGTAGCTTTGGGTCGATACATGTGGGAGGTAAGGAAGAAATTGATGCACTCTAGAGATTTTGCCACCATAAAGAGAAGGTGTTGTTGTCAGCCCATTGGGCAAATGGTATTACGCATGTGGGACAACAGTTTGTCGGAGGTGCACAAGAATTTCGTGATGTTTTATGTAAGTATGCAATCCAATGCGGGTTTTAGTTTATGTATGTCAAGAATGAGACAACAAGGGTTACTGCGGTGTGTGCAATGCGCGAGAAGAGAGGTTACTTGTGGTCTATACATTGTAGAGCACAACGAGCAAATGGTTTTTTCTATATTAAGAAGTTCAGTGATTTGTATAGTTATGGTACGGATGTTCGAACATCAAAGAATTCGAGAGTTAGTTCTGATTTGGTGTCGAGTACTAATCTGAAATTGTGAGGGACAAGCCGTTGACTCGGCCATGTGAGGTGGTGACTATTTTGAAGAGGGATTATGGGCTAGATGTGAGTTACCACGTGGTATGGTTGGGTGTGAAGAAAGCAAAGGCTATTATTCATAGAGATCACTCATTATCGTTTGACCAGTTGCGGTAATATTCGGATGCTGTGATGCGTTAGAATTTGGGGAGTTATGTCAATATTGATTATGATGCGAGTAGTCAACAGTTTTGTCATTTCTTTGTATCATCCGCTGTGTGTATTTTTGGATACAATTCTTGTCGGCCTTTGCTATTCCTAGATAGAACATTCCTTAAAGAAAAGTACAAAGGTCAGCTACTTGCAGAAACGACGAAAGATGGAAACAATGGTTAGTTTTTTTTTTTTAGCTGTGTATTTATGTAAATATTTGCATTGAGTGGCACAGTGTAGATATATGACTGACCATTACACAGTGTGAACATTCACATGACCTGGTTGCTTTATAGTGTTTTTGTAAGTACTTGTGTTAATATTCACATTGGAATATTTTGATCAGTTGTTGAATGGTGTTGTGTTGTAGGTCTATTTCCTGTTGCATTTGCGATTGTTGATTCAGAGACCACGACCAATTGGTCATGGTTCTTGCACGAACTTGGGAAGGTTGTTGATGGTAAGTGCCAGATTACTTTTATTTCGGATCGTAATCTTGGTCTGTTAGAAGCAATGCCAAAGATGTTCACATCGGCTCACCACGGTTATTACTTACAACACTTAAAGAACAATTTAAGAGACTGGATGAAAGGAATTGATAATGGATTTAGGGATCACCTAGTTAGTAGTTTGGGTGACTGTGCTTACAAGCCAACTGTGGTAGGGTTCCATGAAAAGCTTGAGAAATTAAAAGAAGAGGGTAAGCAACGAGCACATAATTTTTTCAAGGACTTGGCACCTGAGCACTGGCCAAATTCATACTTCAAGTAATAATAATTTCCTAATGTATTCCATTTGTCAAGTTTAGAATGGTAGCGATGTGAATTTTCAGTTATGTTTTGTGGCAATATGAAATTTTATATTCAGTTTCGAAGAAATTAAATTCAGTATTGTACAATGTTTGTGATATTGTACAAGGGCATGCGTTATGGGGAGATGACATCCAATGCGGCGGAATCATTTAATAATTGGATTAAAGAATCACACAATCTTCCTATCACTCAAATGGTGGACACAATTCGTACTTAGTTGATGCGGCAAATGTTTGCACGACATGACCAAGTAAACAAGTGGAATGAACTTATTTGTCCTACATTTGAAACAAATGCTTGTTGATTCGTTCAACAACAGTAGGTCTTAGCAAGTTAGCAAAGCCAATGAGGATATGTTTGAAGTTCATTCGATACCATCTGTTACAATTGATATTACAAGGCGTACGTGTTCTTGCTTCAAATGGCAAATCAATGGATTCCCATGTGACCATGCTGTGATTGCTATTCAGAAGAGCCGCTACAATCTCAATGATTGTGTGGAACATTATTTTCATGTAAAGACATATCGTGCAGCCTATTTGGGTGTCATATTCCCTATACCATCGGTGAAAAAGTCGCCTTTTGATCCCACGAACTTCACTATATACCCACCAACTGTGAAAAGACCACCCGAAAGGCCGAAAAAGAATGGAATCCCATCAAGGGGTGAGAAACTGAAGGAAATAAGGTGCGGGAGATGTGATAAGTTGAGAAGCCATAATCGAAAATCATGTAAGAAGCCGATATAGGGTGTACATTTTTCATTTTAACATTGTGTTTTACATGGGATTTTTATATTGATTTTTGAAATAAGATTGTGTTGTGTTGGCAAACATTGTGTTGCAATAAGATTACGTTGTATTGGCAAACATAATAATAGTTTGGCAAACTTAGTATTTGATTTGTGTTTTTTCTTTTTTCTTTTTTGGGTACCAAACTGATATTTTGTTGATGTTTGAATGATGAATACATGATGTGGACATTCACAGTTGCGTAAAAGAATCATATTATGTGAATACTCGCACAGGGGTTGAATTTTTTTACATTATTGTTGTCAATGTTGACATGAATATAAACTGTGATGTGAACTTTCACATGCACACAGATTGACATGGTGTGAACATTCACAACTGTTATGAATAAGAACAAATGTGAATATTTACACCTGTGTATATTATCTGTAATGATGTCATATAGAGAATGTGAACATTTCTGCACAAAATATGTGTATTATAGAACAATCGAGTTCAAACAATCGCATAAATTAACATAATAACACAACAATATATCATAAGTGAATATGAACATTCACATCAGTGGTATAACTGTGAACATTCACATCTGTAAAACATAAGTGCATATGAACATTCACATTAGTAGTACAGATGTGAATGTTCACATTTGGCAGAGATGAATAACATTCACAACTGTTATGAATGAGAACAAATGGGAATATTCACACCTGTGTATGTTATCCGTAATGATGTCATGTAGAAAATGTGAACATTTCTACACAAAATATGTATATTATGGAACAATCGGGTTCAAACAATCGCATAAATTAACATAATAACACCAAAGTTAGACCAAAATTCACAAGTGGCTTTTTTCCATTAATAGATGTCGTATCACTGATTTACAATCAATTGTTGTGTCAAAATGTCAAAGCAATTGATTCATATCGAGTGTTGGTTAGTTTGTAGGTGGACACCACCCACCTATAGGTTTTAATGACGCTCTGTTTTCTTATGATTTAAAAAACTATGTACTAATAAGTCTCGTAGTCCACACCATTCAAAACTAGTAAGGCTGCCAACAATTTCTTCATGGTGTATGTGCGCTCGCATGATATAACATACTGCAGGTCCGCAGTCCACCCTGTAAATGCAAAATGGTTATGATTGGCACTTGACATATATGTTTGCATAATGGTTATGGAGGATTTCTAAAAAATGTAGTGAGGCTTACGAGTCGTTACCCTGTCGAGGACAGACATCAATTGATATGATTGGTTGTGATGGATATTGGCCTGCTAACTTAGTCCATAGCGGTGATGACTCGCCAATAACGCGCACAATGTTCTCGATATACTTCTTCTGTGTAGGGAATTTCACATTAGGCACCAACGAACATATGTATGTGTACATTCATTTTTGGAATTTAACGCATGACAATAATTCATATTTGTGTACAATAATAGCTACTTACAACTTCCTTTGCTTGGTCGATATACGGGTCATGTATGCCTGTCCTTGGGTGCAATGAGTTATAATGCCTCCACAAATTGTCTTTAGTATCATACACAACTATCGTCCAGTGGAAGTCATGGTGCAATGAGAATAGTAGGTATCTCTCTCCTTGGTAGTTTTTCACATGTGTATCAATGTGTTTACTTCTTTTGCGAGGATGGTACCCACGTATCACTTTTTGTACACATTGGACAAATAATTAATGGACTTTGAAGTTTCAAATTCACATTAGCAAAAAATGGAATGTTAGATTTTACCAAATACATGCTCGTGAAGATGAATAATGCTTCATCTGAAGTTGGGTTGACCACCTGTTGTTGTTCATGTAATACTTCGGCATATGCATCTATGAGCTGCACAAACATAGGGTCGTATTATATTATTTGTGGTGAGTGAACAATGTGTGTCAGTGTGTGTGTGTGTGTGTGTGTGTGTGTGTGTGTGTGTGTATGAATGAACAGTGAATCATCTTCGTAATGGCATACATTGTTGTGTATTAATTCCTCCTTGATAAGGTTCACAATGTCATCAAAATATACGTATGTAGACTTCAGGTCTCCTTTCCACACCAGCAACCTGTGTATTTTAAACAAACCAATGTAAATATTAACATTGCACAGTTTTGAACAAATCAAATAAATAAGCATAGTGGTGAATATTCACAATTATGGAATGTGAATGTTGACATTAGGTGTTCGTATGGTCACTTACTCATTGCCTCCACTATTTTGTAGAGCCTGGACCTTTTGCTTGTTGTGTTTGGACATCATGCTCCAGACTTTGAACTTGTTGGTCAAAGTTAATAATTTTTTTGGGTGCTTCACTGGTGGGTGTTTGTCCATATCTTCAACAATGTCGACTGTATGGGGCTGTTTTAGACCTCGATCATGCTCTTTTTTTTGGCCAGGTAAGTTTGGGTATTAGAAGTCAGGCAAGCGATGCTCTTTTCGATCTTTCTCCTTAATACGCTTCACCCTAGAAGGTGGCCTGAGATTGTGTTGACTTGAGGTGGGAAGTTGCTTCTATGCCTCGGCCTGTGTGACAATGTGAACTGACTGATCATTATAAAGGTCCTAAAGAAGTGTTTTCTCATATTCTAAGTTAATGACCAGCTGCGTTAAGCGCTTAATTTATTCATCCTTTTGCTCCATGCACTTTTTTTATTTCAGTATTCATGTTAGATGGGCTTGACTAGTTGAACAATTTATCTTCAAGATCAGCTATAACTCTTTCCCTTAACTTCCATGAGATTTGAAGGTGTTTGTATTTTGCTTCTCACTGCCTTATGATGCCCCAAGCCTTCCAATTTTCTTTAACAAGCATATTGATGATGTCGAGCTGGCTTGTGTTTGCTATGACAATAGCTCTCTCATCATGTGAGCTGCTAAAGGGAATGTGAATGTCCTCATTATTGTCATTTAGCTCAACTCCATCCCTAGAAAATTAAGAGTTGCTGCCACTGTGTTGTTCTTCCTTGATGTTAGAGAGGTTGGGAGATGTGGTGGCTGGTTCATAAATTTCGGGTTCCACCTTCAATGTTGTATGCTTGAACTTTTGTAATTCTATTGGGGTTGCAAAGAGTTCGCCGGCATTAACCTAAAATGAAAAAGTTATGTTACTTAATGTATATATTTGGGTGGTGCCATAATGTGAATGTTTTGATCAACAGTTGAAGGTCATACCTCATTAAAACCAATATCTGCCAAAAAGGTAGATTTCATTTTCTTTTGTAAAGCAGTTAGATCCCCCTTAACACAACGAGGAATGGCATTGGGCTTGCGAGGTTGTAGGATGGTTGTGTGCTCACGCAACCAATACTTCAACAAAACAACAAAGACATATGTTATTTAGCCTTTGTAGAGTAATGTCAACATATGTAAACATTCACAACAGTGGCACTGTTGTGAACATTTATAGCACTATATCATGAGTGAATATGAACATTCACATCAGTGGTACAGATATGAACATTTACATCTGTAAAATATAAGTGCATATGGACATTCACATTAGTGGTACAGATCTGAATGTTCACAGTTGGCATAGATAAACAACACTCAAGGACATGTGAATGTTATTATTTGAGAACACGGGTACTTACCATCAATAACATGACACAGCCGGTGACTTTTGCCAGCTTTTTGTTGTTTTGGAAAATGGAGGATGTCAACGTTGTTCTAATTTGCTTGGCCCAATCGTATTTTTGCATGCTTTCCAATGGGACCATATGTGCGTAGTAGCCCTATCCTATTGTCTCACCGCTTGTCGAGAAAAAAAGTTTTTGGCAAGCATACATGCAGACTAGTTGGGCAACTTCTTCGTTGTCATCTTTCTTTTTGCTTTTCAATGCCTCGGTCAAAAGGGTGCGTATCCATTTTGAAGTCAACCGGCTGACATTTTTGCACCTTTTGTTTATAATGCCAGTCTTTGGTTTCGCACCATATGATATGTCCATTGGCTTGATGCCGCAGTCCACACCAAAAATCAGCTTGATGTCGTTGTTGTGTATGTTCATCTTCTTCTCCCCAATGTAGAAGGCATCTTTTAAAGCTTTGTACATTTGTAGGACATGCACAATAACATCATTGTACTTCATGCATTTGTCAAGGTTGATCTCACCGTTTCTCAATGCATCTAATAAATGCCAGAAAGGTATTTGCCGTAGGTAGTCGAGCTGTGCTTGTGTGAATTTGGTGCTTTTCATTAATTTTACCAATCCGGTCATGTTAGATCTATAGTTGACACGCCGCATGTCAACATTGCTGCTAGTATTTGCTTATGGGCTTTTTTTCTTGACATGGTACTCATCTCTTTTTCTCTTTGAGGTTTTCTTCTGTGCAATATCTGCAAAATAGAGCATTAAAAAAAAATTAAGACAAGGCTTATGTGATTAGCATAGTGGAACAGATGTGAACATTCATAGCATTGCCATAGATGTGAATGTTCACAGTTGTATGCATGGGTGTGAATGTCCACAGTTTTGTGCATGGATGTGAATATCCACATTTGTACATGGATGTGAATGTTGACTGTGTTAGCAAAAACACAATGTGCATAGTGCATGAGTGTGTAAAAATCAATGTATGTTTATACAACTATGAACAATATTCAAGAACATGTGGATGTTAACACAAACATATAAAAGGATGTTGTGAACATTTACAGTACTAATTTGTATGACAATGCACATTCTTACTACAATCATGCAATGCCAATCTTATAATACAACCTCAAAATTGAAATACAATTTCAAACATGGGATAACAAAAGTGATATATTTTCTCTAAACACGGTGGTTAATGTTCACAAAGTGTCTAATTAATTTACACATGTAATGAATGTTCACGACATAATTATGTATCACAATAACATCTGACACAAGGAATTTTAAATGTGAATGTTCACTAGGGTCAATAACAACAATTTGATAAAGGGGGGAAAGGATAGTGTCAATATTCGCAGAGACTGTATTTCATGCCACTTTCATGAAAAATTATCAAGAATTGAAGGTTCAAGTTATTGGATCACCGTTAACAATCAACAATACCAACAAGGCAGACATTCACAAAAGGGGAAAAAAATAACTACAATATTACAAAATAATGATTGGCCAAACATTTTCAATCCATGTGAATGTTCACAGCTTTCAACAATAACAACAATAATATTTGAAATAATTTTATTGTCCAAGCATTTTCAATCCATGTGAATATTCACAGCTTTCAACAACAACAACAGAAACAATTTGGTTTGGCCAACATTCTTTCAAACCATTTGAATGTTCACAGTTGTGAACACAACATAATGGCAACTGTAATGTTTTTGAGTGAAAAAATCAATATAATTAAGGATTACGATTGAGGGGTTCAGATTAAAGATTAGGGCATAAACAATATGGACTCCTATATGTTGTATGAATAGAAATAGGGGATATTTGTGAAAGTTCACAATGTTGTTTGTTGAAAAAGAGATTCAGGGTTTACATATAAAAATGAGTAGATTACTTACGTTTTTTGTCCATTTCGATAGTTGCGTTGTCACAAATTGTCGTCGAAGGTGATTTTGATGAAGATAGACCTTACGGATGTTCAACAATGGTGATTCCACGATTTCGGCGACCGACGGCGTAAGGATGACGAAGAAGATGATGAGACGATGCGACGATGGAACAATGAGAGTCTTCTGGGCGTTGAGATGATATGGAATACGGCTTTGGATTTTTGGAATGCTGGAAATACTGTGCGTGATTTCCTGCAAGAAGAGAGGGGAAGAGAGACGGTTATTTGATTCAAAGAAAGGATAGACACGTGTTTGTTTGAGGGTTTTTTTGGTTTTTTAGTATGAAATGGACCTAATGGAATATTATAAAACACTATGGGTCTTATGGAATAACACTCTTAGATAATGGATTTACTGAAAAAGCGCCCAATTTTTAATAAATAAATTCAATTTTTATAAAATTAATATTATTCAAAAAAATATCAACAACATCTTTAAAATGAGACTAATATTTAATTTAAATTAATAATTCAAAAAATATATTAAAAAATTTACATAATTAAAATGATTTGTATGATTTGAAATTAATATAAATAATAATTATTTAAAATTAATTTTTAAATAGAAAATATTATTTTTATTCATTAAGAGAAAACTTAAAGACTAATAAAAATAAAAATATTAACTCAAATTGTACCAAAAAAAGGAATACTGTAATATTCAAACCACAAGAATATTAACTTAAATCATACAAATAAAAAAGAATAATAAACTGTAATAATTAAACCATAAATAATAATAATTGAACCATACAAATATTATTTTGTATTTTTATTAACTCAAATCATACAATAAAAATAATACAAATAAATACAAAAAAAAAAAGTTCGCTAAAAATAACCAAAAAAATGGTCACATATAGTTTAGCATTAAAAATAGTTTCAAAAAATTAAGATATAAGAAATTTAATCCATCGTATTTGGTTGAATTTTGTCTTCTACTTTAAAAATAAAAATAAAAACTAGTTTGTAAGAAAATATCAACTTCATATGATTCTATCTTTTTTGGGAGAAAAATATATTTTTAATTAATAAATAATTTTATATTTATTTTTTAAAATAAAATATAAATTAGTTTGACAAAAAAAATTATAAAAATACTACAACTTGTGCATAGTGCAGGGTGCAAGTTCGAGTTGTGTAGGGCAAATCAAATCTATGAAGGGTGCCGCCACCCATTACAGCCAGTATAGTGGTGTGACGAAAATTTACATGTGTAACGATCGTTTCGGTGTTACATAACGGCCGTAGCGGTACCGTAACGGCCATAATGGTCCGTTAGACACCATTACACCTTTTTACAATATTCTGCATAGTTATAGTGATTCCGGTATTCCCTTTTACTGTTCAGTTGTACTCCGGACTCAGTTCCGTGGAGTTGGTAGTTGTGTCTACCTTGTTGTCGTTCTTTAATTCCATTTGATTGAGTTTTAGGATGTGTTGGGCATGTTTCGAGCAGGTGGGTTGAGCCTTGGTCTAATTTCCTGTTGCCGGGTTTTTAGTCGTTCCGCTCGAGCAAGTCGTCTAGCGCTCAAGTGGAGATTGCACACTCCCAGTATTTTCGTGCTCTGCAAAACTTCTGTAGGTGTGATTTCTACGCTCGAGGGATTTCCTGCGCTCGAGCGAGTCGCGCTCGAGCGGGCTTGTTGGCGCTCGAGCGGGTAGTACTTTCTTGGTGTAAGTTCTGGGAGGGGAAAATCTACGCTCGAGCGGACTGGTTTTCACGCTCGAGCGGAAGTACTTTATTCTTGTGTCTTGGAGCTCGAGCGGGCCTTCTTACGCTCGAGCGAATTCAGTATTTTGTTCTTGGCGCTCGAGCGTTGTGTTTTCTGCTCGGGTGGACCTGTCGTATATCAGAAGACAGTTGGGCATTTTTAAGTCACTTTTTACATCCTCACTCTCTCTCTTACTTTTCAAAAACACCATTTGAGAGCTTCTCTCTCTAAAACCTCCACTTCTCTCTACGTATTGATCTAGTAGGAGTTGTTTCCTCACCTTTGGCCTTTACAAAAAGGTTGTTGATCGTCGAGGGCTATCTTTTGATCCAAGAAATTTGTGATTTGGAGCATTTTCATTTTCGTCATCTCCTTCGTTGGATTTCATCTTTTGAGGTAGGGATTCCTACTCACTCTTATGGGTTTTGACCTAGATTTTTGGGCACTTTGTTAAATGGTTTGATTTTGAGATCTAGGGTTTCAAAATGTATAAAGGGGGGTTTGTTATTTTGATTCTAAAATGTGTATTTTGGGTTTCAAAATAATGATATTGTTGTTGGTTGGTGATATTTGGACTCTTGGGTCTATATTGGGAAATGGGGTAGAAAATCCTAATCTGTTGTATAAATTAATTGGTATAATTAATTTGGAAAAATTGTTGTTATTTGGAATTGAGTTGGAAATAATGAAATTGACTCAATATATTGTAGAATGGTAGAGTTGGATTTATTAATCACTCACTCTTGAAAACATTGATATTTTATCTGTTGGAGCTTTTATTATCTGTTTAGAAATAATTGCTTTGGGCTACCGGTGGAGGGTAGTTTTGATTGTTGTAGACAATGTATGATGATTAGGCAAACTAAAACTAATCAAGTGGATGTGTCATAGGGTATGACGGGTGATAGAATACATTAACGTTATGTATTGATTGATTGTGTATATGACCTATGTGTATATACGTTGTGTGTATGAGAGGAGATAGGGGATGCATTCCATGGTTTAGGGGAAGATAGGAGATGGACCTCTAAACCGGATGTTGTTTGGGAGGAGATAGGGGATGGACTCCACTGATACAGCTCATATGCTTGTCAGTTAGTGTGTTGATATAGCTCATATACTTATCTATGGAAGTGTTGATATAGCTCATATGCTTATCTGTTGAAGTGTGGATATAGCTTGTATGCTTATCCGTTAAGATGATGATGTAGCTTATATGCTCATCTGATGAGATGTTGATACAGCTTGTATGCTTATCTATTGCGAACTGGGAAACGTTTAATATGAATTATTATTTCGTTTAGAACATGTGGCCAGGTTCTGAGCCACGGGTATGAATTTGGAGATTGGACAAGCAATAGAAAATGAAATGAAACATAGACATAGTGGTCATGTAATGGAAATGGTTTATGAATTGATTTATGGGAGTTAAACATTTATCAATTGCTAATGTCTTAGTTACTGCTCATATTGTGTTTAGCATATCTCTACTGGGCATTGGCTCACCCTATATGGGACATTATTTTCAGGTACAGGTAGCATGCCACCTCCAAGGGCATAGCTTGGATGGTTATGGGAGTTGAAGACTCTTTTTGATTATTTTGCCTGTATTACATGTATGTCAAGCCAAGGGCTTATTTTGTATAGAGCTAGTACTCTTCTTTTGTGTAACCAAGTGTTGACCTGGAAAGCTGTAAGCCTGTAGGGCATTTCCTTTTGTTGTTAACATGTAATACTGTTGTAAAAACTACTCTGATGAATGGAAAGGTGTTGATTTTCTTATATTACTGCATGCCTGAATGATGGGTTTTATGTATTATTTTGAAGGCGTTACAGCTTTCATTTCTAAAAATAAATAAAAATAACAAAAGCTTACAAAAAAATAGCAAATATTCAAGTGATCCAAGTTCAAAGAAAAAATCTTATATGAATTTTTTTTCTTTATAATTTTTTTTTTAATTTATGGCACAAATATTATTTTATAATCATCTCATTTAATAATTGTAAATATTTTTTATTCAGTTAATTCATGTATTGGTAAAAAAGAATTGGGTAAATTATAAACACACCTCCTGAGATTTACTTAAATTACAAATTACCCCATGTGGTTCTACAAATTAAATTATGCCCCCTAAGGTTTCTAATTTCATAATAAATAGGTTCTTTTATTAATAAATCATCAAGTTAATTAACAGTTTTTATAATGTTAAAATTTTATTTCAATTAATAATTCAGATAATTTTATTATTGTATAGGGGACAATTAGAAATTTCACTTTTTCAATTAATTCTGTTAAATAAAAAATTCTGACAATGATGTATTTGTAATTTTTCAAATTACAGGGGGTAATTCGTATTTTAAGCAAACCTCAGAAGGTGTATTTGTAATTTACTCAAAGTAATTTGTAGATATTTAAAATCAATTATTCTTAAGATCCTTAACTATTGAAATAAAATGTAAAAACCCCATTTTATAGTGATTTGAAAGTATGAAATATATTGGATCATACTTAAAAATTAACAAAAATTGATCAAAATTTCTTTTTAACCCCAATAAATGTGATTTTGAAAAATAAAAATAAAAACCCCATTTTATAGTGATTTGAAAGTATGAAATATATTGGATTATACTTAAAAATTAACAAAAATTGATCAAAATTTATTTTTAACCCCAATAAAAGTGATTCTGAAAATATATATATATATATATATATGCGTATCGGTAAGGTTTTTTTTCAAATTGTGCGAAAAATTAAAAAAAATCACTATTCCGGTTACCGCTACCGTTATGCTATGACCTTTACATATCGCAACCCTTATTGCGTCACCGCAACTGTTACGACAATCGCAACCGTTTTTCAAAACCTTGGGTGCAAGTTACATCTGTGTAGATTGCAAGTCCAACCTATATATGGGTGTAATTCCAACATATCTGGGGTACAAGTCCAACCTATGCATGGGTGTAAGTCTAACATATCTGGGATGCAAGTCCAACCTGTGCATCAATACAAATCCAACTTATGTAGGGTGCAAGTCCCATTTGTGTAGAGTGCAAGTCCAACTTGTGTATTGATGGTAGTCTAACCTGTGTATGGGTTCAAGTTTAATCTGTGCCATATTATTATTTTTATTTTATGGTTTGAGTTAATTGTGTGATTGAATATTATTGTTTTTATTCATATGGTTAAACCATAAAAATAAAATAATAATTAAACCATCAAATATTTTTTGTATTTTTATTAACTCAAATCATACAATAAAAATTAATACAAATATTAACTGAAATCATATAAATAAAAGAGGCCACTCAGAATTAACTGAAAACAAATTCGTATAGATTAGCATTAAAATAGTTAAAAAAAACTAAGATAGGAGAAATTCAAATCACCATGTTTAGTTGAATTCAAATATTTTGTGAATAAATCAAAAAAATAAAAGAACTCATAATGATGGACTTGAACTCATGCATAGGTTGGATTTGCACCCTACATAGATGTGACTTACATCTCACACAGATTGGACTTGCACCTATACACATGTTGAACTTGCACCCAACACAGGTTAGACTTGTGAGAGGGTAATTTATAAAGAAATATTGGCCGAGCTACGATCCTTTAGTCTCTGTTCTGGGCCGGACTAAAGGTCGAGGTATGGGCTTCGAGTATCTCGGTCCCATGTTGTATGAACTCCAAGCTGGGCAGAGGTACTTTGGACCGAGCTACCTAAACAAGTGGGCCTGGTGGTTAGCTAAAGTGTTGGTGAGAAAGGAGGCCGGGCTTGGTATAGCTCGGCCGAATGCCATCTACGTCATTACTTAATCGAGTGTATGACCGAGGTAATCTAGCTCGGTTAGGTTGCAGCAGCTTAAAAAAAGGAGGTAACCATCTTACTTGGTTGGTGGAAATCAGAGTGTTATTATGATAGACATTTTTCATTGAGCTTAAGACTCCTAGGAGGGCTCTGCTAAGGAGAGTACGGTCCTAATAGGATTGTGCAAACTATCTCACTTGGATAGTAGTGAGTAGGGTGTGTGATTTCTAGAAGGACTCTTATAAGGAGAGTTAGAATCCTACTAGGATTGTGCCAGACGGAATCTATAAAAGTTCATAGCAGGACCTATGTATAGGGATCACAATTCTTACTCTAGAATACACAGAGCTTATTGTCTATTGTCTAGTTGTTGACTTAGGCATCGGATGGATTTCCGGCACACACCCGCCGGCTAGCTCACGTTTGTGTTTTCAGGTGACAAAGCGACGACATTTAGAGGAGTGCAAACTTGATCAACAGGATTATACGAGAAGATTATTTCGTGCTCGTACAATTGGCACCGTCTGTGGGAAAACCACAAAGAACAAAACCTTTTGATCGAGTTTTCCTCTTGAGTAGAAATCAATGACGCACAATGAAGACTTGTTGCAATCGACTATTGATGGGCAAACCTCGGAGGGGAGTGGGAGGCGCGAAGGATTACCCTCTATCCCACCAATGGCAGAATTAGAACCCCAATGACGGAACTCCCGAAGGGACACATGGGAGAGACAGGGCATTAGTCCTCGTCGCTCTCAAAGTCTTGAAAGGTAGAGGCGGAGGTTGGAACCTCAAGTTCTGGAAGATTGCGTGAGGGAGCAAGACGAGTTAATAACGAGGATGGAGGTAGACATGGAGACAATGAAGCGCCAGATAAAGGAAAAAGGGGTGGCGATAGAAAATGGGCACAAAGGCCACACGCCCCCTTTCCACTCGGAAGATCGTGACAGACATATCACACCATCATAAATAGAAAGTAGGAGCCTTAGAACAGGTGACACTCAATCACGGACTTCCAGGACTCGTTACTCCAGGTCTGAGAAAACGAGGACTGAACGGTCGTATACAGAAGGAAGCAGCTATCGGCCCTCATGCACGCACCAAATGACATCTAGGCACACAGAGTTGCCTAGGTCAGTGGACCTGCGAACAATGCTCGAGGAGAAGGCCCGATGGAAGAAAGACACCAGGGCTCGCGACCCTCGCAGAGTTTCAGCTCTACAGCGATTGGCTCCTAGGACATATGGGAGTGTCGAGGTAGGGATGCCAATATCGTGCCTTGCTTATGAACTAGCAGATAAAGTATTAGCAATGTCACAGAGTTTGCCATTCGTTCCAACAATTAAGAACGCGCCACTACCCTCAGGCTTCCACCAGCCTAAATTTACCCCTTATGAGGGGAAGTCAGATCCCTACATGCACTTCAGTCATTTTCGCTAGGTTATGGCAGTATACCGGCGAAACGAGGCTCTAATGTATATCCTGTTTCCATCTAGCCTTGGCGACCTAGGTCTAACCAGGTTCGAAAGGCTCCTAGAAGACAGCATAGCCTCATGGGCACAATTGGCAGACGTGTTCGTGACTAGATTCAAAACGAATACCAAGACACCAGTGGAGATTGACCAGCTACTCTCCATTGACATGGGCGAAAAAGAGACATTGAGGTCTTACAACAGTCGGTATTGAGAGACTTTCAACCAGATTGGGGATTACCCTACAAATCTCGCTATCGCACAATACAAACAGGGTTTACCAGTCGGTAACAAATTGAGGGACTCAATGACAATGATGTCGCCCCTTACGATGGAGGCCCTAATGGAGAGAGTGCATCAACATATCCGAGTAGAGAAAGATAGCGCCTGTGCTAAAGCAAAATCTGGCACAATAGCGATGCCAGATAAAAAGACTACAGGAAAAATCAACACGGTAGAACAACCAAGCAAGAATGGGCGAGGCAGGTGAGCCAACAGAGAGGACCCAGAAAAAATGAAGTTAAGAGTCCGCATTGCCATTATCACAGTATTCAATAAACCTATCTACCGGATTCTTAGTGAAATACGTGATGAACTCTTCGTTCAGCGGTCTGCCAAGTTGGGAGAAGCATAAAGGGGCTATGATGAGAGGTCCCGTTGCACCTTCCATGATGAGAAGGGGCACCAAACTGAAAATTGCACACCATTAAGGCAACATCTGGAGGAGTTAGTGGCTGCTGGACACCTGGACCAGTATATAGAAGGGGGAACACAGCCAGCCCCCTAGGACCTCAACAGACCAAATGGGATGCCAGTCGACGGTCCACCCTAAGGCATAATCCACGTTATACATGGGATCGTCGAACCTGAGTAGGTATGCTTAGGGGGATGATCAAAAAGGCTGAGCACTTGAGAGAGGTATTAAGTGCACAATCTACCGTCAAAAAGAGCAGAACAGAGGCCACGAACGTCATATCCTTTTCTGACAGGGATCTAGCAAGGCTATATTGCCCTCACAATGATGCACTGATGGTCACTTTACGCATCAAGAATTTCGAGATTAAGCGAATTCTGATTAACCAAGTAAGCTCATACGAGATAATGTACTACGACACCTTCAAACAACTAAAATTGGAGAACAAAGACTTGGCACCTGCGATATCTCCCCTTGTCGGTTTCAACTCAATGCCAGAGTGGCCAGTGGGCAAGATAATCCTCCCAGTCAAGGTAGGAACCATAACAAAACAGGTGAAATTTTGGGTATTGAAGGTCCCTTCCACTTACAACATAATCTTGGGAAGAACATGGTTGCACGCCATGCGATCGGTAGCGTCAACCTACCATCAGGCATTGCGGTTTCCCAATGAAGTCAGAGTGATCGAAGAAGTCTTGGGAGACCAAATTATATCAAAACAGTGCTTCGTCACAGTAAAGGGCAGTCAGGGTGCAAAAGGGTATGCACAGATGGTGGAAGAGCCAGAAAGCAATGAACTGTTTGCAGATGTCAGCAAAGCAGCTGAACAAAAGGCAGTGGAAGACTTGGTAAAGGTAAGGATAGATGAAAAAAACCCAGAAAAGTTCTTTCTGCTCGGCTCGTCTCTGTCCAGCACTGAGAGAATAGAAGTCATGGAGTTTTTAACCTCTAACATTGAAGTGTTCGCCTGGACACCGTATAACATGCCTGGCATTGACCCTAAGTTCATCTGCCACCAACTTAATGTCCACCCAACTGCCAGACCAATTATATAGCACACTCACAGATCGTCACTCCACCACGCGGAGATAGTGGTGGAGGAAGTAGGAAACTTGCTGGAGGCAGGATCCATCAGAGAATTGCACTATCCCAAGTGGATCTCTAATACTGTTGTAATGCCCAAGAATAACGAAAAATGGCATATTTGCGTGGACTACAAAACAGTTAACAAGGCATGCCCAAAAGACAGTTTTCCCCTAACACAGATAGACCAACTGGTGGACCTGACAGCAGGACATAACCGACTTAGCTTCCTTGATGCGTATCGAGGTTACCATCAGATTGCTATGTATGAACCAAACTAGGAGGTCACATCATTCACAACACCTAGAGGATTGTACTGTTACAAGGCCATGCCCTTTGGCCTAAAGAACGCGGGGGCTACATTCCAACGGATGCTCACCAAAATGTTTGAACCATTGTTAGGCAGAACAATGGAGGCTTATATAGATGACATGGTGGTCAAAAGCAAGGATGAAAAGGACCATCTCAGGGACCTAGATGAAATATTCCAATTTTGAAGTCTCACAAGTTGTGTCTAAACGCATCTAAGTGTGCATTCAACGTAGGATCAGGCAAATTCCTAAGCTTTCTAGTAACCAACCAAGGTATAAAAGCTGATTCCTCCCAGATCAAAGCAATCCAGGATCTTGAGAGGCCCAATACAGTCGAAGAGGTGCAGCATCTCACTGGCCTAGCAGCCGTACTCAACCAGTTCATAAGTTGGTCATCAGACAGATGTCGACCATTCTTCCAAGCATTGAAGGCCAAATTTGAGTGAGATGAGGAATGCGACCGTGCCCTAGAGAGCTTGAAAGACTACACGACCTCTCTTCTGTTGTTAGTAACCCCAATGCCAGGAGAAGAGCTCTTTTTGTACTTAGCGGTTTCACAGCATGCAGTCAGCGCAATGTTGGTTAGAGCAGAAAGAATCCAACACCTGCCTATCTTTTATGTTAGCAAAACCTTGCTGGGCACTGAAACAAGGTACCTACCATTAAAAAAACTGGCATTAGCTTTGATGATGGCCTCAAGAAAGTTGTCACACTATTTCCATACCCACACCTTGATCGTCCTAACGGCTTTTTCGTTAAAGGCCTTGTTTGAGAGGGCAGATTTTTCTGGATGAATCTTGAAATGGGCGGTGGAGTTAGGGCAGTTTGATATCAAGTTTCAACCCAGAACAGCAACAAAAGCCCAGGCTTTAGCAGACTTTGTGGCTAAGTTCACACCAGGAAGTCATCACATCTACCCAGTCGATTTGATCGACGCAACCGAAGTAAAGGGGGAAAGTGTCGCGAAAACTGCGCAACCCCTAATGCAGGATGCCCAGCCACATTGCAAGCCACACAGGATTAAGGACTGGAAGGAAAGAGCAAATCATGTTATTCCCAGTGAGGACTCCTCAAAAAGTAAAGACTTAAGGCAGTCAGACAATGAAGATCAAACCCTAACAGCAGGCATGGACTTGAAAGAAAACATTAGCGACACTCATGATCCCAAAACATCATCGGTGAGATGTGGAAACTCTTCGTGGATGGAGCATCCAATAGACATGGTGCAGGACTGGGCATAGTCCTCATCTCACCAGATGGCCTAACAATTGAACAGGGAGTCAACCTCGATTTCTCAACATTCAACAATGAGGCGGAGTATGAAGCACTGCTAGCAGGCCTAAAATCAGCACTTTTTATGAAGGCCACCGAGCTAATGGTTTACAGTGACTCCCAACTGGTAGTAAATCAGATTTCAGGCGACTACAAGGCAAAAGATGAGAGGATGGCTAAGTACCAAGAGTTAGTCAGAAAGGAGATCATGAAGTTCGAAGTAGTTCGGATAGAGCAAATTGGCCGAAAAGAAAACAATAGAGTGGACGAGCTGGTAAGTTTTGCTTCAATAGCAGATACATCTATCTCACACCCATTACTGATCGACTTCCTACCCAGACCAAGTATTGAAGAACCCGAAGTAGCCGAGGTATGTTGTGGCGAACTAGGCCCTTCATTGATGGACCCCATCATAGTGTTTTTAAAAGACGGCATCTTGCTTGAAGAAAAGAAAGAGGCCAACAAAATTAGAGCAAAATCACAGCGATTTTGGTTCTCTCCATCACTAGCATTGTACAAAAAATCCTTCACAGGGCCTTACCTGAAATATGTCCATCCCAGCAAGGCCGAGGCATTTTTGTTCGAGATACATGAAGGCGTATGCGGAAGCCACCAAGAGGGAAGATCATTGGCTTACAGGGCAATTTCACAAGGATATTGGTGGCCATACATGCAAACAAATTCAGAGAAATATGTTAAGAGGTGCGAGAAATGTCAGAAGTTCGCACACCAAATACATCAACCAGTTAGAGAACTTTCACCATTAACTAGCCCATGGCCCTTCGCAATGTGGGGCCTGGACATCGTGGGACCACTTCCAACAGCACCCAGCAACGGAAAGTTCTTTCTCGCAACAACAGACTATTTCACAAAGTGGGTGGAGACTGAAGCACTCGCATCAATAAAGGAGAAAGATGTTAAGAAATTTGTCTGGTAGAATATCATAACTCGATTCGGCATACCCAAGGCTCTAATATCTGACAATGGCACTCAGTTCGACGGTAAAATCTTCAGGGGCTTTTGCGAGGAATACAGGATAGAATTCTATAACTCTACACCAGCATACCCTCAAGCGAATGGCCAGGCAGAAGCATCAAGCAAAGTCGTCTTAGATGGTTTGAAGAAACGGTTAGAGAGAGCAAAAGGAAAGTGGGCTGAGGAGCTTCCACATGCTTTATGGGCTTACCGTACCACAACTCGGCTGTCAACTGGAGAAACGTCTTTTTCCTTGGCCGATGGCATGGAGGCAGTAATCCCACTAAAAGTAGGCCTCCCCACTATTAGAAGTGAAAATTTTGACCCAAACTTGAATGAAGAAGCCATAACCTTGGAACTCGACCTTGCAGAAGAGAGAAGGGAAAGAGCTCTAGTTCACATTACCTCATACCAGCAGGAGTTATCTAGAAAATATAACAAAACAGTGCATTCGAGGCAATTCAAGATTGGAGATTGGGTATTACGCAAAGTAATGGGCAACACTTTGGTACCTGGAGATGGCAAGTTAGGACCTAACTGAGAAGGACCATACAAAGTGGTTGGTTTATTAGGAAAAGGGGCATATCACTTGGAAGATGGAGACAACAAGGCTATTCCCAGGCCATGGAACACTGTCAATCTAAAATTATTTTATTTTTAGTTTTTTCTTAAAATACTTGTAATTTTTTCCCTTTTTCAAATAAAACAAGTAGTTTTTTAGCATAATTCGTTCTACTGCCAGCAAGGGGCAATCAAGAAGTTTGGCAGGAATGGCCAAACATTCAGTTCTTTTCTTCAGCCGAGATAAGGATCTAGGCTGAAGAAAGTTGGCAAGAATAACCAACATTTAACTCTCTTTAGCTGAGATAAAGATCTAGGTTGAAGAAGGTTGACAGGAATAACCAACATTTAGCTATCTTCAGCCGAGATAAGGATTTAGGCTGAAGAAGGTTGGCAGGAATAACCAACATTTAGCTCTCTTCAGCTGAGATAAGGATCTAGGCTGAAGAAGGTTGGCAGGAATAACCAACATTTAGCTCTCTTCAATAGAGATAAGGATCTAGGCTGAAGAAGGTTGGTAGGTATGACCAACATTTAGCGCTCTTCAGCCGAGATAAGGACCTAGACTGAAGAAAATTGGTAGGTATGACCAACATTTAGCTCTCTTCAGCGGAGATAAGGATCTAGGCTGAAGAAGGTTGGCAGGTATGACCAACATTTAGCTCACTTCAGCGGAGATAAGGATCTAGGCTGAAGAAGGTTGGTAGGAATGACTAACATTTAGCTCTCTTCAGCCGAGATAAGGATCTAGGCTAAAGAAAGTTGGCAGGTGTGACCAACACATAGTAAACAGATTATAAAGCTTTTGGACCGAGACGACTATCTCGGCCATAAAAATTAAAACATTGCAACCGAGCAAAAAGTTCAAGACATGCCAATTAAAGTTGAAAAATAATTACAAGCAGGGTATGAACCGAACAAAAAGATTGGGAGATTGCAGATTTCATTCTATTTGAAAAATGTACATTACAAGAGGAGGGGCTTAAGCCCGGTTACAAATTCTTTCAAAAGTTAGCATCAAAAGAAGAAAAACAAGATCAAGCAAAAAGATCATCCAAGTCTGCATCCAGGTCAATCCAAGCTTCACCACTTGGTAGTCCGGTTCCAGCAGGTACGTCGGTCAAAGGCGCATTATCAACCGTACTTAGCACTGGTGGCTCCACCCGAGCTAACTGAGCTGTCTAGAGACCGTGATCATTGGTAACAAGTGGGGCGTTGTTTGGCTCTAGGGATTCTTCATCCTCCTCTCCCTCTTGAAGCAACTTTTGTTGAATGGCATTGGCTCAGTCCGTTATATAACTTGGAATGAAGTGGGGAGGAGGGTTCTGGAAGACTTCGATTTCGTGACCATAACCGAGCTTTGTTACAGCTGTCTTCCATTCGCATTTAAAAAATATGTCTTTTGCAGCTTCACACTGCAGGACATAGGTTGCCTCTCCTTCCTTGTAGCCCTTATCTTCAGCGTCCTTTATTTTCTTATTTAGCTCGGCGATCTCTGTATCTTTTTTTTTCTCGAGCTTGGCTAGCTCGCGCAGATAGCGGTTTTTCCATTTGGCCAAAGCCTTCTGCTTGTCTGCTTCCGTCGAGTTGACCAACCTCGTAAGTCGAGCGATTTCAGATTCAAGCTCGATCATTTTTTGTTTGGCTTTGTTCAGCTCAGCCGTTTTAGTGTTGGCATCTGCCACGGCCAGCCTCGCTGTCTTGCGTAGCTGCAGCACGTGCTTATGAGCAACGTGGTTCTTTTACATGGCCTGCAGAAGAAGAGATAGCGATTATGACTAAAACCGAGTAAAACAGATGTGTAAACTTGAAAACAAACAAAGGGAGAACTTACCAGCACCATTGACTTGGTTGCCGAGCCGATGGCCTTAAGCTCGATTAAATAGTCGTGGTGCTCCATGTCAGATGGCAGGCACATGCTTTTGGCGAGGTTGAAAGCAAGCGTATGATCCTTATCAGTCGCCACCGAGTCTGTGGTGGTAATAGCCCGGTTTTTATAAGTCATTTTTGGTAGCCATTCCGAAGGGCTAGCTCGGTCAGTGCGCACGAGCTCTGGGCTCGGCGGTGTTGTTTCTGGAAGCACGCGATCCTCCTCATCAATCAATCACTGCTGCTCAGTCGAAGAAGTGCGAGCACACTTGTTCGCCCGAGATGACGAAGCTCGGGATGTTAGAAGGGCCACCACAGCTTCGTGTGTTTGACCGGCTTGAGTTGTCTCGGTTTGAACCCCGACAGTTGGAGTTGATGTTTGTTCAGTGATCAAGGCTCGAACAGCTTGGCGCTTGGCCATTTCTTGTTCTTCGGTAAGGGAAATGAGGTTGATTTGTGACAAGTTTGGGTCCGGCTCTGGTGATGGTTCGAGAAGAAAGTCAGTTACCCTGACCTTCCTCCTTCCACTGTATCGATAGGTCGGCTTGAAGTTAAGTAGCTCGGCACAACCTCGGTGACGCTACGGAAGTGTGGCATAAAGAGCGTCTTGGTTGGCGTATTGGTATTGAGAATTTAGCTGGTTTAACTCTACATAATGAGAAAGACAACGGTTAGCACGGTGTAAAATTATAGCCTGGAATAACCAAAGCAAAAATAAAACCGAGGTATCCTTACCAGCAGTCCCCTTATTCCAGTTAATGCTATAGCCCGGTATTTGGGCTTCCTGGTCTTCAAAATTACCAGAAACCTAGAAGAAGTCGTCGTTATTTACATCTTTATCCGGTGTGTTTTTTATTATTTTTTCTCAGTCTCTTCTTACCCTTAAATAATATACCCAACCGTCATCATTTTGGCCGAGCGAGTATTGGTGGAATAGCTCGCCCAATCCGAGGTTGAGACTGAGCCGACGGTTTAGCTCGGTGATGCTATTTATTATTCTATAAGTATTGGTGCTGAGTTGAGTTGGGCATAATCTTGTCTACCTGAGGAACTCACATATCAGTGGCTGAACAGGGAATCGGAGACTGGCCTCTATTATTGATATTATAGTAAAAAGAACGAAGCCTGGTTTTCCCCAGGGCATGGTATCTAGTTCGGTTAAAGATAGATGGACATCATCATGAATATTATAGTCCTTGCGAAATTCGGCAATAGCCCTAGGTGAGTCTACCAAGAACCGGTATTTACCCATTTAATTTAAATTGTGTACAAATTAGCACGGAAGCCTAGCTTAGTGTTGAGATGACGTTGAATGTCTCAGTTGAGCGATAGTGCAAAGGTGTACCTGGCCAACATGGTCAAGTTTGCAAAGTGGAGATAAAAAGTGTTATGCCCAGATCGCTAAGCCAGGCTAAGCAAAAAGGCAAAATAAATATAATCCTAGTTCGGCTAAATGGGTTTCAACCCGTTCTTAGTTCGGTTGTAGCACAAGTTTCTAGCTCAGTTATTGAACAGGAAGGTTCTTAGATCGGTCGTAACAGAAGGGTGGGCTTCAAGTTTTAGTTTGGTTATTGGGTGAGGTTTTCTAGTTCGGATATGTACGCACCTATTATAAACAGGTTCCTAGCTCGGTCGTGGTGTTATTTTGGATAAAAAAGATTGCATAACAGATTGATTGAGATATCCAGCTAAAGTGTGATTAAGGTCTGGGTATGTGGTTTTTGGAGATTTTGTGGTTCATTACCCATTTATGTTAAAACCACAGGAGGGCGTTTCAAAAAACATATGTATATATTTCTATACTATACATGCTTACAGAATAAATGGAAAAAGAAAGGGATTGAGCCACTTATATTTTTGAAATGAAAGGACAGAGATCAAAACAGTACCAGCTAGAACACAAGCTTTGCAGGTGTTATGGTCATGAAAATGGAGACTCAGAGGGCAAGAGAGAGAAGATGAATAGTGGAGTGTGTTGGTTCAAACGAGGGGTTTTTGTATAAAGCACAAAAATGGGCGGAACTGTTCAAAATTTTCGAAGTACAAAGACGGTTGTGACAGTTGTACTTGACCAGTGGGGGCAAGCCACGTGTCTAGGGGAATAGATAACGATTCAGACGTACTTGAGAGGCGGAACGACGTGCAGAGTAACTGACAAGACATTTTTGAACCAGGCAATTCGGAAGCCCAGTAGAAAGTGAGCTCGGTTGGAGGCTTGGACATTTAGCTTAGCTGATAACGAGTAATCCCAAATCATGCGTTGCAGATGGAATTAAGGGGCAATTGAGAAGGTAATTTATAAAGAAATATTGGCCAAGCTATGATCCTTTAGTCTTTGTTCTGGGCTAGACTAAAGGCCGAGGTATAGGCTTTGAGTAGCTCGGTCCCATGTTGTATGAACTCCAAGCTGGGCAGAGGTACTTTGGACCGAACTACCTAAACAAGTGGGCCTGGTGGTTAGCCGAAGTGTTGGTGAGAAAGGAGGCCGGGCTTGGTATAGCTCGGCCGAATTCCATCTACGTCATTACTTAATCGAGTGTATGACTGAAGTAATCTAGCTCGGTTAGGTTGTAGTAGCTTAAACAAATGAGGTAACCATTTTACTTGGTTGGTGGAAATCAGAGTGTTATTATGATAAACATTCTTCATTGAGCTTAAGACTCCTAGGAGGGCTCTGCTAAGGAGAGTAGGGTCCTACTAGGATTGTGCAAACCATCTCACTTGGACAATAGTGAGTAGGGTGTGTGATTTCTAGAAGGACTCTTATAAGGAGAGTTGGAATCCTACTAGGATTGTGCCAAGCAGAATCTATAAAAGCTCATAGTAGGACCTATGTAGAGGGATCACAATTCTTACTCTAGAATACACAGAGCTTATTGTCTATTATCTAGTTGCTGACTTAAGCATCGGAAGGGTTTCCGGCACACACCCGTCGGCTAGCTCACGCTTGTGTTTTCAAGTGACAAAACGACGACGTTTGGAGGAGTGCAAACTTGATCAACAGGATTGTACGAGAAGATTATTTCGTGCTCGTGCAAACTTGATCAACAGGACTTGAACTCATGCATAGATGTAGGCACCCCATTTTTGACCGTCTTTAAGACTTGGTTGTGCTTGAAAGTACATCCAACAAGAAGTTCGATTGCTCGTCGAGTACTCAACTGTCGCGGTGGAACGTCACAAGTTTGAGCTTTCCAAACCTTGTATCCTTTCTGTCCCATTTTTGGACCATGTATTGGCCCTTCCAGCTTGATTCTCTTGGTGCACTGCCGGCCACTTCCTGCCACTGCCGGCCATGCCTTTGTTACTGCCGGCCATTGATGAAGCCTGTGTGCCATCAATGAGCCACTGCCGGCCACCACTGATGGCCGGCAGAACCCTTGTCTCAGCAGGTTTCACGCCAGATCTTTTGAGCCAGCTGGTTTTCACTCATTTCCCCTCCATACACGTGTATGGAGGGATGAAACTCTTGCCAAGCTTGTTCAACAAGCTCTGCATTGCTCCTTTCTATATAAGGAGAGGCCCTTCCTCTCTATCAGGGGTTGAAAAACATTTTAGAGAAGTTGTGTCTCTCTCTTTCTCTCTCTGTATATATCTCTCATTCTCTCTGTATATATTGCATAGAATAGTGCTCTAAAGTCCATTTTTCTTGCACTTTTACACTACAACACATAGTGATACACCACCATCTTTGAGCTGAGGTTCTTGGGAGTGTTACTTGAGCTCTGAAACTTGGTTTTTGGCCTTAGAGGTTACTGGTTTCGAAGTTGATTTTCAAGGGAGAGTATATTCCCCATTTAAGCCTTTTTTTTTTGTATCTCATTTTGGCCATCCTTGCATATTGTTTTAGGTCTTGCTTTCAACTGAAAAAAGTTCTATATTTTGTGTATTTATTAATTTTTTAAAATATTTTTCATAAAGATTTTACTTTTTAAATATATCTAAATAAGGTGCATCTAAAAAAGTAAAAAAAAAATATTTAAAATTTTAAAAATATTCACTAAAAATAAAAAAATACGAAAAAGTAATTCACTGAAACCAAACACACTAAGTATTTTTTTATTGAAAAAGTAATTCTAAATAATTATTATTTACAATAATTTCAAATCATACAAATCATTTTAATTATGCTATTTTTTTTTATATTTTTGAATTATTAATTTAAATTTTTATTAAATATGTTAAATATTAGTCTTATTGTAAAGATTTCGTTGATATTTTTTGAATAATATCAATTTTATAAAAATTGAATTTATATATTAAAAATTATATGTATTTTATTAAAATAAATTAGAATAAAGTTTGTTTTGTTTTGTTTTTAATTATAAAATGAGGTGGGTGATGTGATGTCTGTGCTAGATAGAGAGAGAGGAGGACTATGCCGTAGAGAAAGACTGAGATGGGGGAACCATGATGTGTGTGACGTGTGTCTTGGTGATTGTGTCAGTATGTGTCCTTGTAATACATAAGGTAATTCGAGTTCGGATTTTCGACCGCACAAGCCTACGACCCTCTCTGCTGCACTACAAAACAACACCGTTTTGTATAAAAAAAAAAAATTGTTTTTGTTTTTTTCTTTCTCCTTTGTTTCTTATTTTGGTTTCCCCTTTCCTATTTTGAACCTTAGACAGATCGATGGAGGCGACGATCTGGACGAGAGTCTGAGCCGACGAACGGAGAGGTGACGGAGGCGAGGCAAGGTGAGGCGAGGCGACAGAGAACAGGCGGCGGTGAGGCGACTGGAGCGCGGAAGACTAACAGACAGAGTCGGCGAGAGACGAAGAGAGGGTGACGAGGTAAATTTGAGTAAAGACCAGCCATCCCTGTGAAAGTCTGTTAATGGTTTTAAATTGGAATGGAGAGATTTGGAATGTGAAAGTCTGTTAATGGTTTTAAATTTGGGTCAAATGGGGAGATTTGGAATGGAGAGATTTGGAATAATTTGTGAAAGTCTGTTAATGGTTTGAAATTGTTAAACCATTTGACCCAATCCCTGTTTGAAAATACTGATTTTGACAATTTGCTCATCTTGTTATAGCAAATTCACACACACTCATCTGAAGTCTTCCCCCAATAATAATAATAACAGGATTTCACTGATTTTGACATGATTTCACCCAACCAAAATAAGTGGTGGTCTCTGTGGCAAGCATTGGTCGGTATTAGTGGATGGTTTCAGCAAAGCAAAATCACCCCAAAAACTTTGCCTATCCTTCTTTATGAATATTAGCCCAGAATAAAGATTGAGAGTTTTAGAAAATAAATTTTAATAGTGAATCTTATTATGTGATGCGATGTTTTAATTTGAATGGAGAGATTTGGAATAGTTTAGTTTCTATTGTTCTGTTTGTTTCCTGAGAAAATGTAGGAAAACACTTAATAGAAAAGAGAAAATTATGTTGAAGATTGAAACTTTCCATGTAATGTAGTATATTTCATTTCATCTACAAGACGATAGTAATTTGAGTTTATTCAAATGTACAGTTTGGTATAATTCCAAATAAAATAGATGATGATCATTAGCCAAATAAAATGGACACATAGAATGTGATAGAATGTGATAAAATGGACACATCTGTTTGGCATAATTCCAATTCTCATTTGACTAACTCCAAATGATAGATCCTTACATCTATTTTGTGAATGTGATAGAATGTGATCCTTAATCCCTTTGGTTCTCTTAAATTTAATTCTCAAATATTGTTCTAGTTCAGAATAGAATTAGCTTTGGAAAATCTTTGTGATGAGTTAATTGGCTTCAAATATTCTACATGTGTGAATGCTGGATTGCTGCAGACATTTGTTTACTTTGAACAGATCAGCCACTAAATAGTTGAACTAAGTTTCATTTTAATTTAAATTGTAGATGAACTTATTGAAGAAGCATGCCCATGTGTTTACTTAAATGAGCATGTAAAACAGCATGTACTGCTTTAAAATTGTTAACATTTATGGTTATGGTGATTTTCAAATTTGTTTCGTTTGATGTTCATTATAATCATATGCATGAAGATGAACTGTTGCGAATGTAACGAAACCAATTTGTTTATAAAGCAATTTGTTTTGAGTTGGAACTATAATCGAAACAAGAGTAGATGAACAGGCTTATCAATCTATCATATGTAATATAGATCAATTTACATAGCAGTATGTAGGAATGATATGATTGAAGTTGAATGTGTATATAATTTTACCTATGAATTGTGTACATAATTTTGCAGATGTCAAGTTCAAGTGTTAACGGAGGTACCTCAGATCAGTTAATGTTTTGCAACATAAATTGTCCTAAATGTCATAAGAAAGCAACTATTCGAATTTCGGAAACGGAACGAAATAAAAACAAATTATTTTATTGTTGTCAAAATTGCGGCGATTTTATGGGATGGTGCTTGCCTAGAAATTCAAAAGCTAGAGGTGAAGGAGTAGTGCAAATGGAAAATATGTCAACTGTCACCAAACAACAACTTCGACTTATGAACGAACAACTTCGATTTCAAAGCGAAGAACTTCAATTTATGAGGGCGAAGATGCTTAAGTTGGAAACAGACATAAATCAAAATTCGAGTCATATTTATGAGTTGTGTATCTTGCTTGTAATTGGTATCGTGTTAGTTATAAAAATATAATAGTTTTGTAATCTTTGCGACCCATGAGAGATGGTGGCAGTTTGTATGGTTATGTGGTTATGTTTGTAAACTTTTTTTTTGTATAGTTAACTGGACTTCTTAATTTTGTATGGTTATATGGTTATGTGATGGCACTTCGTTATGTTGTTCGTTTTGTCCAACAGAGCCGTGTAATCTGTGTAATCAGTTTGTATGGTTATGTTGTTCACTTTGTATGGTTATGGTTATGTTAAACCTCTCCCAGCATCTGTCCATTACAGGGTGTAATCAAAACAGGAAATAAGTGTAACCTGTCCATTACAGTGTGTAATCAAAACAGGAAATAAGTGTAACCTATCCATTACAGGGTGTAATGAAAATAAAAATTAAGTATAATCTGTCCATTAAAGGATGTAATGAAAACAAGAAATAAACATAATCTGTTGATTACAGGGTCTAATCAAATAGAAACAAAGTGTAACCTGTCCATTACAGTGTATAATCAAAACACAAAAAATAACATCATTGTTCCCATTGCAAACATTGTTCCCATTGTTCCCAAACATATCATTTCCAAACATTGTTCCCATTGCAAAAACTAACATCAATAATGACCCAAATTTGAACAACATAAAAAAATACACCCAAATCTAAAAAATATAATAACATCATTGTTCGTTCAAGGATGTCCATGTACATGACTGTCAACAGGACTATGTGAGGCTTGTGACATTTGGACTGGAAAGTGTTGAACTGTAGTGTCTCGAAGCAACTCCTGAAACGATGTCTGACTGGGATAATAAGAACTTTATATATGCATACACACAATTCCATGAAAAAAGAACATTGTTCCCAAACATTAAAAATACATCAAAAATATGTCCATCAAAAATATCCAAATTGTTCCCAAACATTAAAAATACATAAAAAAGATGTCCATAAAAAATATCCAAATCCCACCAAACATTAAAAATACATAAAAAAGATGTCCATAAAAAATATCCAAATCCCACCAAACATAAAAAAATGCACCCAAATCCACAAATATAATAACATCATCGTTCGGTGCAAACCTTCCAAGGATGTCCATCCACATGATTGTCAGCAGGATTATGTGAGGCTTGCGACAGTTGGACTGCACTAGTACCTTGAAGCAACTCCTGAAACGATGTCGGAGTAGGATACACTAAAGGCATTGAATGAGGCGGCATTGACTCAGGCGTGTTATTTCCCTGCAATAGTGATACATTTATTAAAATATTTATAGAATCTATACTACAATTTCAATATAAAGCATGTAAGCAATTACAACTCACATATGTAGATATTTTGAACCCAATTCTACTTCAATTGCTTGGGTGGTAGATATTTTTCTTTGGGATGGCAACATATGAATGCACTCTTGAGGCACAAGATCATGATTATGATGTTCAACAAAATCAATGGCAACATATTTTCCTAAATTTCTATCTAACTTGATACTAAATCGAGCACCACAACCACACCTCACCTCTTGTGTCAGAAATTTTACTAGTGGATATCACTTGTCAATAGCCCGAGTTCCCTCTTTGTAACATACAAAAGTCCGTGAAGTTATTTCCTTAGTATGTTTGTTCTTGTGTGCATATAGCTTCCTAATGCTAAAGCCCACCTTTCCGCCATAGGTATTATAAAAATCATATGCAGCTTGTTCAGAGTCAAATGACATGCCCAATTTCGGCTTCCAACCACAATTAGCCAACTCATCAACAACATTATTTTCTTCGATTACCTGTAATTCGATTTATAGGTTCAATGAATCAATTTATATTACTTAGATCTATGACTTGGATTTTTTTGGACAGGTATGCCAGTGTTTAATTTTCTATCTCTAACTTTGTAATTTCATAAAGTACCTCTGTGCATCCAGTTATCTAAATTATCAACATTTACCAATATCTTTTAATGTGTTCTCTCATTTATTACTTGGATCTTTTAATGAGTTCTCTCATTTATATAATTTTTATAAGACAATTGATTAAAAGGGATGTTTTGAATTTCATAATGAGGATAATTGACAAAATATTGGCCCCTTATAGAATCTCCCAATTAATATAAGTGACCTTATGCATAAAAGCACAGATTTGCTTCCAATTATATAATGAGGGTATGTGTAGACTGCTGTAATTGCATTATATATATACATAACACAAACTCATTTAAATCCTTACTTTAAATAATTAAGCAGTGTCATGTAATTGCATTATATATATACATAACACTGCTTAAATACTCATCTACATCACAATTATATCTAAATCCTTACTTTGTTACTTTGTTTCGAAACTCATCTAAATCCTTAAATTAATAATTAAGCAGTGTTATGTAATTATAGCACTGACATATATAAAAAAATAACACAAACTCATCTAGATCACAATGTAATTGCATTATATATATACATAACACAAACTCATCTAGATCACAAACTAATTATAGCACTAACATATGTAATTGCATTATATATATACATAACACAAACTCATCTAGATCACAATTATATCTAAATCCTTAATTATAGCACTGACATATATAAAAAAATAGGCAAGATTTACATATACAGTTGATTGAAATGAAGTGTGGCTTACTCTGTTTTGTTTGGGCACCCTGGATTTTATGTTTTATATTCTAATTAGCTGACTGAAATGAAGTGTGGATAATATGAAATCCTACCTATTTTTTGTGCTTCTATATAAATTTCCAACCCATGCCTTAATTTTCTCTTACCATGTTAGCCGCATGATATATATTTAACACAAAGACTGTAATGTAGCCTTGTTTGAGGATTCGAACATGACTGGAAATAGATATATACATAACACTAAATCCAAAAAAAATGTAAATATAGAGAAATGATACAGAGACTGAAATAGACCTCATCATGGCTACAATGTCACCTCACGTCCCTCCGCCATCGTCGCGTCACAGCCGGACTGGCATCCCTCCGCCAACCTCTCTCCATCACCGTCGCCTCCCTCTACCATCTCTCTCCGTCTTCGCAGATAGCGCTGATCGTCTCTCTGTTCTCTAACTGCCTCTCTTCTCTCTCTCTCTCTCTCTCTCTATCCAGTTGCGTCATTAGGGCTAAACAGAGGATGTTGGAAATGGTTATAAATTCTGGGTAAAACCAGAATTTTTTCCTAAGTTCGGTCTATTTTTTAGGTGGGCCCCGTGCGTCGATTTTCACGGGTCAAAGTGGTAACGCGTTCTATGCCGCGTTGTGATTCACATAGTATATTTGGTTGTTCAAAACTATTACCGAGTGAATGGGAAACTGAAGCCAAGGGGTTATAAGGCTTGGGTGAGATACTTGGGGGAATTTCAAAACCATAAGGCTTGGAAATGGTATATTTGGAGTTTTGGTGGAAATTTCTTAAGGTTGTAAAATGGCTTGTCCCACATTGATTTGGTGGGAAGTTTTGAAAGGGTTTATAAGGCTTGGGTGAGATACTTGGGGTGTGCCCCAAGGGGTACCTAAGTGTTTTAGAGGGAGAGGTTATGGGCAAAATGGGCTAGACCCATTAGACCCAAAAATCACCACACGCGCGCGCGCGCCGCCACCGTCCGTCTGGTCGGGCGGGCTGGCCTGGGCCTGGGCTTGGGCGCAGGTGCGTGGTGTGTGGTTGGGTTGGGCTTGTTCAGCCCAATACTAATCTTTTTGGGCCAAAAACATTTGAATTTTATTTTATTTTTGGTAAAATAAAATCCAGAATTCAAATTAAACTGATTTGGATTTTCTGTGCATCCAAACATGACCCTTCTCATTTTCAAACATAAATAAACTAGTTTGGAATTAATGCACACCCAAACAGGGCCTTTCCCGTTTTTTGCTATCTGTTTGAATTATCAACAGATTCAAATCTGTTTGAATTCAAAACCAACAGGTATCACACCTGTTCAATTTAAAACCAAGAGCCACCTTTACATCTATAAATAGGACCACCCTCATTTGATGTTTTTCATTCAGAAATTTCGTATTTCACCTCTGCTTATTTTATTCTTCATTTTGTTGCATTTTATTTTTGAAAGAAAGAGTGTAAACACTTAGTGTGTTCGTAAGGCAAACAATTTGTAGTGCTGCTATTGTTTGTGGTAGATCATTTCATCCTGGGAGATAGACGTCCAAATTCTGAAAGCACCGTGGAGAGGACGAATCTGTCTTAAGGACACAGTGTCAAACACTGGACTTGATCAGATTATAATTCGAAGAAATTAAATCAAGTAAGTTATTTAATTAATTTTTGTGTTATTGTTATTTATTTAAATCAGATTTTAATTTTGTTTTTGTAACAAAATAAAATCTGTTTTTATTTATTTATTTATTATTTCGAGTTTGATTTTTGTAATCAAACAAATTCTCTCCTTTTCTTTATTTCTTTAAATTCTAGTTGTTGTTTTGTACACAATAGAATTAAATCTTTTAAATACAGTGAAGATTGTCCTACAATCTTAAGACAGATTTCTTTTTGGTATCTTCATTGTATTTAATTTTCTGTGTTTTCAAACTAATATTCTGGTTGGAAAAACAAATAGTGATTTATGCTATTTGACAGATAGTAGTAATATGTTGTCTCTTTTCTTTGACAACTAGTAGTAATATACTTGTGTCATTAACAATTGCAGAATATTATTTGGTGTTACAGAAAATTATTTTGGTATTTTATTTTTCTAGTTTTAGTAACAAGGAAAATAAAATTATATTATTTTCTAGTTTTAGTAACAAAGAAAATAAAATTATTTTGTGTTTTAATTTATTTTCTGATTTTGGTAACTAGAAAATTATTTTGTGTTTGTTCTGATTTTTGTAATCAGATGGTTTTGTGGTATTTTATTTTATAGTTTCAGTAACAAGGAAAATAAAATTACAGTATTTTTCTAGTTTTAGTAACAAGAAAAATAAAATGATTTTGTGTTATAATTTATTTTCTGGTTTAAGTAACTAGAAAATTAAGTTGTGGTTTGGTTTTCTGATTTTTGTAATCAGATATTATTTCGGTATTTTATTTTACTAGTTTTAGTAACAAGGAAAATAAAATTATTTTGTTTTGTAATTTATTTTCTGGTTTTAGTAACTAGAAAATTAATTTTGTTAATCAATCATGTAACTTTGTGACTCGGTCATAATCTGTTAATTTTGTAAGTAACTTATGGTTTCGTTTGGTAGACCACTTATTTTTGAGCCCTTTGTGAAAAGGTGTTAATTATTTTGACTTTATCATAGTTCATCGTGAGTATACATGGAAGAATTTGTTTCTAGAGTAAAATATTAGTTTTACAAACTAATTTTATTTTTATTACAATGTGGATTCATAGCCTTGAATTGTTTCTGCACTTGTGTCGGAAAATATATATATATATATATATTCACAAGAACATTTTAATGCATATTTAATGTGCTTATTTATGTACAAATCAAACTTATTAAATGAAGGTATGTTTTGTCATTTTGAAATTTAAATTTTAAATGCGTTGGATTTTATTTATGAGTTGAGAATCCTTTTATTTCATGATGCAAGTGATGGGATTGTGTATGATTAATTTATTTTGTTAATTCATTATTTTTAGTTGATGCGTTTGATATGCATGTATGATATCAACTCAAGTTATTTCTTAACAATAATTTCAAGTGATTTGGAATAATAAATTGTTATGTCGACTTTGGACATAAGCATGTTAATTTGAATATTTCTAATCAATTTTGAATGGGTGTTTAAACACCAGAAAAATTTAAACATGAAGATATATGTAATTATATCGGTCCGTTTAATTGGGAAGTAATTTAAGAGATGTTTTATGTTGATTATTGAATTATATAACATGAGATGTCATTAATAATTATTTTACTTGCGTAGTAGAATTTGTTAAACCATGAACCATTTTATTAATATGGGGGTGTATCTCTTGCATTAGTTGAGATAATTTAATTTTCTTCTGTCACAAATATTTTTATGACAGTGACATTTATTTGTTATTGAGTTGCAAGAATGTATACAATCAAATGGGTTTTTGAATTGTTTGATTCTTAGGAAAAAATTTTTATGAGGATATGATTTTGTCAAAACATGAATTCTGACTTGAGTAGTCATAATTATTTTGGTTTTTTCTTGAATTTGTTTTAAAATTCATTGATTTATATTAGAAGTGATAGGGGTGGTGAATATGATGCACCATTAAATGTATTTTGTGCACAACATGGCATTATTCACCAAACTACAGCACCCATGTTACTAAGTTCAGGTTTACCACAAAACTTGTGGGGGGAAGCAATTTTTGTCTGCTAATTATGTTCTTAATAAAATACCCCACAAGAAAACCAACAGCACTCCTTATGAATTGTGGAAAGGTCGACCACCTTCCTACAAATACTTAAAAGTGTGGGGGTGTTTGGCAAAAGTTGAAGTTCCTGTTCCTAAAAAGACTAAAATTGGACAAAAAACAGTAGATTGTGTGTTTATTGGTTATGCTCAGAATAGTAGTGCATATCGGTTTCTGACTTATAAATCAGAAATACCTGATATAGATGTGAACACTATTATAGAGTCAAGGAATGTTGTGTTTTTTGAACATGTCTTTCCTTACAAGAAAGGACAGGAATTAAGTTCACAGAAAAGAACTTATGATTGTACACAAAATCAAGAGACTAATGACAATCAAACGCAAGAGACTAGTAATAGTCTCGACCAACAGGATTTAACTGATGATGAACCAAGACGAAGTAAGAGAGCAAGAACTTCAAAATCCTTTGGTCCAGATTTTCTGACATATCTGTTAGAAAATGAACCTCAAAGCTTTAAGGCAGCAATGACAGGTCCTGAAGCACCTTTGTGGAAAGAGGCTGTTAATAATGAAATTGAATCCATTATGCAAAATCATACTTGGGAATTGGTGGATCTTCCATCAGGTTCTAAACCTCTTGGATATAAATGGATATTCAAGAGAAAAATGAAAGCAGATGGTTCAATTGACAAGTATAAAGCAAGACTTGTTGTTAAAGGTTACAGACAAAAGGAAGGTTTGGACTATTTTGACACATATTCCCCTGTGACAAGAATAACATCCATTCGCATGCTTATTTCTATAGCAGCGTTGTTTAATTTAGAAATACATCAAATGAATGTTAAGACAGCTTTCTTAAATGGTGATCTAAATGAAGAGATCTATATGGAGCAACCTGAAGGGTTTGTAGTATCAGGACAAGAAAAGAAAGTTTGTCGACTTGTAAAATCCATTTATGGATTAAAACAAGCACCTAAGCAATGGCATGAAAAATTTGATCATGCAATGCTTACTAATTGGTTTAAGATAAACGAATGTGACAAATGCGTCTATGTTAAAAATACTGACTAAGGATATGTCATAATTTGTCTTTATGTGGATGACATGCTTATCATTGGAAGCAGTGAAAACATGATCAAATCAACTAAGCAAATGCTTAACAAAGATTTGATATGAAAGATATGGGGGTCGCAGATGTTATATTAGGAATGAAAATTACTAAAACATCTGACGGATATGCATTATCTTAATCTCATTATATTGAGAAAATTCTTGATAAATTTATCAAGGATAATTTGAATTTAGCTAGAACACCTGTAGACATCAGTCTTTATTTATCGAAAAATAAAGGTGATGCAGTGTCTCAGTTAAAATACTCCCAAATCATTGGAAGCCTAACGTACCTAATGAATTGTGCTCGTCCTGATATAGCTTATGCTATCAGTAAATTGAGTAGGTACACTAGTAACCCCGGAGAAGACCATTGGAAAGCGATCATTCGGGTTCTTAGATATCTAAGATTCACCCATGATCATGGTTTGAACTTTACTCGATATCCAGCAGTACTTGAAGGTTATTGTGATGCAAATTGGATATCGGATACTAAAGATTCAAAATCCACAAGTGGATATGTCTTTACTCTAGGAGGCGCTGCTGTTTCTTGGAAATCCACAAAACAAACATGCATTACACGATCCATAATGGAATCCGAGTTCATTGCTTTAGACAAAGCAGGAAAAGAAGCAGAATGGCTTCGTCACTTCTTAGAAGACATTCCAATGTGGCCAAAACCTGTGCCAGCTATTTGCATTCATTGTGATAGTCAATCTGTAATAGGCAGGGCACCGAATCATATGTATAATGGTAAGTCACGACATATTCGTCGTCGACATAATACCATAAGGCAATTGTTGTCAAACGGAATAATCTCAATAGATTATATAAAATCTAAAGAGAATATTGCGGATCCGTTAACAAAAGGTTTGACAAAAGAGCTAGTGTATAGTTCATCGAAGGGGATAGGATTAAAACCTGTTACATAAGAGTTGTCATAATGGTAACCCTACTTATATGACTAGAGATCCCAAGAACTAAGTTCAAAGGGACAACTAAGTTATGTATGGCTCACCAGAAATCACCAAGGGATTAAAAATTCCTTACCCATTCCTATGGTGAGAGTGATATCTGCAACATATGTTGTATGCAGGAGTATAAGGATAAGCTTTGCTTTTAATGATTACTTATATCTTGATTAAGGTATAAAATCAAGACGAGTATAAGGAGATACTCACAATAAGAATCACCTATATGAGTGTTGAACTGAGGCCGGTTTTATGAGAATGAAAAGGCTAAATTCTCTAGAAACACTTATAAAAACCAGGCGCGTTTAAGGCCAAAATGAACACAACAGTGAGAACCACGATGTGTTAGAAGATATTTTGTGTGAAATCTATTGTCTTGGCTTACACAAACGGTTGAACAATTCAAGGCATCGCGTCCATTGGTTAGCCAGTAAGTCCGATAGGTTATCACTAGGGAAGGTTCAAGGCCGAAAACTACCTATCCTGATGCAAGATATTTTCGACTTATACTCTTTCGATAAATCTGCATATTGTTGCATTTCCGTTGTCATCAAATTCCATTCATGTGGGGGATTGTTGGAAATGGTTATAAATTTTGGGTAAAACCAGAATTTTTTCCTAAGTTCGGTCTATTTTTTAGGTGGGCCCCGTGCGTCGATTTTCACGGGTCAAAGTGGAAACACGTTCTATGCCGCGTTGTGATTCACATGGTATATTTGGTTGTTCAAAACCATCACTGAGTGAATGGGAAATTGAAGCCAAAGTGTGCTCCATGGAAATGGAGTTTTGGTGGAAATTTCTTAAGGTTGTAAAATGGCTTGTTCCACATTGATTTAGTGGGAAGTTTTGAAAGAGTTTATAAGGCTTGGGTGAGATACTTGGGGTGTGCCCCAAGGGGTACCCAAGTGTTTTAGAGGGAGAGGTTATGGGCAAAATGGGCTAGACCCATTGGACCCAAAAATCACCACACGCGCGCGCCGCCGCCGCCGCCCGTCCGGTCGGGCGGGCTGGCCTGGGCTTGGGCTTGGGTGTGTGGTTGGGTTGGGCTTTTTCGGCCCAATACTAATCTTTTTGGGCAAAAAATATTTGAATTTAATTTTATTTTTGGTAAAATAAAATCCAGAATTCAAATTAAACTGATTTGGATTTTCTGTGCATCCAAACATGACCCTTCTCATTTTCAAACATAAATAAACTAGTTTGGAATTAATGCACACCCAAACAGGGCCCTTCCCGTTTTTTGCTATCTGTTTGAATTATCAACAGATTCAAATCTGTTTGAATTCAAAACCAACAGGTATCACACCTGTTCAATTTAAAACCAAGAGCCACCTTTACATCTATAAATAGGACCACCCTCATTTGATGTTTTTCATTCAGAAATTTCGTATTTCACCTCTGCTTATTTTATTCTTCATTTTGTTGCATTTTATTTCTGAAAGAAAGAGTGTAAACACTTAGTGTGTTCGTAAGGCAAACAATTTGTAGTGCTGCTATTGTTTGTGGTAGATCATTTCATCCTGGGAGATAGACGTCCAAATTCTGAAAGCACCGTGGAGAGGACGAATCTGTCTTAAGGACACAGTGTCAAACACTGGACTTGATCAGATTATAATTCGAAGAAATTAAATCAAGTAAGTTATTTAATTAATTTTTGTGTTATTGTTATTTATTTAAATCAGATTTTAATTTTATTTTTGTAACAAAATAAAATCTGTTTTTATTTATTTATTTATTATTTCGAGTTTGATTTTTGTAATCAAACAAATTCTCTCATTTTCTTTATTTCTTTAAATTTTAGTTGTTGTTTTGTACACAATAGAATTAAATCTTTTAAATATAGTGAAGATTGTCCTACAGAGGATAGAGGACGAAGATGAAAGTCAAATAAGAGGTAAAGCAGGAAACTCAAATTTTGGGGAAAAAAAAAAAAAACAACAACAACAACTAAATGAAACGACGTCACTTTCCCCAAAACGACGTCGTTTTGGGGAGTGCGGCAGGGAGGGCCGCAGGCTTGTGCGGCCGAGGATCTATACTCAAGGTAATTCTCCCAAAAAACAAATGTCATGGTGAGTGTGTCATTATGTGTCCTTGTAATACATAAGGTAATTCTCCCAAAAAATAAATGTCAGTGTGTATGTAAAAAAAATATTGAAAAATGCTTGAGAACCTTTTTTTTTTTTTTTTTTGGAGACTCTCACAATTCTCTTTGAATTTTTATCATTAGGTCTTGTTTATTTTCAGAGGTAGAATGGAGGGGATTGATAGTGAAAGAATTAAGTAAAATTATATTTATTTTGATGATAGTTGTTAGTGTAGGGATTGTTAAATTATTTTTATATAAAATAAATATAAAATAATAAAACAAATAAAAAAACAAAAAAACATTAAACATTAATGTTTTTAAAAAAATGCCCAACATGTAAAAAATTTAAAAAAAATAAAAATAAAATAAAAAATTTACAAATAAAATAAAACAAATAAAATAATGATTTTTACTTAACAAAAAATACAAAAAATTAAACATTAATGTTCAAAAAAATGCCCGACATGTAAAAAATAAATAAAAATAAAAAATTTCTAGTCCGCTTGACTATTTTTTTAATAACAAGTCTTGGAGGCCCATCTGAATCTCCTTGGGGAGGCTCATCCTAATCCAGAGCTCACTATCAATCCCCTCCCTATCTCTCAAAACAAACACAATATTAGTGAGTCCCACCTTACTACCAATCCTAATCCCCACTCTAACTCTCCAAACAAACTGGGCCTTAATGTATGTGTGGGACCCACTCATGTATTTGTGGGGTCCACACCATTAATGGTGAATATTCCAAGGGAGTTGTAGGGGACTCCAAAAAAAGAGGTTTCAATCATTGTTGAAAAATATTTAGGAGTGTTTGTCTTTGGTGGAGTTTTGGAAACTTAATTCTACATCTTGATTTGAGTATGTTGTTTGGTTATAATTTTTAAACATTGATTTCACACTCATTTTTGAAAACATGTCTATTTGGTTATCCTTTCGGACGTTCGGCCTATCGTCTGGTCGGTTGACCAGAGCAGTAATTTATTTTTATTTTTTGGTACCTATTATTTTTTTATTTTAAAAACAAATATTTTTTAAATTTTTTAAATTTTTTTTATGAGTTTTGAATAGAATTTTGGATTGTGTGTTTGGTTTTGAATTGTAAGTTTTTGAATCAAATATCATACGTCGTATCCAAAATTTCAAACTCAATTCAAAACTCTTTTCAAAATTCTTAACCAAACAAATATTTCACACTCAAATCAAAATTCCTAAACTCACAAACTCAAAATACAATTTTATTCTCAAATCATAATTCTAAAACTCTACCAAACGCTACTGTTAGTTTTTTTTTTAAGGTTAAAATCTACAAAAAGACAAAATAGATTAAAATAGTTAATAAGATAAAATGTCACATCAAACCCATAATCATTTAACTTTTTCTCTCACAAATATCACATTCACCTATAAAAAAAATTCAATCATCTTTCCAAACACAAAAATTTTAACCTACTAAAATAGTCAAAAACTAAAATAATCTACTAAAATATCAACTTTCCAAACACTCCCTTTATAAATTAATGATAAATTTTAGAGAGTGTTATGGTTCACAACTTTCAAAGATATGTATCATATGAATCTTATAATTAAAAAATAAATGATATAATTTTAATTTTCTAAATCATAACTAATAAAAAATTGTTATAATTAAACATAACATGATACATAAGTAAAGAACTTATATGTCATAATTAAAGAAAAAAAAATTCATAATTAGAAAAGAAAATAACATAATTAAATGTGCATATAGTACATCTTTTTTAAAAGGGTGTATATTAAAATGTGAAGTTATAAATTTTTTCATTAATTAGTAAATAATTACAAAAAAAAAAAGAAAAAAACAACAACTGAAGAATAGTTTCTCCAAAAATAACGACCCAGCTAGGTAGCCCAGAAAACAATGGCTCGAATGGCTCGATGTGTCAAAACGATGTCGTTTTAGTTTTTTTTTTTTTTTTGGCCTCTCTTTTTCCTTCAGTAATCTAACATCTGGGTCAAGATTTGTCTTCATGTCCATGAGTGATCTAAGCTCGGCATTTCCACAAACAGGTTGAGGGTGAGCTAGTGTGAAGAAAAGAAGGAGAGAGAAGAGAAATGGTGGGTCTTCATTACAGAGGCAAGTTTGGGTCTTCATTACAGAAATGGTGGGTCTTCTTCATTACAGAGAAATGGTGGATTTTCATTCTCCTGATACTGGTTTTTATCTTGCTTAGTGTTTTCTCTTAACTCTTGGCGTCCTCTCTTTCTCTTCTATGTTCCCCTTCTTTTTTGTTTTTTCTTCTCTCTTCCGCTTCCTCTCTTTCTCTTGCCTGGTCACAAACCAGCTTCAGAGAAGAAAAAAAAAATCAAAATCAAAATAAAAAATCCCACAACCACAGCCATAGCCATAACCACAAATCATTCATCAATTGTTGAGACTTTCATCGTTCAACGAGGTTCCAATCAGCTCAAATCTTTGTTTTTCTTTGTCAAAAAATGAATGAGTTTACACAAAATCAAACCCAAATCAAAGAGGGATGAGAGATGAGAGTGATGAGAGCGTTTGAATAGAGATAAAGAGGAGAGGAGAGGAAGAGAGGAGAGAGAAAATGTTTGGGCCATTCGAGCTAAAAAGTTCCAAGCTACGAAGCTTTTTTCCAAAAGGAAAATGTTTGGTGGCCACAAATTCTGTGGCTCAAATAGTTCGAAACTGCTAAAACGACATCGTTTTACGTCATTTTGCATTCAAAATGATGTCGTTTTTGGTATTTTGAGCCATTTGAACTATAGAATTTATGGTCCCCTAGCATTGCTGTTCCCAAAAATAATGACCATCCTCCTGAGTTCTTCCGAAATTCTGGAGGGTTCAATTGGGTTAGGCTTGTAATAAGAGCATCTCTAATTTTTTTTTTCTTGTTTCATTAAATTTGAGTAAAAATTAGTTAAAAACTTGATTTCATGTGAGATGTATTCTAATGACTTTTCATCAAATTTAATTAAAAAATTGATTAGATAAAAAAATTCGTGGCCTTGTTAACGGTTCCATTTGAGCATAAAATGGGGGTGTTTGTTTCAGCTTTTCAGAGTCAACTTATGGCTTTTAGCTTTGAAAAAGTTATTTTGGACTGTTTGGTTAAACTTATTTCAAATAGCTTTTGATTCTAACAGCTTATTTTAACTCAAAAAAGCTGATTCTGAGAAGCTGCTCACCCCTTATTTCTGATTATCAACTTCTACTGTAGACATGTTAATTTATGGTTATACTCTTAAATTTTTTTATTTTTTATTTTTTTAAAAATATAAAAAGACTCAAATGGGCTACAGATTATTATTATTATTTTTTATGAGAAATGTAGACAAACAAAAAATAAAAATTAATTGAAAAAGTTATTTCACAGTTTATTTAACAAACACTACTCAGCAACTTAAATCTATAATCCAACAGTTACACCAAACAGATTAACAACTTCCGATTAAAGTCATAATTTATAATTTGTTCAGTTATAATCTATAAGCTGTTTTAACAGCTACACCAAACAGGGCTATTAACTCGATCTCACATTTGAAGATACGCATTAGCATATTAAGGGCTATTTTAGGAAGATAGTTATAATCAGTTTTTTGGTGAAAAACTGCTTATAAGTAATTTATAAGCAGTTTTTTTATGAGAGAGGAAATGGGTTATAATCTGAAAAGTGAATTATAACTCAGTTCCCAAAATAGGCGTAAGTGAATATTCTAAACATGAACTCAAAATTATATTCAAACTTTGTCCAACTCAAACTTAAAGCTTTGTGGTGTTTTGGAAAGATGTTAAGAAGTTGACTTTTTGAATTTTTTTAATTTTTTTGTATAAAAAAATAGAGAGGTGATGTGACTTAAAAATAATAAAAAAAAACCAATCTTTCCCAATTTCCCATGAGAGTTAATTTTTTTATTTTTTTTTTTCTTTTTCCTCAAAACTGTTATACTAAAGCGAACAAAAAATAGATGAAAATGTCGACTTTTTGACTTATTTTTGTATTTTCTTTTTGATTTTGAGATAAATTTTTATTTATGTTTGCTTAGACTAAACAATATTAAAAATTATTTTTTTTTTTTTAAAAACAAAGTGCATTAAAGATGAAAAAACCTTTTAATTGTTTTTTCTCAAAAAGTTGATTTTTTTGTTTGTTTGTTTGTTGTAGAAATTTCTTATTTTTAAGGGTTAAGTTTGGATTATTTGATTTGGATTAAAACTCATAACCCTTCAATAAGATAATAATAATAATAATAAAAATAAAGAAGATTCATATGGGAACATGAGAAAAAAAGCCCAAAAAATCAGTTTGAATGTTTCAATAGGGATTTCTTTTTTTCTTTCTTTTTTCCTTTTTTTTTTTTTTTTTTTTACCTTAAATAGAAATTGGGGGCATTCGAGCCCCCAATTTTCGGGCCCTGAAGCACGGCTGAAAAAGGAAAATGATTGGTGGCCCTAAAAAACTTGCCCCTAATCCCCCTAATTTCCATTTTTGGAAACTGTTTTCTTTTTTTCTTTCTTTTTTCCTTTTTTTTTTTTTTTTTTTTACCTTAAATAGAAATTGGGGGCATTCGAGCCCCCAATTTTCGGGCCCTGAAGCACGGCTGATAGAAAAAGGAGAATTACTAAAATGATTACTAAATTTTAAACACCATCTTTCTCCACAACTATTTACCAAAGGTGACATCCTTTGGCATTTGGTATAATAATTGAATACTTTCTCCAAGAATAAATGAAATTTTAATCCTAAGGTCAAGTTTGACATATTGTAAAAAAGTTAAAAAGTCAAAAAAATACTCAAAAAGTTAAAAAGTTAACACTATTCACTAAAAGTCAATAATTACGGCGGCACAACTCCCAATCCTAATTTTTCCCTACAAATCAATTTTTATAATTTTTTATTACACATTTTTTCATAAAAAGTTAAAAAGTTAACCTAAACATCCATATTTTCTTCTTCAATTTTTTAGTCTAAAAAGATAAAAAATGAACTTATTTAAGATACCCCAAACAATCTCTGAAGATCAAATGGTCCACTTACGTGGGTGAGTGGGTCCAAGTGTAAGTTACTTCAAGGTTTTTTTTTTTTTTTTTTTGGAACAGAAGCAAACTTTACTTGGCTCCGTTTGGGGAGTTACTTTTTTAGCTAAAAAGTCAAAAGTTACCTTTTTAGTAAAAAAGTCAAAAAGTTATCTTTTTAGTCAAAAAAGCCAATAACTCATACCAAAAAGTCAAAGATTCTATTTTCTCTCTGTTTTTTGCACATCTTTTCGTAATTAGCCAAAAAGTCATCCCAAACATATAAATTTTTTTTACCTACTTTTTTAGTCAAATAACCAAAAAATTACTAAATTAACCTGTTCCCAAACGAGACCTTGCTCTACCAAGTTTAGTTAATTAATTAATTTTATCATTCATGACGTGAAATTTGTCATATTATAGCTACACAATATGGATAAGATTATTATTATTTTTAAAAAAAAAATTGTATTGGGTGGGGCTTGTGACACATTAATAATGCTAAAATAATTTATCCGCCCTCGATGTTGAATTTCTGATGTAAGCAGATATACAACTATATTTTATTAGTAAATTGTGAAAAAAGCACCCATACAAAGAAATATGGTACATATATATTGTTATTTTTTTTTAGAACAATTAAACGTAATGATATTGAAATAAAACAAACAAAATATATAAATAAGAACAATAATAAGGTTCCAAATGATCAAATAAGAAACCTAAACACAACCTGCAAATAATAAAATTTAAGCCCGCGTTTGGTTGTATTTTGTAAATGTGATTTGAGAATATGAGTTGTATTTTGAGTTTGTGTATTGTAGAATTATGATTTGAGTGTAGAAAATTTGTTTGGTAAAGAGTTTTGAAAATAGTTTTGGAAAAGAGGTTTGATTTGAGTGGAGAATTGTTGATATGATATTTGATATGTGATACAAAAATTTACAACTCATAACTAAACATACAATTCAAAATTATTTTAAAACACATTAAAAATTAAAAAAATTTCAGAAAATATTTTTCCCAATTATATAAATCAATTGCAAAAAAAAAAAAAAAAAAAATTATGTACGGCGGAGGACTTCTGGGCGGATGACCCCAAGGACGTCCGGGCGGTCTTCCCCTGGCCAAAATTTTTACAAAAAACGTGGCTGTGAGACAGAGCTCTCTGCAGAAGTTTTGAAAATTGATTTCAAACACACAACCAAACATCATACTGAAACACACACGTGTGAAATTACGTTTTGAATTTACAACCACACAGACCCTAAAAGCCGTCAAAAAAAACACAACCTGCAAATAATAGACATGAAAATAACAAGATCTGAAACAAAAAAAAGCCCAAACTTGCTAACACCATCATCATCGCTCTTGCCGCCGTTGACCAACTCCCATCATTGTCGCCGCTGCTGTCTTCAGTCACTGTCAAAAGCTCTGAAGAAGAAAAACACCTATAATAGTAAAGAAGGAAGATTAAGAGAAGAGACAACTGTTGATGTTAAAAATCAAAAAATATATACAAGAAACATGGGAAAAAACTCTCAAACCCTTTTTTTTAAGTATGAAAAATTCAGATTTACACTATGAAATTATTTTCAGAGTTTGTCGAAAAATCACCACAGGGATGCGAAAAATCGTCTAAAGAGAGGAGTGTTATTATTTAATACTGTGTTTGGTTGATGGATTTGAGAAGGAATTTGAAAAGGAAAAGGAAAAAGGTGTGTGAAACTAAGTGAAATGTAGGTATATTTTATTCATATTTCACTTAATTTTTTTCCTTTTTCTTTCCAAATCCCTCTTCAAATCCTCCAACCAAACACAAAATAAGTATTTTTTTTGATTCAAAGTTATTCTTTAAGTATACATGGACTCTATATTGCATTTCACGAATCAAAAAAGATTTTAAGTAATTGCTATGCTATGATTATGAATTTAAATAATGACAAACCTTAATAACATAATTTAGAAAGCTTAATATATCAAAGGTTATTATGCTTCTTTTAGAAAAATACTTATATAAATATATTTATATAATAATTTTACATGATAGTCTAAAAAAAATTAAAATTTTAAAGACAAATTTTATTTTATCCTTATAATTTGGATCATGTACAATAAATTTTTTTATCATTTAAAAATAACTAAATAACCACGTTATAATATGTGAAGCAAAGTGTATAGTTTGTTTTTCCGTCTAAATAATAAATAGACTAGGACAGCCGTGTTAACTTACAGTAACATAGAGATCAAAAGTCTTAGTTTATTCATTGCACTGATGTTGTTTAAATAGAAATTTACACAACTGAATATCCTCAAAATAAGGAACTGACTCAACATGAAAGAAGGAAATTCTACCAAGTCTACAGCAGGCTTATTCAGTTCCTAAAGAAGTGGTCAATGCCAGAAAAAACAGGACAAGACTCAACTAAATTCTTAACACCACCCCTTAAACTGAGTGTACTGCAAACATTCAGTTTAGTGGGTTATTTCACATCAGAATTAACTACAGAACACACTCCAAGTAGATGTCGTAGCTTCAAGAAAGCAGGTAATTTGAGGGGTTTAGTCAGAATATCTGCGAGTTGATCCTCACTTCTGCAATGCTTCAGATCTAGAGTTCCATCCTTGACTAGATCACGTAAGAAGTGATATCGTACATCGATATGCTTGCTTCTGCCATGGAGAACAGGATTCTTTGAAAGCTTGATCGTTGAACTGTTATCGCAGTAAATGGGAGTGGAACCATTGTAAGGATGTTGTAGTGTTTCAAGTAACCTTCTCAACCAGATAGCTTGACAGGCACACGAAGTTGCAGCAACAAACTCCGCTTCAGTGGTGGACAAAGTGACAATAGGTTGCTTTCTTGATGACCATGAGATCACACCTGAGCCCATCATAAAAACGTAACCGGATGTACTTTTCCTATCATTGGAATCACCAGCATAATCGCTATCAGTGAAACCAATTAGACCAGATTGTTCTCCTTTCTTGTACAATATGCCAAAATCAGTTGTTCCCTTCAAGTACCGGAAAATTCTCTTGGCAGCGAGGAGATGCAACTCCGTAGGGTGTTCCATGTATCGACTGATCAGACTAACTCCATGCATTATATCAGGCCTGGTTGTTGTCAAGTACATTAAACTTCCAACCATTTGCTTGTATAGAATGTTATCAATCTTCTTTCCTTCAGGATCTTTGGTTAGCTTCAAACCAAGATCAATTGGTGTACCAACTGAGTTGCAATGTTGCAGCTGAAACTTGGCCAAAATGTCTTGAGCATATTTTCGCTGCGAGAGAAAAATAGCATCGGAAGATTGAATTACTTCTATGCCAAGGAAGTAGTGTAGCATGCCAAGATCAGTCATTGCAAATTCTTTCATCATCGAGGACTTGAATACATCAAACATGGCACTATCATTTCCGGTGTAGATCAAATCATCCACATATAAGCATACAATCAGTAACTTGCCATCAGATTCTGATTTTATGAATAAAGTAGGTTCATATGGGCACTTTTGGAAGCCTGACTTTAAGAAATATGCTTCTATACGACTATACCAAGCTCAGGGAGCTTGTTTCAATCCATATGGAGCCTTTCTTAACTTATACACCTTAGTCTCATTCCCTTGACATACATAACCTAGAGGTTGATCAACGTATACCTCTTCTTGCAAATCTCCATGGAGAAATGCTGATTTAACATCCAATTGAAATATAGGCCATGATTTTTGTGCTGCTAATGCAATTACCAATCTGATGGTATCATGCCTTGCAACTGGAGCAAAAACTTCGTTGTAGTCGATTCCAAGCTGTTGTTTATATCCTTTAGCGACCAAACGAGCTTTGTATTTTTCAATTTTGCTTTGTGCATTCAGCTTTGTTTTATACACCCACTTAACACCGATCGACTTGTGGCCTTTGGGAAGATTAGTTAATTCCCAAGTATTATTTTCCTCAATGGCATGAATTTCCTCATCCATAGCGTGTTGCCATTTTGGATCTTGAACCGCATCATTAAATGTTACAGGATCACAATCTGAAAGTAAAGCAAAATGGGTAATGGGATCGTCAAATTGATCAATTCCAGTTACCTCATAATCTCGCATCCAAGCTGGTCGACTCTTAGTGCGTTGAGGCCGTGTTTGTTCTGAAATTTCAAATTGGTCTTCTCCAGATGAAGTGCTCGGTAGATGCGAAGAAGAAACTTGTGGCTGTTCGGAAGAAACTTGTGACTGTTCCTCGTCTTCAAAATGGACAGGAATGGACTGCCCTGAAATAGTAGGAGTCCATGGCCGTCTTATCTTCATCAAACACCACATCACGGCTAATGACGATTTTCTCAGTGATCGGATTGTACAATTTATAGGCTTTGGATTGTTCGCTAATCCCGAGAAAAATACCCTTTACACCTTTATCATCGAGCTTCTTCCGTTTTTCATCTGGAACATGTGCATATGCTATGCACCCAAAAATTCGCAAGTGAGCAACACTAGGCTGTCTTCCGCTCCATGCTTCTTCGGGCGTCATATTTCTGACAGCTATTGTTGGACTTCTGTTTAAGAGATGAATACTCCACAAGATTGCTTCAGGCCAGAAACTTTTCGGAAGACCAGAAGTGCTTAACATGCTCCGTACCATGTTTAAGATGGTACGATTTTTCCGTTCCGCCACACCATTTTGCTGCGGGGTGTAGGAAGCCGTAAGCTGTCTTTTGATTCCATGCATCTCACAAAAATTTGCAAATTCCTGTGAGTTAAATTCCCCACCACGATCGGTTCGAAGAGTTTGGATAGCTTTCCCAACTTCTTTCTCAACAAGGGCCTTATAATTTTTGAATGCTGAAAAGGCTTCAGATTTTTCCTGCAAGAAATAGACCCATGTTTTCCGACTAAAGTCATCGATAAAGGTAATATAATACCTGTTATTACCATTGGATGGTGGATTTATAGGCCCACAGATATCGGAATGGACCAGCTCCAACACTTTCTTGGCTCTCCATGCTCTCCCTTTTGGAAATGCATTACGATGTTGTTTGCCAACAACACAGCCTTCACATACTTGGGAAACGTGATCAATCTGAGGAATACCAGACACCATATTTTTCTGATGAAGAATCTTCAGACCATTGAAGTTCAAATGGCCATAACGAAGATGCCATAACCATGCTTGATCTTTCACCATAGCAGCAAAACAAGAAAGGGTATCATTGCAAAGATATAAAGGAAACATCCGATTTCGAGTCATATTAACTTGAACAATCAAACCTGTAACGACCCAGAACCGTATACCATGATTTTCAGTAATTAATTATGTGCTAGTATGATTTAATTGAAGATTATCTGTTGAACTTAGAAGAATATCTGTCGAGATGGGAACTTTGGGACTGAAATTGATGACCGGAATGGGTTCAGAAAACGAGATTGATCACGTTTATGTGATACCGGGAATTTTTAGAACCATTTGGGAAAATAAATTGAGGACTGAATTTCGTCTGATTCGTTAAGCCTCGTTTGGCTTGAGTTTATGGCACAATTTTATAAATATGACTTAAGATAAGGATGTTGACCTATGTTTGACTCAAAAATAAAAGAGAAGAAAAATCTGGAAAGGAAAGGGAGAGAGAATTCGTGAGAAAGGGAAGAAGAGGAGGAAAAAGGAGAATCAAGCTAAATCTTCCTCAATTAAGGAATCAAGGTAAGGATCCTCTCTAAATTCTTGAAGTAAGGTTGATGCATCAATGATCTCATGTTAAATAAGTGGATTGAAGGGGAAGTTATGTTTGATTTGAGCATGCATGGCATAAATTGATGATTTATGTTTATTTTTGGCATTTTTGAGGAAGAACCTCCATGGATATGAAGAAATGAAGCTTTTATGCTCAAGTTTATGATTTTCTAGTTTACTCCAAGATTTGATCTTCTATTGTTCCATATGGGTTTTGATTTGAAGTTTTGATGTTGATTTAAGATGGGTTTTAAGTATTTTGGGTCTTAGATTTCATAAATGTGGAAAGTGATTTTGTAAAGAGGAGAATGAAGCTTGGAAAAAGAACCAGAAATTCGGATTTTGCTCTGTACGCTTGAGCGGAGGGAAGCCCGCTCGAGCGGTGAAAATAGCCTCCCAGCAGTTTTGGGACTTTTTACAGTACGCTCGAGCGGCCAAAGTGGCGCTCGAGCGGGAAGGCCTTTTTCAAGAAAATTTTGGGGAAGTTGCAGACTTGATTTTAACATGTTAATTGCATCATTTATCATCTTATGAACATGAAATGAGTATGAATCAAAGTAAAGAAAGATTAGAATGAACATGAAATGAAGTAAAGGAAAGAATGAAGTGCATGAATTACAGGATTTAATGATAACGTGTATTGAGAAATGTGTGATATGTTGATAATTGCAGGTCAAGATTTGAAGACCGTGCATTCGGTTTCGGAAACCCTCTGTGAGTAACATTTCTGTAAAGATATGTTAGTATGATCTATGTTTAAAAGTGCTACGTTATGCTATGCTTTTGAAATGATAAATGTTTTCTGTGAACGAATGTCCAGTTTGCGAATCTAGTATGGCATCCATAGATAGTTGGGTCATGGGGGCGGGAACATGCAGGCCCATGCGTCATGAGTCATGGGGAACGGCATGGAAGGACAAACCCATGACTAGTTACGAGATCTCGTAGACTGTTGACTGATAGACTGTTATGAAAGGTTCTGTGGAGTATGCCATTACGTATGTTCTTATGATGACTGATGACTGATATATGTTTATGATTGATTTATTGTGGATTTATGAAAATGTCGGACTTCGTTCACTAACCTCTTTACTGTTATGTTACTTGCTGAGCTCTAGCTCATTGTTTGTAATTATGTATTATAGGTGAGCATTCTGGAAGTCAAGCCTAGGCGGAGTCCGAGCCGAGCCGCCGTTTTGAAGCCTACCCGGTGTTTTGGTGCCTCCGAGTTGGGGCTAGGCCTAGGAAGGCCGTTAGGAAGCTTAGTTTTGGTTGTGCACATGGCGTGAGCCTATGTTTTGTACATGAATTTTGATAATATGTGATGTAATGTAATGGGTAAATTAACATTTTTGGCATGTAATGTATGTTCATATAAATGCACAGCTCTTTGGACTATTAGTGGTTATTGTTTTCGCTTCCGCGAGCCCCTTTTTATTTATGTTTTGTATAGCAAGGCCTGTGGTAATCTAGGATTACTGGCCGGTCTCGTTGCCAAACTTCTAGGGGCGAGTTTGGGGCGTGACAAAACCCTTTTCCGGATGTTGGATTTGGCAAGTTCCCCTTTTGACAATAATCTCATAATCTTTTTCTTGAAGTTGTCCCACACTTAACAGATTGTTCTTCAAACCAGGAACATAAAACACATTTGAAAGAGAATGTTTTGAATTTTGGAAGCTAATTTTTCCCTTTCCCATAACAGATAATCTAGAATCATCACCAAATTTTACAGAGCTATTAAAAGATTCATCCAACTCAGAGAACATGGACTTGTCTCCGCACATATGGTTACTTGATCCGGTGTCCAAGTACCACATGTTTGGAAGAGTTTCTTCCATGGTATTGCAAGCCATAAGAAGAGTAATATCATCTTCTTTTTCTGCAAAATTTGATGTTCCTCCTTTCTCGTTAGGTAATTTTGTATGGCATTCAGAACGAAAATGACCATACCTGTGGCATCTAAAGCACTCAACATTTGATTTGTCAAAGGACTTTGATTCTTGGGCTTTAGCATAATCAGCGCTGCATCTGTGGCCTCTTCCTTTGAATTCAAAAACTTGATCATCTGTTCTGCCTTTTCCTCGTCTTTGACCTCGGCCTCGGCCTCGACCTCTTGCTGCTGAAGATTCACCATATGTTGAGACCTTCAAGGCTTGCTCTTCAGTGATCCTTTGGTGGAGTTTTTGCTCATGGACCTGCAACGAACTCTGCAACTCATCAACCGATAGTTCATCAATGTCCTTGGACTCCTCAATGGAACAGACTATGTAATCAAATTTCGTAGTCAAGGAGCGAAGAATCTTTTCCACGATGGTAACATCTTGCATCGGGTCACCATGGATCCGCATCTTATTTGCAATCGCCATTGTTCTTGAAAAATAATCTGAAACACTCTCACCAGATTTCATTTGAAGGGTCTCGAATTCTCGGCGAAGTGCTTGGAGTTGGGAGCGCTTAACCTTCGATGTGCCTTGATATTTCTTCTTCAGTGAGTCCCATATCTGCTTGGAAGTTTCTTTTTGGAGAATGGTCTCCAGAATTGTACGATCAATGGCCTGAAATAAGTAATTTTTCACCTTGAGATCCTTCAGCCTTTGTTCATCGAGTCTCTTTTGTTGTGCTTCTGACAAAACTACTCCACTTTCCGGTTCCACAATACCGGTTGCCACGAGAGTCCAATATTCTTTGGATCTTAGAAAATTCTCCATCAACATGCTCCAGTGATCATAATGACCATCGAAGCGAGGAATAGCCGGCTGGACATAGTTATCGACTACCTTGTCAGCCATGAATGATTGCTACTGCAAATAAGAAGACTGCTGCTTCTGTGGAGAATTTCTTGGAAGCTCTGATACCACAATGTTAACTTACAGTAACATAGAGATCAAAAGTCTTAGTTTATTCATTGCACTGATGTTGTTTAAATAGAAATTTACACAACTGAATATCCTTAAAATAAGGAATTGACTCAACATGAAAGAAGGAAATTCTACCAAGTCTACAGCAGACTTATTCAGTTCCTAAAGAAGTGGTCAATGCCAGAAAAAACAGGACAAGACTCAACTAAATTCTTAACACCGTGCGCTCAGAGACGTAGGGAGCTTCTATTTGCACACACCATATCCTCTCTTCCCACATACTTAATGAGAGAGTGTTAAAAAATTGTATGCGAATGATGTATATAGAAAGAGACGTGTGTAAATAGATGCTCCGGAGACGTAGAGTGTCATATTTTCTAAAACAAATATACCCCTCATACCCTTCAAATTTACAAAACAATGCCATTTATTCTTGGTTCTCTCTCTACTGTTTCTATTTCTAGTCCTCCATTACCAACCCCAGCTACCGTACCATGATTTTCTCTTCCCATACATAGATAATTTTTTTTCCCCATTTTTTCTCTAATGGCTACCCATTGTATCGATGAAGTTTGGTTGGATCAATGGAAGCTATAACGTTTTTTTAAAATTTACTGATTGATTAAAGTTTGAGTTTGTGAAGAAAAAAAAAAATTATTTGTTATATATGGTATATATAGAACTTCAGGTTCCGTGCAAATCAGATTTGAATAAAAAAAAATGCCTATATGTAAGGATTGTCACAAAACGTATGGTGTCCATCAATTTCAAACCAAGCATACCCAAGCTTTTTGGGATTCTTAGTTATTCAAGGTTTGTTTGTTCGTCTTTGGTAGAAGCTTGGCTGGTTGGTTTCAATGGAACTTTTTTTTTGATTGAAGCATGAAGCCAGCCCAACATAATAATCCATCAAAAAGAAACAAAAGCATTGAAAAAACGGAGTTCCAAATTCAACCCAGAGCGTATTGCAGCAATTGACTTCTAATGAAAGTTGGGCAAAAGTTTTGGCGAGCAAGACAGTTGTGCGTGTAAATGTAGAGGTGTTTAATGTTGGAAATGGTTATAAAATTCTGGATAAAACCAGAATTTTTCCTCAAGTTTGGTCTATTTTTTAGGTGGGCCCTGAGTGTCGATTTACTCGGGTCAAAGTGGTAACGCGTTCTATGCCGCGTTGTGATTCACGTGGTATATTTGGTTGCTCAAAACCATTATCGAGTGAATGGGAAATTGAAGCCAAAGTGTGCTCCATGGAAATGGAGTTTTGGTGGAAATTCCTTAAGGTTGTAAATTGGCTTGTCCCACATTGATTTGGTGGGAAGTTTTGAAAGGGTTTATAAGGCTTAGGGTGAGATACTTGGGGTGTGCCCCAAGGGGTACCCAAGTGTTTTAGAGGGAGAGATTATGGGCAAAATGGGCTAGACCCATTGGACCCAAAAATCACCACACGCGCGCGCCGCCGCTGCCGTCCGTCCGGCCGGTCGGGCGGGCTGGGCTGGGTTGGGCGCGCGGGTGTGTGGTTGGGTTGGGCTTCTAATATTTTTGGACCAAAAACATTTGAATTTAATTTAATTTTTTATTAAAATAAAATCCAGAATTCAAATTAAATTGGTTTGGATTTTTTGTTCATCTAAACAGGGCCCTTCCCGTTTTCAAACAGAATTAAACGGATTTGGATTTATTGCTCATCCAAACAAGGCCCTTCCCGTTTTCAAACAGAATTAAACGGATTTGGATTTATTGCTCATCCAAACAGAGCCCTTCCCGTTTTGCTATCTGTTTGAATTCAAAACCAACAGGTATCATACCTGTTCAATTCAAAACCAAGAGCCACATACCTGTTCAATTCAAAACCAAGAGCCACCTTCACATCTATAAATAGGACCACCCTCATTTGATGTTTTCAATTCAGAAATTTCGTATTTCACTTCTGCTATTTATATTCTTCATCTTGCTGCATTTTATTTCCGAAAGAAAGAGTGTAAACACTTAGTGTGTTCGTAAGGTAAACAATTAGTAGTGCTGCTATTGTTTGTGGTAGATCATTTCATCCTGGGAGATAGACGTCCAAATTCTGAAAGCACCGTGGAGAGGACGAATCTGTCTTAAGGACACAGTGTTAAACACTGGACTTGATCAGAAAAGTTATTCAAATAAATTAATCAAGTAAGTTGTTTAATTTTATTCTGTTTTTTATTTGTTTATTTAATCAGATTTTATTTTTGTTTTTGTAACAAAATAAAATCTGTGGTCTTATTTATTTATTATTATTTCGAGTTTGATTTTTGTAATCAAACAAATTCTCTCATTTTATATATTTCTTTTATTCTTGTTGTTGTTTTGTACACAACAGAATTTAATCTATTTAAATATAGTGAAGATTGTCCTACATTTAATATATAGAGAGAGGAAGAAGATTGAGGGGTTTACAGCTTGTGTATACAGGGACGAGCCAGAATTCGATCATTGGGGGGGCAAAAACAAACATAAAAGAAAGAAAATAGGTGAGGTTAGATTTAAAACAATAAATAATTGTGATTTTTCATGCTATTAATTGAAAATGAATAAATTCTTTTTTTTATTAAATATTTGATGTAACATTAATATTACGTAATAACACCACTAATCAGTGAGAGTTTTTATATTGCGGTAGCAATAAATAGTGATTGGGTTAATGAGATACAAAAATTGTAAACTTAATTTCATTTATAAAGTGAATAATATAATTAAAAACATATTTTAGAACATAATATGTTAAGGAGTTATCATGGTGTGCACTTTTTAAAAAGTACATATTGTATACACGTTATCACAATATATGTCTATAGCATAACCACAACAAATTGCAACTTCTTTCACTAAAATAGTTTGTAACATTTTTCATCACAAATAATTCGTAGGATTTACACTACACTGTTCATAACGTAACTATAATAATTTATAACTTTTACTTTCACTTTAGAGATACACACCATAAATTAACTATTAGTAACATTTACTACGCATAATACTATAAATATTCTAAACTTTCATAAATAAAAAAAAGGAATTATATATTTTTTATAATAACATTTATATATATATATATATTATATTATTATTGTATTACGAAGAACTGAAAATAGTTGAAATTATAAGATGGGGCATAGGAGAAGTTGGTGTGTTGAACCCAATCTATATATAGCAAAGCATTTTGTGTAAGCAAAATGATCAAGACTCCCTTTCCTCCCACCTCCTTTGACCTTTCTCTTTTTTGATCGGTCAATTTTTTTTTTTTTTTCTTCTCCTCCAATCACCACCCGCCACGCGGATGTGTGGAGTAGTGAAAATTGATGATTGAGAGGGTCTCAATCACAGTCCCTTGTGTAAAGCAGGGGGCTAGGGGCCCTATAGATCTATACGTAGTTCGTCCCTGTATATATATGTTTATATATATGTGTATATATATATATATATAGGTTTAAGCTCAATTTATAATTTCTGTTACCGAAGTAGTAGTGTACTTTGGTGGACAAACCACAAAGGGATTAGGTAGTTATTTTTAAATAATAAACAGGTTGGTTGACACTTCGATGCATATATCATAAAAGACTAATATAGTTATTTGTAAATGATAAACGAATTTTTATCTTAATTTTAATTGTGCAACACGGTGGTTTATTTAAGTGGGACTCACATAAAATAAGTGTGAAAACTCTATCACAAATGGAGTATAGTCGGCCGCGTTTACTAGCAGTGATGAGACCCGTGTCGGTACCGGCTGGCGTCGGTGGCATAACGTCAAAGATTTATCTTATTTTTAATGTGGATTAAAGAAACGCTCAAGACTGAGAAAATAAATTTATTCATACATGTTTTTTTTGAGTGATTTAAGTTTGATTGGTTGAAAATGGTAGGTTGCGTTTGGGAGGGTTTTGTAAATATGATTTGTGAGTATGAATTGTATTTTGAGTTTGTGAGTTGTAGAATTATGATTTGAGTGTAGAAAATTTGTTTGGTTATAGTTTTTAAATTGGGTGTGGAATTGAATTTTGAAAGTTTGATTTGACATGTGAAGTAATAAAATTATTTGGTTATGAGTTTTGAAAAGAGTTTTCAAAACTTAATTCAAATTGTTATAACTCATAACAAAATATATTACTTTCAGACTATTAAAAATTCTGATCAACACTCATAACCAAATTCTTTTTAAAATTCAATTAAAAAAATTGATTCATTAATCAATTTTTTAATTGAAAATACTACAAAGGAATAATTTTTTTTCAAAATAAATATTCAAAAAATTGAAATCATAAATATTTAAATAATCTAAAAAATTTAAGAAGTAGAAAATTAAAATAAATATTCAAAAAATTTAAATCGTAAAAATTTAAATAATTTAAATATTCAAAAAATTTAAATAATTTAAAATGTTAATATTTTAAATTTAAAAACAACTCTACACTCAAATCGTAACCAAACACATAAAATAAAACTCAATTAAAAAATTATTTTAAAAACTCATAACCAAACACGTAATTCGAAACTTCATACTACTTTCACAACTCTACACTTAAATCGTAACCAAATACATAACAAAAAAATTAAAATATTTAAAAATATTTTTATAAAATAGAGTTTGAATTTATTTTTATAAAATATTTTAAAATTTAAAAAATTAAAATCGTAATATTTTGAAATTAAAATATTTAAAAATATTCAAAAAATTAAAAAAATCGTAACATATTTAAATAATAATTATTTAAAATATTTAAAAAATTAAAATATTGATTAGAATTGAGTTTTGAATTATGTGTTTGGTTATGAGTTTTGAAAAGTAATGATTATGTTTTGAATTAAGTTTTGAGAAATGGGTGTAGAATTATGATTTGAAAGATCAAAACAAACAACACACTCAAATCAATGGGTAAAACTATAATTTGAATTGCCTACCAAACGGAGCTATAGATTTCATATTTTAAAACATGTACTAATCCTACCAAAAATTAAAATTTATATTATTTTTTTTATCAATTACCAAGTGTGTGAACAAAATTAAACTCTATAAACTAAAGGGCCAACTTGCCTCTAGTTCGAGATCGATTGGATGGTACTGTTTGGTCCGTGAGGGCTCATTACGGGTCCTGTTTTGATAATCCGAACTGTTAAATGTGTAAAACTCGTCGAGTACTATATGCCTATAAAATATCACGTTGATTAGATATCGATAGTTATGTGATCAAATCAATTTTGTATAAAAAAATGAACGGTGAACAAATTAACAGTCGACAAAAAATTGATCTGATGAGATAGCTATCGATATCCGATCAACGTGATTTTTTACAAGTATATAGTACTCGACAAGTTCTACACATTGAAAGGTTCAAATTATTAAAATGAGACATGTGATAGGCTCCTATAAGTCAAACAATACCGTCCAATCCGACCTTGGATCGGAGGGAAGTTGCTTCCAAACTAAAAATCTCATTTTTACCCACAATGACATCATAAATTAGTTCTCCTCACATGATTGGATTTATGATGAATTAAAAATTAACATTTATCTCCAACCCACAATTATAATCCGAATCGTTTGTCTCATAGGCCCATTAATAAAAATGAATTGTGTAAAAAATAATTTTATCAAACATTATTAAACGCATGAATAAATTATATATTTTTATTTTTAAAAATAAATGACAATTATGAGTTTAAACTTAAAACATTTATTTTATAAAATAAAATACAATCTGTTAATTTATTTATTGATATCTAATAAAATTAATTTTTTGTACAAACAATTTTTATTGTGAGATTTACGTAATGAATAATTCAAATTATCGTTGTAGGCTCAAAATAAGACTTAAAAAATAAAGTTTAAAAAGATATCCAAAATAATAATATAGAGACTAGTCATTCTTTACTAGTTTGACTCATCTTCCGTCTTTAATTGGATTGAAGGATACTATTGGCTCATAATGGGGCCTGCTTATAGAATATTAGGGGTGAGCATGGTCCGGATTGGACCGGATTAGAGTGAAACCAGAACCAATTCGTTATTTACGGATCCTGAAAAATTGGAACCAATCCAATCCGTTTAAATCGTGGAACCAATCCGAACCAATCCATTTAAATACGGATTGGATCGGTTTAGGACCACAGATTTATATAATTAAATAACAAAAATATATATATAACACTTTATTTTCATAAAAATATAAATATAGCATCATATTAGTTTCACAATAGCAATATGTCTTTTCATAATAACGACAAACTGTTCTAGAATTTAAACAACCATAAAGAAACTAGTTCCACCATAAGTATTTAGACCATTATAAATTAACACTAAAAACTAGCAAACAAAAGTAATAAAAGAAGATACTATGCAAATTTAGGTTTGGATTTAAGTTTTATATGAAATAATAGAAGATACTATGCAGGAGGGTGTATAATAAAAATATAGACTATTTGTATACGGTCCGGATCGGTTCCAATTCGGAACCGTGGGATTCAATCCGGAACCAATCCGTGAACTACGGATTTTTAATTTTTCAATCCGGAACCAAACCACGGATTCAAAAAACCAATCCAAACCTACTGGATTGGACTGGACTGGATCGAATTACAGATTTCACGGATTCCTTACTCAGCCCTATAGAATATATCAATGATCCAAAGTGTTCAATATATAGAGTTCATTGAGTACATTATTTCGATTAACGTAATTTTTTTTTATAAAAATAATGTACTTAATAAGTCTTACATATTTAACTATTTGAATTATTGAAATGTCTCAATCTGGATCCACCAAGGTCAACAGTACCCTTCTATTCATAAGGTCATATTTGTTTGGCTCGTTGAAAGGGGGATTGGGCTAATAGTCTATGGTACCCACCTAAAGAATGTTTGATTAGTGATATGAGTGAGGGGATTAACTATCCCCTCAGGTGGTGTTTGTTTTGAAAGATTGGGTCCATTCAGACTAATAGTCCGTTGTCTAGTTCAATTTTTTTGCTCTGGATTAATAGTCCCTCCGGACTATTAGTCCCTCGTATGATAGATTATTGTATCCTGGGGAGGGGGTGAGATTATTTCCATGGGATTGGTATACCATGGAACTAATGTGTGAAATGTCCATTTTACCCTCATGCTATTACTTGATAAACAATTGAAAAAGGATAAAATAGTCTTTTGAACATTTATAAATTATTTTTTTAGTGTTGTTAATTTAAAATTATATATTAAATAAAAAAATATAAATTATAAATTATGGCCTTATAATTTTTTTTTGTGTTGTTCAAAAATTAAATTTATATATTAAATAAAATTTTTTTTTAGTGTTGTTAATTTAAAATTATATGTTAAATAAAAAATATAAACTATAAATTTAATTTAATTAAAAATAATAAATTAAAAATTATGGCCTTATAAATTAAAATTTTTTAGTGTTGTTAAATTATAAATTTAAAATTTAAAATTATATATTAAATAAAAATTATAAATTACAAAGGTAAAATAATCTTTTGAACATGTATCCTTATTCAGTCCTTCTAACCAAACATTAGATTTACTAAAAATAGTCCAATCCAGACATCTAATCCCATGACTAAACAAAAATAAGATACGAATCTAGTCCAACCAAATAGTCCGGGAACAATGTATCCGAGGACTAACAGTTCGATGGATTACAATCCTTCCTTATCCAATTCGTCCAAACAAACATGCTCTTAGAGCATCCCCACCAAAGCCCCTAAACCCCCTCCTTACCTATTTTAAGGGGTAAATGGCTCCCTATCCACCTGCATCAGATCCCCTAAATGATCCCTTAAATTAGTCACTGTAGCTCCCTTATATTTTTTATTTTTTATTTTTTTGCTTTGTTTAGGGACTGCAGTACACATTTATAATTTTTATTTTTTTAAAATTTATAATTAAAAATTATATTTTAATAAAATAAAGAAAAAATAGAGAGTTTGCTAATAGAATAAAGAAAGAATAGGGAGTCTGTTGGGGGAAGTAAATGAAAAAGTGATTCCTAAAATAGGGAATGAATTTTTTAATAATATTTTAGGATAAAATTTAAGTAAGCTGGTGGGGATGCTGTTAGATTAGTAATCCTCCCTTGTGGTAGGACTAACAAAGTCATGAGAATGTTGTGATTAAAAATTAAGTGAGGGGATTAGTAAATTTTTAAGTGAAAAAATATATTTGTTAGAACAAAAAAATAAATAAATAAAATATTAAAAAATATTAGTTTGATATATTAATACTATTTATAGTATTACTAATCTGGTAATATATAAATAAATACTCTTTATCCTATATCTCCAACCTAATATCACCATTTAATAATCACTTCACTTAATTTTATCATACTCTTAATCCCTTTTATTCTATAAAATCAAACAAACATGACTTAAGTGGATCGGAGGAAGTCACAGTCATTCTCCACATAACGTAACAGGAATACAATATCATGACTATCAATCTTCTCCCTAATTCAAATCTATAGTGTCCATAGATTTCTGCTTGATTGTTGCTTGATTATCCGACTCGTCATTGTTGGCAATTTGCCAAACCCAACACACATCAACGCACACGACAAGGTTAGAATAAATAAAAGAAACCCCATATGGCCCCGCATTGATAAAAAAAAAAGTCTCTCAAGCTCTATAAAATCTAGACAAATCTCCTCATTCCCTCACAACCAAGAAACTAAAGCCCTTTCATTGGTGTCCAAAAACCAAAAACATAAAATGGCAAGAACTAATCTCCCATTGCTACCACTAATCCTCTCCCTTCTCTACATCGCCGGCAAGGCCGAGTCCGCCGCCTCGACAAATTTCATCGAGGTCTCATGTAAGGCCACTCAGTACCCCGCCGTGTGCGTCCAGTCTCTCTCGGCCTATGCCAGTGCCATCCAACAAAGCCCGCGCCAATTGGCCCAGACCGCCCTATCACTGAGCCAGGCCCGGGCCGAATCCATGAAGGCGTTTGTGAAAAAACTAACCAAGTTTAAGGGATTAAAGGCTAGAGAGTATGCAGCCATCAAGGATTGCTTGGACGAGATTGGTGATAGCGTGGACCGAATTAGCCAATCAGTACAAGAGCTCAAGGCCATGGGCAAAGGCAAGGGTAAGGACTTTTTGTGGCACATGAGTAATGTTGAGACATGGGTTAGTGCTGCACTGACTGATGAAAATACTTGTTTGGATGGGTTTTCGGGCCGGGCTTTGGAGGGTAGGATCAAGACCTCGGTTAGGGCCCGAGTCACTAATGTTGCACAAGTCACAAGTAATGCATTAGCTTTGGTTAATCAGCTTGCTGCTAAGTACTGAGCCTGGGCTTTGTATGTCCAAGAGTTTGAGCTCAACATGTTTTGTGTTTGGCGGTGAATGATGTATGTATAATAGTGAAGTTCTCTGTGCTAGATACAGATTATAGAACAAGTTAGTTTCTCTGAATCACTTTATGAAGCTAAAGACTCTGTATAATTTTGCAGAAATGGAACAATCAAAATTAGTTAAAAAAATAATTGCGGTTTATGTGGTAAACGAACCAAATTATTTGACCATGATATTCTTGGGCTTTGTAAATTTACATTTAACTTACTTGAGCTCCACTTATTATTAACCCTATTAAAATTTGCTTGAGATCTACTTGAAAGGTAAATAAATAAAAATTAAACACATTTTCAAAGTTATTAAAATTTAAAATTAAATTTGACTAATTTGCAATTCGTTTCTATAATTCTAATTTGGGTTACCCTAATTGACTAGAATCCGTAACCTTACTAGACTTTGCAAATGAGAAATTTGGAAAGTTACATCCAAAACTTCACCTAGTCTTCATTTATTTTTATTTTTAAATTTTTTTTGCCCAATGACAAAACTTGTTGATAGATAGCCTTCGTGATGTTTGGTAACTTGAGTTGGGTTTGAGATTATTTTAATTATAAAAAAATAAAATAAATATTTTAGTTTAATAAGATAAAACGTTATATCTAACTTATAATCATTATATTATTTTTCTTATAAAAAGTTAAAAAAATTAAAAATTTATCTCAAAATTTTTTTTAATTCCAAATTAAAATAATTAAAAAATAAAAAAGTGAATCCACTTTCAACACGAACTCATAATAGTGTCTTCGGTTTGATTCACAAAAATAGTCCCTTTAAAAGGAGGAGTAATATTTTTACTCTTAGAAATTTTGCTTTAATGAGAGATTCGTGCAATGAATTGCATTATTATTATTTTAAAAGTTGGGGGGTTTGGTACTTGTAATAATAAGCAGTATTAAATAAGTTAGGCCAAATGGCCGCAAATTGACCTAATTTTGAAAAGTGATTATTCTCTCTGCCTCCAAAATATTAATTTTTTATTATCTTAAAATATTATATATATATTTTTTCAAAATTAAAGAAATAAAATAATGTAAATTTAGGCTTTGGGAAGTGAGTTACCTTTTTAACTTTTTAGTTATTTTAATTTTGGACCAAAAAATTTTTGTTTAGGAAGGATTTTTTGACTTTTTATGAGATAAAGAATGTAATAATTATTGGTTGAATGTGATATTTTATCTTATTGGGCTAAAAAGTCTATTTTGTGTTTTTATGACTAAAAATAGCTCCAAATCCAACCTAACCTTTCTTTCCAAACGAAATCGTAATATTTTGTTCTTCTTCTAAATTCATTAATAATATAAAAAATATAATAATAACAATTGATATTTTTTAAAAAATATACTAAGATAATTTTGAAAAATTAATATCTTTAAAATATAATAATTATATTATAAAAAATTGAATTGTTTAAAAAAGATTAATATCTCGAGACGAAGGAATAAGTTGGGGGGTTTGGTATTTTGTAATAAACAGTAAACTAGTTGTAATTCGTGCTATATGCGGGATTTTATAAAAAAAAAATTTAAAAAAATTATTAAAAATATGTTAAAGTAATTTAATATTTTGTTTTATGATATATAAGAAATTTATAAGTTAATTTTTATATTTATAACTTTTTAAATTTTGAGTTTAAAAAAATTAAAAAAAATATATATATAAATCTATTTAGTGCAATTTTGATAATTTATAATAAAAAAAAGTTAAACCTAATTAAATGGGTTACATAAGTTATGATATACCTCTTCTTATTATGAAAATATGCAAATTTAAAAATTGTAATTACGACAAATATACAATTTTATTATTAAATGTGAAGTGAAATGATATTTAACAATAATTGATATGGTGTTTATATTATTAATCCAATAATTTAAGTTATATTTCTTTTAGTTTTAATTTCATAACTAAAATTATAATATGAATATAATACGCACACGAATTTCTAGTCATTAAGAATAAGAATATTTTAGAATATTTTCAATTTTTCATTATTTTCTTTTAATTTTTTTAATCTAATTTGATTTTAAATTTAAATAAAAAATCTGATTTGATTTGATATAAATTACTTTAACTTTTTCATTAAATTTTTTTTTATCAATTTTTAAAAGAACTTTCATTCTTATCTCAAAATTTTTTTTTTTCTTTTCATCAATTTTGATAGAAAAAAACAAGAATTTCCAACGCTTCATCTTTTTAAATTCTTATCAATTTATAATTCGATTAAAAAAATATTAAGGGTTAAAGATTCTCTTAATTAGAATTATAGTGAAATAATATCTTGAAATAGTAAAAATTTGAATATGTGGTTGATTGAAATGTATAATTTGATTAATTTTTTTTATCATATTTGTATAAAAATTGACATTTATAACCACATCATCATAAGTCGGATTATGAAAAAAAATTTGAGGTGTGAAACATTTTTCATTTGTAAATATTTTGCCTATTAAAAAAAGAAAAAATAAAAGAAAAATAATTTTTTTTTGTAGCTTTTGGATATGTGTTTATTAATTTTGCTTTGTAAACATAAACAACTGGTATTTCAATTTAAAAAATTAAAAAGTATAAAAAAAATGATTGGATTTTTTGGGGATAAAAGAAGTCATCTAACTTCTTTATATATAGGGGTGCTTGGTGGGACTTTTTTGAGCCAACATATGACTTATGATTTTTAAAAAGTTATTTTAGACTATTTGGTTAAACTTATTTCAAACAGCTTCTAATTCTAACAACTTATTTTAAGTCAAAAAAGCTGATTCTGAGAAGTTGCTCACCCCTTTCTTATAATTATCAGCTTCTGCTATAAACATGTTAATTCACGATTATACTCTTAATTTTTTTTATTTTTTATTTTTTTTTAAATAGAAAAGACCAAATGGACTACAAAATATTATTATTATTTTTTATGAGAAATGTAGACAAATAGTAAATATTAGAAAATAAAAATTAATTGAAAAAGTTACTTCACAGCTTATTTAACAAATACTACTCAGCAACTTAAATCTATAATCCAACAGGTATACCAAACAGATTAACAGCTTCTGATTAAAGTCATAATGTATAATCTGTTAAGCTATAATGTATAATCTGTTTTAACAGCTACACCAAACAACACCATTATTTTAAGATTGACTATTCAAATAACATAAAAAAATAGAAATTATATTTGAAGATTATTCCTATATATTATACTATTCTATACAAATATAGCGGTAAAAAATTAATTAATATATATGAAAAGTTATACTAAGCTTTCATTTTCAATTAATTGAATTTAATTAACAAACTAACAAATAGCAATAATGGCATAATATGATAGAAAGAGGACAAACATAAAAAATACAATGATATTTAAAATTTTTAAATTTATCTAGTTATATAAAAATCTAATATTATAGTACAATCTTGAAATCACAATAAATTTTCACATTTTCAATAAAATAAAATGACAATAAAAAATAAAAAAATTCGATACCTATTTTTTTATTTCAATTTTACAATTTTCATTGAAAAAAATAAAATTCGATCAAAATCCTTGATACAAAATGGGCATAGATACTTTGATTGCAACTATCATTACCAATAATTTCTCTCCACAATGTAAACCTGTAAACAAATACATAAATCTCAGTGAAACTGAAACCAAAACCAAACCAATAATAGAGAAAGAGAGTCAATAGGGAAAAAAATAAAATTAAAAAACAAATAAATTTATGAAGTTGTAGGATATTACCCCCCAACAACTTAGACCTCGCCCCACCTAATTCGTCAACTCCTCCGCTAGTGCCTGCGAACTCTAAGAGTTGGGATGACTAATCAAATTATTCTTTAAATAAACTTGGAAATTAATTAATTTGTCTCATTAAGTGATTTAAAATTTTGATAGATATACATCAAAAAATAGATAATTATATTATTAAATCATAATTCAAATTTAGATATTGTCACATCTTTTTGAGGTCTATATCTAAATTCTTATCTTTTTTATTTTTGTGTGGTTTATATTTATTATTATTTTTTTAAAATTTATTTAAGATGGAATTGTGGGTTTCTATTTTTTTAATTTAATTTATCTATGGGTTTTATTTGTTTTTAATTATTATTATTTAGGTAAGTTATGATGTGAGTTAGATATGTCAGTTTTATTGATTTAAAGTATGATGATGTGAGATATTTTCACATTAGATTTGTTTAATAGACTTTAAAGATTTTCAAAATTTAAAATTAGATATTGAGAGTCAAAAGAAAGATTTTAACTAAATAAATAAAGATTATATTTGTTAATTTTATCTGTTTGTATATCTAATTTTTAATTTTTTTTTTGATTGTGTTATCATATAATATATAAGATATAGATAGATAACCACAATTTTTATGAAAAATATTATTTGATTTTTTGAGGGAGAGAAAAAGAAGACAAGTTTTAACATTTTCTTTTAAAAATCGATGAGGGAAATTAGAATGGAGAGATTATGAAATATTTTTATTATCTTTCCATTTGAAATCCATAAATTGAGGAATAATTATTATTTCCAAAATAATTAAATAGGTATGGGAGAAATTGAAAAGGGAAGATAATTATTATTTTCAAAATAATTAAATTGATATAGAAAAAGTTGAAAAGGTGTGTATAAGAGAAGTCAAAAAGACTTGGGGAAAGACAATAAGTGCTGAGGTTTTTTTTTAATTAAAAAATTAAAAAATTAAGATTGAGATATTGGAGTTTCTACAAAACTTGTGAGTTAGAAACCCTATTTTTCCTATGAGCGGTGTTTGGGAAGATGAATTTTCGGTTTTTTTCCACTAGAAGACAAATTGGTTACAAAATCAAAAAAAAAAAAATCCAAACAAAATATCACATCAAGCCCCATAATCATTTCACTTTTTTTCTCACAAATATCACATCCAACCATAAAAAAAACCTAATTATCTTTCCACACACAAAATTTTTTTCTTCAATAATATTCTATAACTAAAAAAATTTATAATAAAACCCACTTTCCAAACACCCACATAATATATAGATATATAGATAAGTCAGGCCAAATAGCTGCAAATGGACCAAATTTTGAAAAGTAACTCCGTCTGAAAATATTAATTTTTTATTTTATTTTTTATTATTTTAAAATATTAGTTCATTTTTAAAATTTAAAATATAAAATAATATAAATTTATTATTTTATTTTTTTTTAAATTTATTAATAATATAAAAAATATAATTATGACAATTGATATTTTTTAAAAATGTACTGTTAAATAATAATTTTAAAATATAATAATTATAATATAAGAAAGTTAATTTTTTTTTAAAAAAATTTATTTTGGAACGGAAAGAGCGGAATGAATGTTGGAGGTTAGGTACATATTATGAGGAAGAGTAGAGCAAAGTCATATTATTAGGCTGAGGTTGGCCCCACCACCAGGGTGGTGCTAGTGGTAGTGATAGGTGTGAATGCGGACGGTAAACAGGAGACAAAGACGACCTACACAAACAGCTACTAGATATATAGACAATATTTTATTTTAATATAAGATTTTGGCTGTACTGTAGCCATGTGAGTGGAAAAGAGAGGAACAGAAAGACGAAAAGCAAGAAAACATGACTGGAAGTGGGAAATCACATTGGATGTGGCTGACAATCTTTAGGTCAAGTTTGACAATTTTAAAATAATTTATTTTTTTTATTTTTTTATTATATTATTTTTTTATTTTTTTTATATATTTTTTCGTAAAAAGATAAAAAGTGTACTTATTTAGGTCATTCCAAACAACCCGTAAAGAAAGAGGAGCTATAAAACAGTGGGTCCACTCTTCATGACAAGATGAGTAATACTATAGACCACTAATTTATTATTACTAATGCCACCACTAGTGAGATGGCAATTGACAAAAAGATAAAAAAAAAAGAAGGCACAAACACACTATAGCAATAGGTGAGACCCACTGTCACGTCATTAAAGTCACCACTAATTAGTGGTCTAAAACATTTCTCCCACCAGATTGAACCCATCCACACACTGTACACTCAGGGTTTGATCTGCTTATCTAATTTCTTTTTATAGTATTCCTTTAAAATCTATATCAGTTTAATACAAGGGTTAAATACTTTTTAAAAATACAAGTGGTTTTACTATTGAAGTATTGTTTGAGATAAATTAAAAAAAATTAAAAAGTCAAAAAATTATTAAAAAAAATTAAAAAGTCTATATTATTTAAGGGTAACTTATGAGGGAAGTCATTAGGATAAAATTATTATTTTGTCTTTTAAATTTAACTACCCAAAAAGTCAAAAAGTCAAAAGGGTAAAATGATTGTTTTAATTTTATTCCACATCTTTTTGTAAAAAGTTAAAAAGTTAAACCAAACATATATTTTTTTTTCTCTGCTTTTTTAACCAAAAAGTCAAAAAGTATATTTATGGTGGTGTTTGGTTATCATTTTGGGCTAAATAATCACAAAAAGACAAAAAAAAATTAAAAAATCACAAAAAGCTAAAAAGCACAAAAAGACAAAAAAAATTCACTATTTCAAAGCTAAAAAGCCAAAAAAGCCAATCAAGAATACCAAATGAACAAAAAAGTCTAAGACTAAAAAAGTCAAAAAGCCAACTAAAAAGTCATTGCCAAACGAAGGCTATATAGCACATCCCAAACAACTACTTACTTGGCCAAATTATGTTGAGAGTTTTATATTTTGGTCTTTTTGTCATTTTTTTAAAAATTTTAATTGGCTAGATTTCAATCTTAAATTTATAATTTTGTTTCAATTTTGTTTATAATTTTTAATATTTTTTAATAAAAAATATACATGTAGGTAACATATCTTATGCTCTTAGAGGTAAAATTATACATTTGCCCAACTCATCGAGTTTATCTTAACTAATTTAGTTATTATTTCTTGTCAAAAACATTATCAATAAAATTAAAGTGACACAAAATTTAAAATTAAAATTAAAATTAAAATTGAATCAATTAAAAGAATAGAGATTAAAATAGAGTATTGTTAGGAATCATGAAAAAAATACCATAAAATCCTTCATAAAGATTTCTCATTATTTGATTAGTGTGTGGTGTTTTTTTGTATGTATAATTTAACGGTGGAAAATCTTTCATGATCATTTTCATCATACATAGCATTACTCATTAAAATAATACAATAGACCAAATATAAAGACAATCAAAATGCTAGGTGACAATCCATTCATGTAAAGACAATCAGTGTGATTTATTTTTTATTTTTACACATATTTGACAATTGAAAGAGTAATATTTTAACATCTTTACAAGTTCTAACTAAAATGCTAGGTGTTGTTTGGCATTGCTCTCCCCATGCCAAATTTGACATAAGGGGAGAGGAAAATTTATTATGTAGGATTCATATAAGTGATTTTTGTAAGGCCTCCTTACATTATACTATTTGAATTGGCCGGTTTAATTTAGGTTCTTATGGGCTCATATTTTATTGATCTGAATCATTTAATGTTTAGTGTCTTTTAAGTAAATTACTCATGAAAAAAAAAAACTTAAATTAATTGAATATCAATTGACACATATTTGGATCACATGTCTTAAAAAATTAATGATAAGTGAATATTTTATGATAATTGATCTTAAATATCTCCAATCAATTCATGTAATATAGAGGATCTTGATTGGGGTTGGTAGTGTATACATTTTTATTTTTAGAATAGCTATCAAGATACCTTTTACAGAAGTAAAATATTGCTCCAAAGAAAATCAAAGATCAAACTAACTTCTTACAAGGATATGCGATTATTTAATTACGGATACATTACTTTGCACTCTTAAAATATTTTTTAATTCTCACTTTAGTCCTTAAATGTAAAAATTTCCAATATATTCCTTCAATTATTGGATTTTTAGCCTTTATTAATGGTTTGCACCAAAATTTACAAGAAATTCATTATCATGGAAAAAAAGGGGGCAAACTACCAATAGGTTACGATAGTTGAACTTAATTTTCATAAAGTTTTACTGACAATAAGTCCGTTGCTAAAACAATTTTTTTGATGATTTTTTACATGTTGCTAAAAATTGACAATTAATGACTTTTTTTTTGTCAACGATTTTTATAAATTATCGCTAAACCTACAACTAGTGATATTTTTCTGTGACAAATTTTTTAAATTGTCACTGAAAGTTGAAAATTAGTGACTTTTTTTTTTAAGCTGTCGATAAAACTTATAATTAGTGATATTTTTGTAACAAAATTTTTAAATTATCATTGAAAATTAACAGTTAATGACATTTTTTAATAGTATTTGATAAAAAAATATTATTAATTATCATAGAACCTATTAAATAATAAGTTCATCTATTAGGACCTATACAGAAATCCCCACCACCCCCACCCCCACCCCCACCCAAATACTACTCAATGTTTTAGGATTGGTTTGAAATGTTCTAAAAAAGTGTACTTTTTGACTTATTGACTTATATGGTTTGGGTTGGGTTTGATGTGATGTTTTAGAGAGATAATATAATTTAAATAAGATGATATAACTTAAATAAGATAATATTTTTTTAACTTTTTATATTATTTAGGTTATATTAAACTTGACCCTATTCTTAATAATTGAGGTGGTTGATGAAAATTTAACCCATTCATAGCTGACACTAGGATCTGGCCTATTTATAGAAAGTACACCCCCCCCAATCCCCCCAAAAAAAAGGAACCCCCCCTCCGTAATTCCAAAAAAAAAAGAAATTGCTTTAAAGCTCTAACGGTTACGTCGCTCGAATTCACGCCCCCCCCGAATTTTCCGAACCAAAGACGACGTCGTTTCATCGTTTTTGGATTTTTTTTTTTTTTTTCCGTTTAATCAGAGATGAAGCAGAGGCAGAAATGAAGAAAGAAGAAGGGAAGAAAGAAAGAAGAGAAGAAGAAGGGAAGAAGAAGAGAAGAAGAAGCAAAGGCAGACGACGGCGGCACGGCGGACGAGCTGCGACGATCGGCGATCTGCGACGATGGCGAAGCTGCAACGATGGTGGAACTGCGACGATCGGCCGATCGGCCGGAATGCAGGGGTCCATGTGTGTGCGTGTCTCCCTCTCTTTCCCTCTCTTTCCCTCTCTCCTCTCCGCTCTCCCTCTCTCTCTCCCTCTCCCTCTTCCCCCTGTGTGTTTGAGCTCGAAAATGTTGAAAATGGAAGAAAAAAAAGAAAAAAAGAAAAAAAAAGCCTAATGCCCAAAACGACGTCGTTTTGGGCATTAGAGGGATTAGGGGGACAAATTTTCAAGCTCTGAAACATTATTCGAGCTCTAAAAGAATAGCTATAAATTAATATTAAAGTGTCTTTTTCTGTCTTTTGCTTTGTCTTTCTCTACTGTTTTTTTTTTTAAAAAAAAAAATGATTGCCAGAGCTCTCAGTCAGTGCTGAAAAAAAATACTACCCAATGTTTTATTCTTAATAATTGAGGTGGTTGATGAAAATTTAACCCATTCATAGCTGACACTAGGATCTGGCCTCTTATACAAAGTAGAAAAAAATACTACTCAAATGTTTTATTCTTAATAATTGAGGTGGTTGATGGAAATTTATCCCATTCATAGCTGACACTAGGATCTGGCCTATTATAGAAAGTCGAAGTCCCCCCCCCCAAAAAAAAAAAAAAAAATACTACTCAATGTTTTATTCTAAATAACTGAGGTGGTTGATGAAAATTTAACCCATTCATAACTGACACTAGGATCTAGCCTCTTATAGAATGTAGAAGACCGTTGGATGTTGGAGTCCGGATCCTCGGCCACCCTACCTAGCGGCCCTTCTAGCAGCGCCCCAAAACGACGTCGCTTTGGGGCCAATTTTCCCAAACCAAAAAAAAAAAAAAAAAAAAAAAAGGGTTCTGCTGGGTTCATCATGTTCCTCAAGTTCCTCACTTCAACAATGGGAGGAACAATGTTTCTTCATCATCTTCATCAACAATGGGTTCTGCTGGGTTCATCATCAAAAAAAAAAAAAAAAAAATGCTTTGGGGCCAATTTTCCAAAAAAAAAAAAAAAAAACAGAACGAGGGCTGGGTTCATCCATATATATATATATATATATATATCTTTATATCTAAAAAAAAACAGAACGAGGGTCGGTGATCGGGGTCGGTGATGTCGGTGATCGGTCGTCCTTTCCAGTAGATCTGGATTTGATTGTTGATGAAGATGATGATGATGTTCAAAACTGAAGATGAAGGGAAAAATCTGAAGATGAAGGGAATGTTGATCTGGATTGAAGATGATGGTGATCTGGATCTGGAGAACCTTGTTGATGAACAAATTTTTTTTTTTTTTTTTTGTTGATGTTGATGATCTGGATCTACAGAACCTTGTTGATCTTGATCTTGATGATGATGATTTTTTTTTTTTTTTGTTCATGTTGATGAACCCAGCAGCGATCTGGATCTGTGATGTTGATGTTCATGATGATTTCCGACATCTTTTTCCATATCTAGGTAATCACATACATACACACACAAACATGTACTCTTTTAAGCAAATCTTGGGTTTCAAGTCAGATAATTTTGATATGAATTGTACTGGGTTTTGGGTTTTCAATTTCAATCTCGGATGTGATTTGGGAACCTAGCAGACCCTTGTTGATGTTGATGAACAATTTTTTTTTTTTTTTTGTTGATGATGAACCCAGCAGAACCCATTGTTGATGAAGATGATGAAGAAACATTGTTCCTCCCATTGTTGAAGTGAGGAACTTGAGGAACATGATGAACCCAGCGAAAACCCATTGTTTTTTTTTTTTTTTTTTGGGAAAATTGGCCCCAAAACGACGTCGTTTTGGGGCGCTACTGGAAAGGGCCGCTGGGTAGGGCAGCCGAGGATCCGGACTCTGGATGTTGATATTAGCAACATTTTTTACAAATATGGGTGTGAATCACCGTGACCCTTTTGTGTTTATTAATGATCTCCAAAATGAGATTGCAAATCTGTTTGTTGCAGACATCGTTGGGGCCTCTTCTTCTTCTTCCCTTTCTTCTTCTTCTTCTACTATGTAAAGCAGATTTGCCTAGTGCTCTGTTTTGTTTGTTGTCTTTTTCTTATGAGTCGAAAAAAAAAAAGGCAACATTTTTACCAACTCATGTTCTTCATTTCTATATGAGCTTGGGGGTGCTTGCTCTTGCTTTTTTTTTGTGTCATTTTCATTTCAAATTAGTTTGTCCCGTTGAGCCTGTATTTAGATTATAAATTTAAATACACTAAAACATATAACCATTTTAGGAAACAATTTTTATTTATTTATTTTTGAAAGTGAAAATTTTGTTGCAAAAAATATTTGGTGACCAATTCCTATCATCGTGACAATAATCACTAGAAAGTTATTCTGAAAAGTTAAAAAAAAAAAAATTTAGCGATAAAATTTTAAAAATATCTCTAATAAATGAACTTTTAGGAAAAAAAAATTTAGTCTCAAAATGTTTATTTTTTGAGACAATCCCAAATGGATAATATTTGTCATTAAATATTCAATTTCGTCACTAAAAATATAATAATGATACTTTTGATCACAAAAAATAATTTGTCTCTAAAATATGATTTTATCTCTAAATTTTTGTTTTTAAAACTTTAATTAATTATAGCGAGGAATTTGAAAAGAAAATGAAAATGCATAAAAAAAATATATATTTTATTCACATTTCCTTCAAAAAATTTTTTTTCTTCTTTTATTGCTCACAATTTGCTAACCATTCGAATTGAGATTAGGCAAATTTTGCAATAACTGCTTGCGTATGGAGAAAAATTCACCCCACACTGGCTTATGATATATGAGGAGGATCCCCTCCAATCTAGATTTTAGATTGGAGGATGCTGTTTGGATTCATGAAATCCACCACGAATCCTGTTTCAACAATTTGAACAGTCCGTTTTATTTGCTAACTTGGCCACTTGTTGATAGGAACTTCATGAGAGCAAGTGTTTTGTTTTGGCTTTATGAGACCAAGTTCAATTAACTATCAATGTCAAACCACTTGTTGATTGAATTGAAACTTCATGACACCAAGTTTAGTGTTATATGGTATTCTTAGGTTACGTTCATGTGGTATTTTAATTTGATTTTTATTGGTTGAAATAGTAGAATTCTATACTTCTATTTTTTGAGACAAATTTTAGTCCCAAAAGAATAATAATTCGTCACTAATAAATGTCCAATTTCGTTCCTAAAAATATAACAATAATACTTTTGACAATAAAAAATGATTATCTTTAAAATCTTAATTTGTTGTAATGATAGAAATTTGAAAAAAAAGAAAGAAGAAAAATAGAGAAACAAATTTGCTAACACAGTGTTAATGTGCTAAGATTTATTGCTTAGAATTTGCTAACCGTTAGAATAGAGATTAGGCAAATTTTGAAATAAGTGCTTGTGTGTGGAGAAAGATTCAGTTCACACTATTCTGTAATTAAAAATACTGTGACTAGTTAGAACTGAAAAGGTACTTTGATACTTAAGTTAGTGAAAATCTATGACGCACGGGTACAGATATGAGTATTGGTACTGGTATGATACGGGTACATCGATACGGTAAAATTCAAAAAAAGTAGGGTACGAGTACGACTTGGTACGTTTGTAAAAAAATATTTATTTTTAATATATAGTAATACAAAAATTAATTAAATGGTTTAATTTATTAAGATTCAACCAATAATTAACATTGAATGTCAAAAGTAAAGGTATAAATCGAAATTAAATGTCAATATATTTTACAAACCATAATTTAATTTTAAAAACATGCTAAGTATAAAATAAAAAATAAAAAAGAAGTCTAGTTAAAGGAGTTTTATCTTTATAATAGAAGAAAATATTGTTTCAACTGAGGTACGGTACGACTTGGGTATATAGTAAGTACGTCTGGGTACGCCAAAAATTAAGAAGAAAAATTTGGGTACGTGCTTCGTGTATCCGGTACGTATGCTGAAGTACCATATGAGGTACCATACTCCGATAAGTACCTGATACGAATACGGCATGTTTTTCGAAATATCCATACTAGGTGAAAACAGTACTCTAAGTGGTGGTTTGAGATGATATAAATAAGTACACTTTTTGACTTTTTATGAAATATGAGTTGGATATGAGTTGGGTTTAAAATGATGTATTAGAGAGGGGATGTGACTTAAATAAAATAAAATATCTTAAATAAAATAGTGACTTTTTAATTTTTTTAGATCGTGTCAAACGAAGCCTAAATTGCATAGAACTCCAAATTCCATGTATTCAAGCAATGAGACGCTTGAGCACGGTGCCATGTGTCTTGCTATTATTTTATTGCCCGTCAACAATTCATGATAATTGGACCAATTGTTGATAGGAATTTAACGAGACCACCAAGTTGTGATCTGCATGAGACCAAGTTCAAGTGACTATGGATATCACTGTCCACTTGTTGATTGAAACTTTATGAGATCAAGTTCAAGTGGTCATACATGTCACTAGACAACATTTCTTCAGGAATTCTCTTTCTAAAATTGATAAAAATTTAAAAATTAGAAGGTATTTTTTTACTCTTAAATAACCAACGTTTCTTTATAATGTGAAATTACTTAATGAGAGACTGGTGATCAAATTCTTATTTAGGCCTTGTTTGGAGAGTGACTGTTTTAGCCAAAAATTCAAAAAGTTACTAAAAGTTGTCACATCATCTCTTTACTTTTCTGCACATCTTTTCGTAAAAAGTCAAAAAAATTATTAAAATAAATTGTTCCCAAACGAGGCCTTAGTTTGAAAATGTGGTTCCTGATAGAATAGGTAATTAGGAATCATATTCATGTTTTAAATATTAGAATCATGAGAATCTAAAATCACATTTTTATTCCACTCAAATTTCTTGCGATTCAAATATAAACTAATTTCTTTCTACACCCATGTGATGCCTTCAAACCATTGTATTTTGGAATGAAACTTTTGTACTCCAAAAAAATTGGAGTGTAAAGAGAATTTTATTAGATTATATATTTAATCAGCGCTGCTTGAGGGTCCTAAATTTCGGGGCTCGAATGCCCCGAAATTCCACTTTTGGTAAAAAAAAAAAAAAAAAAGGAAAAAAGAAAGAAAAAAAGAAAACAGTTTCCAAAAATGGAAATTAGGGGCATTAGGGGCAAATGTTTTAGGGCCACCAATCATTTTCCATATTTAATACCTTACTAATATATTGTACAATTAAAGAATGCTATTAAATTATTGCCCTTCAACGATTCATGGTAACTTGACCACTTGTTGATAGGAACTTCATGAGAGCAAGTGTTTTGTTTTTTTTTGTTCTTTGTTTTTGGGCAGTATGAGACCAAATTCAACTAACTATCAATGTCACTCTAGCCACTTGTTGATCGAATTGAAACTAGTTTATTGGAAAAATTATATAATATTCTTAGGATAAATTCTTGTGGTGTGTCCCAATTTAATTTTTATTAGTTGAAATAGTAGAATTTTATACTTTTGTATTAATTTTTTTTGTATGTGTGGGGAGATAATGACACTTGTCATGTAATAAATGGTTTAAAACATTATTTTAAAACCACCAAACCACCTCTCCATATAGTGGACAACAACATTGAGTTGTGGCTTTCCAATAATTCTTGAGTTTGGTCTTTTTGGAAATTTATTTAAAATACATTAAATATTTTAAAAATTTCCTTCAAACAACCCACCAAAATTTTGCATTCAATGCAGCAAGCAATTTGAGAGTTCTTGCTCGGCCCTCTCTACAACTAATTGATAGATGCATGGCAATAGTAATGCCTGGCTGGCTTACTTTGATGAAGACATAGATATTAGACTCATGTGAATCCAAAATAATAGAGGCCCAAAACATTGCATATGGCATTCTTGACGTTTACATATTGTGATATTAGTTATAACTCACTATGATATTAGTTATGATATTATTATAGTTATAATAAAAAATATTATTGATTATACCTTATATGATATTTGGTTATGACTCAAATATTTTTATAGTTATAGCCCTTAAAAGGATTTAATTATGATAATTGTGGGGATATATTTTCTGAGTACCAACACGTGGTCAAGATGACGCCGACGTGTCAGCCAAGGTGCCACGTGTCCTGGTCATAACGCCGAGGTTATCTCGGCAAGGCTGAGGTTATCTCCGAAGATATCGAAATCCGAGATAAGCAGATAAGGCACAAGAGTCCCAGAATGATGAGGGGACTTAGCCTGGATAAAGATAAAACTCTTGGGGAGTTTATCTCTATCTATTGAAGAGTCCTGGATACGCACTGAGCTAAAGTCCATTGAAGGTAGGATTCTGTTGGGACAAGGATTGAGTTAACTATAAAAGAAAGGCACCCCCGATGGGTCTAAGATACGCAATTTATATTCTGAATAGTGAGTTAAGCACTATTGATTATCTTGGAGAGATATACTGACTTGATCGTCCGAGTGCCCCTGGGTGGATGAACCACCGTCGGAATCTTCTCTTTCTGTTGCAGGTCAGCCAGGTGTCATCTATTCTGCCAGTACTCTCCAGCTGATTACTGAGTTGGCAGTGTGGTAAGAAAATCACTTACGCAATTTGGCGCCGTCTATGGGAAAGAAAGGAGAATAGATGGCTAGTGGCAGATAGAAGGATAAGGTTGGGGACGAAACTCTTGCTGGGAATGGTAAACACGTTGACCCTAACATGGAGGAAAACAGTTGCAATGAGGAGACCTAGAACCTGAATCACAGCAGAAAAGACGTCGGCCAGGATGGTGACGTACCGAAGAAACCAGATCAAAGTAGGTACTACAACGAGGACGACCTCCAGGTATGGAAGGATAGATGCTTGCAGAGGGATGAAGAAGTAAAAGAGATGGCAAACAAATTGGCGGACCTGTAATCGGTCGTCAATTTCATGATGCAAAATAATGTCATGCAGCCACCATCCCCGCTACAGGATACGCCGACAGAAGCCAATGCCAATAGCCCCCTAGCACACCAGGAGTGAAAGACACTCTCACCGGCCTTCAAGGGAGGTCGGGCGAGGAGAGTCGAGAAGGGAAGAATTGCAGAGGACGCATTGCACCGAGGAAGCAGACCCCAGAGCACATCGGCATGTTCAAAGGCAGGAGCTATGTTTCGACACAACTCATGGAGAAATGTCGAAGAGGGCTCACAACGAAGCTGAGAGCAGTGCACCTAAAAAACTGAAATCAGGAGATAGCCGAGCTCCTGGGCAGACAAAAGAGGACTTGAGAGATTACCTCAAGAGGAAGCAATAGAATGTCGATGCCGAGGTAACCTCCATTGATAAGTCGAGAACACCCTTCTCAGTGGAATTGGACAAATTTGAGGAGCCGAAGAGATTCAGTATGCCGAGGTTCTAAATATATGATGGTAAGTCCGACCCCAACTTCCACGTTGGATTATACTTGAACTCAATGGCCTTGTATAGTGGGAACGAGCCGTTACTCTGCAAAGTGTTCCCTTCATCCTTCGGGAGATTGCATCAGATTGGTTTCACAAACTACCAAAGGGAAGTGTGAAGACCTGTGAAGACCTGTGAAGGCCTGGCCGAGATGTTTGTGGCCAGGTTCGTGACAAACAAGCTGCAGCTATTAAGGGTGGATGCATTGATGGCTCTGAAGATCAGTAAGGATGAAGGCCTTAGAGCCTATGCAAAAAGGTACTATGAGGTGTTCAACCGAATACCAGAGTGTAATCAAGAGGTGGCTGTCGTATCTTTCAAGAACGGCCTAAAAGACGACTGTCCACTACGAAAGTCTTTGGCAAAGACATTGCCAAAAAGCATGGAAGAGCTCATGGCGAGAATCGAGAAGTATGCCAGAGCCGAGGAAGACACGTCGGGGACTAAGGAGACAAAGTAAGAAAAAGGAAACGGCTCGCCGAAGCAAGGCTGAGGTAACAATGGATCCAACAAGCAAGAGATAGGACTGAGGGCTACACAGGCAGCTACAACTGTGTTCCGAATCCCAATTCACAAAGTTCTGGACAAAATTCGGAACCAACCCTATTTCAGAGCACCAGCGAGGGCACCAGGAGAGTTTATGGGAAGAAACCTTGGCAAGCATTGTGCTTACCACAATGAAGATGGGCATATGACTCAGGGCTGTAGAGCCCTGACAACACACTTAGAAGACCTGGTAAGGCAAGGCCATCTGAGAGACCTTGTCGATGAGGCCAGGACAAGGGAAGAGCAGACAAGACTGCCTCAGGCGCCAGCAGCTCCGCCTCCCCCAGCACAGCAACCTCAGGTAGGAGGACCTTAGGTAATTAATGTAATTCACTCGAAGGTCAACGAAAACAAGATTCGGGGGGAGACCCAGAAGGTAAAACACCTACAGCATGTCTACCAAGTCGGGGAGAAGAGACATCGAGCAGAGGAGTGCCAAGGACCAGTAGTGTCCTTTACTGAAGCCGACCTTGAGATGGTGCAGCATTCACATAACGATGCCTTGGTAGTATCCCTCTAACTTGGGGAATGTCAAGTGAAGCGCATCTTAATTGACCAAAGCAGCTCTTGTGACATCATGTACGTCAGATGTTACAAGGATCTTGGCCTTCATCCAGACAATATGGAGCAATCCAATAGCCTAATGGTCGGGTTTAATGGAACGCCGACATGGCCACTGGGAACGACGAGCTTGGAGGTGTAGGCTGGCACCAAGAAGATAAAGACAGAGTTCACCGTAATCGACACACCCTCCCCTTACAATGTCATCTTAGGAAGGCCGTGGTTGCATGCGATGAGGGCTGTTCCCTCAACATTACATCAACTATTGCGGTTCCCAACAGAGCATGGGATAGAGGAGATTAGAGGAGATCAGCTGCAGGCAAAGAATTACTCCATGGCAGTAATGAAATCCACCTGCAGCATACGAGAACCAGAGAAGGCAGAGATCGAAGGCGAGGACGTGGAGGTCGTAGAGGATGTCGGCAAGGAGCCAACCGAGAAGAGTGAAGAAGCACTGAAGAAAATCCTCGTCCCGTAGGGTGATGAAAAATGCTTCTTTCTTCTCGGCTCGAGCTTAGCCGAAGAAGAGGAAAAAGAGTTGGAAGCTTTTTTGAGAGCAAATATTGAGGTATTTGCTTGGACGCCTTACGAAATGTCTGGCATTGACCCCGAGGTCACTTGCCATAAACTGAACGTTGACAGGTTGGCCAAACCTGTAATTCAACGAGCAAGAAGACCGACATTGATGCACGTTGAAGCAGTGGAAGAGGAAGTAGACAGACTTCTGGAGGCCAGAGCCATTCGAGAGGTAAATTACCCGACATGGCTATCAAATACAGTGGTGGTGAAGAAAAAGAATGGTAAATGGAGAGTCTGCGTGGACTTTACCAGCCTGAACAAGGCCTGTCCCAAAGACAGCTTTCCTCTACCCAAGATTGACCAACTGGTAGACGCCACTTCAGGGCATGGAAGGATGAGTTTCCTAGATGCTTACAGGGGGTACCATTAGATAGCCATGTACCCTCCAGATGAAGAGAAGACTGCATTTATCACTCCCAAAGGGCTGTACTGCTATAGAGTGATGTCTTTTGGGTTGAAAAATGCAGGAACAACTTACCAAAGACTGGTAACCAAGATGTTCAAACACCTGATTGGCGGAATGGTGGAAGTTTACATCGATGACATGATCGTGAAGACCAAGGAACCTGAAGGTCATCGGGCCGACCTGAAAGTAGTCTTTGACATCCTTAAAACATATCGGCTCCGACTCAATACATCGAAGTGTGCATTTGGAGTGGGATCTGGAAAGTTTTTGGGATACCTGGTGACTAGAAGGGGCATTGAGGCCAGCCCAGATCAGATTAAGGCCATCCTGAAATTAAAGAGCCCGACGTCGGCAAAACAGGTACAAATGTTGACTGGAAGGGCCGCAGCCCTGAATAGGTTCATAAGCAGAAGCTCAGACAAATGCAAACCTTTCTTTAACTTAGTGAAGAAAGCCATAGACTTCTTATGGACCGAGAAGTGCGAAGCCGTCTTGAAGAAGTATTTAACTACGGCTCCTGTTCTCTCAAATTCAGAACCTGGAGAGGAGTTGTTTTTATACTTAGCAGTTTCAGAACACGCAGTAAGCGCGGTGGTAATCCGAGAAGAAAAATGGGAGCAAAGGGCTATTTACTATGTAAGCAAAACCCTGGCCGATGCAGAAACAAGGTATCTACCCTTAGAGAAATTGACACTGGCTTTAGTAATGGCTTCAAAGAAGCTGAACCATTACTTCCAGGCCCATAAAATTGTGGTGCTAATGGAACATCCCTTGAAGTCCTTGCTGCAACAAGGAGACCTGACAATAAGAATAGCTAGATGGGCAGTTGCCTTAGGCCAATATGACCTAGAGCACAGACCCAGAATAGCAATCAAAGGCCAAGTTTTGGCCGACTTCGTGGTGGAGTTCACACCAGAATCCATCAAACATCGGGCTCCATCGAGCCAAGATGAACGATGTCCAAACAAGCAAGGAGGAGCCCAGCCAAAGGCGAAAGAATCAAGGAAAGAAGAAAAACTCAGACCCTGTAGCATTTACATCGGCGACTCCTTTTGACTGTTTGTTGATGGGAGTTCAAACCAACAAGGAGCAGGGGCAGGAGTAGTATTGATATCCCCAGATGGACAGGTACTAGAACAATCGATTCGTTTGGGGTTCAAGGCCTCAAACAATGAAGCAGAGTATGAAGCACTCATCGCAGGACTGAAACTGGCAGCAACAGTACAAGCAGATGAGGTAATAGTCTTATGTGACTCACAACTTATAGTCAACCAGACAACGGGAGAGTTTGCAGCCCGAGATGAAAGGATGTCGGCTACGTAAAGGAGGTCATCAGGTTGGCGGCCTTGTTTCAGAACTGCCGACTACTTCAGGTTAGCCGAGATGATAACAGTCACGTCGATGCATTGGCCAACCTAGCTAGTGCAATATAACCTGGAAAAGCAAGAACAATAATGGTCGATTATTTGTTGGGCCTAAGCATCGAACCACTGACCACAGAGCGTGAAACAATGTGTGTGGACATGGGACCAAGCTGGATGGATGTAATAGTAGCATTCCTAAAAGAAGGAAAATTGCCAGATGATCACAAAGAGGCACACAAGATCAGATTGAAGTCGGCAAGGTTCAGTCTGATAGCAGATGGACATCTCTACAGAAGATCCTTCATTGGACCCCTTTTGAGGTGTGTACATCCTTTACAAGTTGAAGATTTTTTATATGAAATTCATGAAGGAATATGAGGAAGCCACGTTGGGGGCAGATCACTTGCCCATAGGGCCATTACCCAGGGGTATTGGTGGCTTTACATACAGAAAGATGCAGAAGCCTATGTGAAGAAGTGTGAAAAGTGCCAAAGGTTTGTACTTCTGATACACCAACCAGCAACAGACTTGAACCCAGTATCTAGTCCTTGGCCGTTTGCCTAATGGGGCATGGATCTTGTTAGACAACTCCCCCAACCAACTGGACAAAGGAAGTACCTGCTGGTGGCAACAGATTACTTCACCAAGTGGATAGAAGCTGAACCCCTTGCCAAGATTCGAGATGTGGATGTGAAGAGCTTCATATGGAAGAACATCATCACCCGGTTTGGGATTCCAAGAGCAATAGTTGCAGACAATGGAACACAATTTGACAGTAAGTTAATCAAGAGCTTCTGTGCAAAGTTCAAAATCAAGAACTACTTTTCAACCCCAAGCTTTCTCCAAAGCAATGGACAAGTAGAAGCATCCAACAAAGTGATCTTGGATGGGATAAAGAAGAGGCTCCAAGCAGCAAAAGGAAAGTGGGTGGATGAATTTCCTAATGTACTCTGGGCATATCGGATTACGCCGAGAAGATCAACTGGGGAATCCCTATTTGCCATGGCTTATGGCACAGAAGCCGTCATTCCACTGGAGGTCAGCATCCCAGGGATTAGAACCCAGGGAGTAGAAAACGGGACTAACGATATACTCTTAGCCCGAGATCTGGGTCTTCTAGAAGAAAGCAGAGAGAGAGAGCTGCAATTCAGCTCGCAGAATACCAGCAGCAGCTCGCCAGAGCTTACAACAAGAAGGTCAACCCAAGGGAGTTTTAAATCGATGACCTCATCTTGAGAAAAGTCGTCGGCAACAAAAAAGATCACATAGAGGGGAAGCTTGGCCCAAATTGGGAAGGACCCTACAAAATCATCTCGGTACTGGGCAATGGGGCATATTAGCTTGAAGATAATGAGGGCAAAGAGTTGCTAAGGCCTTGGAACATTTGCAATTTGAAATTTTTCTATCATTAGAATTTTTTGTTCTTTTGTCATTTGCTGAAGTAAATAAATAAAGTTTTAGCTTGTTTATATGTTTATACACTTGTGACTGATAAAGATACATAACGTTGTTTCTGGAATACATGTATAATGAGAATCCAAGTGGAACTTAGGTTCACATTAGGGGCCAGAGAGAAGAAAAATGGTTTTAACACTTGTTGAAACTGGAGAAAAGTTTACAAGTTGAAGTTAAACCGAGATCATGTTTAAACACTTGTTGAAACTTGAGAAAAGTTTACAAGTTGCAGTTAAACTGAGATCATGTTTAACACTTGTTGAAACTCGAGAAAAGTTTACAAGTTGAAGTTAAACCGAGATCATGTTTAACACTTGTTGAAACTTGAGAAAAGTTTACAAGTTGAAGTTAAACCGAGATCATGTTTAAACACTTGTTGAAACTTGAGAAAAGTTTACAAGTTGAAGTTAAACCGAGATCATATTTAACACTTGTTGAAACTTGAGAAAAATTTACAAGTTGAAGTTAAATCGAGATCATGTTTAACACTTGTTGAAACTTGAGAAAAGTTTACAAGTTAAAGTTAAACCAAGGTAAAACACTTGTTGAAATTTTATGAAGAAATTTACAAGTTGAAACCAAGGGTGTGCCAAGAGAGGTACTTGGGTATTTGCCGAGGTAAATTATCATTTTGTATAACCGAGGCGTGTCACCCCGAAAAGGTTACACAAGACTGAAGTATATATTAAAGATATGCAAAATATTCTAAGTGTGGAATCAAACAAGAGCAGTAAAGAGAAGACAAAGATACAAGCAGGAAAGTTGTATTAACGTTCAAAAGAAGGCATGTTGGCCAAAACTTACAAATTGTTCCAAAAAGGAGAAAAACAAAATGCAAGGCACAAAACAAAGAAAAAAGACATCAAAATTAAGACTCCTCAGCAACAACAGATGGTTGGATTTGATGTTCAGATGACTGTTGGAAAGACATCTCGGCAGCCTTCTCGGCCGCAAGCTCGGCATCGATTTCTTGAAGGGTTACATCAAGGCTCTTGTCGACGAGAGGCACTTCGGATGATGCTTTCTCAGGAGTAGCATCCTTGGGAACCTCCTCACCCTCCTCGTCTTGAGTCAAGTCCAGGACTTGCTCATTTGGAGTAGGGGACTTGGCTCCAGCAGCTTCCTTTGACTTCCTCACCAGAACCTCCTCCTCAGACTCACAATCATCATCGGATTGGCTTGGAGTTGGAGGGAATGGAAGAGGAATGACGTCGGCGTTCCTGAGGGGCGAGTCCTCGGGGACTTCAAGTTTTTTAGAAGAGACATCCAACCAAGGGTAAAACCCTTGTTGCATGCTTGCTTCACTTGCTTTTCATAGTTCGCCGTGACATCGGGCACCCCCTCATTATATCTCTTCTCGTCAGTGGCCTTGACTTCAGCCTCTTTTGTTGCCAGAGCATCCTGAAGTTCTTTCTGGGCCTGGGACATCTTTGAAGGTACGAATCTGGAAAACAGAAAAGCAAGAATGCGTTTCAGAATCAAGAACAAAGATGGACTATCAAGAACACTGTGGCAGAATGAGTGCAAAAGTGTAAAACCAAGAACAGTGGCAAAAGTGCAGGAAAGTCGTGGGCAGTGTATGTATTCAAAACATGGACGAAGCAAAGTCATGAAATAGACATACTCAGATACATGATTCATAAATTGAATGTTTGAGCAAAGCAGTAATGGCAATGAGTAATGGAGAGAATCAAAAACTAAAACTAGGAGAAACAGTAAACTCACCGAAGAAAAGAAGCCGGTGTAGAGTTCGCCGAAGTCAGATGAACGGCAGCAGCGGAAAAGATTAGCAAGAACCTCGCCGGAGGAGGTAGACGGGGCAAGTTGCAGAACTTTAGAAGCTTGAGCAATGGAGGATTTGGAAGAAAAAGCTAGAGAGAGAGAGCTTCAGAAATGATGTAAAGTGAAGAGATGGAAGGAGAAAGAGGCTTTTGTTAAAACTTGAAACTGCGGCAAAAAGAAAGCAATTAATGCGCCTAAAATGATGTATGCGTCAGACGGCGCATGCAGGCGTGAGATGACTTACAAGCGCGTACGATGTATGATCCAATAAGGGGAAAACGCGTGGTTAAGACGGTTGATGTATTATGCTTGACAACTCATACGCATGAGGGAGCTCTTGAAATTTTTGATCTTTAAAGAGACATGTCGACTGGGAATCTCTAAGCCGATATACTGGCAGGAAGTACAGATATAGGTCCCATCACCTCAGAATGCTGAGGTAATAGAACCTAGGGTTGTGGGGGTATATTTTCTGAGTACCAACACGTGGTCAAGGTGGTGTCGACGTGTCAGCTGAGGTGCCACGTGTCCTGGTCATGACGCCGAGGTTATCTCGGCAAGGCCGAGGTTATCTCCGAAGATATCGGAATCCGAGATAAGCGAATAAGGCACAAGAGTCCTAGAATGATGAGGGGACTCAACCTGGATAAAGATAAAGCTCTTAGAGAGTTTATCTCTATCTATTGAAGAGTCCTGGATAAGCACTGAGCTAAAGTCCATTGAAGCTAGGCTTCTGTTGGGACAAGGATTGAGTTAACTATAAAAGAAAGGCACCCCCCCGATGGGTCTAAGGTACGCAATGTATATTCTGAATAGTGAGTTAAGCACTATTGATTATTTTGGAGAGATATACTGACTTGATCGTCGGAGTGCCCCTGGGTAGACGAACCACCGCCGAAATCTTCTCTTTCTGTTGCAAGTCAGCCAGGTGCCATCTATTCTGCCAGTACTGTCCAGCTGATTACTGAGTTGGCATTGTGGTCAGAAAATCACTCATACAATAGTTATGATAATCAATCCTATAAATATTATAACTCTTATATGATATACACCATAATATTAACCAAACATTAGGTTGTTGCTGTGCATCATGGACAACAACAATTGTTGCGCATTTAATTGGGCCTATTTCAGGGCCCAATTTGATAATTTGAACTATTCATATTTTACAAGATATTGAGTAGAACATACCTATAAAAAATCATATTAATCGGATATCGGTAAACCTTTTATCAAATCACATTTGCATGTCGTTTTATATTTCAAATTACACCTACTATTTATTTATTTTAGATACAAATGTGATTTGATAAAAGAGTTACCGATATCTAATCGATGTGATCTTTTTATGAATATATTTTACTTATTATCTTCTAAAATATAAATGATTCAAATTATCAAATTGAACCTTAAAATATGCCCAATAAGATATGCGCAGGGGCAACCCCAACTCCAATATAACCCTGATTGGCATGACTCATATAGTTTATGCAATCAGTCACTATCCATTTTGTTAGCCAAACAAACGTTTGAAAAAGGGAAAAGAGAAAAGGGAAAAGGAAAAAGTAAAAAGTGAAAGGTGAAAAGTTCCACTAAAAAAGGTGGTTTAAATAGTGGCAGTTTTAGGAATTTTGTTAGGGTAAATATAACTTATATTATAATTTTATATAAACAGAAATTATGTTTATTTATGTCTGTCTATCATCCATCAATTTTCAATAAGTCTCTTAATTTAAGGGGACATTTTTTCATAAATCTCTTTTCACTTATTTATATTTTATTTAATTCACATTATTTTTTTTATATTTTAATAAGTTTTATGGGTGATATAATTATCAAAATATCCCTAATAATATTCACATTGATAGTGTGAATGTTCGTGATGTGAATGTACATACTATCAATGTGAATGTTCACATCGTTAATATGAATATTTATACCATCAATGTGAATATTCACATTGTAAAATATGAATGTTGACATTACCAAATTGCTAACCGTTTAAAAAATATTTGTAAGGGTATAAATGTCCTTAAAATATCTTAAATATGAGAATTAGGATTTGGTAGATGAAATATCCAAATAATAGGACTTGTTAGAATATAAGAATATCTTATGGATTAATTAAGATATAAACACTTGATAATGGATTTTTTAATAAATTTTCCCAATTTAAAGTTCTCAAATTACAAGCAAAAAGAATTATAATTGACCTGGGTAGGCCCATAAAGGCTATAGCCCACTATGAACAACCCAAGCCCACCACTTAGGGCCCAATACATAATTCAACTGATGAGGCCCAACATGGTTAGAAGTCAACATGGCACTAAGAACCAATGACACTCTGACACGTGGCAGGTGAAGGACAAGCCACACAAGTAAACAAAGATCCTACAAAGTTATTGCACTGCACATCAGCCATTAATGAAACCCCTTATAGCATTGATTGCGATAAGCTCTCCCCGTCGGGACAGGACGGCCTCACCATGAACAAGGCAAGTTAGAGCATAGACTTTTGGCCATGACGATAGGTCGGAAGGGACAACGAAATAATTACCAGAGGATATAAGCAGAGGTCGAAGACAAGAAGAAGGTTAAGCTTTCTATCTCTAATTTATCTCCACATTCCACTTCTCTTTCTAACTTGCTCGTCAGAGGGTTCACTGGGGGACTCCCCGTTTCCCGTTGAACTCTTGTGCAGGTCGTCTGGTGGGCTTGGTCATTCGGGCACAGGTTTGAGGAGCGTGGATCAGTCCGACCTGTTCCACCTGGAACGAACTGTATCACCAGTTGGCGCCGTCTGTGGGAACTCTTTTACTCCGCGCGCCAGTTGTGCTCATTGTCGCCGGAGGCCCTTTTCCAATAACCCCTTCCTACACCTGCGAAGGTGGATGGTCATAATTAGAGCCATGGCTTCCCACCCCAATGTTCCCGACCACCAAGCCGACCATCCTAACCCAAACAACCCACCACAGTACTTTACCGAGCTCACCAACAACATTAACCGCCTGGCTGAGCAGAACCAAGCTTTGATTAATGCTCTACTCCAAGGAAACCTTCCCGTGCCCCCTCCACCACCTCCAGATATTCCACTCAACCAAGAACGAGCCCTAAGCCATACTATCCCGCAGCCCTATCCACCCAACTTGGAAGGCTTGCGACCCCCTCCCCCAGATATAAATCTGCCACCCCGGGCTTTGCATCCATCGGTCCTGGCACCAACCCCTGAAGGAGAGGGCAGCAGCGTCCAGCCCTCGTTGCCTTCCGATGGTGACAACATTCCTCTTTGGGATGCAGAGCTCCGAGCCATGAAGCTCCAGTTCTAAGGCGTCATGCAGAACATACAGCATAAACCATCTACCACAGCCAACTCCCTATTCGTTGCCTCCATTAGGGACAAACCTCTACCCCCCAAGTTTAAGATGCCCACAATCGACTCTTTTGACGGTACATCGGACCCAGTCGTTCACTTGGAGACCTACAGAACCCTCATGATCCTCCATGCATTCCCCGTAACACTCAAGGGGTCGGCTCGACTCTGGTTTAGTTAACTGCCAGCAGACTCTGTCTCCAGTTTCTAGCATCTCAGTGACTCATTTCTCAGCCATTTCATTGAAACCCAGCGTTAGCGGCGTCCGGCAACCCAGCTCCTCAACATCCGTCCGACTGAGGGGGAGTCGCTGCGCAGCTTTGTCACCCGCTTCAACACCAAAGCCTTGCAGGTGGCAAAAAATGATGACAAGGTCATCCTCATGGCATTCATGCCAGCCTACGATCATCTGATTTCCTTTTATCCCTCTGCAAAAACCCCCCGATCTCCATGGCAACCCTACTTTCCAAAGCCCAAAAATACATGAACGCGAAGATTCCCTAGCCGCTCGCCAAGACCCTACCGCCAAAAACCCAACCCCCAGAGAGAAGAGGAAGGACTCAGAAACCAGAAACACCCAGTACAATAACCAAACACCTTAGTATACTGACCGACCCCCCCGAGTCGATCGGTGGCACCAACCGGACTGCCCGGCTGGTTCGGGCGGTACACACCCTTCAATTCCCCCATGGAACAAGTCCTCAATCAGATCCAACGAGACTACCCCATAAAATGGCCCCAACCATCACGATCTCCTTCCAATCGACGAGACCAGTCCAAATACTGCCGTTTTCACCAGGACCACGGCCATAATACCGAGGAGTGTGTTAACCTTAAAGATCAGGTAGAGGGCTTGATACATCAGGGACGTTTTAGCCGATTCACAGAAACCCGCCCTCAGTAGAGGCAGAGGACTGAACCCGTCAGAAACAATCACCGGCGCACTCTTCCCCGGCAACCAGCCCAACCTAACCAAGGTCATGATTGCCCTCCACAGCAACCTCGGGCACAAGGTAACCCCGCCCCACCTGTTGGAGAAATTAGAGTTATTTTTGGTGGGCTTACTTGTGGAGGACCATCCCGCTTGGCTCAGCGGGCAGAACTTAGAAAAATAAGGCAAGGCTCAGTCAAAGAAGTTGCCACATTGGACCGACCCTCCAAACAGCCCAAGCAGTGGACGGAGCCTATCACCTTTACGGACGCCGACTGCACAGGCATCCGTTACCCCCATGACGACCCTCTCATCATTTCTATCCTCCTCTCCAATTAAAAGGTCAGACGGGTTCTCGTCGACAACGGCAGTTCTTCAGACATCATTTTCCTAAATTGCTTCCGCCAGCTCAAGACCGGGAAAAAAGTCTGTCCCCTCTCCAAACCCCATTAGTCAGTTTCACTGGAGATCGAGTGACCTCCATCGGCTCCATCAATCTTCCCATCACAATCGGGGAATACCCACGGCAGACCACAAAGTTACTCACTTTCCTCGTAGTCGACTGTCCCTCTGCCTACAACATCATCCTTGGCCGCACCGCCCTAAATGCTTTCCAAGCTATCACGTTTACTTTCCATCTCGCCGTCAAGTTTCCCACCGACTTGGGAGTCGGCACAGCAAGAGGAGAGCAGACCGTGGCCAGGGAATGTTACGTTGCCTCACTTAAAGAGGTCAAGCTAAAAGAGGCTATGATTATTGAAGGGCTCGACGTTAGAGACGAGAATGAGCTGGTCAGAGGGAAACCAGTGGAAGGGCTTGTTGAGGTCCCAATCGACCCCACCAACCCGACAAAAACTGCCAAAATTGGCAGCCAACTATCCTTCCAAGCAAAGGCCGACCTTACTGCCCTCCTGATTGAGCACAACGACGTCTTTGCCTAGACCCACTCCGATATGCCGGGTATTGACCCCTCCTTCATAACCCATCGTCTCAGCATTGAGCCCCACTTTCGACCCTTCCGCCAGAAGCAGCGCATCTTTCATCCGGAGCGCAACACTCTTATCGCCTCCGAAGTAGATAAGCTCCTTGAGACATAGTTTATAAAAAATGTCGACTACCCCAGATGGCTGTCAAATATGGTCTTGGTTCGCAAAAACAACGGTAAATGGCGACTTTGTGTCGACTACTCAGACCTTAACCGAGCTTGCCCCAAAGAAAGTTATCCCCTTCCTCGCATAGATCTGCTCGTTGACGCCATGACCGGCCATCAAATGCGTAACTTCATGGACGCCTTCTCGGGTACAACCAAATTCTGATGCACCCGTTTGACCGGGAGTACACCTCTTTCACACCAACTGGGGGACCTACCATTATTGTGTCATGTCGTTTGGGTTGAAAAATGCTGGGGCCACTTACCAACGGTTGGTCAATGCTGTCTTTTATCATCAGATAGGCCGGAACATGGAAGTATATGTCGACGACATGTTAGTCAAGAGCAAGCTCTCCACTGATCATCTGGCCGACCTGCGAGAGACCTTCAACACCCTACGAAAGTATCAAATGAAGCTCAATCTGGAGAAATGCGTCTTCGGCGTAGGATCTGGGAAGTTCTTGGGTTTCATAGTCAGTCAGCGGGGCATCGAAGCTAACCCCGAAAAGATCAAGGCCTTAATTGAAATGCAGTCACCCAGAACGGTTAAGGAGGTTCAGAGGCTTACTAGCCGAGTTGCCACCCTCAACCGCTTTATTTCCCGCGCAACGGACAAGTGCCTCCCCTTCTTCAAAGTTCTTCGGCAAACTTTTGAGTGGACGGCAGAATCCGAAGAGGCCTTTTAGCAGTTGAAACAGTGCATAGCCAACCCCCCCTCATTTCTCAGGCAATCACGGGCGAACTCCTCTTCCTCTATTTAGCTGTGTCAAACACCGTAGTCAGTGCAGTACTCCCCAGGGAAGACAGTTCTGTCCAACGACCGGTCGACTACATCAGTCGGGGTCTCAGGGGAGCAAAGCAGAACTACCCATTGCTCGAAAAAATGGCCTTAGCCTTGGTCATAGCCTCAAGACGACTCCGACCTTACTTCCAGGCCCACCCCATTGTCGTCCTCACTGACCAACCGTTGAAAAAAATAATGACATCTCCTACAGACCTCGAACGACAATCAAAGGGCAGACTGTCGCCGATTTTATCTAGAATTCACTAATCCCACTCCGACCACGGCCCCACCACCCCCGCGACCCCAGACTGAGGCAGAAGACCCCAATTTTTGGACCATCAACGTCGACGGATCATCCCGCAAAGAAGGTAGTGGGGATGGTCTTATCCTTACCGCCCCCGAGGGCGGTTACTTCAAATGTGCTCTCCATTTCTTGTTCGACGCAAGCAATAATGAGGCTGAGTATGAGGCATTGATAGCAGGTCTCCGCCTAGCCAGAGACATTGGTGTTAGCTATATCCAAGCGTTCGGCGATTCCCAGCTCATTGTCGGGCAAATCACAGGAGAATTTGATGCCAAGGAAGACACAATGCGGGCTTATCGGGATATTGGACTCCTCCTTGCTCGCCTCTTCAATACTTTCCACATCAAGCATATCTTGCGGGCATAAAACTCCAAGGCAGATGAGATGGCTCAATTAGCTTCTGCCGATCAGTCAGACCTTAGCCGCGGTGTCTGCTTTGAGTACCTAGCCCACCCCGCCATTTCCCCAAACCTACAACAAGTCCACTTCCTCCAAAATGAACCTATTCCATGGGCGGCCAACATCTTTCTATTTCTGACAACGGGGGAACTACCAGACAGCAAACAGCAGGCAGCCAAAGTCAGGGCCCGGTCATTCAACTACATTCTTATCAGTGGTCTTTTGTACAAACGTGTTTTTCACGCCTATACCTGAGATGCCTCAATCCTGCTCAAGTAACCTACGTGATGAGAGAAGTCCATGAAGGTGTATGTGGCAATCATTCAGGTGCCAGGTCACTAGCCCACAAAATACTCTACACTGGTTACTTCTGGCCTACTCTTAACCAAGATGCCGCTGAATTCGTGCTTAAATGTGATAAGTGCCAGCGCTTCGACAATATCCCTCATGCTCCTCCTACAGAGTTGATCACACTTTGCAGCCCTTACCCATTCGTCAAATGGGGAATCGACCTAGTTGGCCCATTGCCCACCGGCCAAGGCCAAACCAAATTCGCAATTGTCGCCATTGATTATTTCACTAAATGGGTGGAGGTGGAACCCCTTGCCACAATTATTGAGCGGAACACAACTAGATTCATTTGACAGTCAATCGTATGCCGATTTGGCATTCCCCAAGCTGTCGTTTTCGACAACGGCAAACAATTTGACAATGCCAAGTTCAGGAAATTCTGTGTAGAACTTCAAATCCAGCCATGTTTCTCTTCCCTAGGTCATCCCCAAGCCAACGGCCAAGTTGAGGTTACCAACCGTTCTCTTCTGAAGATCATCAAAACTAAGTTGGAAGTTGCTAAGGGACTCTGGGCTGAGGAATTACCAAATGTACTCTAGGCCTACCGCATTACCGCTCGAACCCCCACTGGGGAGACCCCTTTTTGCTTAACATACAGTGTTGAGGCGGTCATCCTAGTGGAAATCGGTCTACCTAACCCAAGGGTTCTACACCCGAATCTAGAACTAACCGAAGAGCTACGTCGGGCAGACCTAGACCTAATCGAAGAGCTTCGAGAGACCACTGCTGTCAGGCGAGCCTCATACCAACAGAAAATGAGAACACACAACAACCACAAAGTCCGACTGAGGGAGTTCGTTGTGGGGGACCTTGTTTTGCGCGAAACAACTCTTGCCACCAAAATCCCGACTGAGGGCAAGCTAGCAGCCAAGTGAAAGGGACCTTACGTCGTCAAGGCCAGACCTCATCCGGGTACTTACCGACTCCAGGACATGGAAGGGCGAGACCTCTCCCACCCATGGAACGCCGAGCACTTGAAGCGTTATTTCCAATAAAGCCCTATTTTGTATTGATCAGTTGTTGTATTTTCCTTTTGACAATCTATACACTTGAATGTTCTTGTTTTTCTCTCGCATGATGTAAATTTCTGATCAAATGGGCTACACTTTAAATGACAACAATCTTACATCTCAGTTATCTGTGTGGTATTTCAATAACATCCTGATTACAGCACTCAGCTAAAAGCCTCAGCCAGACTGAGCATGAAGAGCTTAGCCAGACTGAGTTACTTAAAGCCTCAGCCAGACTGATCATGAAAAGCCTCAGCCAGACTGAGCATGAAGAGTTCAGCTAGACTGAGTTACTTAAAGCCTCAGCCAGATTGAGCGTGAAGAGCTCAGCCAGATTGAATTACTTAAAGCCTCAGCCAGACTGAGCATGAAGATCTCAGCCAGACTGAGTTACTTAAAGCCTCAGCCAGACTAAGCATGAAGAGCTCAGCCAGACTGAGTTACTTAAAGCCTCAGCCAGACTAAGCATGAGGAGCTCAGCTAGACTGAGTTACTTGAAGAGTCAGCTAGACCGAGTTAATCATGGATTAACCTAAACTGAGCACGAATGAAGAGCTCGGCCAAGGCCATTCTTACACACTTCATGATTGTGGCATAGTTGCCATACTTAGTCAAATTCCAGGTCCATATTTTTACGCCTCTTAACACTCTTTACTTTTATTTCCCAACTTAACCTTTCATTTATCAACACTCCTACAATGTGATTTAAAACTTCACTTTTTGGGATCCTTACAGTTCAACGTTTTACAAGCCAGGCTGGCTCCCTACTGGGTTGCAGTTTACAATTTCGCGTTTTTGACATTCTTACATTTTAAACTTCACTTTACATTATGGTTTTTGCACAAGTTAGACTGACTCCCTACTTCTCAATTTTCACTGCAATTTATACACAGGTGTTATTTGGATAACCATTCTCATTCTTCTCATATTTACAAAAATAAAGGCCACAGTGTGACAAACACAACTATGAATTTTATTTATTTACAAACTCATACATAAGTTTACTGCAGAAATTACACTCCCAACAACCAAAAAAAAAAAAAAAAAAACAACAACAACAAACAAAACAACAACAAACATTTTATTTATAAACAAAGTGCAAAAATTTTACATTCATCATTCTTCCTCGCTCGAAACAAGATCTTCTTCGTCAACACCTTCATCTAAGGGGGTCTGGGCCACATCGTCTTACTCTACTCTAACAGTGTTGAAGTCCAAGTCTGGGAACAACTCTTCAGCCTTTCGCTTGAAAGTTTTCCAGTCGCTATCCTAGAACTCAGCCATCTCATGTTTGTAGAAGTCCGACTGCTGGAAGCTCTGGATCACTTCTTCTTCACTCCTGCTCCTAGCGATCGTTCCTGACGGGCCAGCCCCCCCAGACCCCTCTCTTTGCCAAGTTGTTGGTGATCGCGGCATCAATGGGCATCTGGAAGTCGGCGGACCCCTTGAATTGCTCAACCACTGCAACACATAAGTCAGGGTACGCCGCCCTCTCAGATGTCAGTTTCGCCCTTTCTTCCTCTAAAGGCCTTCCCCAGCCCCGCCTTCTCTACCGCTGCCTTGGCGCGCTCGTCTGCCAGATCTTTCTCCAATCCAGCGATCTTCAGATCTGCTTCATCCTTTTCTTTGATCGACTGGGCGCGCAGATCCTTGTTACAGGTCATCGCCTCATCCCACCGTTCGTTGGCGACGGTGTAGGCCTTCTGCGCCTTTTCTAACTTCTTCTGCTGGCCGACTAGTTGGAATTCGAGTGACACCACCTTGCGGTGTTCCGTCTCCAACTCTAACTTGGTCGCGAACAGCTCAGCATGGGCACGGTTGCCAACATTCCTCTGCACCGTCGCCAACACCTCCATTTTTTTCGCCTTCTGGGCCTCTTCTAGCCCCCTGGAACACGCACTCCGCACGCTCTTCCTCCACCTTGCGGTCTCCATCCTCAAATTTTCAAGCTGGGCCTTCATCTCCTCTAGCTTCGCCTTCAACGACTCAGTTTCGCCCTTTACGTACGCCTCTTTCCTCAGTAAGGCTCCTGCTAAGGTCGTCGCCTCCATCTGGGCAGAACACAACCCCCTTAGAAGTTCGGCCTCAGTGAAACTGGCCATTGAGCGCACGACTGCCTCTTTTACTACCCCTAAAAGGCGATCAGCAGCTGTCTTGGCTGGGCTTCCTTCTCCCTTCAGTCGCCCAGACGCTGCTAGAGTATGGTAGATGGCAGTCTTCAGCTTGACCGCCTCTCCTTGGCGTGTAGGACCCCCCTTGGGCTGCTGCTCCACCCCCTCCTCAAGGCTAGCCGACCCACTTTCCACTCGCATTTTGGGGCCCATGGCACTCATGTGCTCTTCTTCCTCTTGGGCCCCTTGACCTTCGTCCCCCTGCGGCTCTAGGAAAACCACCCCTTCTAGAGTAACCCCCACCCCCCTCTCCTCTGCGTTCTCCTCCATAGGGGTGTCCTCCCCAGCAACCCTCATCTTCTTCGAACCGGGTGCATCTGTAGCCCCCTCAGTGGCAACCCTCCTCTTCTTCGACCTCTTTAGTCCCATCTCCACCTCTCGTCTGCCCCTCTCCTTCAGGGGGTCTATGGGTTGTGGCAATGAGGCAAATTCATTTAGGTTCTTATCACCCAAAGGCTTAGGACGAGGTTGAATCCTCTCTCTCATTAACACCTTTGGAGCAGGACCCAAATTTGCCTCTTTATACTTGTCCGCTCAGGCGAACAATCTCCTCTCCTCCTCCTCCCTCCGCCTTCCTCTGCGCCTCTAGCTCCTCCCTTGCTGGGTCTCCCTCCAATGGTTGCGGTCCCAATTTCAGGGCGAACAACGTCGAAGGCAGGACCAGCTCATCCCATCTCACCCCTTTCTTTTCCCTCCATCCCTTCACCTTCTTCACTCGGTCTTCGGCCTCCCCGCCTAATTTAGGCTCGACTGATTTGGTGGGGACCTTCCACGTTGTACACACCCCAGCCCCAGCATTCGCCGTCACAAAGAACCATCTCGGTCTCCACCCCTTCACCGACGATGGAAGACCTACCACCAGGCCTCGCCCCGCCACCGCTTGCAGCGTCACCCAGGTCTCCTGCTGACTGGAGGCCTTGTAATAGGAGAAAAACTCCTCTACTGTCATTGCCGCCCCTTCGGTCGCCTGTGGCCAGGCACTCGCGCATGCTATTACTATCTTCCAGGTGTTCGGCATCAGTTGCCCTGGCACCGCTTCTAGCTTGTTTAGCACATCCACCACTACGTAGGGGAGAGGTAGCCTCAAACCCCCTCGCAACGCCTTATCGTACAAGTTAAATTTGCCCGACCGCACATCTGATGCGCTCTCCTTGGTCGTGGGCAATCTTAACCCTATCTCCGAGGGAATTTGATACTTCTTCCTTATCCCCTCCAACTCCTCTGTTGTCAATACGGATTTGTCCGGTTTGGTGTGCCAATGGTCTGGCTCCACCTGACTAATAGGTCTCGCGGTCAAAATTATTGTCCTGGGGCGAGCCCGCACAGCCTGACTCGCTCCCTCCCCCTCCATACGCTTCGTGCGATATTGTTCCGCCAAATCCACCGCATCGTCATCGCCCAATGGATCAACCCTCGTGGTTATTGCTTCATCTTGGGCCATCTCTCTTGTGTGTCTGCGAATAGCTTCAGATGCTGGTGCGAGATAGTCCACAAAATGTTGCAAAGGGGTATCGCTCGACACAAAGGAGTTTACACTTGGAATATTTTGGTTGTTTGCAAAGAGATACGTAAAACGGATAATACCAAAAGCCCAAGGTTTGCCTATATTCCAAGGGTCACAATTAAATTTCGCCAGTTTGAAAATTTTCAAAAATCTGCCAAAATTGTCTTTTCAACACCCTATATTGACTTATCGTTTCATATCTTACTCAACGCCTAACCTTCCCCATCATGGGATTCCACCACGTGTATGCCCACGATCTACTGCCCCCTTCCCCTACCCTATCTTTTCCACTTCAAATCAGCATGTGCCCTGCCATCCCTTGAGCCCCGCGCACCGCCACTTGGTCACCCTTCGCAGTCAGCCCTCCTCATGGTCGGTCCCTCTGCGCGGTCACCCTTCACGGTCGGCCCTCCTCATGGTCGGACCCTCCACTCGGTCACCCTTCGTGGTCGGCCCTCCTCATGGTCGGTCCTCCTCATGGTCGGACCCTCCACTCGGTCACCCTTCGTGGTCGGCCCTCCTCATGGTCGGTCCCTCCACCTGATCACCCTTCGCGGTCGGCCCTCCTTATGGTCGGTCCCTCTACTCGGTCACCCTTTGCGGTCGGCCTTCCTCATGGTCGGACCCTCCACTCGGTCACCTTTTGCGGTCGGCCCTCTTCATGGTTGGTCCCTTGGTAACAATTTTTTTTGAATGATTATACTTTCTCCTTCCTAAATAGGAATTAACATCCCTTCCAACGCTAGTAATTGGTAAAACACCTATGTATACGACACAACGAAAAATATAGAAATGAATTAGATTACATTAATAATAGAACAAATTATTAAAAAAATTAGAACTTATCAAATTTAAAAACAAATGATAAGAAAAGAAGTAAATTGAAGCCTGTGTGATACCACAGTTTTCTTAAAACAGATTCACCGTCTTTCGATGGGTGCTGGAGGTATGCTGGCGTCTGCCTCTTAGGATGCGACGGTCGAAACCAGCTAATGCAGAAGTATCTTCTGAATAGTTTCGGCAAACTTGACAACGGCTGTACTATCTTTAACAAGAACCAAAGAAGAGGCTAACAAAAGAAGATAGGACAAATTTTCTTTAGTGTAAAAAATTATCTCCAACTTTTTATTTCAAAACACCATCTCATTTTCCATCACAAAACCTCTCTAAAAAATAACCTACTAAGTTGGAGGAAAAATACCTCTATTTATACTAGTAGGGAAGAGTCATAGCCATGAAGACTAATATCAATGGGGTCATCAAATGTCATCAACTCTAGCCATTAAGGCTAGAGTTACAAAGGTTCAAAACTCTAAAACCATTATATAAATCATAATGTGTATATAATGTATAAGTTTTGAGAATTAAACTAGATAGGTTACAAAATGGATACGAGTGATGGGGTCATAACCCAATCCAAGCCCAAGCCCAATCTGAAACACATGCAAAACTAAGCCCAACACAGCTCAGTCGAAAGCTCAAGACTAGGTCCAAGTCCAAGTCTAAGACCAAACCCAACACTTGCACAAGTACAAGTCTAGGCCCAGTCCAAACTAAGACAAAGTCCAAATCTAAACCCAACTTTATTGATGCCCACTTTATGAGACAATTATCATTCACAACTCAATGGTTTCGCCTCATTATTTTTGTATTGCAATCTTCTCACTTAAGAGAATAAAAAACCACTCAGACCCACCTTAACTGGTTATTGGGTTCTACTTTAATTTCAAATTAAAGTTGTCGAAAACCCATTATTTTCCAACAATTTTTCACATGAATAAAATTGGCTGAATAAAGAAAAACAGACAATGCTTAACAACAAAGACTCAGAGAGAGAGCACACAGAATAAGCCTGCATCAGAAAAGGTAGCTGTTGGCTTTGAACCTTTCGTAGTGAAAGCCTATTGAATTTACTGGTTGACCAGTGAGCGTGATGTTTTGAACTGTTTTGCCATTTTTGTAAATTGAGACAATAGACCTCACACAGGAGTTATTTCAACCATTGTTCTTGTTCTCAGTGATGTGTTCGGTTTGGCCCTGGAACACTAGCTTGGTTCAGAGAGTGTTTTTAAAGAATTCGACCTCGTCAATTCTTAAAGAAGTGGCCCCACTTCGTAGTCACATAGGTGACTACTCAAAACACTTAGGTCATTAAAAGCATCAGCTTAACTTTCCACCTCACAGAGTATCATTGTATAAAGGAATGGGTAGGAGGATTTCCCTCCATAGTGACTCACCTGTTACACGCAATTAGGTTGTCCCTTTGAACCTAGATCTTGGGATCTCTAGTCAACTAGGTTGGATTTTCTATTCCGACAACATTCGCAAAAGGCTTTAACCCCATTCCTTTTGATGACTTTTCTATTAACTCTCGATTTAACCCTTTCGTTAACGGATCCGTAATATCGTCCTTAGACTATATATAGTCTATAATGATAACATACAAAAGTAGTCGTCTTATGGAACTATGTCTTCAACGAAAATGTATAGACTTTCCATCTGTACCCTACCAATACTTGATTGGTTGTCGCAGAGTATACAAAATTGCTAGCACAAGTTTTGATCAACATGGAATATCCACAAAAAACTGGCAAAGCCATTCAGTTACTTTAGTAGCTTTATCTAAAGCACTGAATTCCTATTCCATAATTGATATCATGATACATATTTGCTTGGAGGATCTCCAAGACACGGTTGCAGCTCCAATTAGAGAAAACATATCCACTAATGGATTCTTAGTCTTTGTATTAAATATCCAATAGGCACCTTTGTACCCTTCTAGTATAACTAGATATCAAGTGTTATGCAACCCATAATCTCGGGTGTAGTGTAAATAATCCAATGCCCACATAATGCCCTTCCAATGAGTAGTATTAGGATTACTCGTATATCTACTAAGCTTGCTACATGAGTAGGCTATACCTGGCCTTGTTCAACTCATTAGATATTTTAAACTTCCAATGATCTGATAATTTACTAATTGAAATACACTTTCATTATTATTCTCGGCCAAATGTAGACATAAGTCTACTAGTGTCCTCAACACACTTGTATTTGATTTACTAAATTTCTTAAGTATTTTATCAACATAATGAGACTAAGAAAGTACAATACTATTAGATGTTCTGGTAATCTTAATACCCAGAATCACATTTGCAAGGCCCGTGTCTTTCATATCAAAATTAGAGTACAACATCTATTTGGTAGTATTGAATATCTTCTCATAACTACTAATAATGAGCATGTCACCTACACATAGACACAACATGACATATACTATTGTCAACGTCTTTAACATAAATACATTTGTTAATACCTACTTGACAACATAGTATAGTCGAATTTCTTATGCCATTATTTCGGTATTTATTTCAAATCATAAAATGATTCTCAAGCTTACAATCTTTCGTCCTAGAACCGACAAACCCTTTAGGTTGTTCCATAAAAATTTATTCAACTAAATCTTCATATAAGAAAGCTATCTAAACATCAATCTTTATGTATCTCCAGACTTCGCACAATTGCGATCACACTCACCATAATTGGTGATCACGTATCAAAGCAATCCAGGACTTCTGTTTGCCAATATCCTTTGATAACAAGCTTATCTCATCGGCTTTCATTCACTTGCATCCCAAGGCTTACTACCTATGCAAGATAAAACTAAATTTTCTAGAGAAATCACAGCTTCAAAGAAGCTTTTAGCCTCACTAGCCACATATAAGTTTGAGAAGATTTAGATAAAAGAATTTTAAAGTCCTAGTATATTAACATCTTCTAGTCTCATCTCTTTTCTCATGAAAACCATTTCCTCATCTCTTGTGTAAATCTGAATGTCAGATTTGTCTACACAAAAAATCGATATGCACTACTATATTGTGCATAACTGTTTAATACAAAGTCAATGGATTTTAAGGCTTATCCTAACCATCTTGGGTTTAGGTATTACCACCTTTTACATTACACCCCCACATTTGTAGAATTTATACGAAGGCTTTTGGCCTTTCCAAAAATTCATACAAGGTCTTTAAACAATTCCTTGTGTCAAAATGATTATGAAACTCTCAAAATCATATCACAGAAAACACATTCCCAGATAGTCATCAACCAAATTAGGTCTTTTCTGAATTCAAAGCACCAAAAACGTTTGGTCCAACATAACACTTTGAAGTCAATAGCCTTATTATTTGGAATCACATACCTAGTGATCAATAGTCTATTATTCGGAAAGTAGTCTTATCACTAGGAATTACTAATTTCTTATCAATAGTCTACTATTCAGAAATTAGTCTTATCACTAGGAATTACTAATTTCTTAGCATGTGGTCAGTAGACTTTCTACTACTAGGAATCACAATGTTTTGACCTATGATCAGTAGTCACTTTATTACTTGGAATCACAATGTCCGGACATTGGATCAATAGACACTTACATTACTAGGAATTATCAGGTCTTGACATATGATTAGTAGCCTCCCCACTACTGGGAACCATCATGTCTTGACATATGATCAGTAATCTGTTCACTATTAAGAACCATAATCTCATAACTGTGTAGCTAATGGACTAACACCTTATAGGAACCACTAGTTTTCTATCTCTGCGATTAGTGATCTTGTACTCACTAGGAGCCACCAATATAAGAATATATTTGGAATTTAAAAAATACAAAAATATATTTGGAATTTCCTTGAATGGCACTTGATCTCTCTAAATCTTCTTTTAAAAATCTCTCAAGGCTTAAGATTGTTAGGGGGAACAACATTTTCTGTTGTCACCTCTTGAAGCCATTTCTGAAAAATCACTACAGAATTTCACTATTTTGTTTTTCCATAAACTAAACTTAATACTAGAAAATCCCAAAGTCTGAAATTTAATTCAAAACTGATCTCACCACTTATTCTAGAATCGAACATGGTCAGGAAAGTTTCTAAGAAAACTGGAGGGGTTACATTGGTCCCACTTAAGACCAAGTAAACCTTAGGCAAAACTTTCAAGAACATGTTGACTCCTAGTCCATGAGAAACAACTTTAGAATTAAGTTTTTCAGGGGATAAACTAGGTTAAAACAAACCAAGTTTACAAAACTTATAAGCAATTAAAATGTGCTATCAGAATTACACCACTTAGACCACCTCCAACGGTTTATCAAAGTTGACATCAAATTCAAATTTTGATGAAAAAGTTACTATTTGGTGCTCCAACGGTTGCACCAAATCGATATCAAATTGAGATTTCATCAAACAATTTATCAAACTGAGGACAAGATACTGATTTCACCAAAACACTGTTTGTGACCGTTGGAGGGAGGACCCGGTCGACCAACCGGTTGCCTGGTCGGTTGACCAACTGGTCGACCGATTTCCTTTACAATTGGTGGGTTCAAACCGGTCAAAAAAAGTTCAAACAGGTAAAAAAAAAAAAAAAAATTATTGCCGGTCAACCAACCGGTCGACCCAAACATCTTAAATGAGAATGAAAGCTGCAAATATGATTAGTCTGTTATCAAATTAAAGAAACAATTGTTTAATCATAGATTCATCTGATTGCTGAGATATGCACAATATCTTTACTGAAACCACCAAACATCTTTATAGGAATAATTGATGAATCTATTGATGAATCTATGAAAGCTGCAATTGTTTACATCATGAAAAATATTTACGCTTATCGGTCAACCGGTTGACCCACTGGTCGACCAACCGGTTGACCCACGGGATTTGATACGGGATTTGATGCACCGTTGGAGCGAGTGGTATCAGATTTAGTGAAATGGGTCATTTTTGACTCAGATTTGGTGAAAAAAGAAATTCACCGTTGGAGATGCTCTTATAAAAGTTAGCCGATACTCTCGGAACTGAGCTTATTATTTCTGAATAAAAATCAGAAATATTTTAACTAATGCTAAAAATTGGTTTCTTTTCCCAAAACAAAACACTTTGGAAATAATCAAATTATAACCAAAGACGTTCTCAAAACTTGGTTTCCTACCACTTTAGGAATAAAAAGATTAAACCCAAAGATTTCCTTTAACTACAAAGGTTTGAAATCACATCCATCTTTGTTGTCATTTCTGAACAAATTAGAAATACTCTTTAGTCAAGGCTAAACTTTGGTTTCTATTACAGAAAACCAAAATACTTTGGGAATAATAAAATTAATCCCAAAGATTTTCTCTAAACCCGGAAGTTTATAATTTCTTTCTTTCCTCATTTTCTTTCACTATGGTGAAACTATTACAAATTAGAAATTAAAGCCACTACAAATAGAAATGAAAATGCAATTGTTACAATTAAAAACTGTCTAAATCTGCAAAACGGAGTTCATGGTTGCTTCTAGAATCATCTGTTTAGCCAAGAACACACTTCTCCACTTGTAATGCTTATCTTTGTATGAACACATTACAAAACTCTATCCTCGTGTAGCTTGACTTTTCGTGCTCCTTTCGGATACGATTAGCCCTACAGTTCGGACTCCCCGTGGTTCTGAATTTGATTTCATAAGTGCAATATGAAATTAAATACAAATGAGTCTAAATCCGGCAATGTTTTTGGAAAATCGATTTTGAATCGAAATGTCAAAAATGGACTGCTTTTCCAGATACAGAGTTGCCACCTAAATATTTTTGAGAAATTTAGGAAGCCCATGACTTGTGCCAAAGGCCACATGTCTGCCATCACCAAGATTGTCTCGGCTCGGGAACTTAGATACAAGAGGGAAAAGTCATGAATTGAGCACCCCACTCGCCCGATCAAAGATCGGCTTTTACTAATCATGATGTGATTCTTATTTACATTATATGCTCTTGTTCTGATTTTTAGACTAACTTACTATGTGTTGCACACAAGTATAGACTAATTTGCAAAAATTAGAACACTTAATCTCATGTATGTTTGAAAATTATTTCGAATATGTACCATTTGAAAAAGTGATCGCATATGCACAATACTCAAATTATCATAATTCAAGGAATTAGCCTTTATCCACAGGCATTCAAACAATTTATCATTTAAGTAATTAGCCTCATGGTAATCATGCTTGACATGGCAATAATCACACACATGCGATATGTTAAAGCAATAAAAGCTTACCTAGTACTTCGAGGCAAGCCAAACAAAGCAAAATAATTAGAAAAATGCATGTTCCTAACTAATGCGACATGACTAGTGCAACACATGCGATATGCAACTAATAAGCTCGGCTACGAGTTATGACATTTGAAACAACTTGATAGCATGCAGTTTCAACATGTATTCAACGAAGTATGTAAACTAAAATGCTTTGTTACAATGATGAGCTGAACCTCATATATGCAAAACAAATGGATGCAAACATGGGAAATGCTAAAAGAAACATAATGTTCTAAGCTATCTGTCATAAGCGAGTAAATAAAAGGGAGAAAGACGTGGGGTTGGAAGACATACACATTATTACAATTTGGCCCTCGCACAAGAGGGTCCGAATAAATGCCCTAACTAATTACTACGAATTAACTAATCTATTACAACCCAAATGAAATAAATTAACTATACTAGCTTATTATTACATCACCACAAATTAACTAACTACTTTAGCTAATTAAATTAACTAATCAGTTATAAGTTTGTTACTTTAATTACAAGATACTAATATTATAACATTATTTCAACGGATCCTGAGAATCGAGGGATGGTTCATGCATGGATGTGGATTTACGCCCGAAAATGCCCTCGTTTTGCTATCGGAATGCCTTTGTTGTACAGTTAGAAAATTGCATTGTTTTTCCACCTCAGCCTTTGCTCTGCTCTGCTAGAAGAAGGACATTGCTTGGCTAGAAGAAATGGCCGGCAGGCTAGAAGTAATGGCCGGCCGGCCACAAATAGTAGCCTGCCACCCAGTAAAAGTGGCCTGCTGGCCACTAGTATTCTCAGGGGATGTTTGTCTACTTTGCCTCTCCTTATTAGCAAACAGGTCAAAGGAGGGGTAGGCTTGATTCACAAGCCATCAATCAACACAATTTTATTGCGTGATGACTTATGAACCAAGGGATACAATTTCAATAAATGGTAAGGAAAGACCAACAAAACTTTCTCTCTATCATGGATTGGTCAAAGGAAGTGGTCGACCTCGAAAAATTGAACCATTTCAGCACTAACAACTATGAAATGACCCAAGTCTCCATGAGTTCAATTAACATTCGATTGAACACCAAATCATTTTATTAGCTTGGTCCATTTTATCCTAATTTTATTACCACATTTTAATTACCTTCCATTCCTTAGTTAATTAAGTCTAATAATGAGCTTTAAGTTCACTAATGGACAGATGCCCCAAACCAAATATTGTTTAAGCATGAGAGGGAGATCATGCTGTTGGTAATGAACCCCCAAAGGAATTAAACTATTAAGCACAATATTACCCCTTTAAGCTTAAAAAACACACCTTTTGGAGCAACTCTCGAACCAAGAGAAAAAACCAAGAAATGAAGGAGATTGCAGAGATGCTTAGAGGTGAACACAAGTATGAAAAATAAGAAATAAATGCTATTAACTCAAATAGGCTGGTGGCTAAGGCCTAAACCACCAAGCCTATGTGGACCATTACACTATAAGCATACTATACAAAGCACGAATGAAGCTAATATATAAAAATAGTCCTAAAACATTCAAAAAAAAGTGTTGGAATGAAGACAAAAACAACTACAACAAAAAACTAAAATATTGAGGGATTAACACTAGCACACAAGCATAAGGAGGGGAGGGGAGGCAAACCCTTCCATTTTCGAGACTTCAAAACATGATTTTAGCCTTTGAAAAACTCTGAAATTCAAGGGTAAAAAAGCTCAAAAATATTTGATGAGAAGATGGGAAACACAAGGGCAAAGGCCTTAGAAGCAAGGTTCAAAGAAGGGTTGTCAACCCCTCTACCTTTAATGGCCTTAAACCATATGTTTTAGCCCAAAAATAAAGGTGAAAAACAACACAAAAACAGCAAGAAAAGATGAAAAAGAGATGGTACAAAATAACTAGAATGTATACCTCTTGAAGAGGAATGATCCCTTAAATTCCCAAACCACTATTTCATATTCTCAAGTGCTAAAATACAAGCTTAAGCACCTCAGCCAAGATCCCTCAAAGTTTGGTTTAGAGTGTCTAGGCAAAGGTTATGTAAGTTGCAAGAGAGAGAGAGAGAGAGAGAGAGAGAGAGAGAGAGAGAGAGAGAGAGAGAGAATTTTCCAAACTTTTGCTCTCTAAAATTTTCTAAAATCAAAATTTTTCCTAACCTCTCTAACAAAAGAGAGGGTCATATATATATATAGAAATATATGAGAGACGCTCGGAAATATCCTTACAAACACAACTGGAATGATGAATGTATCTGTGGAGATAGCTAGCCAAAAATATTTGGTTTTTGCACTAGTGACTAGCAAGCCACTAATAGTGGGTGGCCGGCAACTAATAATGGGTGACAGGCCACATTAGTGGGCGGCATACCACACTAGTGAGTCTGCAGGTCCCTGGATGCTCAGGCCTTAAAAACCACTATTTTGGTCCAAAACAAGGCACAAGGTTTGTTAGTTCAAAACAGACGTTCCTTGCTGAGGAAGTCAAGCATTTGACAAGCGTACACATTCATTATTGAGTGATCAACCAGTGGCGCCCAAGTTCTGGGGTGTCTATAGTTACCCCTCTTTGATAGAGCTCGAAGTCATGAAATAACGTGAGTGAATGTCAAAGCCTGAAGACGAGCCATTTTGACAAGGCCGTATGACTTGGGCAAACAATCAAGACATAAATAAAATGGTTGAGCTCGTAAGCTGCCGATGTATGCCTTTGCAGGGAATCAAACCAGCGTAGTTTTGGGGCAGGATATAAATGATATGCACGAAAAATATACTTTGAGAGCTGGACTCACATGCTTCGTGAAGCCAGCTTTTTTAAAAAGTCACAATCATGCAAGATGATGTATTAAGCAATAACAACTGCAATAAGCAATAACGAAATAACAACATAGGAATGAGCTTCAAGCTTAAATCGAAATGGGTTTCACGTAGAAAGAACTAAAAACGCGCACTTTAACCACACCAAAGCCATGAAAAGACGTGGGAAAAACCGCTTAGGGTCGCGTCTCACGCGTCCTGAGATACTTTAATCACGCTGAAATCGTGAGAAGAGAAGAATAACCGTTCAGGGTCGTGTTTCACGCGTCCTGAGAAAACTCTACCTACACTAAAATCCTGAGAAGAGGAGAAAAATCTCTTTCGGTCGCGTTTCACGCTTCTTGAGATACTTTAATCACGCTGAAATCGTGAGAAGAGGAAAAAAATCACTTAGGGTCACGATTCACGCATCTTGAGATACTCTAATCACGCTGAAATCGTGAGAAGAGGATAAAACTGCTCAGGGTCACGTTTCACGTGTCTTGAGATACTGTAATCACGCTGAAATTGTGAGAATAGGAGAAAACCGCTCAGGGTCATATTTCATACATCCTAAGGGACTTTAATCACACTGAAATTGTGAGAAGAGGAGAAAAACTGCTCAAGATCGCGTTTCACGCGTCTTGAGATAAAAACAGCTTAAGGTCGTGTTTTATGCGCCTTGAGATAACTCTACCCACACTAAAATCGTGAGAAGAGGAGAAAAACTGCTCAGGGTCACATTTCACGTGTCCTGAGATACTTTAATCACGCTGGAATCGTGAGAAGAGGAGAAAACCGTTTAGGGTCGCATTTCACGCGTCCTGAGATAACTCTACCTACGCTAAAATCGTAAGAAGAGGAGAAAACCGCTCAGGGTCGTGTTTTACGCTTCCTGAGATACTCTAATCACACTGAAATCGTAAGAAGATGAGAAAATTGCTTAGGGTCGTGTTTTACGTATCCTAAGATACTCTAATCACGCTGAAATCGTGAGAAGAGGAGAAAATCGCTCAGGGTAGCATTTTTGCGTCCTGAGATAGAAACCACTTAGGGTCATGTTTCACGCGTTCTGAGATAAAAACCGCTTAGGGTCGCGTTTCATGTGTCCTGAGATAGATGCAAAAAGTATGAGATTGTGCAATAGATACACAATGTAATGAAAGTGTACGATAGATGCACGAACTGAACAAGTGTGATAGATGCACAAAGTGAACAAGTGCGATGAATGCACAAAGTAGACAAGTGCAATAAATGCACAAAGTAGACAAGTGCGATAGATGCACAAAGTGAACAAGTGCGATAGATGCACAAAGTGAACAAGTGCGATAGATGCACAAAGTGAACAAGTGTGATAGATGTACAAAGTAGACAAAATTAAAAATTAGTATAGTGACAATGCATGTTCTATGCAAGATTATAGACAACTGACATATGATGTTAATTGAAGGCATATTCTATGCAAGAAACAAGAGCATGTTCTATGCAAAATTGAAAGCATGTTCTATGTAAGCATGTGAATCACGAACGATGCAAGGCACACATGTAACATAAGTGTACTTGAAAACGCACGTTCTATGCAACAAAAGAGAACATATATGTAATTCGACAAAATGGACAAATTCGATGTCGACCTCTGATTTACCCGTCGGAGGTTTTGCAAAATGCTCAAAAAGGTTACACCTTGTTCATATTGGCAAGTGGGGCACGTTCGTTTGCCAGAACACAATGGGTATTGGGAACGGTGCAATTAGAACACAGTTTCGAGCTCCTCAAAAATCAATCTGGACCCAAAAGAGAACCTCACATACATTGTTAGGGCAAAAGAGGGACAAAACCAGCACTAGGCCATAAAGGAAGACTGCCGGCCACAAATGAAGCCTGCCGACTACTAATGCAAATTCGGGGGCAAAAATGGGATTTCGGCATGGGTCTTATTAAATACACCACCACACCTCATTTCCTCACACACCCAAGTCCGAAATCATTCTCCCTTTCTCTCTAGGTGCTTCTTCTCTCTAGATTTGTGCTTTATATGCATTTTCTAATGCCTTACGCAAACTTTATTTGTAAACCCTTTTTGGTCCTCTACACTTTGCACCCGATCAGATTTTGTTTTCGTTGATTTTTTGAGTTTTCAACACTTTGGGCTTGTTTCTCTTAAGTTTCTCTCGGGTTTTGTGAACTTTTTTGGATTTTGACTTTTTCTTCCATTATCTCTCTCTTAGGGTTGACTTTTTTTAAGTTTTCCTTATTTTTTCTCATTTTCTCCATTTTTCACCCACTTTTGAAATGGCAGACGACATTTCTCATGATGACGCTCCTTTCGAGGAGCCGGCGGGGCGGTGGAGGACATCGTTGTCGATTTCAAGACACAGTTTGCTCCAGGGCTCGAGCCAGAGCCACTACCATTACGGGTGAGACCCTTTGATCCAGTCACTTACCACCCCCGTATGCACATGATGGCACCTGGAGGCATGATGCATTTTGACGATTTCATTGGTGGCATGCCAAAGGACGTTTTGTTGAGGGACCCAGACTCCCAGCTCTCTTATGGCGTTACTGAGGTATCAACTTTATTTTCATGCTCTCTTGCCTTTCACTTGACTGTATTTCTTACACTACCTTTCATCTGATTGCTTTTTTATCACTGTCTTTCATCTGCTTCACTCTTTCTTTGCCATAGGGGGACTCCTGTTCTTGTACGGGTTATGGGGTATTGACGACCAGAGATTGGTATTATAAGCTCCCGCCCGAGGTGAGCGACCTTGTTGACGAGGCTAGCTTTAGTTTATTCTGCACTGGGCTCTCACGGCATATGGTTAGCCGGGCTCTACTTGGAGCGTTGGTGGAGAGGTGGTGGGACACCACCAACTTTTTCCACTTCTCTTCCGTCGGGGAGATGACGATGACCCCCTACGACTTCTCCATGATCACAAGCTTAGGAGTAGGGGCTGATCTGATCCCCTTTGACATGGATATGGGAGAGTGGGAGGCGGCTTGGATCTACCTGCTTGAAGTGAGCCCACCTCTATACAGGCCAGCGATGGTCAGATAGAGTTGGTTCTCCAAGCACTTCTGCGGGAGTTAGCCTAAGACACATGAGGAGATAGAGTAGTACGTCCGGGGCTTCTTGATGTTCCTCTTCGGTACCACCTTGTTCGCGAATAGATGGAACACTGTGGGCTTGTACTTGTTGAGCGCCCTTATGACCTTGCCTGGAGTCTGATTTTACCACTGGGGTGGAGTTAGCCTCGCCACGCTCTATGGCTATATGAGTTCCATTTCCTGCATGAGGGAAGAGCGGGTTGGAGGCTACTAGAGAGCCTGTGAGGTATGCACCACACCTTTCGGCTTTTGCACTTTCTGTTGACACATTGTGCTTTCTGCTCTGCACTTTTTGTTGACACATTGTGCTTTTTTCTTTGCACTTTCAGTTTTATATCTGTTGACACTTTGTTAATAACACTGCTGCCTTTTCTTGTAGTTATGGGTTTACGTTTATTTATCGGCTCTAGCTCCAGAGCCACTGGATAAGATCCCTCCAGTTGTGCTTTACTCGTGATGATATGACGGCCGGTGTCGGTGCTAGAGCCGCAACGATATGACGTTTACCTTCTACCGCCAATACTTCGATACGATGGTTGCTGCGAGGTAATTCAAAACTTACGGTCATTTTTGCTTATATTTTGATTCATACTCTAATAACTGACAGCAACTAACAATATGTGCATTCTCTATTTGCAGATCATGTGGCAGCCTTGGACGACGATGCTAACCAGAGTGAGGAACCAGTATGCCGGGGCTTAGGCCACATCTTGATTTTGGATTTTACTGAAGGGCCCACTTTGCCGGGCCTGGTTCTTGGGTGAGCGTTTCATACGCCAGACTCTGGGCTCATCCGCCCCAGTCGTTTCTATGCCACCCCCTAACATCTATGAGGACAGCCAATAGTCTCCTAACTGAGGCTATTATTCAATTCATGGTAGGGCTGGATACCGACTATTTTAGAGCGGAGGGCGAGTATGCGACTTTCATCCAGGCTCATCTCATGCTGCCTCTGACTGGAGCTTATGCAGGCGACACGACATATGCTCCATTGGCTGGAGAGGCTGCTCAATAAGCCAAGGTGGCTGTTGGAGAGGCCCCTTTCACCGTGCAGGCTACAGGTTAGCCTGTGATTCCTACTATGCTTACTTGTTGGCATCCAGGTGGGACAACCTATCAGATACCGATAGAGCCACTAGAGCCAAGGCACGGGTATGTCAGAGCTCCTGGCACACCTCAAGTATGGACTACACTTTTCAACTTGCATCCCATATTCTCTATTTCTAGATATTAATGTTCAAATTCATTTATAAGCACCCCCGGAATACACAAAGGGCCTCCTCTAGCTAGTTGCTTTTCTAGTTGGCATGGTGTAGAGGAGAGAGACATCACTTAGTCTCTACGGTATTCAGGTATCCCCATTTTCCGCATATATTTCACTGCTGGTTCGTACTGCTGTGCACTACACACGATACTATACACTAATCTACTGATATGCCTTTTGACACTATTTGACATGGCACTGATACATGGTACTACCTTCTACTGCATTGAGGGCACCAGTGGCAGCAGCAGCACCAGCGGCACCTCCTCCGACGACAGGAAGGAGAGGTAAACAAGCCCCAGCATATGGCCGAGATGAGAGCTGAGGTCGAGGAAGAGGCAGGGGTGCTCAAAGTTAGAGCAGTGAGTCCGAGCCCGTATTGAGCGGGGATGATATCGAGGCCAGTGACTCTGAGGAAGTAGTGAGCCGACATTCTGAGTCATCTGAGAGTGGCGAAGATGATGCCGGCTCGGGGTCAGAGAATAGAGACGATGTCGAGGCTAGCTCTGAGTTAGGGAGCGGAGATGATGACCCTGGTCCTGGCTCAGAGTTTGGTTCTGATAGCGGTGCCGATAGAGACAGTGCCCTTTAGTCCTCTCCGAGAAAGAGGACGAAGAGGGCCTTTTGAGCCTGATGCAACTGGCGCTGAGCTTTATACTCTTTTGCTTAGTTTCTTTCATTTTGTAGTTCAGCACATGCATAGCTTCAGTTAGGTTTTAACTTTTGCTTTTGAAAACTTGTACCCTCTTTTGTAAAAACTATGATCGGGGGAAGACCTTGCAGTTTTATGAAAAGAGTTATTGTTTTTGCATCATGAGCACCATATTTGTAGAATGAAAATGGAGTTGAATTTGAAACCAAAAATAAAAAACTTGTATTGGCACGATGTTCTTAATCGGGTAATGAGTCGACCAATGACCAAAATACAACTCGATAAACAAAGAAACAAAGTAAGAAACAACTAAACACAGCTATGTACACTTGCTAAAACCAAAACACTCAAAACAAGATCTTAAAACACAAAGATCAAGACAAAACCAGACTGCCAAAACTGCCAAGCCCAAAAGTGGACAGCAGGCCACACAAGTGGGCGGCTGGCCACTTGTGATGGATCTACTAGATGGCTAATAACTGGCCTCCACTCACAGCCCTATTTTTTACAAAAGGTCTTTCTTCGTGATTTCTTCACCAGAACCTCATTACGCATGTATGGATAGCCACTTTGGACGGTATGAAAAAGGTAAGTTTCTAAGGTTTTGGCATAAATGCGCTTTTCTTATTGAGTCGTACTCCACTTTATTTTCTGTTCCTTCATGCCGCGGTTCGATGTTAGGACCCAATTACGCATGTATTTCACTTCGGCACACAGGAAATGGGCCTGACTCTTGAAGAATTTTGAGCATTGATGGAAACCCGGCGCGATGAGGAAATCATGCTTGAGCCCTGTTTTGGCCACACCCAGGCTTTGAGACGGATGTGTGGGCTCACTTTGCACGAAGCTTGATCTTTGGCCCATGACGGAGAGCTAGATATACCCAGCTTGATTCATCAGTTTTCCGACATCGGTGACAGAGGCGACCCTTTGTGGTGAGGTTTTCGGCAACATACCCTTTGTTTATGCATTCTTGCACATTTTCTTTTTGCCGCTAGTTGCGGCAGAGCCAATATTAACCTGATCGAAGTAACCCATTATCTGAAAGAGGGTAAAAGTTGTATTAGTTTGATGCTGGCTGAGACCCTGATGAGCTTAGATGCTTTTCATTGGTGAGAGACCACCAGATTTGTGGAGAGTCCACTACTTCTTTAGGTATTGTTTCCCAGCCTTTCTGATATATACCTTTCACATCACTCGGCACTCATGTTCTATTTTCTCTCAAAGCCCTTTCTTTATTTTTCTTTCCATGCACATCTCTCTATTCTTTAATCTCTCTTATTTTTTATCCTTTCCCAAGTATGGCTCATGGATAAGCTGAAAATGGTGGACCTTTGCCCCGAATATTCAGCCGGAGCTTATTTCTTCTGCCAGCGACTAGTGGACTTTCCCAATGAGGGATGGTGGTGCAACTGGATGTGTAACAGATTTACAGCTGACATTGCTACAACATGTCTCGACAGCCAAGTATTGAATTGATTGGCCTCCCACATTGCGTGTTCTATTTTCTCTTCTAGTTCAGACTCCAGTTTGGACATGATCAAACCTGCCCAGAAGAGGGGATAGAATACCCCGGCTTCATTCCCGATTTGTGTTTCATACCTAACTCGGTATCTTGCTGTTTGGAGGACAAGAGAGCTTCTGACCCCTGTCCCTAGTTTTAATTATGCCCTTTCTGGTGAGTGCTTGGCTTGGTTCGAGGATGAGGCACAAGCCGGGCTAACTCTAGCTACAGAGGTTTCCGTAAGCACGAGCAAAGGACGCAAAAGCACTTGAATTTCCTATGCCCCTATTTTATTGGTTTGGCCTTTCTTTTTAAGTTTTATGATGTAAAAGCAACTTTGATTTGTATCAGAGAGTTGAAGAATGTACTTTATGTTTAAATCAATGGAATTAACGTTGTGAGCACTAAAAATTTTCCTTTTGGTAGCAAAAATGGTCCAAGTTGTAAAGGTAAAATTTTAAGAAAAATCAACTTTTATTAAAACTTTCCAAAACCATTTTCGAAAATGATCACTGCCTGACATGCACAAAATCAATCCTCAAGATGTACAACCTCGAATCAAAAGATTACAACTGCCCCTGCTTGAATACCATTACTGTTCTGCATTGTGACCAGCTTTTTTCCCCCAAAATGAAGATCACAACCAAACTAACAGACAAAGATGACCTGATCAGGCAAATGGACAGGTTAGTTGAGTCAGAGATTGTTAAAGTTGAACTTCAGGATGAAGTTGCCTACGTATCCCAAAGATGGGAATCAGGCTTTACGTAGTTCGGTTCAAGTTCACTCGAGTATTAACTCTCTTCTTTTGCGCTCTAACTTTTGCCAAAGCTGTCCATTAGGGTTTTCAACCTTGCGAGCTCAGTTTTTCTTTATTTCTAATTTTCCATGCTCTAATTTTTGCCTAGGCCGCCTTTTTGGATTTTCAACCTAATGAGCCTTTCACAGATAGTATTTCTTCAATTTGTCCGTATTGATCGGCTGCCAGGCCATCTAAGTCCATGAGAATAACCGCTCCACCCGACCAGATAGATTTGATGATGTAAGGGTTAGTCCAATTAGGTCTGAACTTGCCCCTAGGGTAATGGATATGAGCTCGGTTGTCTTTCAATACCATATCTCCTTTCTTGAGATTTCTAGACTTAACCTTCTTGTTAAAAGTCCTAGTTATTCTGCGCTGGTAGCCCTGGACATGATATAGTGCCTTTAGTCTTCTTTCATTATACAACATTAACTCCTCAAACCTGTTCTGTTGCCAGTCCGCCTTCGCTATCTGACACTCAGTCATAACTCGCAGCGACGGGACTTCAATTTCAATTGGCAAAACGACTTCCATCTCATAGACGAGAGAATATGGGGTTGCCCCTGTGGATATTTGGATCGACGTCCAGTAGCCCCAAAGTGTAAATGGATGTTTATCTGGCTAGTCTTTGTAGGTTTCTACCCTCTTTCGCAAGATGTTCTTGATATTCTTATTGGTGGTTTCAACAGCTCCATTAGTTTGTAGTCTGTATGTCGATGACTTGTGAAAAGCCACGTTGCATTTCTCAAGAAGATCCACCACCTCTTTCTTGAAGTGTGAGCCGTTATCAAATATGATCTCATTTGGAACTCCGTACAGGTAGATGATGTTGTTCTAATAAACTTAGCCACATGCGATGCTTTCAATACTGCATAGGATTGAGCTTCTACACACTTTGTAAAATAATCAATCACCACCAGGATATACTCATGTCCATTCGATCCTTTTGGCGAGACTGCATCGATAACGTCGATTCCCCAGACTGAGAAAGGCTGTGGTGAAGTCATGTTATGAAGTTTTGACGGCGGAATATTCATGCAATTGGCACGGATTTGACATTTGTGGCATCGCCATAAAAAACCAATACAATCATCCTCCATGGTGGACCAGTAATAGCCTTGCATAAGGATCTTTGGGCTAGCATCACATCGTTCATGTGTGTCCTGCATTCTCTGCAGTGGATAGCCTCCATAAAGCACTTCGATTCCTCTTCCTCGACACATAATTTATGCATTCCTAGATGACCTCTTTTATACATCTTACCTTTGCAGATGATAACTTGGACGGCCAGACGTGGTATTCCCCGTTTGTCTTTGGCATTTGCCTCACACGTTTCCTTTTGTAAAAAGTTCCAAATATCGTAATACCAACGATTTTTGTCTTGCACTTCATTTATCACGGAAATGGTCTCATAAGCCGGCATGTATTTCTGTTCGATGATAATCGGACGCATCTAGACCCCTAGTGGGATGTCTGCCATAGAAGATAGAGTTGCTAAAGTATCAGCGAACCGGTTGTTCTCCCTCAGTAGATGTATAAACGTTAGTTTTTCAAATCTAAGAATTAGAATATCCAGGGTCTGATGGTAAACCTTATTTTTCTCCTCTTTGACTCTCCAGTCCCCGTTTGCTTGAGAAACAACCAAGTTTGAGTCCCCGATAACGTCCAACCTTATTGCCCTTAGTTCTAGAGCAACTTCTAAACCAGCAATACATGTTTCATATTCTCCTTCATTGTTGGATACTTTGAACTGAAGTTTGAAAGCTAAAGGTATTTGGGAATCATCGGGCACTATCAGCAACACACCAATCCCACAACCTTACTGATTGGACGCTCCGTCAAAGTACATTGTACATGTTTCCTCTTCTACGTGTAGAATATCTTCATCTCGGAACAAATATTCCACTGCTTCATCTCCATTTACCGGGTGGTCTGCCAAGAACTCCGCCACAACTCTTTCTTTAACTGACTTGCGTGCAATATACTTCAGATCAAATTTGAAAAAAAGAAGCAACCAACGAGCCAGCCTACCTGTAAGCGTTGGTTTCTCAAAGAGGTATTTGATGTGACCTAATCTCGGTAACCAGAATTACAGAGTGAACTAACAAGTAGTGCCTTAACTTCCTGGTAGCCCATACCAAGGCTAAGCAAGTTTTCTCCAAGGGAGTGTAGAAGGTCTCATAGTCTAGCATTTTCTTACTCAAATAGTAGATAGCCTTCTCCACTCTATCTTTAGACTCTTGAGCTAGCATACATCTCATGGTTGTATCTGTCACTGACAAGTATAGAATCAGAGGCTTCCTCGGCTCCAGTGGTGACAATACATGTGGATTCTGGAGGTACTACTTAACTTGTTCAAAGGCAAACTGACAACAGTCGTCCCAACGGAATTTCTTTCCTTTTTTCAAGAGACCAAAAGTGGTTCACAAGTCAAGGTTAGTTTTGAGATAAACCGTCTTATGAATTGCACTTTTCTCAGAAAGCCTCACACCTCATTGTCAGTCCTTGGTGGTGGCATTTCTAAGATGGCCTTGATTTTGGAAGCATCTACTTCAATTCCCCTTTGTGTGATAAAAAATCTCAGTATTTTTTCTGCTGTTACCCCGAAGGTACACTTTTGTGGGTTCAACCTCAATCTGTATTCTCTGATTCGTTGAAATAATTTCTCTAGCGTGGTTTAGTGGTCCTCTCATTCTTTGGACTTGACGATCATGTCGTCTACGTATACCTCAACCTCTTTATGGATCATGTCGTGCAGAATGGTGGTCGCATTCCTCTGATAGGTAGCTCCAGTATTTTTTAACCCAAACGGCATAAATCGGTAGCAGCAGGTACCCCAAGGAGTGGTGAATGCAGTCTTCTCTCTATCCTCGGGTGTCATCAGAATCTGGTTATATCTAGAAAATCCATCCATAAATGATAGCAAGGCATGGCCAGCAGTGAAATCAACTAATTCATTAATGTGCGACAGTGGGAAGTCATCCTTCGGACTAGCTCTATTTAAGTCCCGAAAGTCGACGCAAACTCGAATTCTACCGTCCTTCTTCGACACTGGGACGATGTTGGCCAACCAAGTCAGGTACTCAGATACTAACAAGAAACCTGTCTCGATCTGCTTGGTAACCTTGTCCTTGATTTTCAATGCCTAATCCAGACGGATTCTATGCAGCTTCTGCTTGACTGGTTGAGCCTTAGGGTCACGAGGGATCCGGTGTTGCATAATCTTAGGATCAATCCCAGACATGTCTTCGTAAGACCATGTGAAAACATCTTTAAAATCTTTTAATAAAGCAACTAAACGCTTGCGCTCCTCCGAAGACAACGTGGACCCGATCTAGACTAAACGCAGATCCTTCTCAGTACCCACATTAATGGCAATGATTTCATCCATACAGGATTTAGAAAACCTCCCCTCCTCTCGATTAATCAAAAATTTCAAAGCCAGAGGAATTTCTTCCCTTTCGTTTTCATTAAAATTTTGGAAATCCTAGTCAATACAATAAACCAACAACATAGAAGAGTACACAAAATATGCAAAGTTATCATTCTAAAGGTCCAGATCTTCGGCAACAGACTCAAAAGAAAAGCTTAATGAAGACCTAGACAGGACTTTAGTATCCGGGTTACCACTCCCAGAAATACCAGACTCAGACTTAGAAGAACTTGAATCTGATCCCGACCCCACAGACTCAATGGAATCAGATTCTGGTTCATTACCCGATTCAGAACTGGAAAGATAGCCTTTTTCCAACTGCCAAGTAAGATGTGGTGCTCCTAATGCATCCAAAATGACACTGGTTGGGTTCACACCTAGTTCTTCCCCGATTATGGAGATAGTAAAGTTATCTCCCAAGTTCTCTAGGTCGGCTACGGGATCTTTCAAAAACCTGACCAGTGCTGCCCCTACTCCAGGCTCGCTGTCGTCTGATTCATCTTCTGTGTTCTGGTTAGCTTTGATGCTTGGTTCAACCTTTTCTTCATTGCCATCCTCCAGCTGCAGATCAAAGAAGATCTCGAACTTGGGGACACGTTGCTTTGAGGAATTTACCCAAGGCTCGGGAAAACCATAAAAAGGGAAATCCTTTCCTTCCTGAACAAAATAGCCATTAAGTGTCCCCTAGATTGGCTTGTGGATGAGTTCATAATGTTTTCCAGCTCTCTTAGCTTTGGCTCTGCCCTTCATATCTTCTTCTTTTCTTATTCAGTCCTTTTTGGTGGGTACATAGCCCAGTTCAAAGGCATGTGGGTTGTGTGGCACATTTGTCAATGCTGCAACACCTTTCTGACCACTCTTTTCGAGCCCCATTTCTGGAACGTATCGCAGTTTGTTCATGAAATAGATGGACTGGGCGCTGACGTACATGCCTTCATCTGCGGCCAGAATGGTCTACACTACCCAGGCTTCAGCCAGAGTGAATCCCAAAAAGAATACATCTTCGTCGCCATGGTTGATCTTTAGCGCTAGAGTAGTTACTGCTGGTGGTGGATGGATGGATGGATGAATTCCCAAAAACAATTGCTACTCCTCCTCCATGAGGGTACTTCAACATCTGATGGAGAGTAGAGGAGATAGCTTTCACATGGTGTAACCAAGGCCTCCTTAACAGAAGGTTAAAGGTAGTCGGTACATCCAGGACGTGAAATTCGACCTCTTGCTTAGCTGGGCCCACCTAAACTCTCATTTGCATTGTACCCATGACCTCTCTACTTGTGTTATCATACGCCCGTATTACCTAGGCTGTGGGAACAAAGTCCACCGATTTGAGCCCAATTATGTAGGCAGTAAGGGAATGACAAACATTAATGGTAGAACCGGTATCTACCAACACCACTAGCACTTACTTCTCCTAGCATTCCACAGATATATACAACGGTTTGTTGTGAGACGAGCCCTCCAGCAGTAGCTCTTTGTCAGAGAAAGGAAGCATTGACCTGGCACCACCTGGAAAGACCAAACCCACAAACTACTTGGGCGTGGTGTCAATGGACAATTTAGCCTTGTCCATTGCCGACAACACTGCCTTCCAGTTCACTCGTGAGGCCATGAGAAGACACCAGATGGAGATGTCAGCTTGGGTTTTCTTGAGTTGTTTCAATACTAACTCTTCTTCTAGTTGCTTCTCTTTTTTTTTTTCTCAACCTCCTTGTCCTTTCCAGATGCCTCTACTTTATCTAGGTACGGGGGCTTAAAATACCGTCCACTGCGGGTGAGATAATCTATTTCCTTAGCATACCACGTATTGTCTGGAATACAATTGCCCTAGTCTTCGTCAGTATGGGCCAGATGCAGATCGTTATCATCCCACCATTAGCCCTCAGTGGCTGACAAACAGTTGTCCGACTTTGCTTATATCACCTTCACATCATAGGTGTCCCCCACAGGGTGTTGTGAAATTACGATTTCCCAGCTGTCTTCAATTCTTTCTCGTTCAAACTACCTCAGTGTAGCTTCCTGTTCAGTATTGATAGTGTTCACAACACCCATTTCCTGGGCTAGGTTTTCTGTACTAGCACTCTCCCGCAACTTTCATTTCTTATTAGCTTTTCTGGCTACTACAGCTATCTCTGCTTCATTCCCTTTTGGTTTCATTCTAGTTTCTTCTTTCTTGTCTGGCTCATCACTCAGTCATCCAGTATTATCAATCGATCCATTTAGGTCGAACCATCTAATCTGTACATTTCACTGATCATGCTCATTAAAGAATTGTAAGTTGTCCAAATCCTCTTCAAGGTCTGCCAAATCATTCTACCCTTGGCCCAGGCCATCTTTACTGACCACATTGACGTCTGCCGAGCTTGGTAGCACCTGTTCACGCTTGGTCTGACTAGTTGGTACAATATAACAAATCGAGTCATACATCCTCTCAGCTAAGTCCCCAGGACACTCCAGCAACAGACTAGTACCTTTCTCTGCGGTCAGAACCTCTTCCACGGCTGGTGTTGTCACCACTGATCTAGAAAGCTTAGGTTGTAGGTCAGACATGTCCATCATGCACAGGTCCGTGCCCTCAGGAATGAACAGCGCCAGTTTTGGAAGGTGAGATGGGGTAATATATATGCTGGGATCATAAAAGGTGGTCAATATATGGACCGGGTTAAGATTTTAAGGTGGGGGGACTTGATTATGGGTTAGAAGTGGATTTGTGGTTACGTTCGGTTTCTGAGTTGGAGCGATCACCTTATTGTTAATGAGATCCTAAATCTCATGATGCAATCGAAAGCACTGGTTGGTGTCATGACCGTGCTGTTGGTAAAACGCACAGTATTTTGTGGGGTTGTGTTTGGGTGGAAGAGGATTTGGCAATGGGCAAGGTTCTAAAGGTTGACATAGAGTCATGTATAGTTGGTTAAAAGTCCTTTGAGGTCAGATAGGGTTGGACGATGTTCGTGGGCCTGTGTTGGCAAATGAATCGGCAATTTTTCTTGTGGTGACAACACTTACATCCGAAGGCTTCACAGCTGTGCTACCACTGGCAACATTGGAACTGCGAACAAACGACCTTTTTGCCTGCTCCTTCTCATCTGTAATAAGCCCCTGCTTCATGGAATCTTTGATTTGCACTCCCATTTTATGAAGTTTTGTAAACGTAAATAATGGGAGCACAATTATTTTTTGCAATAGCTTGCCATGCAGATTTTCGACGACCATTCTGATTTGGTCCTTCTCGGAAGGCCTCATGGTCATCATCGAGGCTTTGGCCCTCCATCTTGTCACAAACTCAAAAGAACCCTCCTTCGGCTCTTGACATGTTGCTTTGAGATCACGAGTTGTGACCTCGATTTGAGTATTGTAAGCGTACTGAGCAATGAAGGTCTCGACCATCTCCTCTCAATTCTGTTTGATAGAATCTTCCAATTTAGCATGCCAAATGGCCGTTATACCCGACATGATGCAGCAAAAGAGAGATAGCTTCTGTGGTCTAGTTAAGCCCATCGACCGCAAGATATTAGAAAACAATCACAAATGGACCATCGGATCCCCGGAGCCATCGAATCGATTAATGTGCAACATTTTAAACCGATCCGACAATATATGAAGAATCAGTGTATCTATCTTCTATGTCCAGGATGCAGTTAACCCCTTGTGCTCTCTTGAACAGCTTCTCCAATTTGTTGACCTTAAGTGTAGTTGGATCAACCTCAAACTCAAACGAAGCCTCGGTTTGATAAACTAGGGCTTTAGAGGCTTGTATTGGGATTGGCTCTATTGGATTACCCTGGTTTTCGTGATCATTGGCAGTATGAGCGATGACTCCGGGTGTTGGGGTAGCTACAGTGGGTGCATGGGACGCAGAGACCGCAGCCGGCTATGGTTGTTGTTGTTGTAGTCTGGTTATAACCTCAGCCTGATGAGTCGTAACCTCGGCCTGACAGGTCGCATCGCGTTGTAGTGTCTCAACTTTTTGCTGCAATTGAAGTATTAATGCCTCCATATCGGCTGGGGGATATTGTGCCATGAGAATAGATGATTGTCTTTGAGCTGAGCTCGAAGTAGTTGACTGTTCTTGGATCGGACTAGACATAGGTGATCTAAGAGGTGATTGCTGTAAGAATTGGATTGACGAACTCTGCCTGACTCTCCTCTGTCTTGTAACCGGTGAAAGTGAGGTAAATACAAGTTGTCCCTGAACAAGATCTCCCCGGCTTCGTAAAGTCTTCCGACTCATGTGTAGAGTCTTTGGGGGATATCCAAACTTTCTGAAGCTATGTTTTTAAACTACCTAGCAAAAGAAATAAAGCAAAAGAGCAATAATCAGAAATCGCACAGCACCTCAGTTAAGATGTACACAGATATGATCAGAGCTATAGAACTGTACTCTATACTGAATTCTGCTTGAAACAAATACCAACTGTACCACTGATATGCACATTCCTGTACAGTTTCACTGTAAAGCACATACTAGTTAAGAGAGAGCTAAAACACCCCTATGAGGGGGAAGGGTTACCCTATTCTAGTTTTTGTCATGAACTAGGATTCACTATTTCAAACAAGTGGTTTCACGCAATCCTGTGTTTGGGTGAGCATCCTGTCCTAGTTTGGAACAGTCACTAGGGCTTTACTATATGCAGCTAGGCCGAATGGTTAAAGGGGGTACCTCAGAGAGATTACCTAATATACCCCTCACACCTAACACCGAGAAGTGAAAGGAAGATCAAACAGTACAGCAGTAGTCTAGACTCAAGGGTCATGTTTCCATTATGGCAGAGCCCATGACCGGTTAGCCTTTTAGCAAGGTTTTAGGCAAGCCTCTGATAAATCGTCCAAGAATAGCAGATGACAAACACAGTGACTTAAGAATACCAACGCAAATGTAATGCAAAGAACATATAAGTGTAGATAACATTTCACATCATGAAATTTGAATCAAGTGCTCTAAGTCCCCAGTAAAGTCGCTAGAAACTGTAGATTGACTTTTCGTGCTCCTTTCGGATATGACTAGCCCTACAGTTGGAACTCTCATGTTTCTGAATCTGATTCCACAAGTGCAATGTGAAATAGATAAACATGAATGAGGCCAAATCCGACAATTCTTTTGGAAAATCAATTTTGAATCAAAATGCCAAAAATGGACTATTTTGCCAGATATAGAGTCGCCACCTAAATATTTTTAGAAAATTTGGGAAACCCATGACTCGTGCCAAAGGCCACGTGTCCGTCACCACCAAGATTGTCTCGGCTCGAGAACTTAGGTACGAGAGGGGAAGGTCATGAATTGAGCACCCCACTCGCTCGATCAAAGATCAGTCTCTACTAATCGTGATGTGATTCTTATTTACATTATATGCTCTTGTTCCGATTTTTAGACTAACTTACTATATGTTGCACACAAGTATAGACCAATTTGGAAAAATTGGAACACTTGATCTCATGTATGTTTGAAAATTGTTTCGAATATATACCACTTGAAAAAGTGATCGCATATGCACATTACTCAAATTATCCTAATTCAAGCAATTAGCCTTTATCCACAGGCATTCAAACAATTTACCACTTAAGCAATTAGCCTCATGGTAATCATGCTTGACATGGCAACAATCACACACATGCGATATACTAAAGCAATAAAAGCTCACCTAGTACTTCGAGGCAAGCCAAACAAAGTAAAATAATTAGAAAAATGCATATTCCTAACTAATGCGATATGACTAATGCAACACATGCAATATGCAACTAATACGCTCGGCTACGAGTTATGACATTTGAAACAACTTGATAGCATGCAGTTTCAACACGTATTCAATGAAGTATGTAAACTACAATGCTTTGTTAGAATGATGAGCCGAACCTCATGTATGCAAAACAAATGGATGCAAACATGGGAAATGCTAAAAGAAACATGATGTTTTAAGCTATCCATCATAAGTGAGTAAATAAAAGGGAGAAAGATGTGGGGTTAGAAGACGTACACATTATTACAATTTGGCCCTCGCACAAGAGGGTCCAAATAAATGCCCTAACTAATTACTACGAATTAACTAATCTATTACAACCCAAATGAAATAAATTAACTATACTAGCTAATTATTACATCACCACAAATTAACTAATCAGTTACAAGTGCACTACTTTAATTACAACATACTAATATTATAACATTATTTCAACGGATCCCGAGAATCAAGGGATGGTTCATGCATGGATGTGGATTTTCACCTGAAAGAGCCCTCGTTTTGCTACTGAAATGCCCCTGTTACACATTTAGAAAATTGCACTATTTTTCCACCTCAGTTCCTGCTTTGCTCTGCTGGAAAAAGGACACTACCTGGCTAGAAGAAATGGTCGGCAGGCCAGAAGTAGTGGCCGGCTGGCCATAAATAGTAGCTTGCCGCCCAGTAAAAGTGGCCTATCGGCCACTAATGTTGGTTCTTTTCTGCAACAACAGAGAACAAATAGAGCACAAACAGAGTATTCTCAGGGGATGTTTGCTCCTCCTGTCTCTCTTTATCAGCAAACAGGTCAAATGAGGGGTAGGCTTGATTTGTAAGCCATCAATCGACGCAATTTCATTGCGCGATGACTTATGAACCAAGTGATACAATTTCAATAAATGGTAAGGAAAGACCAACAAAACTTTCTCCTTATCATGGATTGGTTAAGGGAAGTGGTCGACATCGGAAACTTGAACCATTTCATCATTAACAACTATGAAATGACCCAAGTCACCATGTGTTCAATTAACGTTTGATTGAACACCAAATCATTTTATTATCTTGGTTCATTTTATCTCAATTTTATTACCCCATTTTAATTACCTTCCATTCCTTAGTCGATTAAGTCTAATAATGATCTTTGAGTTCACTAATAGAGAGAAGTCCCAAGCCAAATGTTGTTTTAGGCATGAGAAGAAGATCATGCCGTTGGTAATGAACCCCCAAAGGGATTAAGCCATTAAGCACAATATTACCCCTTTAAGCTTAAACAACACTCCTTTTGGAGCAACTCTCGAAACCAAGAAAAAAAGTCAAGAAATGAGGAAGATTGCAGAGATGTTTAGAGGTGAACACAAGTATGGAAAGTAAAAAATAAATGCTATAAACTCAAATAGGTTGGTGGCGAAGGCCTAAACCCCCAAGCCTATGAGGACCATTACACTACAAGCATACTATACAAAGCACAAATGAAGCTAATATATAAAAATAGTCCTAAAACAGTAAAAAAAAAAGTGCTGGAATGAAGACAAAAACAACCACCACAAAAAACTAAAATATTGAGGGATTAACATTCGCACATAAGCATAAGGAGGGGAGGCTAACCCCTCCATTTTTGGGACTTTAAAACATGATTTTAGCCTCTGAAAAACTTTGAAATTCAGGGGTAAAAAAGCTCAAAAACAGTTGATGAGAAGATTGTAAACACAAGGACAAAGGCCTTAGAAGCAAGGTTCAAAGAAGGGTTGTCAACCCCTCTACCTTTAATGGCCTTAAACCACATGTTTCAGCCCAAAAATAAAGGTGAAAAATAACTCAAAAACAGCAATAAAAGATGAGAAAGAGATGGTACAAAATAACTAGAATATATACCTCTTGAAGATGAATGATCCCTTGAATTCCCAAACCACTATTTCACATTCTCAAGTGCTAAAATGCAAGCTTAAGCACCTCAGCCAAGATCCCTCAAAGTTTGGTTTAGAGTGTCTAGGCAAAGGTTATGTAAGTTACAAGAGAGAGAGAGAGAGAGAGAGAGAGAGAGAGAGAGAGAGAGTTGTAGAGAGAGAGAAATTTTCCAAAGAGACCCTTGAAAATATCCTTACAAACACAGCTGGAATGATGCATATATCTGTGATGACAGCTGGCCAAAAATATCTGGCTTTTGCATTAGTGGGCGGCATGCCACACTAGTGGGTTTGCAGATGTCTGGATGCTCAGGCCTGAAAAACCATTATTTTGGTCCAAAACAAGGCACAAGGTTTGTAGGTTGAAAATGGAGGTTCTCTACTGAGGAAGTCAAGCATTTGACAAGCGTACACATTTATCATTGAGTGATCAATCAATGGCGCTAAGTCTTAGGGGCCATAAAAAATGGGGTGTCTACACCTCGTTGTCACTCAATCTTCATGCTCACTGGTTATATACACACTTGGATACAAGATGAGTTAATGAACCAATAAAGTGAATATTATAAAAATAATTTCAGTTACAACTCGCAATATGTAATTCAAAGGCTATAGATGCATTCTAGCTACAAAAATGTCATGAGTTGCATGGTTATAAATCAATTATACATAAAGAAATATTATGGTTATAATGTTGGCAATCCAACCATGCAACTATAAGCAAAATATATATATATATATATATATATATATATATATATAATAATAGACTTAAACTTCCATTTACCATTCCATGAATATAAAAATATTTTGAAGTAATTTCCTTGATTACCCATCAAGACATAAAAGAACTCACAATTGATACAACCAAAAATAAATAGAATGAATAAGAGTTAATCTCATTACAATGCCAAGCTATACCACTATGCGACAATGCAACATAATCATAATTGATACAACCAAAAATAAATAGAATGAATAAGAGTTAATCTCATTACAATGTCAAGCTATACCACCATGCGATAATGCAACATAATCAAAACCAATCACAGAAATAAGACTATTGTTTTACTAAATTTTCTCCTAAACCAAACTTGTTTGGAGATACTTTGGACGGTTGAAAACCTCTTGACTAGCTGAATCTCTAGAAATTCTCAAAATCCAGCTATTAGTTTTTCCCAGAATTTTATTAATCAAATTAAATCGAAATTATCACCACACTTTCAAAACAACATATGGAATAAATCCGAAATCAAACTGAACTATAAAGTGAATAATTCAATTCATTAAAATTCCGAAGGTCTAATATTATTCCTTGTTCCATGCAAAGGTAATCATGTTCAAATAAAAACTTAATAGTCCAATTTACTAATTCCAATTTATTTTATTTGTTCGTATTATATATCCTCTTTTCTCGCTTAGGTAAGCCTGTAAAGAAAGTTAGTTACAAAGGAAGGCAAATAACAAATAAATCAAATCAAATAGTAAGAATCTTACATAATAAAATTCTTATTTTTATAAACTCCTACCAACTTAAACACTAACCATCAAATAACTTATGCAATAACAACTAATTAACATAAAACAAATTGCATGAATAAATTATTAGAAATAAACAACTCAAAACAATCTAATAACTCTAAGCAATTAAATTAATTTTAATTCCAAGAGTTATTAGAATAAATTAAAATAAAAAATAAATTATTTTTTCAAAACCTATTTATAAAAGATCTGTTTTAAAATTGTTGATATTTTTTCATAATAATACATGGACAAAATATATAAAATAAATTAAATAGAAATGACAAAACAAATTTTTTTATTTATTAAAAGGATGAAATACAAAATAAACGACACAACAAAAAATATAGAAATAAATTAGATTACATTAATAATAGAACAAATTATTAAAAAATTAGAACTCATCAAATTTAAAAACAAATGATAAGAAAAGAAGCAAACCGAAATGATAAGAAAAGAAGCAAACCGAAGTCTGTGTGATACCACAGTTTCCTTAAAACAGATTCACCGCCTCTCGATGGGTGTTGAAGGTATGCCGGCATTTGCCTTTTAGGATACGACGGTCGAAACCAGTTAATACAGAAGCACCCTCTGAATAGTTTCGGTGAACTTGACAATGGTTGCACTCTCTCTAACCAGAACCAAAGAAGAGGCTAACAAAAGAAGATAGAAAATTTTTCTTTGATGTAAAAATTCATCTCCAATTTTTTATTTCAAAACATCATCTCAGTTTCTATCACAAAACCTCTATAAAAAACAACTTACTAAGTTGGAGGAGAAAGACCTCTATTTATACTAGTAGGGGAGAGCTTTAGTCATAAAGGCTAACATCAATGGGGTTATCAAATGTCATTAACTCTAGCCATTAGGGTTAGAGTTACAAAGGTTCAAAACTCTAAAACCATTATTTAAATCATAATGTGTATATAATGTATAAGTTTTGAGAATTAAACTAGATAGGTTGTAAATGGATACGGGTGTGGGTTCACAACCTGATCCAAACCGAATCTCAAACACATACACAACTAAGCCCAGCACAGCTCAGCCGAAAGCTCAAGACTAGGTCTAGGTCCAGGTCCAAGTCTAAGTCTAAGACCAAACTCAGCACATGCACAAGTACAAGTCTAGGCCCAGTCCAAACCAAGACTATGTACAAATCTAAACCCAACTTTATTGATACCCACTTTATGAGACAATTCTTATTCACAACTCAATGGTTTCGGTACATTATTTTTGTATTGCAATCTTCTCACTTAAGAGAATAAAAAATCACTCAGACCCACCTCAACCGGCAATTGGGTCCTACTTTAATTTCAAATTAAAGTTTTTGAAAACCCATTATTTTCCAACACTCATAGGATTGTGAATATTTCTTAGTTTATTCATGACATACTTGGGTGAATGGATTTCTCTTGGAATAGAATAGCCCTTCCCCTCCTTTATAATCCTTTAGGAGGTGTACATATATATATACATACATATTTATATATTCCACCATGTTGTGTTAAATTGAAGTCCAATTGAGTATGGTCCTTGTTTCCATGGTAAGTTGATAATCAACTTGAGGCCTTTCTAGCATTTTCTTGATTTCTTTTGAATATCTTTCACAAAATACTAGTTTCCTATGTTTCCACATGAACTTTTAATGTGCTTGTTCTTACCTTTAAACTAGTTTATGCCTTACTAGACATGTCAAAAATTATTTCTCAAAATGTCTAGTATGACCAAAAGGTCTTTCAAATTAGGATTAGATGATTGTTAAAATGTAAAAGAACAAACACGAAAAGAAATATGACCACAAATTTAGAGAAGAAATAATGAATATTATTTCGTTTTTCAAAGGCAATATCATTTTTAACGTTTGCATCTATTTGTATAGAGCTGTCACAACTAAGCTATATAATTATGCTTATCTTACTTTTATGATGCATATATTCTAATTTTCCAATACACATGACTACCAAGTTGACAAGTTGCTACACTTGACATGCACAACAACATCATATTAATTTGAAGGAATGAAGTGAAACATGGGTTATTGAAGAGTATTTCTATTCCAAAAGGCTATAAAAATGGAAATATATATATGTATATCTATTCAACTCTGCGACCAACAGCATATTCATAAATTTGGAAAAGTAGATACAAAGAACATGTTTTCTCCAACTCAGCATCAATCCTAGATGCCCATCTCAATGTGGGCTTAACCATTAAGTCATTCTCACTATCTTCTATGGTTACATTTTTTGGAAAAGAAAATTGTTTGAGGGCTCAAAATGGTTGGCTCGAATTTAGCTCGAAACTCAAAATGACGTCGTTTTGGGTTAAATTTTTTTTTCCCCTCTCTTTCTCTTTTCCCTTTGTTTTCTCTCTATGAGACAGACAGCAGAAGGAGACGAGAAGGAGATGAGGAAGAAAAGAGAAGAAGAGAAGGCGAAGACAGAGGAGGGTCGCGATGCCGGTGGGTGGAGGAGTGGAAGAGAAGAAGGAGGGAGAGGGAACAGAGATAGAAAGAGAGTCGAAATCACTGTCGCAAACCACCGGTGCCACCATCATCGTCGGTCGCAAACTCTTCGAGCCACCGGTGCCGCCTGTGTGTATACACAGATCTGTGTATCTCTCGCTCTTCTCTCTTTCTCTTTCTCTCTCTCCTTCTCTCTCTCTCTCTCTGTTCACAGATCTGTGTGTGTATACAGATCAAACTTAGTTTGAAACAAGGATGTTATTTTCCGAATTATCTTTTGGCATGCAAATCAAAAGAAAATAAAAAGAAATGGAGTGAGTTTGATGTCATAAAATAAAAAGAAAATAACGAAATGGAGTGAGTTTGAACTGTATACAGATCAAACTGTATACACACAAAGATGAAATGAAGTGAGAAGAGATGTCAAACTTATCTTTTGGCATTGTTTCAAACTCACTCCATTTCATTATTTTCTTTTTATTTTATTTTTAAAAATTTTTTGAATCTCAACACAGTGAGGAAAAAAAAACCTTCTCTATTTGGCTTAAACTTTGACCTTGTGAAGATTAAAATTTTACATAGTGATCTGACATATGGAAGATAAATGAGTTTTCTTCAAATGTTCAATCTCTCTTTCTTTAAAAGAATTTTCAGAGACACCAAAATTGCAAAAAAATTGGTAGTATATGTATGTCACAGATTTACATAGAAAAGTTAAAGAAGAGTTAATTTTTGTGTACAACTAGTGTAATGGTTTAGGTTTGCCTTGTTTTGTTTTTTTTGTTGTTTTTTTATTTCAAAGATTTGTCTTGTTTGTTTGTGTTCCCAAGCTCTTGTTTGTTTATGAATCTTTTTTTGTCAAAGTAAAATTTGAGAGAAAGAGAGGAGTAATGGATTCACGGACTGGGAAAATGGGGTGGAAGAAGGGAATAAGAAAAGGAAAGGGAGAAGACTTTGTGGAGGAGGCAGAGTGTTGTCCTTCTGGGGAAACAAGATAAAGAATCTTTTTTTTTCTTCTTCTTCTTTCTGCCTCTTCTTCCTCCCCTGTTCGTCTTTGTTTCTTTTCTTCTTCTTTCTTCATCTTCTTCCGCCTCTGTTCTTCTCTTCTCTGAGTTATGAAAAAAAAAAAGAGGTGCGAAAACGACATCGTTTTGGCACCTCAAGCCATTCGAGCCAGACGACATTCGGGCTACCTAACAGAATTGTTTTTGAAAAACCCTACAAGTTTCAAAATTCTTATTTAAACACTCAAGATAGGGAAAAAAAAATTCTCTATCTAGTTAAAAAAAAAAAAAATACTTTGTCAAAAGACGTATTAAAAAAGAAATCCGGCCTTGTTTAGAGGGCTACAAAAAAGAACATTTATTGTTAATGACCCCTAATAGCAAAAGGAACGATATGAATTTTTATTATCCTAAAGCCCTCAATAGTAGAAACTTAAAAAAAGCTTAAAAGGGCATTTATAATCCAAAAATTCAGTAAAAAAATTTCCTTTATCCAACATAGACCTCTTTGTCCAAAAGCCCCTAATAGTAGAGGTTATAAATAATTCCAAATTTTAATTACAACAATAAGAGAAAATTGAATTTTACATTATAAAAGTATAATATTAAAATTTTAAAAATATTATTTAAATATCAAAATTCTGTTGGAAATGGTAGAAAAATTCTGGGTTACCCAGAAATTTTTTCTCAAGTTTGGTCTATTTTTTAGGTGGGCCTCGAGCGTCGATTTACTTGGGTCAAAGTGGTAACGCGTTCTATGCCGCATTGTGATTCACGCGGTATATTTGGTTGCTCAAAACCATTACCGAGTGAATGAGAAATTGAAACCAAAGTGTGCTCCATGGAAATAGAGTTTTGGTGGAAATTCCTTAAGGTTATAAAATGGCTTGTCCCACATTGATTTGGTGAGAAGTTTTGAAAGGGTTTATAAGGCATGGGTTTGGTACTTGGTGTGTGCCCCAAGGGGTACCCAAGTGTTTTAGAGGGAGAGGTTATGGGCAAAATGGGTTAGACCCATTGGACCCAAAAATCACCACGCGCCGTCCGTCCGGTCGGGCGGGCTGGGCCTGGGCTTGGGCGCGTGGTGTGTGGTTGGGTTGGGCTTGTTCGGCCCAATACTAATCTTTTTGGGCCAAAAACATTTGAATTTATTTTTATTTTTGGGTAAAATAAAATCCATAATTCAAATTAAGCGGAAATAATCTGGTTCGATTTTTTCTGTACATCCAAACAGGGCCCTTCCGTTTTTTGAACCCAACAGCTCTAAATCTGTTTGAATTTCAAACCAAACAGTGCCTAAACAGTTTTGTATCTGTTTAATTCAAATTGAACAGGTACAATACCTGTTTAATTTAAAATGGAAAGCCACCAATCTATCTATAAATAGACTAAGCCCCCCCATTTGGAAATATACTCCAATTTTCATACTCTATCTTCTGCTATAAATTTATTCTTCATTTTGCATTAAGTTCTTGTTACAGAGAGTATAAACACTTAGTGTGTTCGACAAACGAATAAATTGTAGTGCTGCTTTTATTCGTTGATAGATCATTTTATCCTGGGAGATAGACGTCCAGATTCTGAAAGTACTGTGGTGAGGACGAATCTATCTTAGGGACACAGTGTTAAACACTGGACTTGATCAGATAGTTATTCAAAACAAATTAACCAAGTAAGTTGTTTAATTTTTATTCTGTTTTTTTTTTGTTTATTTAATCATATTTTAATTTTGTTTTTGTAACAAAATAAAATCTGTTTTTATTTATTTATTTTTATTTCGAGTTTGATTTTTGTAATCAAACAAATTCTCTCATTTTCTTTATTTCTTTATATTCTGGTTGTTGTTTTGTACACAACAGAATTTAATCTATTTAAATACAGTGAAGATTGCCCAACAATCTTAAGACAGATACCTTTTTTGGTAGCTTCATTGTATTTAATTTTCTGTGTTTTCTATTCTGGTTGGAAAAATAAATAGTGATTTATGCTATTTGACAGATAGTAGTAATATACTGTCTCTTTTGTTTGACAACTAGTAGTAATATACTGGTGTCATTAACAATTGCAGAATATTATTTTGTATTACAGAAAATTATTGTGATATTTTATTTTTCTAGTTTTAGTAACAAGGAAAATAAAATTAATTTGTGTTTTAATTTTTTCTGATTTTTGTAATCAGAGATTATGGCTACTACAACTGAAACTGCATTTGGCAGTGGTACTCCTATTGTTACACCTACATCGGTCCCTATATAGAACCATGTTCATGTACCAATCAATCATGGAGAAAAATCGAAAAAATTTAACGGTACCGAGTTTAAGAGATGGCAGCAGAAGATGCTGTTCTATCTTACGACTCTTAATTTGGCCCGGTTTCTCCATGAAGAGGCTCCAGCACTTAAAGAGGGTGAAAGTGATCGGCAAGTTGTTGCCGCTATAGATGCTTGGAAACATTCAGATTTCCTATGCAGAAACTACATCCTAAATGGCCTTGACAATATGCTGTATAATGTATACAGTCCTCTGAAAACAGCAAAAGAATTGTGGGATTCTTTGGAGAAGAAATACAAGACAGAAGATGCCGGCACGAAGAAATTTGTCGTCGGTAAATTTCTGGATTTTGTTATGGTAGACTCCCAAACAGTAATATCTCAAGTTCAAAGTTTTCAAATAATTTTGCATGATATTCATTCAGAAGGTATGTCTCTTAGCGAGTCATTCCAAGTCGCTGCTTTAGTGGAAAAGTTACCATCGGCTTGGAAAGATTTCAAAAATTATTTAAAACATAAACGCAAAGAGATGACTATGGATGAATTGATTGTAAGATTAAGAATTGAGAAAGATAACTGAAAGGTTGAAAAGAGGAATGGAAAAAATCCCATTGAGTCCAAGGCTAATGTGGTTGAACAAGTTCATAAACCACATAACAAAAAGAGGAAGTTTACTGGAGATGGTCCTAAACAAGGCGATAGTAGCAAGAAGTTCAAAGGAAAATGCTATAACTGTGGCAAAACTAGACATCGAGCTTCTGACTGCCGCCGCCCTAAGAAGGATCATGGAAGTACAAGTAAGTAGACCACCAATCAGGCCAATGTAATAGAATTGGATTACATCTCTGATGGAGTGAATGACATCAACCTTTCTGCTGTGGTAGCTGAGGCTAACTTGGTTGGAAATCCCAAAGAGTGGTGGGTTGACACTGGAGCAACTCGTCACATATGTGCGGACAAAAAAATGTTCACTACCTACAATAAGGCTACAAATGGTGAACAACTTTTTATGAAAAATTCTTCTGCTCCTACTGTGGCTGGACAAGGGAAAGTGATCTTGAAGATGACATCAGGGAAAGAACTAACCCTCAACAACGTACTGCATGTACTTGACATCCGGAAGAATTTAGTTTCTGGGTCTTTGTTAAGTAAAAATGGTTTTAGACTTGTATTTGAGTCTGATAAATTTGTATTAACAAAGAGTGGTATGTATGTTGGTAAGGGATACATGAGTGATGGTCTCTTTAAGTTGAATGTAATGACAGTTGTACCGAAAGTTGTTATGAATAAGAATAACACATCTTTTGTTTATATTCTTGAGTCAAATTTATGGCATGGTAGATTAGGACATGTGAATTTTGATGCTTTGCGTAGATTAATTGGTTTAGATCATATACCAAAGTTTGAAATTAATCCTGATCATAAATGTGAAATTTGTGTAGAAGTGAAACTAACTAAGGCTCCATTTAAATCGGTTGAAAGGAAAACCGAACCTCTAGAATTAATTCATACTGATGTATGTGATCTAAAATTTATTCAAACTAGAGGAGGCAAAAAATATTTCATAACATTTATTGATGATTGCAAAAGATATTGTTATGTTTATTTACTTAGAAGTAAAGATAAAGCCTTAGAAATGTTTAAACTCTACAAAACAGAAGTTGAAAATTAACTTGGTAAAACCATTAAAATGGTTAGCAGTGATAGCGGTGGTGAATATGATGCACCATTAAATGAATTTTGTGCACAACATGGCATTATTCACCAAACTACAGCCCCTTATTCTCCACAGCAAAATGGAATTGCTGAAAGGAAGAGTAAAACCCTCAAAGAAATGATGAATGCCATGTTACTAAGTTCAGGTTTACCACAGAACTTGTGGGAGGAAGCAATATTGTCTGCTACTTATGTTCTTAATAGAATACCCCACAAGAAAACCAACAGCACTCCTTATGAATTGTGGAAAGGTCGACTGACTTCCTATAAATACTTAAAAGTGTAGGGGTGTTTGGCAAAAGTTGAAGTTCCTGTTCCTAAAAAGACTAAGATTGGACCAAAAAACAGTAGACTGTGTGTTTGTTGGTTATGCTCAGAATAGTAGTGCATATCGGTTTCTGACTTATAAATCAGAAATACCTGATATAAATGTGAACACTATTAAAGAGTCAAGGAATGCTGTGTTTTTTGAACATGTCTTTCCTTATAAGAAAGGGCAGGAATTAAGTTCACAGAAAAGAACTTATGATTGTACACAAAGTCAAGAGACTAATGACAATCAAACACAAGAGACTAGTAATAGTCTCGACCAACAGGATTTAACTGATGATGAACCAAGACGAAGTAAGAGAGCGAGAACATCAAAATCCTTTGGTCCAAATTTTCTGACATACTTGTTAGAAAATGAACCTCAAAGCTTTAAGGCAGCAATGACAGGTCCTGAAGCACGTTTGTGGAAAGAGGCTGTTAATAATGAAATTGAATCCATTACGTAAAATCATACTTGGGAATTGGTAGATCTTCCACCAGGTTCTAAACCTCTTGGATATAAATGGATATTCAAGAGAAAAATGAAAGCAGATGGTTCAATTGACAAGTATAAAACAAGACTTGTAGTTAAAGGTTACAGATAAAAGGAAGGTCTGGACTATTTTGACACATATTCCCCTGTGACAAGAATAACATCCATTCGCATGCTTATTTCTATAGCAGCGTTTTTTAAATTAGACATACATCAAATGGATGTTAAGACAGCTTTCTTAAACGGTGATCTAAATGAAGAGATCTATATGGAGCAACCCGAAGGGTTTGTAGTATCAGGGCAAGAAAAGAAAGTTTATCAACTTGTAAAATCCCTTTATGGATTAAAACAAGCACCTAAGCAATGGTATGAAAAATTTGATTATGCAATGCTTACTAATGGGTTTATGATAAACGAATGTGACAAATGCGTCTATGTTAAAAACACTGACCAAGGATATGTCATAGTTTGTATTTATGTGGATGACATGCTTATCATTGGAAGCAGTCAAAACATGATCAAATCAACTAAGCAAATGCTTAACAATAGATTTGATATGAAAGATATGGGGGTCGCAGATATTATACTAGAAATGAAAATTACTAAAACATCTGACGGATATGCATTATCTCAATCACATTATATTGAGAAAATTCTTGGTAAATTTATCAAGGATGATATGAATTTAGCTAGAACACCTGTAGACGTTAACCTTTATTTATCGAAAAATAAAGGTGATGCAGTGTCTCAGTTAAAATACTCCCAAATCATTGGAAGCCTAATGTACCTAATGAATTGTACTCGTCCTGATATAGCTTATGCTATCAGTAAATTGAGTAGGTACACTAGTAACCCTGGAGAAGACCATTGGAAAGCGATCATTCGGGTTCTTAGATATCTAAGATTTACTCGTGATCATGGTTTGAACTTTACTCGATATCTAGCAGTACTCGAAGGTTATTGTGATGCCAATTGGATATCAGATACTAAAGATTCAAAATCCACTAGTGGATATGTCTTTACTCTAGGAGGCGCTGCTGTTTCTTGGAAGTCCACGAAACAAACTTGCATCGCACGATCCACAATGGAATCCGAGTTCATTGCTTTAGACAAAGCAGGTAAAGAAGTAGAATGGCTTCGTCACTTCTTAGAAGACATTCCAATGTGGCCAAAACCTGTGCCAGCTATTTGCATTCATTGTGATAGTCAATCTACAATAGGTAGGGCACAGAATCATATGTATAACGGTAAGTCACGACATATTCATCGTCGACATAATACCGTAAGGCAATTGTTGTCAAATGGAATAATCTCAATCGATTATATAAAATCTAAAAAGAATATTGCGGATTCGTTAACAAAAGAGTTAGTGTATAGTTCATCGAAGGGGATGGGATTAAAGCCTATTACATAAGAGTCGTCATAATGGTAACCCTACTTATATGACTGGAGATCCCAAGAACTAAGTTCAAAGGGACAACTAAGTTATGTATGGCTCACCAGAAATCACCAAGGGATTAAAAATTCCCTACCCATTCCTATGGTGAGAGTGATATCTGCAACATATGTTGTATGCAGGGGTATAAGGATAAGCTTTGCTTTTAGTGATTACTTATATCTTGATTAAGGTATAAAATCAAGACGAGTATAAGGAGATACTCACAATAAGAATCACCTATATGAGTGTTGAACTGGGGCCGGTTCTATGAGAATGAAAAGGCTAAATTCTCTAGAAACACTTATGAAAACCAGGCGCGTTCAAGGCTAAAATGAAGACAACAGTGAGAACCACGATGTGTTAGAAGATATTTTGTGTGAAATCTATTGTCTTGGCTTACACAAACGGCTGAACAATTCAAGGCATCGCATCCATTGGTTAGCCAGTACGTCCGATAGGTTATCACTAGGGAAGGTTCAAGGCCGAAAACTACCTATCCTGATGCAAGATATTTTCGACTTATACTCTTTCGTTAAAGTCTTCATATTGTTGCATTTCCGTTGTCATCAAATTCCATTCATGTGGGGGATTGTTGGAAATGGTAGAAAAATTCTGGGTAAAACCAGAATTTTTTCTCAAGTTTGGTCCATTTTTTAGGTGGCCCCCGAGCGTCGATTTACTCGGGTCGAAGTGGTAACACGTTCTATGCCGCGTTGTGATTCACGTGGTATATTTGGTTGCTCAAAACCATTACCGAGTGAATGGAAAATTTAAGCCAGAGTGTGCTCATGGAAATGGCTTGTCCCACATTGATTTGGTGGGAAGTTTTGAAAGGGTTTATAAGGCATGGGTTTGGTACTTGGGGTGTGCCCCAAGGGGTACCCAAGTGTTGTAGAGGGAGATATTATGGGCAAAATGGGTTAGACCCATTGGACCCAAAAATCACCACACACGCGCGCGCGCCGACGCCGCCGTCCGTCCGGTCGGGCTGGGCCTGGGCTTGGGCGCGGGTGCGTGGTGTGTGGTTGGGTTGGGCTTGTTCGGCCCAATACTAATCTTTTTGGCCCAAAAACATTTGAATTTATTTTTATTTTTTGGTAAAATAAAATCCATAATTCAAATTAACCGGAAATAATCTGGTTCGGTTTTTTCTATACATCCAAACAGGGCCCTTCCGTTTTTTGAACCCAACAGCTCTAAATCTGTTTGAATTTCAAACCAAACAGTGCCTAAACAGTTTTGTATCTGTTTAATTCAAATTGAACAGGTACAGTACCTGTTTAATTCAAAATGGAAAGCCACCAATCCATCTATAAATAGACTAAGCCTCTCTATTTGGAAATATACTCCAATTTTCGTACTCCATCTTCTGCTATAAATTTATTCTTCATTTTGCATTAAGTTCTTGTTACAAAGAGTATAAACACTTAGTGTGTTAGACAAACGAATAAATTGTAGTGCTGCTTTTATTCGTTGATAGATCATTTTATCCTGGGAGATAGACGTCCAGATTCTGAAAGTACCGTGGAGAGGACGAATCTGTCTTAAGGACACAGTGTTAAACACTGGACTTGATCAGATAGTTATTCAAAACAAATTAACCAAGTAAGTTGTTTAATTTTTATTCTGTTTTTTTTTTGTTTATTTAATCATATTTTAATTTTGTTTTTGTAACAAAATAAAATCTGTTTTTATTTATTTATTTTTATTTCGAGTTTGATTTTTGTAATCAAACAAATTCTTTCATTTTCTTTATTTCTTTATATTATTGTTGTTGTTTTGTACACAACAGAATTTAATCTATTTAAATACAGTGAAGATTGCCCAACAAATTCATCTCTTATTAAGAATTTGCTTTAAATCTCATTGAGAGCTGACAATGGACGAAAAAATACAAACAAAAAATAAAAACAAAAAAATAATACGCTTTTGCGTTTTTCTGTATTTAGTAAAATAAAATTAGATTTGTTTAAAAATATTTTACTTTGTTAAGTCCATCTAAATTAGGTACATGTAAAAAGTTAAAACAAAATGATTAAAATATAAAAAAAATTCACAAAAAAATGAAAAAAAACAAAAAACTCAAAAACAATTTTTAAAAGCTAAGGAAATTCTGGACTTAAGTAGGATAATATATATATATATATATATATATATAATTTAGCATCAATCAAATTCTATATTTTGTTCATTCACTCCTAAAATAAGTGAACAAATTTAAATTCACTTTCACCACCCAAAATTAAACAATACACTTTTGAGCCTCCGTTTGGGAAGTGGGTTGTCTTTTTAGCTTTTTGACTTTTTTGATTATTTTAGCATGAGCTAAAAAACTTAGTTTGGGAAGGGCTTTTTAACTTTTTAGGTTTTTTTTGTGAGAGAAGAGTGTAATGATTATGGGTTGAATGTGATGTTTTGTTTGTTATGAGTAAAATAGCTTATTTTGTCTTTTGTGGCTAAAATAACTCTAAACCTCCTTGCCAAATGGAGTTAAAAATTATTTTGTGGATCATACTCCACGACTGGTTGATGGATATGTTGATAGCAATGTTCGGCCTAACTTTGGATTTCGTATAATATATCATCCTTTTTCGCTTAAGTAAACCTGTAAAGAAAATTAGCTACAAAAGAAAACAATCAAACAAATAAATAAAATAGTAAGAATCTTACGTAATAAATTTTTTTTGTTTTATAAACTCCTACCAACGTAAACACTAACAATCAAATAACTCATGTAATAATAACTAATTAAATTATTAGAAATAAACAACTCAAATAACTTTAGGCAATTACATTAATTTTAATTCCAAGGGCTACTAGAATAAATTAAAATAAAAGCTAAATTGTTTTTTCAAAAGCTATTTATAAAAAATATGTTTTAAGATTGTTGGTATTTTTCCATAATAATACAAGAAAAATATATAAAATAAATTAAATAGAAATGACAAAATAATTTTTTTTAATTAAAGGATGAAATATAAAATAAACGATACAACTAAATACAGAAATAAATTAGATTATATTACTAAAAGAACAAATTATTAACATGGGTAACTAAAGATTGGAACTCGGTGAGGTAATTCTGAAAAATTAAAGAACAAATAATAATAAAAGAAGTAAATCGAAACTTGTGTGATATCACAGTTTTCTTAAAACATATTTACCGTCTCTCGATGGGTGCTGGAGGTATGCCGGCCTTTGCCTCCTAGGATATGATGGTCGAAACCAGCTAATGCAGAAGTACCTCCTCCTAAATAACTTCGACAAACTTGACAATGGCTGCACTTTTTCTAACAAGAACCAAAGAAGAGACTAACAAAAGAAGATAGGAAAAATTTTCCTTGGTATAAAAACCATCTCCAAATTTTTATCTCAAAACACTATCTCATTTTCTATCACAAAACTTCTCTAAAAAACAAAACACTAAGTTGGAGGAGAAATGCCTCTATTTATAGTAGTAAGGGAGAGCCTTAGCCATGAAAGCTAACATCAATGGGGTTATCAAATGTCATCAACTCTAGCCATTAAGGCTAGAGTTACAAAGGTTCAAAATTCTAAAACCATTCTTGTAATAACCCTCACGCTATCCTGACCATACTCATATGCATTCACGTGATTCTGTCTTGTAAGCTTGCATTTCAAGTCTTGTCCTTGTTCGTTTAAGTGTTACAGCATGTTTTGTACCTTGCTTGGTGTGAGTTTTAGCCGAGGTTATCTTCAGTCTAGAATTATCTTGGAACCACTCTGTTTAACCTCCACCTTCGCCCTGACATATTGGCCGAGATGTCATTATTTAGGCCGAGGTGTTCATCACCAAGGCTGAGATGTGTATCATCTAGGCCGAGATGTTACCTTTGCACCTAAGTGATCTTGTCCCGGAGTGGTAAGACCTAGATCGAGGTGTGGCACATCTAGGCCAAGGTGTGGCACAGCTTAGTCAAGTGTTGTCCTTCCTAGCCAAGGTCATTGTTCCCTTACTCGCCAATACCTTGCTTTTAGCCGAGATCATTGCCTACCGAAGTGCCCATGCCATCTTGCTTGTTGAACATACTTTGTCATAATCTTGTCTTGTCACTCAGCTACCTTTTTGAGTAGCACCAACCAACCGCTGCCACGTGCCCCTGTAGAGGGTTAAGTCAGCCAACAGACCTAGAAATGTATCATTTTGCTATATGTCTTTGTTTGTGAGGAGAGAGAAGCTCTAGAAGAAGAAGAAGTTTTAGAGTGAGAGAGTGGGCTTTCGAGCTTGATTCCTAGAGATCAAACCATTAGATTCACGTATTGAGGTTAGATTCTTGATTTACTCTTGTCGTTCTTATTGATCATCTAGCTGCATTGCACGATCGAACCTATTCTGCATGTCATGCATCAATTTAAAGTTGGTTTTATAAAGAGAAAATAGTGTTCATGTGTTCTTGAAGAAAAAGTCTTGTTTGATCTGAAAGTTTGCATTAAGATTCATGTTTTTGTGTTTGTTCTCACAAGATCCTTGAATATGGGTACCAGGTCCACGTTTTTGAACTCATAGCATGAAATCTCAGATTTTGTAATAGCAAATTATGATCTTTGCATTCATCTTCCTCATGATTCATGTTCTTCATGTTCATCATGTTCTTCAAGAGAGGGAAACCCAGATTTTTCCCGACTTCATTCCTTTGAGTGTGGCCATCGAGGCCACACCTCAGCAAGGGGGTGTGGAACCTCGGCCTAGACCTGGTAGTTGCCCAGCATGTTTTCCCGAGATAAAGAACTGTGTTTGTTTTGATTTGACGTAGTCTTGAGGAATGCCGAGATCATCTGCATGCATGTGAAACTTGTTTGAAAGTGCATTCAACAGACTTTGCCTTGTGTTTGTAGGACTTGGATTTGCCTTGACCCCGACGTTTGAAGAACTAAGTGAGTTGTATTTTTAATAAAGCTATGTTATAATGCTTTGATAAAAGTCTTGTTTTGCTTCGTTTTGAAAAGCATTTGTAAGCATGAATGGTTATTCCTAGTTGGAAAACATATATATACTATCTTGTTTTGATGACATTCTTAGAAAGTCCGTACGTGCTAGGGGACTATAAGCATTTGTAGCACAAAGTTTGGAAGTCCGTACGTGCTAGGGGACTCTAAGTATTAATAGCATAAGTCTTTAGTGTCAGGGAACTATAATGCAACGACACCATTGAATTGAGATATCTCCCTTGTCTTGCCTTGTTTGCCACTGACGGTTTACCGCGTGGGTTTGTTTGCCGAGATGTCATCACTTGTGTTATAATGATGTTAGTAAGCATCCTTTGAAACTTGATAGATTTGGAAGATGGACTTAGTTCATCCCTTGACTTGCACTAATTATGTTATGTATTGTTTGATAAAGATCTTGAATACCAGTCATGCAAACCCCTTTATTTCTTATACCATTCACTGAGTATCCAAGCTCACCCTCTATATATATATATATGTAGGTGATGAGCAGGAAGGCGGTGACGCCTAAATGTGATTCACGAGCTTGTTTTGGGTTTTTGTTATGTTGGCCTAACTTGTATTCACGTCGGCAGTCTTGAAAATTATACTTCTCGGATTATAATACTTGTAATTTACACATGTCGGCTTGAGAAGCCTTTTGATCAAGATGCAATATGTATTTTGTACTTCATTGTATTTGTATTCAAGTTGTAAAATTATGTAAAGTTGTATGCCATTCCATGTAACTTACGCACTGCTCTTATGGACCACTTGTATTTTTAAATTATTGCTTCTGCACTTGCGAGCCCATATATATTTATACTCTGATTGTGTGTGGATTTTGAATGTTGGCCTTCGGTAATCCCGGATTACTGGCCATCACGGCACAAAACTACTAGGGGCGGTTTGGGGTCGTGACAGATTGGTATCAGAGCGCAAGTTTCTTATAGTGCGCTATTCACACACTTGAGTCCTAAAGAGCATAGGATTTCCCTTAGAAAAATGTTAGGATCACATCATATTGCTTGCTATTTGACAAGGTGAGCATCATCTCGGCATGACCATTTGTTATTTGCATACATGATTCTTGGTTCAGTTTGTTTTAAGGTTGCATTTTGCCTACTCATAGCATCATGAGGAGAGGTAGACCACCAGTTGGCCGAGATCAATCAGAGGATAGACTGGATAGACTAGAAAGACTGGTTGAAGGTTTGACCCGTGAGTTGAGGCAGATGAGGCAACAAAATGCAAGTGCTACATCTACCCAGGCCGAACAAACGGATGGCCGACATGCAGCTCCACCTCCTCCAGTGCCCCAAGTGCCTCCACAGCCAGCCTTGTATGGGGAAGGGACGATGACTTTGATTAAAGAGTTCAAGAAGATGAACCCACCGAGATTCTCAGGGGGCATAGAGCCGATGAAGGCCGAGGCGTGGGTTTTGGAAATGGAAAAGCTGTTCGAGATCTTTCCCAGCACCGACACTCAGAAGGTGACATTAGCAGCATTCACATTAGATGATGACGCTCGAAGGTGGTGGATGATGATTCGGGAGGCTAATCCTGGTTTAACTTGGGCCAGATTTTTGGAACTGTTTTACAACAAGCATTTTCCACTTAGCGTTCAAGATCGCAAGACTACAGAGTTCCAGACTCTGACACAAGGCAACAGAACAGTGGCAGAGTACGACCGTGCCTTCATCGAATTGGCGAGATACGCGCCTTATATGGTCAGTGATGAGTATAAGAAAGCCAGGAAGTTTGAAAGTGGACTACGTGAGCCAATCCAGGATCGGGTCAACATGCTCAATATGCCGACTTACGCCGAGGTGTTAGACAAGGCCATCTTAGCGGAAGCCAACTTAAACCGATATCAAAGTTCAGGAGAGAGTCAGAGGAAGAGACAGAACTATGAAGGTCATCGGATGCCGTTTAATGCCAAGAAGAAGGCGAATGTGGGTAGTTCTAGCAACTCAAATTGGGATGGTAATGCTAAGCCGACGTGTGCGAGTTGTGGGAAGCCGCATCTTGGGGTTTGTCGCTGGGCGACAGGAGTTTGCTTTGAATGTGGTGAGATAGGCCATCGCGTGAAAGACTGTCCAAAGGCAAGAGCTGATGATGGTAAGAAAAATTGGAGCACCTCGGGCTCTGCACAAGGAAGCAACGTCGGAAGGACACAGATAAGACAGGGCAGAGTTTTTGCTCTAGTGCCAGGAGACACCCAGAATGCTAAAACGGTAGTGTCAGGTACACTCTCAATTTGCTCTCAAGTTGCATACGTCTTGATTGATTCGGGCTCTACACATTCATTTGTATCTGTTAAATTTGCCGAGAAGTTGAACAGACCGTTAGAACCCCTTGATTTTGTGCTATCTGTATCTACTCCATCTGGGGGAACTATAATTATTGCATCCATATATAGGGCGTGTGTTGTGGTGATTGAGGATGTAGAATTATTAGCTGATTTGATGCTATTAAGCATGACTCACTTCAATGTCATATTGGGAATGGATTGGTTAGTAGCGCATCATGCATCCATTAATTGTGTTACTAAGAGCGTCACATTGAAGACCCCAAACAAAGCCGAGGTCTTTTTCCAGGGTAAGGGAGTAGTACCCCCACCCTACTTAATCTCATCTATGAAAGCCTATAAGTTGATCCAAAAGGGGTGTCAAGGTTATTTGTGCAGTATACTAAGTGATTTGAATGGAAGTGTTGAGTTAGCCGACATACCAGTTGTTAAGGAATTTCCCGACGTCTTTCCAAATGAGCTGCTTGGCCACTTAGTCGATAGAGAAATAGAGTTTACTGTGGACCTCGTGTCGGGAACGCAACCTATCTCCAAAACACCCTATAGGATGGCCCCAGCTGAACTTAGAGAACTGAAACTATAGTTACAAGAATTGTTGGATAAGGGATTCATTAGGACGAGCACTTCACCATGGGGAGCACCCGTTTTATTTGTTAAGAAAAAGGATGGCACACTTCGCCTTTGCATTGATTACAGAGAACTTAATAAGGTAACCATTAAGAACAAGTACCCATTGCCTAGGATTGACGATTTGCTTGATCAATTACAAGGGGCACGAGTCTTTTCCAAGATTGACCTAAGGTCAGGCTACCACCAGCTGAAAGTTAAAGCTGAGGACATTGAGAAGACTGCTTTTCGGACAAGGTATGGCCACTACGAATTTTTGGTAATGCCTTTCGGAGTGACCAATGCTCCTGCAGCGTTCATGGACTTGATGAACAGAGTCTTTAAGCCGTAGCTAGATGAGTTTGTAGTTATTTTTATTGACGACATATTGATCTATTCCAAGAGTACAATTGAGCACGAGAATCATCTGAGCCTTACTCTGCAAATCTTGAGAGACAAGAAGCTGTACGCCAAGTTGAGTAAGTGCGAGTTTTGGCTTTTCAGCATCTCATTTTTAGGGCATGTGATTAATGAAGAGGGTATATCAGTTGATCCGAGTAAGATTGAAGCCATTGTGAATTGGCCGGCGCCGACCAACGTGTCCGAGGTTCGTAGTTTTCTGGGCTTGGCAGGTTATTACAGAAAGTTTGTGAAGGACTTCTCAAGGATAGCAGTACCGTTGACACAACTAACTAAGAAGGAAACAACATATGAATGGACCGATGATAGAGAATCAGCCTTCCAAGAGTTGAAGACGAGGTTAGTTAAGGCACCAGTTCTTGTACTCCCGCCAGGTAATGAAGAATTTCAGATTTTTAGTGATGCTTCACATAAGGGTTTGGGTTGTGTATTAATGCAAGGGGGCAAAGCCATAGCATATGCATCTCGTCAGTTGAAACTTCATGAAAAGAATTATCCAACCCATGATCTAGAGCTAGCAGCCGTTGTGTTTGCTTTGAAGATTTGGCGCCACTATTTGTATGGAGCCTCTTGCCAAGTTTTTATGGATCACAAGAGTTTGAAGTACTTGTTCACCCAAAAGGAACTAAATTTGAGGCAGAGAAGATGGCTTGAATTATTGAAGGATTACGACATGCAGATTTAGTATCACCCAGGTAAAGCAAACTCGGTAGCCGACGCATTGAGTAGAAAGTCAGTGGGAAGTTTGGCATGCCTAGCCATGATTTCAGTGGAGCCGACTACTATTGGGGAAGTAAAGGCAAGGCAAATGGAGGATGGATTCCTGAAGAAGGTAGCCGACGAGATTACCATCAGGCCGAGGTCGGGTTACACCCTTGAGAATGGAGTGCTTAAGTTTGAAGGAAGATTGTGCGTGGCCGACGTCCCAGAATTGAAAAGAAGGATTTTGCAAGACTCTCATGGATCTAGATTTGCAGTTCATCCAGGGAACACCAAGATGTATCAAGATGTAAAACAGACCTTTTGGTGGCCGAATATGAAAAGAGAGATAGCCGTGTTCGTGTCTCAGTGTTTGTATTGTCAACAAGTGAAAGCGGAACATTAGAGACCGGCAGGACTTCTCCAACCTTTGCCGATTCCTGAGTGGAAATGGGAAGATATCACCATGGACTTTGTGATTGGTTTGCCGAAGACACAGAAAGGAATGGATTCGATTTGGGTTATAATCGACAGGTTAACTAAGTCAGCACATTTCTTGCCAGTTAGGATTTTGTTCAATGCTGATCGACTTGCTGTGTTATATATGAATGAGATCATTAGACTCCATGGTGTGCCGATGTCCATCGTGTCAGATCGAGATACAAAATTTGTTTTTAGATTTTGGCAGAGTTTACAAAGGGCTTTGGGGATCGAATTGAGGTTTAGTACAGCTTTTCATCCCCAGACCGATGGCCAAACAGAGAGAACAATTCAAACATTTGAAGATATGCTTAGACTATGTGTATTGGACTTTAAGGGAAGTTGGGAAGTGCATTTTCCATTAGTGGAATTCGCTTACAATAACAGTTACCAAGCTAGCATTGGCATGCCGCCGTATGAAGCCTTGTATGGAAGAAAGTGCAGATGGCCGATATGTTGGACCGAAGTAGGAGATAAAGCTTTGATCGGCCCCGATTTAGTTCAAAGGACAACCGAAAAGATTAAGCTTATCCAACAGAGAATCAGAACCGCTCAGAGCTGACAAAAGAGTTACGCCGACCAGAGAAAAAAGGAGTTAGAATTCGAAGTAGGGGATCATGTGTTCCTGAAAACCTCGCCGATGAAAGGAGTTTCAAGATTTGGGAAGAAAGGTAAATTGGCACCCCGTTACATTGGACCATTTGAAATTCTTGAGAAAGTTAACCCGGTTGCCTACAGACTTGCTTTACCACCGAGATTAAGTCAAGTTCATAATGTGTTTCATATCTCGATGTTGAGGAAGTATATACGGGATCCACTACACGTGATTGATCATTTCGGGATTGTGGTTGATGAAGGCCTAAGCTATGAAGAGGAGCCGATACACATTATCGACAGACAAGTGAGGCGATTGAGAAATAAGGCAATACCGATAGTGAAGATTGAATGGAAAGAGCATTACGGCAGGGATGCTACATGGGAAATGGAAGAGGAAATAAAAGTCCGATACTCGAAGTTATTCTCGAATCAAGGTAATTCAAGTTTGGGGACCAAACTTCTTTAAGGGGGGTAGGATGTAATAACCCTTACGTTATCCTGATCATACTCATATGCATTCATGTGATTCTGTCTTGTAAGCTTGCGTTTCAAGTCTTGTCCTTGTTCGTTTAAGTGTTGCAGCATGTTTTGTACCTTGCTTGGTGTGAGTTTTAGCCGAGGTCATCTTCAGTCTAGAATTATCTTGGAACCACTCTGTTTGACCTCCACCTTTTCCTTGACATATTGGCCGAGATGTCATTATCTAGGCCGAGGTGTTCATCACCAAGGCCGAGGTATGTATCATCTAGGCCGAGATGTTACCTTTGCACCTAAGTGATCTTGTCCCGGAGTGGTATGACCTAGACCGAGGTGTGGCACATCTAGACCGAGGTGTGGCACAGCTTAGTCAAGTGTTGTCCTTCCTAGCCGAGGTCATTGTTCCCTTACTTGCCAATGCCTTGCTTTTAGCCGAGATCATTGCCTACCGAAGTGCCCATGCCATCTTGCTTGTTAAACACACTTTGTCATAATCTTGTCTTGTCACTCAGTCACCTTTTTGAGTAGCACCAACCAGCCCCTACCACGTGCCCCTGTAGAGGGTTAAGTCAGCCAGCAGACCTAGAAATGTATCATTTTGCTATATGTCTTTGTTTGTGAGGAGAGAGAAGCTCTAGAAGAAGAAGAAGTTTTAGAATGAGAGAGTGGGCTTTCGAGCTTGATTCCTAGAGATCAAACCATTAGATTCGCGTATTGAGGTTAGATTCTTGATTTACTCTTGTCGTTCTTATTGATTATCTAGTTGCATTACACGATCGAACCTGTTCTGCATGTCATGCATCGATTTAAAGTTGGTTTTAGAAAGAGAAAATAGTGTTCATGTGTTCTTGAAGAAAAAGTCTTGTTTGATCTGAAAGTTTGCATTAAGATTCATGTTTTTGTATTTGTTCTCACAAGGTCCTTGAATATGGGTACCCAGGTCCACGTTTTTGAACTCATAGCATGAAATCTCAGATTTTGTAATAGCAAATTATGATCTTTGCATTCATCTTCCTCATGATTCATGTTCTTTATGTTCATCAAGTTCTTCAAGAGAGGGAAACCCAGATTTTTCCCGACTTCATTTCTTTGAGTATGGCCATCGAGGCCACACCTCGGCAAAGGTGTGTGGAACCTCGGCCTAGATCTGGTAGTTGCCCAACATGTTTTCCCGAGATAAAGAACTGTGTTTGTTTTGATTTGACTTAGTCTTGAGGAATGCCGAGATCATCTGCATGCATGTGAAACTTGTTTGAAAGTGCATTCAACAGACTTTGCCATGTGTTTGTAGGACTTGGACTTGCCTTGACCCCGACGTTTGAAGAACTAAGTGAGTTGAATTTTTAATAAAGTTATGTTATAATGCTTTGATAAAAGTCTTATTTTGCTTCGTTTTGAAAAGTATTTGTAAGCATGAATGGTTATTCCTAGTTGGAAAACATATATATACTATCTTGTTTTGATGACATTCTTGGAAAGTCCGTACGTGCTAGGGGATTATAAGCATTTGTAGCACAAAGTTTGGAAGTCCGTACGTGCTAAGGGACTATAAGCTTTTGTAGCACAAAGTTTGGAAGTCCGTACGTGCTAGGGGACTCTAAGTATTAATAGCATAAGTCTTTAGTGTCAGGGGACTATAATGCAACGGCACCATTGAATTGAGATATCTCCCTTGTCTTGCCTTGTTTGCCACTGACGGTTTACCGCGTGGGTTTGTTTGCCGAGATGTCATCGCTTGTGTTACAATGATGTTAGTAAGCATCCTTTGAAACTTGACAGATTTGGAAGATGGACTTGGTTCATCCCTTGACTTTCACTAATTATGTTATGTATTGTTTGATAAAGATCTTGAATACCAGTCATGCAAGCCCCTTTATTTCTTATACCGTTCACTGAGTATCCAAGCTTACCCTCTATATATATATATGTAGGTGATGAGCAGGAAGGCGGTGACGCCTAGGTGTGATTCGCGAGCTTGTTTTGGGTTTTTGTTATGTTGGCCTAACTTGTATTCACGTCGGCAGTCTTGAAAATTATGCTTATCGGATTATAATACTTGTAATTTACATATGTCGGCTTGAGAAGCTTTTTGATCAAGATGTAATATGTATTTTGTACTTCATTGTATTTGTATTCAAGTTGTAAAATTATGTAAAGTTGTATGCCATTCCATATAACTTACGCACTGCTTTTATGGACCACTTGTATTTTTAAATTATTGCTTCCGCACTTGTGAGCCCCATATATATTTATACTCTGATTGTGTGTGGATTTTGAAGGTTGGCCTTCGGTAATCCTGGATTACTGGCCATCACGGCACCAAACTACTAGGGGTGGTTTGGGGTCGTGACAATTCTATAAATCAGAATGTGTATATAATGTATAAGTTTTGAGAATTAAACTAGATGAGTTGCAAAATGGATACGGATGTTGGTTCACAACCCGATCCAAGCTCAATTTCAAACACATGCACAAACTAAATCCAGCACAGCACAGCTCTGTCCAAAGCTCAAGATTAGAAACAAGTCTAAGTCTAAGACCAAGACCAAGACCAAGACCAAGACCAAACTTAGTACATGCACATGTACAAGTCTAGGCCTAATTCAAATCAGGACTAAGTCCAAATCGAAACCTAACTTTATTGATGCCTATTTTATGAGGCAATTCTCATTCACAACTCAATGGTTTCGACTCATTATTTTTGTATTGCAATATTCTCGCTTAAAAGAATATAAAACTACTCAGACCCACCTTAATCGGCTGTAATATTCCACTTTAATTTTGACTTAAAATTGCCAAAAATCCATTATTTTCCAACATGTCCCAATTTAATTTTTATTAGTTGAAGTAGTAGAATTTTGTACTGTTGTATTATTATTATTTTTTTGATATGTTTGGAAATAATGACACTTGTCATGTAATAAATGGTTTAAAACATTATTTCAGAACTATTAAATAACCTCTCCATACATTGGACAACAACATTGAGTTGTGGCTTTGAGTTCGGTATTTTTGGAAATTTATTTGAACTACATTAAATATTAAAAAAATTTCCTTCAAACAACCCCCAAAATTTTGCATTCAATGTAGCAAGCAATTTGAGAATTCTAGTTCGCCCCTCTCTGCAATTAATTGATAGATGCATGGCAATAATAATGTCTGGCTGGTTGGCTTACTTTGATGAAGACATAGATATTAGACTCATCTGAATCCAAAATAATAGAGGCCCAAAACATTGCATCTGGATGTTAGTTATGACATTATTGTATATAGTTATGATCTAAAATATTTTTGGTTATACCTTATATGATATTTGGTTATGACTCAATTTTTTATTTTATTTTATTTATTTATTTATTTTTTTAGTTATGACCCTTAAAAGGATCCAGGTATAATATTTATGGTAATCAGTCCTATAAATATTATAACTTGTATATGATACACATCATAGTATTAACCGAACATAGGGCTGCTGTTGTGCATTATGCATAGCAACAATTGTTGCGCATCTAATTAGGCCTATTTTAGGGCCTAATTTGATAATCTAAACTGTTCATATTTTACAAGATATTGAGTAGGATATACCTGTAAAAAATCACATCAATTGGATATCGGTAAACCTTTCATTAAATCACATTTGCATGTAGTTTTATATTTCAGATTACACATACTATTTATTTTTTTAGATACAAAAGTGATTTGATGAAAGAGTTACTGATATCCGATCAACGTGAATTTTATACAAGCATGTTCTACTCAATATCTTCTAAAATATGAACGGTTTAAATTATCAAATTGAACCTTAAATTAGGCCCAATAAGATACACATGCACAACTAGGGTTGTGCAAAATACTGTCAAATCCGCTAAAACCGCATCGATCCACATCAATCTGCACCGCTCTAACCGCTAACTGCGGGTTAAACTTTAATATTTATAATTCACTAACCGAACCGAACCGCTCCGCTCCGTTATAGTTAATACATATATATTTTTTAACTTCTAATGAAATATCAATGTAAAAATGAGTGTGAGAGAGATTTAATATGTGAAATTTATTACAAATTAGTGGTTATATACATGAAACATGTTATGTAAAATTACTTTGTGTTAAACATCTAAAAAAAAATGTAGAAATTAGTGTTATATATTATGTAAATGTATGATAATTAGTTAGAATATTTTTCAATCCGCCATTCCTTCAAAAACTGCCCAAGCAACAATTTATCAAATTGTTAATCCACCATTCAATTTATAATTTTACTCTCAAATCAACCGAACCGGACCGCCCACACTCCTATGCATAATAGCAACCTCAAATCCAGTATAACCCTGATTGGCATGACTCATATAGCTGATCCACTCAGTCACTATCCATTTTATTAGCCAAACAATGTCTGAGAAGGAAAAAGGGCAAAAGGGAAAAAGGAAAAAGTGACACTAAAAAAAGTGATTTGAATAGAGGCAGTTTTAGGAATTTTTGTTAGGGTAAATATAACTTATATTAGAATTTTATATAAAAATAAATTATGTTTATTTATGTCGGTATATCATCCATCAACTTTTAATATTTCTTTTTATTTAAAGTTCTCAAATTACAAGCAAAAAGAATTATAATATATTGATACGATTGTTTAAATTTAATATATATGTAGTTTTACAATTACTTTCGATGAGTTATACAATTTAGGAGTTTTCTTAAGTGTGCAAGTGCACACCATGTGCCACTTACATAAAAAGTGTAAGTGTAAGGTGTAAGTATAAGTATAAGGTGTAAGTGTAAGGTGTAGGTGTAAGGTGTAAGGTGTAAGTGGGTTGCATATGGTGTGCAACCTCAAAAAAGGTGTAAGTGTAAGGTTTAATTTTTTACAAAAGATGTAAGTGTAAGGTGTAAGTGTAAGATATAAGGTGTAAGGTGTAAGTTGCACACCATAACCAAACCCTACAATTTATACCTAATTTTGATGGAGCTTGAAGACAAATATTTTTCCAAATTTAGTAACTTAAGTTATTTTACCAAACTATTTTGAGTAAGCTTATTAACATATATTATATTATTGTATTCCCCCGCATTAATGGCAATGAAGCTAGTTGGCATGTGAATGGTTATTATCTAGGGTAGGTTTGATTTGTGAATTTTTTTTTGGGTGAGGTTGTGAGTTCTTTGGTCATATTAGTGTGTATCGTTTGGATATGTGTATTGAGCTTTATTAATTTTTCTATATATATGATAATAAAACACTTATGTATCTAAATTTAAAATAAATAAATAAATAATTTGAACTTTGTTTCTTTTTAGTTGAACTTGATATCGAGAGTAAATTCCATAAAACTGAGACACAATATAAAATTCATTAACCCTTTTAAAAAAAAAAATTGACGTTTAAGACTAGACGTGAAGAGAAGCTTTATTCTCAAATTTTACCTCCTAACCTCTAGGATAGTATATAGTTAACTCAGCCAACAACTTTTTTTCAGCGACATTTTTTTGAATATATATATATTTTTTATATATGTTTTTTTTATTTTCTAGATCTTGCTTGACAAGATCCTAAAAATTTAAAAATAAATATTAAATTTGTAATTTTTTTTGTCTTCCCTGATTTTTTTATTTTCATTTTAGAAACAGTTTAATTTAAAAGACATAAAAATTGAAAAAAAAAAATTACTATAGACAAAAAATGTATAAATAAAATTACTAAAAAACTATTTGCCAAAGTGCAACTCAATACTGGACAAATTGATTGTATATGTTCAAGGTTTTATCATAAAAAATTATTTAGGATAAATTATAAATATACTCCTTGAAATTTGTTTAAAATATGATTTATTCTATGTAACAAATAGTCACTTTTATTAATAAATTATTGAGTTAATTAATAGTTTTTAATTATGTCAAAATTTTATTTCAATTAGTAATTCAGGTAATTTTATCATTGTGTAGGAGAGCAGTTAGAAATTTAATTTTTTCAGTTAATTTTGTTAAATAAAAAATTATGATAATAATATTTTTGTAATTTTTCAAATCATAGGGAGCAATCCGTATCTATTATATAAAGGAAAGGGTTTTTTTAACCCACAAACTTTGTAGGATTTTCATTATTCCAATCCTAAATTCTTAATTTTCAGATTAAAAAAAAAAACCTTTCCAAAAAAAATACCTTTCCGGGAAAAAAAATAAAATTTCTACCCTTTTTTGATTTACCACAACAGCCGTAGCAGACCTTAAACTCTAGGGATACTTACGTGTAGGTCTTTATAAGTTGACTTATTGTCTAATAGGTTCTATGAGAAAAATTTGTCATAAACAAAACGTCGCTAATTGTAAGTTTTAGCTACAATTTATAAAAATCATGATAAAAAAAAGTTACTAATTGTCAATTTTTAACGACATATATAAAAAATCGTCACAAAAAAATTATTTTTAGCGATAATTTTACTAAGACTTATTTTTAATAGGATTTGATAGGAATTAAGCCAATTATTAGAAAAAAAACTAAAGAAAAAACTTGGCAAGCAGCCACAGCAGACCCTAACCTAAAGAAAAAACTTGGAAGAGAGAGGCTTGACATAAAGTAAGACAGAATTTTGGGAACTTTTTATCACAGCGACAACGGTTTGGGATAAAAATATTTTAAAGTATGTGAATAAATTATTTATTTTTTTTAATATAGTGATTATATTTTTAAATTGATTAAGAATGGTCGTATTTATTAGGTTCACATAAAATACTAATTATTGATCATGATTGGATTATATTTTGTGATTGTAATTAAAATTTTGTTTATTTTTCAATATTTTATTTTTAATCTAGGTTCACATAACGTACGTACTATTGATGATAATGATAAGATTATTTTTTTAACTGGATTTTTTAATTAATTTTTGTAAATGATTGTGTTTTTTTACACTCCATTTAATATGTGTTTTTTGAAAAAAAAAAAAAAAACAAATAGATTGTGTTCATGTTTTTTGAATACAATCACACGTGATTGTATTTTTAGTCAATTTTTTTTTTATAAAAAAATTAGATTGTATTTATTTTATATTTTTAAATTGATTAAGAATGATTGTATTAATTAGATTCATATAAAATATTAATTATTGATCATGATTGGATTGTATTTTTTAATTGTGATTAAAACTTTGTTTATTTTTTAATATTTTATTTTTAATCTAGATTCACATAAAGCACGCACTATTGATGATAATGATAAGATTATTTTTTTTGATTGAGTTTTTTAATTTATTTTTTTAAATGATTGTGTTGTTTTTACACTCCATTTAATATGTGTTTTTTGAAAAAAAGAAAAAAAGAAAAAGAGATTGTATTCATGTTTTTTGAATACAATCACACGGTGATTTTATTTTTAGTCTATATTTTAAAAAAAAAAAATTAGATTGTATTTATTAGATTCACATAAAGTTCTCACTGTATTCTTTTTTTTTAAAAAGGTTGTGCTTTTTAACTATCAATCAACTTTATTTGTATGTTTTTTTTTTTATAAAAAAAATAGTTTTATTTTTTAATTACTAATTGATTTCATTGTTTTTCAATACGGTGATTGTATTTTTGCACTCTGTTTAATTAATGATGATTGGATTGTATTTTGTGATTGTGATTGGACTTAATTTATTTTTCAATACGATGATTGTATTTTTAATCTGTGTTTTTTGAAAAAAAAATAGATTGTATTCTTTAGATTCACATAAACTACGCACTATTGATCATGATGATTAGATTATATTTTTTAATTAGGTTTTTTAAGTCATTGTATTTTTTTTAAAAAAAAAGTGGTTGTGCTTTTTAATTAGCTTAATTTATGATTAAGTTTTTACTCACTACACTTTTTGAAAAAAAAATAATTAGTGATTATATTTACTAATTTAGGAGAATTTTTTTGATTGTGATTAAAACTTTAATTATTTTTCAATATTTTATTTTTAATCTAGGTTCATATAAAGTATGCACTACTGATGACAATGATTAGATTACTCTTTGTAATTGGGTTTTTAAAATTATTTTTTTAAATGGTTGTGTTTTTTTACACTCCATTTAATATGTGTTTTTTGAAGAAAAAAAATTAGATTGTATTTATTAGATTCATATAAAGTAATTTTTTAATATTTTATTTTTAATCTAGGATCACATAAAGTATGCACTATTGATGATAATGATTAGATTATTCTTTGTAATTGGGGTTTTAAATTTATTTATTTTAAATGGTTGTGTTCTTTTACACTCCATTTAATATGTGATTTTTTGTAAAAAAAAAAAAAAAAAAAAAAGGATTGTATTCATGTTTTTTTTTAATACAATCACACTGTGATTGTATTTTTGGTCTATGTTTTTTTTTTAAAAAAAAATTATGTTGTACTTAATAGATTCACATAAAGTAATTTTTCAATATTTTATTTTTAATCTAAGTTTACAAAGAGTACGTACTATTGATGATAATGATTAGATTATTCTTTATAATTGGGTTTTCAAATTTATTTGTTTATTTTTAAAATGGTTGTGTTTTTTTACACTCCATTTAATGTGTTTTTTGAAGGAAAAAAAAAAGATTGCATTCATTTTTTTTTAATACAATCACACAGTGATTGTATTTTTAGGCTTCATTTAGGAAGTGGGTTGGTTTTTTGACTTTTTAGCTTTTTTGGCTATTTTAGCTTGGGCCTAAAAAGCCTGTTTAGGAACAACTTTTGACTTTTTTGGCTTTTATGAGAGAAAGAATGTAATAATTATGGGTTGAATGTGATGTTTTGTCTTATTGAGCTAAAATGCCTATTTTATTTTTTGTGGCTATTTTAGCCAAAAAAAAACTCATACCCAACTTCCCAAACATAGGCTTAGTCTATGTTTTTTTAAAAAAAAAATTTAGATTGTATTTATTAGATTCACATAAAGTACTCACTGTATTCTTTTTTTAAATTTTTTTTTTTTTGTGTTTTTTAACTATCGATTAACTTAATTTGTATTTTCTTTTTTAAAAAATAATTTTATTTTTTGATTACCAATTGACTTTATTGTTTTTCAATATGGTGATTGTATTTTTATACTCTATTTGATTGATGATGATTGGATTGTATTTTGTATTTGTGATTGGACTTAATTTATTTTTCAATACGGTGATTGTATTTTTAATCTATGTGTTTTGAAGAAAAAAAAAATTAGATTGTATTCATTAGGATCACGTAATCTACACACTATTGATGATGATGATTCAATTATATTTTTTAATTATGTTTTTTAACTCATTGTATTTTAAAAAAAAAAAAGTGGTTGTGTTTTTTAACTGTTAATTAGCTCAATTTGTGATTGAGTTTTTAACTCACTATGCTTTTTGAAAAAAAAAATAATTGTATTTTTAATTACCAATTGACTTCATTTTTTTTTAATTAGCTTAATTTGTGATTGTGTTTTTTTACATTCCATTTTGATCACACGGTGATTTTTATTTTTTTTAATGATTGTCTCTTTCTACACCATTTAATCTGTGTTTTTTGAAAAAAAGAAAAGATTGTATTCATGATTGTGATTGGACTTAATTTATTTTTCAATACGGTGATTGTATTTTTAATCTATGCTTTTTGAAAAAAAAAATTAGATTGTATTCATTAGGCTCACATAAACTATGCACTATTGATGATGATGATTAGATTATATTTTATAATTATGTTTTTTAACTCATTTTTTTTTAAAAAAAAATTGGTTGTGCTTTTTAATTATTAATTAGCTTAATTTGTGATTGGGTTTTTAACTCACTATGTTTTTTGAAAAAAAAAATAATTGTATTTTTTAATTATTAATTGACTACATTGCTTTTTTTTTAAAAATTTTAATTAGCTTAATTTGTGTGTTTTTATTTTTCTATTTTTATTTTCTACTTTATAATTTATTAAATATTCATTCCAGATTTGTTACAAAAACTTTTTTTACCGGATGGAATGTAATATAATTACCGTTAAAATCAATCGACTATCTCGAAAAAGAAAATTACTCATATCACACCAGACTGATCATGATGATTCCACATTTAAGGATAAATTAAAACAACTTCAAAAAGAAGCAAGTTTGTTAAGAGAATGTGTTCTGTGTGACAAACAATTGCATTACAGAACCAACGTTCGAAATGTCACAAGTATTATAATTTTCATATTAGATACAATGTTAACATTGTGGTAAAAAACAATTATGATTCAATAAATCTCATTGTTCAAGATAAACGGACAGAGTTTATCTTGCGATGTCAGCCATCATATTTGAAGAATAAGAGATCAAAGGTGCGAAACTATATAATTTATTATAAATAGTTTATTCCTACATTTGCAAACACAATGTTATAATTTCAAAATTTTACAAGATAATGGAGTTAGAATGATTCAAGATTATATTGCGTCATTCAAAGATTGTACCTATGTATTTATCATACCTGCACCAAACAATGCAAAGTCAACTAGATTGTGCACCGTACGTAACTTTTGTTTTAAATATAGATTGGTCTAAAAAATGTCTATACCTTTTAGAAGGTAATATATATATATATATATATATATATATATATATATATATATATATAAGTATAATATTTTATAAATACATAATATATGTATTGTTCATCAGTTATAATGCTAACTATCATGTTGACAATGCAGAAATACTGATGAAAGACCCATAACAATTTAAATTTTAGTTATATTTTGTTTTATTTATTCTGTAAATTTTGAACAAATATAATAAATTCTTATTTTTATTATTTTAATTATGCAATGTCAACATTTTCTTTTAAAATTACGTATATTTTATGTTAAAAATTTAAAAATATGTTTCACATAACCACAAATATTGTTTATTTATTTATTTTTTAAATTCAATCCCCGTACATAGCACGAATGATATGCTAGTTTTAAGAAAATCTCAAAAAATGTATTTATAATTTACTGAAATATTATTTATGTTATGAAAGAGTGGCGAATACAACTCTGGATGCTTAATTGTTGTAGATTTGTAGAGCAATTGTGACTATTATTTTTATTGTTATTGTAAATTAATATGATTATTAATCATATTTTTGTAGTTACATATATGTTGACTAAATATACATATTTATATTAGTTTGCAGTTAAGAATTAAGACTTAACTTTATATATTTTGTGAAATTGGCATTGCATTTAAAATATTGATGACATTTTTTTTTTGAAATTGGTAAAACACCTATGTATGTCAAGTTAAACATAGTGCACTAGACTTCCCTTTCTTTTTATGCAAATGTTTTATTCTCTACCAGCTTGTTATATCATGATATTATCAAAATTACCCAGACGATAACTCATTGTTGGTATTTTTTCATAATAATATATGAAAAAACATATAAAATAAATTAAACAGAAATGATAAAATAATTTTTTTTTATTATTAAAAGGATGCAATACAGAATAAATAACACAACGAAAATTATTGAAATGAATTAGATTGCATTAAATAGAACTAATTATTAAAAAAATTAGAACTCATCAAATTTAAAAACAAATGATAAGAAAAGAAGCAAACCGAAACCTGTGTGATATCACAGTTTCCTTAAAATAGATTCACCACCTCTTGATGGGTGCTGGAAGTATGCCGGCGTCTGCCTCCCAAGATACGACGATCAAAACCAGCTAATGCAGAAACACCTTCTGAATAGCTTCGGCGAACATGACAATGGTTGCACTCTTTCTAACAAGAACCAAAGAAAAGGCTAACAAAAGAAAATAGGAAAAATTTTCTTTGGTGTAAAAAATCATCTCCAACTTTTTTTTTTCAAAACACCATCTCATTTTCCATTACAAAATCTCTCTAAAAAATAACCTATTAAGTTGGAGGAGAAAGACCTTTATTTATACTAGTAGGGAAGAGCCTTAGCCATGAAGGTTAACATCAATGTGAGGTCATCAAATGTTATCAACTCTAGCCATTAGGACTAGAGTTACAAAGGTTCAAAACTCTAAAACCATTATATAAATCATAATGTGTGTATAACGTATAACTTTTGAGAATTAAACTAGATAGGTTACAAAATGAATACGGGTGTTGGGTTACAACCCGATCCAAGCCCAATCTCAAACACATGCAAAACTAAGCCCAGCACAGCTCAGCCCAAAGCTGAAGACCAGGTCCAGGTCCAAGTCCAAGTCTAAGGCCAAACTCAGTACATCCACAAGTACAAGTCTAGGCCCAGTCCAAACCAAGACTAAATCCAAATTTAAACCCAACTTTATTGATGCCCATTTAAAGAGACAATTCTCATTTACAACTCAATGGTTTCGGCTCATTATTTTTGTATTGCAATCTTCTTACTTAAGATAATACAACACCACTCAAACCCACCTCAACCAGCGATTGGGTCTCACTTTAATTTCGAATTAAAGTTGCTGAAAACCCATTATTTTCTAACAATTCCCCACATGAATAAAATTGGCTGAATAAAGAAAAATGGACAACTCTTAACGACAAAGACTCAGAGAAAGAGCACAGAAAATAACCATGCATCAAAAAATGTAGCTGTTGGCCATAAACCTTTCGTAGTGAAAGCCTTTCGAATTTATTGGTTGACTAGTGAACGTGATGTCTTGAACTGTTCTACTGTTTGTGCAAACCGAGACAATAGACCTCACACACGAGTTGCTCCAAACATTGTTCTTGTTGTAGACACCCCATTTTTAACTGCCCATAAGACTTGAGCGCTTTATTCCAAACACCCGATGACGAAAGTTATGCTGTACAATCGTTCAAATTCTTTAGCAAAAGGATTCAATTTTTGAGCTTCTAATCCCAACCTCACACCCCATTTTGACCAAAATTATTGTAGACCTTAAAACCCTCTTTTCAAATATTTTTCCAAATGTTTCTACGATATTCCAAGGCTTGCATTTCGATTAAAATATTGCACTTTTCAATAAAATGAGTAAGGACAAAGTGGAAATAAATGAAAGGGAGGTAAACTCTTTGAAAACTATTTAAAAACATCTTATTTATAGGTTTGGAGTTGGAGGAAATAAGAGGGGATGGAAGAAAACTAGTTTAGGAAAAGGTTGAGCATCAAATCGTTAAAAAAGAAGTGAGCAACCTTCACTAAATTAGGCATATCTCTTTGTATACTTAGAATTTATATGTGAGGCCACCACCATGGAAAATTAGATTTCTAGGGGCTTCAATTTAGACTTAAGAATCATTTAAAACTGAGTCCGGATGAGGGAGATATGTCAATTTGAACTCGGGCTTGAAAGAAAAGTTTTTTGACCCAGCTGGGTTTGTTTAGATCCGGCCGTGGCTTGTTTAGACATGGCTGGGTTTTAATGAAAAATAAACCAAAGTCCCTTTTTAGGCCCAGCTTTTCATTTTTGGGCCCGGCAGGGTCTCATTAGCGCCAAACAAAACAGTTGGCGCGAATTGGACAGTTGGCTTTGTTTGAAGATATTTATGACCAATTTGGCTCAAACTCTATAAATTCAACCTCTTCCTTCAGAATTGAGGGTTAACAAATTTTTCAAAAGCTTTGAAGAGCTAAAAAGACCTCCCTCTATCTTCAATACCTTTCTTCACCTTCTTTAGCTATACATACACAATACATAAACCATTAGAGCTTGTTCTTGAAGCTTTTTGTTGAGGTTTCAAATCATATTTCATAAACTTGAGGGTGTTTGGAATCAAGCTTGATCAACAACCAAAGTTTGCCCTCTTCAAGAGGTATAAGCTTGTCACATTTCTCCTTGCTTTCATTTCAATGTTTTTCTATCTTTTTCTTGTGTTTTCCTACTATTTTGGATCTATTCCAAGTGTTGGAACTTGGGGTTGAAGAGCTACCAAAGGTAGAGAGGCTTAACACCCTTTCTTGCACCTTATCCCATAGCTCATACCCTTTATTTTTGCACTCTTTTCTTTGGTTTTCATACTGATTTTCAGAGCTTAAAAAGGCTGGAAAACATGGCTTAGATGTCCCAAAAGTGGAGGGGTTAGCCACCCCTCCTTAGTCTTGCTTACTAGTTTTGTATCTCTTTGTTTTTACCTATCTTTTGTGCTCTTTTAACATGGTTTTAGCCATTATTTTTGGACTATTTTGGGACTGTTTTTGGATTGTTTTGGGGCTAGAATATGTGATTTAAAATTGCAAAAAGTGGAGGGGTTAGCCACCCCTCCTTAGGCCTTGTTCCATAACTTTTTCTCTACTATTTTTACTTAGCTTCTCTTGTTTTACCACTATTTTTTTTTTTTTTGGTATTTGTGGGCTGTTTCATTTAAATTTATGCTTTGAATGTTATGCTTGTAATGTTGTAAGTCCTCATGGCTTCGGTTGTTTAAGCCTTAAACACCGAGTCATTCGAGTTGATAGCTTTTCTTACTTAATTCTATGTAAAGAGTTCCATTTTTGGTAATAATCAACTTCATATAATCATTTCTGCGCCCTCCCTCCTTTCTTGGTTTTCTTTGTTTGAGAGTTGTTTCAAGCAATTGATTGTTATTCAAGGCATGAGAAAGAGACCTCCTATGCTCAATGGCTTAATCTCTTCGGAGGTTCATCGTTAAGGCATAGTCTCTCTTTCATCCTAAGGATCACTTCTCATTTGATGTTTCTCTTCATTTAGTGGACTTAAATATCACTTTGGGACAAAATGATTAAAAACTGAAATTGTAAGTTGAAAAAGGCTAATAAAATCGGCTTAAAATTGATCAAACCGACATAAAGAAGATTAATAAAATTGGTTGGATTCAGTCAGACGTTATGCCGAATCCATCGTTTCTAGAGTCATCACATACTAATTTGTGACGTGTGATGATTCTCGAGGCATGTCTACCTTCCTTCTTGAATTAATTTCACGATAGGAGGGATGGGTAGTGTGTTTTTTATTGCAATAATTAATTTTTTGTCCCATCATGTCCAAAACCATCACACAATCAACTTGCGCCTATTGATGGTTTTGGAATTGAATCCGCTCTTCTCTTGAGTTTCTCTATGATAGAGAAGAGCAGAAAGGACAAACATGGTTTAAAACTGCTCTGTCTGCACTGTTTTCACCTTAAAGCACAAAAATATTTTTCTGCATAAAAATTGGGCACGACCGGCCTTGTTTGGACCTGGTCGGGCCTCATTATAGGCCGGTCGGGCTCCAATGTTTGGTAAACAGAGTAATTTTGATAGAAATAGAGAGTAGTTGCTGAGGGTGAAATAGAGCAGTTGCACAGAAGGCAGACATAGCAGTTTCTGAAAACCGTCTTCATGGATGCGCATCCGATCCTTATGCATTAATGTTATAATATTATTGTTCATCTTATTGTTGTAATTATTATCATTGTAATTATTGTTGTTTAGTATATTGTTATAATTATTAATACCATAATGTCTTGTTGTAATAAATTAGATAGTTAGTTTATTCATTATTCATTTGGATTTGTAATAGCTAGTTTCAATTCAGACACTTGGACATTTGGATCCTCTTGCACGAGGGCAAAATATGTAATAATTGTGTATGTCTTCCAACTCTCATTTCTTTCTCCCTTTTATTTACTCGCTTATAATGGTAGTATCATATTTACTTAGCATTTTCCATGACTTGTATTCATTCGTCTTACAAGCATAAGGGTTCGACTTATCATACTAACTGATGTCAATTCCAAATACTCGCATGCTTTGAATTGGTTCATATGCCATGCTAGTAGCTGAACTTGTTATCTACATAATGTGTGTGTTGCATTAGTCATATTGCATCGTTTAGGAGCATTTATTTTTTCTAATTATTTTGCTTTATTTAGCATGCCTTCGAGTACTAGGCGAGCATTTCTTGCTTTAATATTGCATCATATGTTTGTGTTGCTATATCAAGCATATTCCATAAGGCTAAGTGCTTAAGTGATATACTTGTATGCTTTGGATGAAGGCCCTTTACTTAAGTTGGAATAATTTGATTAAATATAAATACGAGCTCGCTTTTTCAGGTGACATGTATTTAAACACTTTTTCAAAACAAACACAAAATCAAAGTATTCCAAATTTTGCGAATTAATTTATACTTGTGTGCATCACCTAGTAAAAATTAGCCTAATAACCAGAACAAGAGCATATAATGTAAATAAAAATCACATCATGATTAGTAGAGGCAGATCTTCGATCGGGTGAGTGGGGTGCTCAATTAATGACCTTCCCCTCTCACACTTAAGTTCCCGAGCCGAGACACTTTGGTAATGACGGACTGATGGCCTTTGGCACGAGTCACAGGTTTTCTAAATTTTTTAAAAATATTTAGGTGGCGACTTTGAAATCTGGCAATGCAGTTTATTTTTGGCATTCTTGATAAAAAATTAATTTTTTAAAAGATTTGCCCGATTTGGACTCATTTGTATTTGTCTGTTTCACATTACACTTGTGAAATTAGATTTAAAACCCCGTGAGTCCGAACTGTAGGACTAGTTGTATCTGAAAGGAGCATGAAAAGCAAGCTACAGTTTTTGACGACACTGCTGGAGATTTAGAGAACTTGATTTGAATTTCATGATGTGAAATTTTATCTACACTTATATGTTCTTTGCATTGCATTTGCATTGTTACTCTAAGTCATTGTGTTTTCCATCTGCTAATCCTGGACGGCTTGTTGGAGGCTTGCCTAAAAAGGTTGCCAAAAGGCTGGCCAGTCGTGGGCTCTGCTATGTTGGAAATACAACCCTCGAATTTGGATTATCGTTGTACCATTTGATCCTCCTTTCACTTCTCGGTGTTAGGTGCGAGAGGTATATTAGGTAATCTTGCCGAGGTACCCTTTTGACCAATCGACCTAGTTGCATATCATAAAGCCATAGTGACTGTTCCAACATAGGACAGGATGCTCACCCGTATTTAGGATGTTATAAAACCACTTGTTTGAGTAGCGACACTCTAGATCACTCCAAAGCTAGGACAGGGAAACCTTAACCTCTCATAGGGGTGTTTTGAATGCTTTTGTGCAAAATGTGAAATCTTTTGCAATGTGTGATGCAATCCTTGGAAAGTCTTAATGTTGAGGTGATTCCTTTCAAGCTTGAGGGTCATATTAGAATCAAAATTTGGGTTAAAATCCAAGAGTTTGTGTTTGATATGGTGGAAAATATCAGAACCAGGGCCAAAAATTGCATCTTGCTTTGTTTAGACCAGCATACCCGGTATCCCGATCTGATGGGGCCTTTGTTTTTAATGCTAGGCTTTTCTGAGCTAAAGAAGGAGCAGTACCTAACTCAGTGAAGGCCAAGCCCAATCCGACCCGAAAAGTTTTAACCTATCACAGTCCATCCAATCTCAGAAGAAACCCACTCAGCAAAGGTCTAGTTTATCTGATCCGCAAAGGCCAACTCAAAAAAGATCCATCCTGTCACACCCCAAACCCGCCTTTAAAAGTTTGGGCATGACTACCTCAGAAACGGACACTTGACTCGATGTACATAAGATACGGGGCCTGAACGGAAGCATTATGTACATAAAATAACATATAATAACATACAAAACATCCATTGAGCTATCACTACTATGCCAGGATCACAAACAAAATATAAGGCAAATAATCATATAGTGACATGCATCTGAGAATCTAGTTATATACATATGCGTATACAGACCCAGCCCTCGAGATTGGGCATAATAATAAAGACATTGAAATAAATAAGAATCAGACATACTTCAACCTTAGACAGACAATCAGGGTATAAAACCAAAAGCTTAGCATACTCCATAAAATGAGTTGCCTTCATTTAGATGTCTGGACACTCTGAGGTTGACATGAGAGGAATGGATGCCATGGTTTAAGGTTGACCTCCAGATTGAGTGCCTACAGAAACAGACATAACATAAAGTGAGCCAAGCTCAGTGAATAATAGTACATAAACAATTCAACGCTCAACTTGAATTATTGTATATAATTATGCATTTTAAAATAAAGAGATCATATGGTTAATTTGTTTCTGTACCAATTTCAGAACGGCCTTGGGCCCAATCTTAAACAGAATGGCACGAGGCCCTTAATAGAATAGCACGAAGCCCTTAACACAATGGCACGAAGCCCTTAACATAATGACATGAAGCCCTTAACAGAATGTATGAACACAAGAGGTGTCTCGTACGGATTCTAGAGGTGGCTCGCAGTGCAGCACTTAGTACCGTACAACACTTTGTTCCATACTAACAGATCATACAGAATGGCCATAGGCCCAGATATAACAGATTGGCCATAGGCCTCACAAATGTTACAGAATGGCTACAAGCCTCATAACTTTCATAAAACGGCCATAGGCCTCATAACTTTCACAGAACGGCCATAGGCCTCATAACTTTCACATATGTATGGACTCAAGCGGTGGCTCGTACGGATTCTAGAGGTGACTCACATTGCAACACTTAGTTTCGTACAGTACTTTGTTCCATACCAAAAATTCTTAGGTCTCACAGACAGAATAACCCATATCATGTCATAGCATAACATAAACGGAATGGATAAACAGAAACAGAAACAGAATAATCTCATTTTCTTAAGAATACCGTTATACAATACTGCACACAAGTTTTCCATGGTTTAGTTATAGATTAACACAATTGTCTCGCATATAACAGAATAAGAACAGTAACTATTACAGAGGGCACATATATCATTACCGTACACTTAATAGAGACAGAATAATTCATATTCTAATGTGGGTCTCATAATAATGTTAAACATTTGCATTCATGTCATAGGTTCTTTACGACCTTGGGTCCTCATGTAACACAACAGAATAATCTCAGTTTCATACAGATACCTTGGTTTAAAGATGAACATAGTTCCATTTATTCGTTATTGACAGAACAGAATGTTTCCAAAATCATACCGATGTATGCCAATCGTTCAACGTTCATATTGACTTCCAAATGTCATAAATATTTGTATAACACTTACAAGGAACAGAGCGTTAGTGGCAACAATTATCAATGGTAAATAAAATGTATATTTCCGTACTATTACTCACAGTGTGCTGGTGGAGCATTTGTTCCTCCCGAAGCGTGTCCTACACACATACGAAGTCACACATTAATTCTCTCTTTTCCTTATTAAATCGTTTCCTAATTCTCTTTACTTCGACTGAATTTACAGACATTAAAACAATATCAAATACAGATTTCGACGATATTAGAGGGTCCAGCATGCAAAACGAAGCATGTCATGTTTTTTAGCTTGGGCCACACGTGCGGCTGTGAGCCCTGCACGTGCGGCAAAATCTCCTGCATGTGCGGCAGAATGCCCCGCATATGCTTTTTAGACAGAATCCAAACTCTAATTTTTCCCATTTTACGACACGTGCGGCCGTGACTATCGCACGTGCGGCGATTGGTCCCACACGTGCGGCCATGACTCCCGCACATGCGGCGATTCTGCTTCAATTCTGCCCAAAATTTCAAGTAAAATCCCATTTTTTTTGTAGTTGATTACCAGCTTCAAATAGATCAAAAAATCATGCGAATAAAATCACAATCACACACATCAATCCACTACAATTGAATCATCAATCTTGAGCTTACAAATTCAATTTCATGAGAGTTCTAATTTCACATACTCATAGACATATATAAACACAAAGTCATGATCACATGCCTGAGTTCAAGTAATTCAATTGCAAGGATGAATGCAACTTCTCATAGATGATTCAAAACAATCAAAGGTGAGAGTATTTTGCCAACTAACTTTTTACACACACACAAGGGTACAATCACAATTTCTTAAGTGACAAGGTTATGAGAAATTCTTACCCAATTTCAAAGAAAAGGTCTTAGATGATGAATTAGTTACCTTATGCTTGAGTCTCCCAACTCTCAACCTTGCTCTTGTTGAACTTTCTCTCACCTCCTTACTCTCTCCCAGGAAATATCTTGAATTGAGATTCTTAAGTCAAATGTATAGAGCATAAGCATATATATATATATATATATATATATATATATATCTAAAGATGGAGATAAGGACAAAAATCATTCATTTAATCATCCCAAATTGAAATTTCACACAAAATCTCATTATAGCTTAAAAATCATGCAGATTTCAAATGTCAAATCAATTTCAAATTATTAGGCTTCTAAGACCTCCAATTTCAGATTCAAATACTAGAATTGTAATAGATAGTTTTCATATTAAACAGATACACACCTATAAGCATAAGTTTCACTTCTTTAAACTTACTTTCACATAAAATTTCACCATAAGTATTAAGATGTACAGAACAAGGAGCCGATAGTATACCAGAAACATGTACGAGGGTCGAGCTATTACACTCTCCCCCCCTTTAAATAAGTTTGGTCCCTCAAACTTGTCTTACCATGCAACAAGTTAGAAATCACAATCTCACAGCATTATTCAATTTTGTTATAGATGCTCACATAATTCCTCAGTTCAAACAATTCTCAGGTTAACCCAATACTTATTGCAGTTGTCCCAAAGTTCTTAACATAATAAGCATCTCAGGATTTGTTCCAACTAGTCATTTCAATGACTATTTCGGGCATGTAGAAATAAGAATATCAACTTCGTACATTTATTCTATAGGATCATGTGTTAAGTAAGTTAAGACAACAAGAGTCCATGGCAGGAAATTCAAGGCATAAAAATCCTCAATAGCAGAGTTTATATGTCTCCATATTTTCTTGTCAATAAGCTCCATAGCAGAAATTTTTAAGTATAGAAACATACCATTGTAAACACTTGGTCATGCCGTCATAAGTTCAAATCTGACTGAACAATACATATAACTATGCAACCATTATTTTAAGCAATGGAGCTGTTCAAAGACAAAGCCAGAAATCATATTCAAAATCATGCTTGACTAATCAGTCATAACTGTAAGGGGTAATATCTTCTCTTAATAAGCATTTACTCTTGTTATAGCACAAATAAATTTGCCTCCGCCTTTAATCATTCAATATTCCGCTATTCAGATAATTCTTTCTTTTCCTACTGTAAGACATGAGATCAACTACATGGTTTCGTATTTACAACTTATAAATACAGCGGATCAGCAAGCAGTCATACATAAATTATAGGCCAGTCATCTGGCTCAGTCAATTAACATAAACAGAGTATCCAGTTATTCCACATACGTAGGTGCTACTGGGTCTATTCATAGGGTCACAGTTTTCCTTGGGTATACAATAATCATTTCCATTCAGATTCTATAATGTTTAGAAATTTAACAGTTTAGTGACAAAATAATTTGGTCACCTAATATCAGAGTTAGAATTCTTGGCAAGATCAGTTCAACATGATAGTAAATCAATTTGGAATCACATAGTGCGTATTATACAAATCTGTATAAACATGCTAGAGGAGGTAGATACTCGTTAATTCATCATCAATATGTGACACCCCGATAACCACTTTTTTTTTTTTTTTTTTTTTTTTTTTGTACGCAAGTTCTACCAGATCCATTCATAGAGTCATAAATTCTATTAAGTATACATTAACTATAAAAATCACATTCTTTCAGACTTCATAATGTCAAAACAAAATAGGCAATGATATAACAAAATGATAATTTATCCACCTAATTCTCCGGTTAGTACTTTGTGGGTAAATTAGTTCCTTATGATAATAAATCAATTCATAACCACGTAATGAATATCGTTCAAATCCCTATAAACCTGCAATAAGGGGTAAACACCCACTGCATACCCTTAATCAAACATTAATATAGCATATTCCCATTCCCACTTGTTTCTATCAGAATTCACAATGTCATACAGAACAATTTATATTACAACCTTCAAATATGAATTAGGAGTTAATTTGACGATTTGCAATATCTAACATTTGCATTTCTACATAGAAATATATTACAGAAATTACTTCTCAATCTTAAGTCATTAATACACATAGGCAGGATTTTCGTTCTAGTGGGAAATTATCAGATCCCAATCATTCAATTGATCTCAAAGTAGTCAATAATTACTTATCTTCTTTTTACAAGTATCACGTGAGCAGACACATAACATGGGTGAGGTCCTTCATGTCGTTCAATCATTCCTTATAAGAAATCTTGATTACGGATTACAGATTACACATAACACAACATATTACAGATTACAGATTTCAGATTTCAGATTTCAGATCACAAATTACGGATTACAGATGTCAGATTTCAGACTATAGTTTCCCACAAACAAATCCTGATTATACGTATACATACCCCATTCAACACCATCAATAATTCCTTCGGTTCCCCATCAGGAGTCGTCAATAAATTTCTCAGTTCACAAAACCACATTACTTATACACTATTTCAAGGTCAATAACCAATTTCCCAGCAGAGCTTATCTATTTAATCATTAGTAGGAAACAAATCACAATTATTTGACTCCTTTTACAATTTTAGGAGAATCACCATATGCATGCCTTCTTCTTACAGCTGGTCATACTTAACACAATTTCAATTAGTACACAAACACATCTTATCAAAATAGTCAAACGTAGTAACTTCTCAAAATCACCGATCTAAACATAGCCAAGGAGGACATAACCATATCATAAAAGTTAGAGTATTACATATATCGTTTTCTTTGGTCTTAGAAATATTTCGTACTTAGAGTTTAATCAATTCATTTAAACAAATGCTAAAAGCTCAATCATATTATCATTATTTCTCACAAATACCTGCCAACGGATAACACGCATTTCATCTAATCATTTGCATATAAATTGTCTTACCAATCCGTTCGAATCCTTACCACGCTTCCGCAATGCAATTCTGTTGTTTTAATCTCATTCTACGTAGCAATCATTCACAATAGACACAAAGAATATACAATAGACATGGATTATATTCGTTAGCGTTAACAAATTATATTTAGCGTTGCCATCAATCTTTTCATGTGCTTTCAGAATGTTATGCATGATGCCTAAGTCTTTTCTAGACATCCTAACGCTCAATGGATTCGTGTGTGAGATAGCAACTCGTGCTCTGATACCACTTGTCACACCCCAAACCCGTCCCTAAAAGTTTGGGCATGACTACTTCAAAAACGGACACTTGACTCGATGTACATAAGATACGGGGCCTGAACGGAAGCATTATGTACATAAAATAACATATAATAACATATAAAACATCCATTGAGCTATCACTACTATGCCAGGATCACAAACAAAACAAAAGGCAAATAATCATATAATGACATGCATCTGAGAATCTAGCTATATACATATGCGTATACAGACCCAGCCCTCGAGATTGGGCATAATAATAAAGACATTGAAATGAATAAGAATCAGACACACTTCAACCTTAGACAGACAATCAGGGTAGAAAACCAAAAGCTTAGCATACTCCATAAAATGAGTTGCCTTCATTTAGGTGTCTGGACACTTTGAGGTTGACACAAGAGGAATGGATGCCATGGTTTAACGTTGACCTCCAGATTGAGTGCCTACAGAAACAGACATAACATAAAGTGAGCCAAGCTCAGTGAATAATAGTACATAAACAATTCAACGCTCAACTTGAATTATTGCACATAATTATGCATTTTAAAATAAAGAGATCATATGGTTAATTTGTTTCTGTACCAATTTCAGAACGACCTTAGGCCCAATCTTAAACAGAGTGGCATGAAGCCCTTAACAGAATGGCACGAGGCCCTTAACATAATGGCACGAAGCCCTTAACAGAATGACACGAAGCCCTTAATAGAATGTATGAACTCAAGAGGTGTCTCGTACGGATTCTAGAGGTGGCTCGCAGTGCAGCACTTAGTTCCGTACAGCACTTTGTTCCATACTAACAGATCATACAGAATGGCCATAGGCCCAGATATAACAGACTGGCCATAGGCCTCACAGATGTTACAGAACGGCTATAAGCCTCATAACTTTCATAGAACGGCCATAGGCCTCATAACTTTCACAGAACGGCCATAGGCCTCATAAATTTCACATATGTATGGACTCAAGAGATGGCTCGTACGGATTCTAGAGGTGACTCGCATTGCAGCACTTAGTTCCGTACAGTACTTTGTTCCATACCAAAAATTCATAGGTCTCACAGAAAGAATAACCCATATCATGTCACATCATAACATAAATGGAATGGGTAAATATGAACAGAATAATCTCATTTTCTTAAGAATACCATTATACAGTAGTGCACACAAGTTTTCCATGGTTTAGTTATAGATTAACACAATTGTCTCGCATATAACAGAATAAGAACAGTAACTATTACAGAGGGCACATATCTCATTACCGTACACTTAATAAAGACAAAATAATTCATATTCTAATGTGGGTCTCATAATAATGTTAAACATTTGCATTCATGTCATAGGTTCTTTACGACCTTGGGTCCTCATGTAACACAAAAGAATAATCTCAGTTTCATACAGATACCTTGGTTTAAAGATGAACATAGTTCCATTTATTCGTTATTGACAAAACAGAATGTTTCCAAAATCATACCGATGTATGCCAATCGTTCAACGTTCACATTGACTTCCAAACGTCATAAATATTTGTATAACACTTACAAGGAACAGAGCGTTAGTGGCAACAATTATCAATGGTAAATAAAATGTACATTTCCGTACTATTACTCACAGTGTGCTGGTGGAGCATTTGTTCCTCCCGAAGCGTGTCCTACACACATACAAAGTCACACATTAATTCTCTCTTTTCCTTATTAAATCGTTTTCTGATGCTCTTTACTTCGACTGAATTTAAAGACATTAAAACAATATCAAATACAGATTTCGACGATATTAGAAAGTCCAGCACGTAAAACGGAGCATGTCATGTTTTTCAGCTTGGGCCGCACGTGCGGCTGTGAGCGTCGCACGTGCGACAAAATCTCCTGCATGTGCGGCAGAATGCCCCGCACGTACTTTTTAGACAAAATCCAAACTCCAATTTTTCCCATTTTCCCGCACGTGCGGCCGTGACTCCCGCACATGTGGCGATTCTACTTCAATTCTGCCCGAAATTTCAAGTAAAATCCCATTTTTTTTGTAGTTGATTACCAGCTTCAAATAGATTAAAAAATCATGCAAATAAAATCACAATCACACACATCAATCCACTACAATTGAATCATCAATCTTGAGCTTACAAATTCAATTTCATGAGAGTTCTAATTTCACATACTCATAGACATATATATACACAAAGTCATGCTCACATGCTTGAGTTCAAGTAATTCAATTGCAAGGATGAATGCAACTTCTCATAGATGATTCAAAACAATCAAAGGTGAGAGTATTTTGCCAACTAACTTTTTACACACGCACAAGGGTACAATCACAACTTCTTAAGTGACAAGGTTATGAGAAATTCGTACCCAATTTCAAAGAAAAGGTCTTAGATGATGAATTAGTTACCTTATGCTTGAGTCTCCCAACTCTCAACCTTGCTCTTGTTGAACTTTCTCTCACCTCCTTACTCTCTCCCAGGAAGTATCTTGAATTGAGATTCTTAAGTCAAATGTATAGAGCATAAGCATATATATATATATATATATATCTAAAGATGGAGATTAGGACAAAAATCAATCATTTAATCATCCCAAATTGAAATTTCACACAAAATCTCATTATAGCTTAAAAATCATGCAGATTTCAAATGTCAAATCAATTTCGAATTATTAGGCTTTTAAGGCCTCCAATTTCAGATTCAAATACTAGAATTGTAACAGATAGTTTTCATATTAAACAAATACACACCTATAAGCATAAGTTTCATTTCTTTAAACTTACTTTCACATAAAATTTCACCATAAGTATTAAGATGTACAGAACAAGGAGCCGATTGTATACCAGAAACATGTACGAGAGTCGGGCTATTACACATCCAATGCCAAAAGTCCTGTTCTAAAAAAGCCCAATCCAGTCAAACCGGTCTAGACTAATCCAGTTCAGATACATCAAGTATAACTGGGTCGAAATCCTTGTTAGTCAGCTCTCAGCTTACACCCATTGATTTTCCCGATTGCCAACTCAGCATACTCGTGATGGCATAGAGTTCAGAAGAAGTTGTGGCCATGATAACGGCCCTAAACCAGGGAATTGCCACGTAGGATGAGACCATTGTTAAAATGCAATGCCCATTTGGGGCTTGTACCACACATCCAGTCCTGGGCCTCCAACCGAACTTTGATCCACCTCCGCCAGCTGAAGATTTGTATGGTTCAAATCCTCGAGAAGAGTTGGCTTAGGCTTGAGTTTTCAAACCCCTGGTGTAGCGTAATGAGGGATTTTTTCCCCTTGATATTAATGATCTCGACCCAACCTTGTTTAAAATTGCTAACCTTATGAAGCAATTCAAAAAGGCACAGGGAATTAATTCCATTCCCGATATTGAGGATGGGTACACCAGGGCTGCCGTAAGTCTCCCAGACAGATTCAAAATGCCACACATTACCCGTTTCGACGGGTCTGGAGATCTTATGGTACATATCCGGCTTTTCTTGGACGTCCTGAAACCGGTTGGTCTGACTAAGCCTCATAAACTCTCTTTGTATGGAAGAACCCTGTCGGGCATAGCAGCCACTTGGTATGCCAAGTTGGAGGATAAAGTGAAGTAGAATTGGGAAGATTTGGCTGAGGCGTTTGTCAATCAGTATTCTTACAATACTCAAATTGAAATGACCACCAAAGAGCTTGAAGCAACCTACCAGAATCCTAAAGAACCTTTTATGGAATTTATTGCAAGGTGGAGAGCAAAGGCAGCACAAATGACAGATCAACCTTCTAAGAGGGACCAAGTGCAAATAGTGGTGCAGAACCTTGAGCCTGATATGTTACAAAAGTTAATAGTTGCTCTACTATTCACTTTCAAAAATTTGCATGAATTAGGGGTTCAGATTGAGAGCATATTTAACAAAGGGATTATTTCTAGAACAAGCGAACTAACAAGGAGGGTGTTTTTTCTGGAGTACCAATGCTAGTATCAGCACTATTCCTAAACCCACTGAAATCAATACCATTGCCGCCATTCCCAAAACCACTGACCCATTTGCCAATACCAACCCACAAACAACCAGCCTAACCCGAGCACAAGGCAGAACTTTCACCCCCTCCATATGAGCCTAACTAGCACACTAAAAGCCCTGATGGAAAGAGGATATCTCAAACCCCTTTATCCCCAACCTCTTATTGACCCACTCCCTGCTAGACATAATCCCACCAAATATTATGCGTACCATCAGCAGCGCGGTCAGGGCACCGATCGTTGCTACTGCTTTTGTCATGAGGTCCAGAATCTCATCGATAACTAGACAATAGCTACACCTCAAGAACCCAATGTTACCACCAACCCACTTCTCATCTGTGATCAAGTACCTCATCCTCACCTTAATCTCATCCATACACTACTTCCCACCTTCGACCCCAACATATACATCACCCCAGTCCATTTACCTAAACCTAAGGTGTTCATTTCAGAAAGCAAGGATTTATGCATGATGGATGTACTTGGATTCTAATCATCTCAAACCTGAAAACTTTATAACAGCCCAATTCCAATCTGACCTACGTTAAAGAATCCAACCTAACCAATTCATCAAGACCAAGTTGGGATAAATACACTGCGAGCACCAATGGCCGAACCCGCTACCCTTGAGTTGTTGAGCATGATTGAAGATCTTTAGAGAACTGTGGCAGATTTAACCTTTGGGGTCTTGGCCACATCATTGACCAAATCATATACCAAAAGGTTCACATCAAAAAGCTCTCCAATCCTTGGGCAGGCTGTTGGAAAGGGTCAACCCGAAGCTATCTCAAGTTTGGGTGATGACAAATCAACAACAAATGAGCCTTGTTTCGATATAGCCACCCAATCCCTTGGCCAAGCAGAAGCAAGTGGCAAGAACAAAGCCGGCACAAGTATTGATCCTTATGCACATCTTCAGTGGGTTATTGAGAATTTGAGGGTCAAAGGGTTGAACAAGAAGCAAGTGCTCGCAGTTGTCGCGAAGACTATGAATGACATTTTTATCGCTCAGGTTGGGAGCATTTTGAATCAGGGGGTAAGCCAAGAAAAGGGACGCTTTACCAAAAACACCCATCCCGATACTAGTCCCAAACCCATGAATACCCAGCCAACACCCGCCAACCCATTTGCCAATGTTTCTAAACCTGATGCTTCTTCATCCCAAAAACAAACCGTCGCCCATCTCCATATGAGCCTAACCCTCGCCTTGAAGGTACTGATGGAGAAAGGGTATCTCAAACCACTCAATCTTCGACCTCTCCCTAATCTTCTCCTACCTAGACATGACCCTATCTAATATTACACATTCCATCAACAATACGGTCACCATACTGACCGTTGCTTTCGCCTTCACCACAAAATTCAAGACTTGATTGACAATAAGGTCATCACCCCACCTGTAAATCCAAAAGTTGTCAATAAACCTCTCCCTGACAGTAATAGACCATTCCATGCATAAATCCCATCCATTGCTTGCCAACAACTAACCGCCGACACATTATACCCACCAATGCCAGCAATGATGGTTGGAATGATCAACCTCAGTCTTAGCTAGGGGAATTGTCTAAAGCATGTGAAAAAAGGACATTCTGAACTAGGGCATGGTATGAAAAAGAATTTGTTTCGGTCAAAGAGATTTGTGGGGACAATTGGGGTAATTGTGAGGTTCAATCTGTGAGACTCAGTTTCAAAGTCTAAAATCAATCCTGCTGGTGTGGATGTTAGTATTGCTGAATGAAAGGCTGGTTTGAACCCTCCCGTGGGCTACTTGAAGTTGTTTTTGAATTTTGCAGATGGACTTGGAGAGTGAAAACCCCTTTCGTCTCCAGAGTACTAATTTTGTTTCGAGTTGTGTCTTGCAAATAGTTGAGTCATGAGATTTATTTTCTTTGTCTTTTCTTGCGTCATTGCGTCAGTTAAGTCTTTTCTTTTGAGTCACTCTCGTGTACCATCAGGTTTTCGTTTTTTCAAAATAAGAAAGCGGGAATCAAGTTTTTAATCATTTTGTTGTGCCTACAGTAATGCATGTGTGACCTTTTTAAAAAGAAATAGAAAAGGCTTTGAATTTGTTTTTTGACTAAGATTCTATTAATAATCTCGAGTGTTGAGAAGGATCCCCCAAATGGTTTGAGTGAATTTTGGATTGTCGTTGCAAAGTCCTTCATGATTTCAAAAAGTTTAAAGTTGTTTCTCTTGCAAACTTGCAAAGATAGGTTCAGAATTGTGCACGGTATTTTACATTGTCCTTGGGATTCTCTTTGCCGCTAGGTGATCATTTTGGCAAGCTCAAGTTGGCTTTCAAACTTACAAGTACATGACGACTTTCAAACCTCATAATCATAGAATTTTTTTCCTAGTGTTTTCATTACGAGAAATGGATAATAGAAATCAAAAAATAAAAAGGAAAGAAAAATAGAAAAGAAAAAACCAAAAAAAAAGAAGAAAGAAGAAAAGAAAACAGAAACAAAAAAGAAAGAAAAGAAAAAGAAAAAGGGAAAAGAAGTCAACCATCAAGCCAGGGGTACCCATTGGAATGAAATCCAATCAACTGTGAGGAAGGGAACTTTTGTCTGAATTTAGGGAAGACAATGCGAGGAAGTACCACATTGCAAACCAACTCTAAAAATGGAGCGAAAGAAAAGATGAAGGCATGCATAAGAGAATAGAGAACCAAGTAGTTCCAGTATTAGGGCAAGGATGACAATTGGTCAAATTCACTGAAGATGTTGTAACACTATCCTTGAGAGGCTTGCTTGGCCGAAAACTCGAAAGGGCGACCTAGGCAAAAGTTAAAGCATGAAAAATGAGAAATCAAATAAATAGAGCTCGCAAGGTTGAAAATCCGAATGGGCGACTTTGGCAAAAGTTAGAGTACAAAAGGAGAGTGTCAATACCCAAGTGAATCTCAGCCATGAACTACGTTGACCTGATTTCCATCTTGGGATATGTAGGCAACTTCATCTTGAAGTTTGGTCTCAACCACATCCATCTTATTCATCTCAACCCAATCATCTTGCCCAATTCACGTTGTAAGCTTTGCATCGATCCATGAGCTGCATCGACTGCTATGCATATCATATACTTATGTTGGGTAAGGAAGAACTAGCTTGAATCAACAAATGGAATAATTTTTAATACTTGAACTTATCAATAGAATCTCTATCTTGAGAAAAAAGAAGGGAATCGAAACTCATTTTTTGAGAAATTTATTTTTAAAGGGAGCATAAGTAATACTAGGGGCACTATGAATGATCAGTCACCTAGATTTTTTTTTGCTTTTCGGTCAGTTATGAGTTCTGTTGTGTCGTGCTTGGTGTTTGTCACAATCTATGCTCTTCATCGAGTCACCATAGTGTGTCTGCCGCTCAAAAGTTCAACAGTCTGGCATTGCCTAAATTCCATAAACTAATGTTTGCTCTAAACTCAAAAACAAGTCCATGTGTGAAATTCACAAACAAATTGAGAGTGCCTAAACAAGGGGCATTGCATTCATGATTATTGCAAAGTGTATATGAGAAATTCATCACTACTTTGGAAGGGACTAGAGTAAGTTCTCAACAAGTCGAAAAAGAAGAGAATCATGAGTTTGATTGGTTGGCAGTTGTTCTAGGGTGGCCAGTGACTGGACACTAGGGGCAATTTTTAGTACATCTGATCGGGCCATCCATCGAGCAAAGGGCATGAACCCAACCGGTGGCCAATGGCCAGACACTAGGGGCAATTTTTAGTACATCTAATCGGGCCATCAATTGAACAAGAGGCATGAACTAAACCTTCCCAACCTTTCTCTTAATTTGCTTAGAGCCATTTTTTGAGCACTTTTCCCTAGATTAGGATAGTTTACTCCCATTATGATTTTGATATGATTCAGCTTTCGAAAGTTGTCTCCGACCATTTCAAAGCTCCCTTGGGATTGCTATCTTCCCTCTGAGTAATACATGTGCTTTAGATTATGCATACATACTCATACATTCTGGTTTATTTGAACTGTGTGATTGGTTGCTCTTGCTTTTGACTTTGTTTTGTACTTAACAGAGTTTTGTCGAGTTGCCTCCCTTTGTGTTACATTTCAATGAATTGCGGCAAGTTGCTCTACACACATTTCATAATGTACGTGATACATTACTCTGTGTACTGCTCATTTCCCTTTACATACCATGCATCTTTCACTTTGTATCGCACTGTTTTGTGCACCTTGAGTTCGCACTGTTTTGTGCACTTTAATCACACTGTTTTGTGCATTCACCTTGTATCACACTGTCTTGTGTATTTTTATCTCACTATTTTGTGCACCTTGTATCGCACTATCTGGTGCACCTTTACTTGCACTGTCTTGTGCACCTGCATTGCGCTATCTTGCGCATTCACCCATATCGCACTGTTTTGTGCACTTTGTATTGCATTGTTTTGTGCACCCTGTCTCGCACTATCCTGTGCACTTTATATCGCATTGTTTTGTGCATTCACTTTGTATCGCACTATTTTGTGCACTTTGCATTGCACTATTTTGTACACTTTGTATTGCACTATTTTATGCACTTTGAGTTCGTACTGTTTTGTGTACTTTGTGTCGCACTGTTTTGTGCACCCTGTCTCACATTATCCTATGCACTTTGTATCGTACTATTTTGTGCACCTTGACTTCATACTATTCTGTGCATTCATCTTGTATCGCATTGTTTTGTGCACCTTGCATTGCACTATTTTGTGCATTAACTTTGTATCACACTGTTTTGTGCACTTTGTATCGCACTGTTTTGTGCACTTTGAGTTCGCACTGTTTTGTGCACTTTGTATCGTATTGTTTTGTGTACCTTGAGTTTGTACTATTTTGTGAACTTTTATCGCATTGTTTTGTAGACCTTGCATTGCACTGTTTTGTGCATTCATTCACCCCGCACTGTTTTGTGCACTTCACCCACACCGTCTTGTGCATGCACCTGGGTCTAGGAGACCTTATCCTCTACAGGTGCAATTTCTTTGGTGTTTGTCATGCCCGAATGGATACTAAACCAACCTAGTCTATCACCCTGTTGGAGAATAGGGAAAGTTGCAAACATGGCCTCGAAGAAAAATAGTACCCGTGGTTTGGAAGTACAAGATGCAGGAAATAGTCTTAAAACCAAAAAGAAGAGGAAGATCCCCAACAGCATAAGGTGAGTCATCGCCAATTGCCCCTATAAGGTACTTTTATTTTCCAACTGCTATATCATAATTATTATCTATTACATCGCTTTTATTATTCATTATCATTTATTACATTGCATATAACATCTATCGCATGCATCTACTCCACTATCCATTTTATCCATTATATCATACCATTTTATTGTTGTATCCTTTCTATGTTAAGTTTAGTTTGGCATGTGTCTATACGTTTCTCTCGTTGAAACATGGTTTTGTCATGTGCGAGTACCCATGTTGCGCTGAGGCCAGTATTGAGGTGGCGACACCTTTTCTGTGTTAGATGTGGTCTATTTTGTGTCCATGCCCTTTCTAGGTAAAACGTACTTCAGCCTACGGCCCTTATTCACTTTATCCATGGCATTTATTGCATTGTGCTTTGTCTTGTTGTATTCATCATTTAGGATCCTTATCTTTCCCTAGCAGATCATTCCACACTTATATCATACCACCCAATTACTTGCATTCTTTTTGCGAAAGACATAGTTTTGCATGTGCTTGCACCTCTTTTACATTAAAACATGGTTCTGTTATGTGTAAGCACCCATGCTGCGCTGAGGCCAATATTGAGGGTGTAGACATTTAGCCTGTGTTAGGCGTTGTTCGGCTGTGCCCACTTATTTTCTATATATAGCGTAGTTTGATTTGTATCTCCATTCCTTTATGGTATTCGTGTGTTTTGCACTGCTTGTGGTTTGATTGTTTCGTTACATTGTGTATCATTTGTATCTTGCCCCTAAACTACATGTAGACGCGCCCGAATTAGGCATCGCTACTACAGTTCAGACTTAAATGTCACGGTTCTGAATCTAATCTCGCAAAGTGCAATGCAAGACCGATAAATCACCAAAGAGTCCAAATCCGACAAATCGTTTTGGAAAATTGATTTTTGTAAAAAAGTGCCAAACATGGACTGCTTTGCCAGATACAGAGTCGCCACATATATATTTTATTTTGGAGAAAATTTAGGAAACCCTGTCTCGTGCCTAAGGCCACGTGTCCGTCATCACCAAAGTTGCCTCGGCTCGAGAACTTGGGTACGATTGGGGAAGGTCATTTAATGAGCACCCACGCTCGCCCGATCAAAGATCGGCCTGTACTAAGCATGATATCTTGTTTTCAAAAACACATGTGCTCTTATTCTGGTTAATTAGCTAATCTTACTATGTGATGCGCACAGCAAACAAGTATAGACTAGATCGCCTAATTTGGAACAAAGCATCGCACATCCGTTTGTTTGAAAAATGGTTTGAAGTTTGCTACTCGCAAGTAGGCTAAATCGAGGATTTCAATGAATTATTTTAATTCAGGTAATCCAACCTTCACCCACAGGCATTCAGGCAGTTAAATACTTAAGCAAATAGCTTCATGGCAAGCATGCTTTTATGGCAATCAATAGCACACATGCAGTATGCTAAAGCGTAAACACTCACAGTGTACTCCGAGCCAAAATAAAAAACTAGTTAGAAATCAATGCATGATCCTAGTTCATATTGAGATGGCTAATGCAACACGTGCAAAATGCAACTAGAAATAGGCTCGGCTATTCTAAGATGTCATATGAAATACGACTTCATAACATGCTGTTGAACACGTATTCAAGTAATGTATTGAAAGTACAATGCGGTTATTATGATGCGTCGAGCCTAGTGCATGCAATACAGATGAATGATGCAAACATGCGTAGCATAAGGATGCAAACTGAAACATGCCCTAAAACTAACCATTGAAAGCGGTTAAGTAAAGGGAGAAAGACGTGGGGTTTGGAAGACATGCACACACGCACGCACACTTATTACAAAATTCGCCCTCTCGACGGAGGGTCCGAATAAATAATACAAATCGACTAACTAACTAACTAACTAACAAGCTAATTAATATTACATAACTGAAATGAGTAACTAGCTACAACTAATTATTACAACACTTAATTAATTAACACATTAACTAATTAAATTACAAATTAAAGCTAACTAACAAGTAAGCATTAAAATGTGTAAACTAGGCTGCCTCAGCTTTGCCTTGAACAAGGAAGGATGCATGATCTTGATTCCCATCCTGAAAAGCTCTTCGGTTGCTCTCTTGAGGCTCTGTCTGCAGGGTGTCCTTGAGAACTTGTTGCTGGATCTTACCAAAACCATGCTGGGGAGTGCACCAGTGGCCTGCCGACCATGGGGAGCTTCTGCCGACCACCCTGTCGGCCAAGGATGAGGGGGTACCGACCAAGGATGAAAGGCAGCTAGCCACTGGTGTGCTGTGACACCAAGCTATAACAGAGCACAAAATAGAGGAAATGGAGAGTCTTCTAAGGATATGTATGCACTATGCCACCCCATATCACCTCGAAACATCAAGGGAGAGGCATAATCGGATCCAGGACCATCAATCACACATCTCGATGCATGATGGCCAAAGATCCAACTTGTGCAAATCAATGTAAAATGAATGCGCAAATAAATATATAAAGCCTAAAATTCTATCATGTGTCATCAAGAGCGTCGGCGACTGAAAATTGAGGCACGTTTCATCACTTGAAGTATGAAACGTCCCTCGTTTCTCGTGCTCGGATTAATACTTAATCCAAACAACAATGCAACACAAGCATGGCAAACATGCAATATGTCCTAAGCATGTAAACATGCAACTACATGGCATACTCAATGCAATGTAATATGATCAACCTAACAAAGCTAATGGCATGCACAATGCTAACGCTCACAACAACTAGCATACTCAATGCGAATGTCAATTAGCATGCTCAATGCAATGGTGGCATACTCAATGCAATATACATAGCATACACAATGGACTTAAACCAAAAGAGTAGACCTCATTCATGCTCCAAATCAGTGGCCATTAGTAATGAAAAGATGGTATGAGAAGCATGAAAAGGCAAGGCAAACATGCATGCCAATTGACTCAAGGATCAAAGCACAAAGATGCGACTCTTAAGCACACTTAAAGAGTGACAAACATGGATATATGACAGCACCACAAGTTCTGAAAACATGCATGGAATGGTGCCAAACCACCCTAACAAGACAAACAAAGCATGCGAGAAAGCTCAAAGCTCGAAATTAGCAAAGGAATTTACACCATGGCTATACAAAGCAAGCCCCAAAGGGGCAAGGGCATCAAGAACAGTCCCAAGACAGGTCAAGGTGAGTCTAAAAACATGCTTGAACCTAGCCATTACAAGCTAGAACAAAGGGCCAAAACACGAAGCATGTAAGGCTACAGAAGGGGTGTTATACTACACCTATTAAAACCAAACATGGCATGCCTTGGACAACATAAAACAAAGTTACATCATGTCAAAATAAGCCCAAAAACCTACTGAGATGGCATCCCAAAGACATAAGCATAGAGGCATGAACAAAGTTCCATTCATAAGGCATAAAACACCAACTCTTTAAAGCATTGAAAGCATGGCAAAAGTAAGTGTATGACCATGAAACATGCACTGATATAACATCTCAAATGATGCCAAAGCATGCAAATACCACAAGTTAAGCATGCAAGCTCCCTCAAAGCTTAAGACTAGTCAAAGCATTTGCACTATAGCTACACAAAACATGAGTGATATGACCATGACAGCCTAAAAAAGTCCTAGAAAAGCCCAAAATATGAATAAAATCATGCTGGAGCAAAGCCAAAATATGCTAGAATGATGAGCCAAAACATCATGCACACAAGACTAGTAAGTAAGATTTGTTCTACAAGTACATGAGCCACTCAAGAGACAACCAAAATAGCTTTAGACAGAGTTATGACATGCCAAATGATGGTCAAAAACCCACTGAAATGGAGTCAATACATGCTAGCAAGACATGCTACTTTGATGAGCCACAAATGGGATGACACAACACATACAAGATGCATGCACAAGGTGACCAAACCATCCATGGACAGACTTAAGGCAGGTCCTAAAAGTCACAAAAAAGTGCCTGAACTAACCCTCAAAAGTAAAGGGATACATGCTCTTTTGATAGGCCAATAACTCAAGCAAACAAAACAAAAAGAAAGGGGGTCACCCCCCTCTGGTTTTAGGCCTCAAAACCACATGCCTACCACTGAAAATCCACTGGATTTCAGTGGCTAAAAGGCCAAACAAAGACTAACTCAAAGGCCTTAAAGCATAGCACAAAACAAGGCCAAACCAGACATACAAGAGGGTAGAACACCCTTAACACCAAAGAAGCCTTAAACAATCAACAAAAGCACTCCAATATAGAACTTTTTTTAGTTGAAAGCAAGGCCTAAAACAACATGCAAAGATGGCCAAAATGAGATACAAATAAATGCTAAAAAGGGGAATATACTCACTCTTGAAGGTCAACTTTGAAACTAGCAACCTCAGGGGCCAAAAACCAAGTTTCAGAGCTCAAGTAACACTCCCAAGAACCTCAGCTCAAAGATGGTGGTGTATCACTATGTGTTGTAGTGTAAAAGTGCAAGAAAAATGGACTTTAGAGCACAAACAAACACAATATAGAGAGAGAGTGAGAAATATATATATATATATATAGAGAGATACAACTTCTCCAAAATTTGCTGAACCTCTGTTAGAGAGGAAGGGCCTCTCCTTATATAGAAGAGGGCAATGCAAAGCTTGTTAAACAAGCTTGGCAAGAGCTTCATCCCTCCATACACGTGTATGGAGGGGAGATGAGTGAAAACCAGCTGGCTCAAAAGATCTGGCGTGAAACCTGTTGACACAAGTGTTCTGCTGGCCATCAGTAGTGGCCGGCAGTGGCTCATTGATGGCTGGCAGGCTTTATCAATGGCCGACAGGGGAAAAAGCAAGGCCGGCAGGGCCAAAAAGGGGTCGGCAGTGCACTATGAGGATCAAGCTTGAAGAGCCAACACATGGTCCAAGAATGGGACAGAAAGGATACAGGGTTTGGAAAGCTAAAACCTATGACGTTCTGCCGCGAAAGTCGAGCACTCGACGAGCAATCGAACTTGTGGTTGGATGTACCTGCAATCACAACCAAGTCTTGAGGACAGTCAAAAATGGGGTGTCAACACTACGCTAGTTTGATTCCTTGCAAAGGGATATGTAGGAATCTTTCGAGTTCAACCAACTGTATCTACATTTTGTTTGTTTGCCCAAATCTTACGGTCTTGTCAAAATGGGTTGTCTTCGGGCTTTGACATTCATTCACATTATTCCATGACTTCGAGCTCTGTCAAAGAGGGGCAATGTAGACACCTCATTTTTGACCGCCCGTAAGACTTGGGCGTTTTATTCCAAACACCCGATAATGAAAGTTATGTTGCACAATCATTCAAATTCTTCAGCAAAAGGCTTCGGTTTTTGAGCTTCTAATCCCAACCTTACGTCTCATTTTGACCAAAACTATTTTAGACCTTAAAACCCTCATTTTAAATATTTTTTCAAATGTTTTTACGATGTTCCGAGGCTTGTATTTCGATTAAAATATTACACTTTTCTGTAAAACGAGTAAGGACAAAGTGAGAATAAATGAAAGGGAGGTAAACTCTTTGAAAAATCTTTAAAAGCATCTTATTTATAGGTTTGGAGTTGGAGGAAATAGGAGGGGATGGAATAAAACTAGTTTAAGAAAAGGTTGAGTATCAAACCGTTAAGAAAGAAATGAGCAACCTTCACTAAATTAGGTATATCTCTTTGTACACTTAGAATATAGATGTGAGGCCACACCATGGGAAATTAGACTTCTGGGGCTTCAATTTAGACTTAAGAATGACTTAAAACTGAGTCTGGATGAGAGAGATATGCCCATTTGAAGTCGGGCTTAAAAGAAGAGCTTTTGGACCCGGCCAGGTTTGTTTAGATTCGGTCGTGGCATGTTTAGACCCGGCCGGCTTTCAATGAAAAATAAACCAAAGTCCCTTTTTAGGCCCGGCTTTTCATTTTTGGGCCCGGTCGTGTGTTTTTGGGCCCGATCGAGTTTCATTAGTGCCAAACAGAACAGTTGGCTGGAATTGGATAGTTGACTTTGTTTGAAGATATTTATGACCAATTTGGCTCATACTCTATAAATTCGACCTCTCTATTCAAAATTGAGGGTTAGCAAATTTTTCAAAAGTTTTGAAGAGCTAAAAAGACCTCTCTTCATCTTCAACACCTTTATTCACCTTCAAACCTTCTTTAGCTATACATACACAATACATACACCATTAGAGCTTGTTCTTGAAGCTTTTTGTTGAAGTTTCAAATTATATTTCACAAACTTGAGGGTGTTTGGAATCAAGTTTGATTAACAACCAAAGTTTGTTCTCTTCAAGAGGTATAAGCTTGTCACCTTTCTCCTTACTTTAATTTCAACGTTTTTTCTATCTTTTTCTTGTGTTTCCCTACCATTTTGGATCTATTCCAAGTGTTGGAACTTGGGGTTGAAAAGCTACCAAAGGTAGATAGACTTAACACCCTTTATTACACCTTATCCCATAGCTCATACCCTTTGTTTTTGCACTCTTTTCTTGGATTTTCATACTGATTTTCAAAGCTTAAAAAGGCTGAAAAACACGGTTTAGATGTCCCAAAAGTAGGGGGTTAGCCACCCCTCCTTAGTCTTGCTTACTAGTTTTGTATCTCTTTGTTTTTGCCTATCTTTTGTGCTCTTTTAACATGGTTTTAGCCACTGTTTTTGGACTATTTTGGGACTGTTTTGGGGTTGGAATATGTGACTTAAAATTGCAAAAAGTGAAGGGGTTAGCCACCCCTCTTTAGGCCTTGTTCCATAACTTTTTCTCTACTCTTTTTACTTAGCTTCTCTTACTTTTACCGTTGTGTTTTTTTTTTTTTGGGTATTTGTGGGCTGTCTCTTTTAAATTTATGCTTTGAATGTTATGCTCGTAGTGTTGTAAGTTCTCATAACTTTGATTGTTTAGGCCTTAGACACCGAGTCATTTGAGTTGATAGCTTTTCTTACTTAATTCCATGTAAAGAGTTCCATTTTTGGTAATAATCAACTTCACATAATCATTTCTGCGCCCTCCCTCCTTTCTTAGTTTTCTTTGTTTGAGAGTTATTTTAAGTGATTGATTGTTATTCAAAGCATGAGAAAGAGACCTCCTATGCTCAATGGCTTAATCTCTTCAGAGGTTCATTGTCAAGGCATAGTCTCTTTTTCATGCTAAGGATCATTTCTTGCTTGACATTTCTCTTCATTTAGTGGACTTAAATATCACTTTGGGACAAAATGATTAAAGAATGGAATGGTAAGTTGAAAAAGGCTAATAGAATTGGCTTAAAATCAATCAAACTGACATAAAGATTAATAAAATTGGTTGGATGTAGTTGGACGTTATGCCAAATCCATCGCTTCTAGAGTCATTACATACTAATTGGTGATGTTTAATGATTCTCAAGGCGTGTTTACCTCTATTCTTGAATTAATTTCATCATAGGAGGAAGGGGAAGCGTGTCTTTCATAGCATTAATTAATTTTTTGTCCCATCATGTCCAAAACCATCACGCAATGAATTTGCGCCTATTGATGGTTTCGGAATCGAATCCACTATTCTCTTGAGTTTCTCTATGATAGAGAAGAGCAGAAAGGAAAAAAGATGGTTTAAAACTGCTCTATTTGCACTGTTTTTACCTCAGAGCACAAAAATATTTTTTTGCATGAAAACAGGGCATGCCCGGCCTTGTTTGGAGCCGGCCAGGCCTTATTGGGGGTTGGCTGGGCTCCAATGTTTGGTAGACAGAGTACTCTCGACATAAATAGAGGGTAGTAGCTGAGGGTGAAATACAGAAGCTGCACAGAAGGCAAACAGAGCAATTTCTGAAAACCATCTTCATGAACGTGCATCTGATCCTTATGCATTAATGTTATAATATTATTGTTCATCGTATTGTTGTAATTATTATCATTGTAATTATTGTTGTTTAGTATATTGTTGTAATTATTATTTCCATAGTGTCTTGTTGTAATAGATTAGATAGTTAGTTTATTCATTATTCATTGGGATTTGTAATAGTTTGTTTTAATTCGGACACATGGACATTTGGACTTTCTTGCACGATGACAAAATATGTAATAATTGTGTATCTCTTTCAACTCCCATTTGTTTCTCCCTTTTATTTACCCGCTTATAACGGTAGCATCATATTTACGTAGCATTTTCCATGACTTTTATTCATTCGTCTTACATGCATAAGTGTTCGGCTCATCATACTAACCGATGTCAATTCCAAATACTTTGCTCGAATACGTGCTTCATCGCATGCTTTGAATTGGTTCATATGCCATGCTAGTAGCTGAACTTGTTATCTACATAATGTGTGCGTTGCATTAGTCATGTTGCATCGTTTAGGAGCATGCATTTTTCTAATTATTTTGCTTTACTTGGCTTGCCTTGGAGTACTAGGTGAGCATTTCTTGCTTTAGCATATTGCATCGTATGTTTGTGCTGCCATATCAAGTATATTCCATGAGGCTAAGTGCTTAAGTGATATACTCATATGCCAGTGGATGAAGGTCTTTTTACTTAAGTTGGAATAATTTGATTAAATGTAAATACGAACTCATTTTTTCAAGTGACATGTATTCAAAACACTTTTTCAAAACAAACATAAAATCAAAGCACTCCAAATTTTGCGAATTGGTCTATACTTGTGTGCATCACCTAGTAAAAATTAGCCTAATAATCGGAACAAAAGCATATAATGTAAATAAAAATTACATCATGATTAGTAGAGGCCGATCTTTGATCGGGTGAGTGGGGTGCTCAATTAATGACCTTCCCCTTTCATACCTAAGTTCCTAAGCCGAGACACTTTGGTGATGATGGACTAATGGACTTTGGCATGAGTCACCGGTTTCCTAAATTTCTCAAAAATATTCAGATAGCGATTTTGAAATCTAGCAATGTAGTCCATTTATGGCATTCTTGATGAAAAATCGATTTTCCAAAAGATTTGCCTGATTTGGACTCATTTGTGTTTGTCTATTTCACATTGCACTTGTGAAATCAAATTCAGAACCACGGGAGTCCGAACTGTAGGGCTAGTCATATCCGAAAGGAGCACGAAAGGCAAGCCACACTTGTTCTCACAGATGTGTCAGGTTTGGCCCTGGAACACTAGCTTAGTTCAGAGAGTCTTTTTAAAGAATTCAATCTCGTCAATTCTTAAAGAAGCGGCCCCACTTCACACTCACATAAGAAACCTACATAAAGTATCTTGCTTTACCACAATTGACTATTCACAACATTTAGGTCATTAAAAGCATCAGCTTACCTTCCACCCTATAGGGTATCACTGTATAAGGGAATGGGTAGGAGGATTTCCCTCCACAGTGACTCACCCGTTACACGCAATTAGGTTGTCCCTTTGAACCTAGATCTTGGGATCTCTAGTTAACTAGGTTGGATTTTTCGTTCCGGTAACATTCACTAAAGGCCTTAACCCCATTCCTTTTGATGATTTTTCTACTAACTCTCTATTTAACCCTTTCATTAACGAATCCGTAATATCATCCTTAGACTATATAGTCTATAGTGATAACACACAAGAGTAGTCGTTGCATGGAACTATGTCTTCAATGAAAATGTCTAGACCTTTCATCTGTGCCCTACCAATACTTGATTGGTTATCGCAAAGTATACAAAATTGCTTGCACAAGTTTTGATCAACATGGAATATCCATAAAAAATTGACAAAACCATTCAGTTACTTTAGTATGCTTATCTAAATCACTAAATTTTGATTCCATCATTGATCTTGTGATACAGATTTGTTTGAAAAATCTCTAAGACACGGTTGTAGCTCCAATTTGAGAAAACATATCCACTAATGGATTTATAGTCTTTATATCAGATATCCAGTAGGCAACTTTGTACCCTACACAACTAGATGTCTAGTGTTATGCAACCCATAATCCTGGGTATAGTGTAAATAATCCAACACCCGTATAATGCCCTTCTAATGAGTAGCATTATGATTACTCGTGGATTTACTAAGCCTGCTACCTGAGTAGGCTATACCTGGCCTTGTACAACTCATCAGATACTTTAAACTTCCAATGACCTGAGAATATACTAGTTGAAATACACTTTCACTATTATTCTCGGTCAAATGTAGACATAATTCTACTAGTGTCCTCAACACACTTTTATATGATTTATTAAATTTCTCAAGTATTTTATCAATATAATGAGACTGAGAAAGTACAATACTACTAGATATTTTGGTAATCGTAATACCCAGAATCACATTTGCAAGGCTCATATCTTTCATATCAAACTTAGAGTACAACATCCACTTGGTAGTATTGAATATCTTCTTATAACTACCAACAATGAGCATGTCACCTACACATAGACACAACACGACATATATTATTGTCAATGTCTTTGACATAAACACATTTGTCAATATCCACTTGATAACGTAGTGTAGTCAAATTTCTCATGCCATTATTTCGGTACATATTTCAAATCATAAAATGATTCTCAAGCTTACAATCTTTCGTCTTAGAATTGACAAACCCTTCAAGTTGTTACATAAAGATTTATTTAACTAAATCTTCAAATAGGAAAGCTATCTAAACATCCATCTTGATGTATTTTCAAAATTCGCACAATTGCGATCACACTCACCATAACTAGTGATCACGTATCAAAGCAATCCGGGCATTCTCTTTGTCGGTATCCTTTGATAACTAGCCTATCTCATCGGCTTTCATTCACTTTCATCCCAAGGCTTAGTACCTATGCAAGACAAAGCTAAATTTTCTCGAGAAATCACAACTTCAAATAAGCTTTTAGCTTCAATAGCCACCATATGGGTTTAAGAAGATTTATCTAGCAGAACTTTAAAGTCCTAGCATATTAACATCTTCTAGTCTCATCTCTTTTCTCATGAAAACCATTTCCTCAATTTCATGATAATATTCTTGTGTAAATTTGAATATCAGATCTGTCCACACAAAAGACCGATATGCACTGCTATCTTGTGCATAACTGTTGAATACAAAGTCAATGGATTTTAAGGCTTATCCTAACCATATTGGGTTTAGGTATTACCACCTTTTACATAACACCCCCACATTTGTAGAATTTATATGAAGGCTTTTGGCCTTTCCAAAATTCATACAGGGTCTTGAAACAATTCCTTGTGTCAAAATGATTATGAAACTCTCAAAATTATATCCCAGAAAACACATTCCTAGACAGTCATCAACCAAATTAGGTCTTTTCCAAATTCAAGGCACCAAAAGAGTTTGGTCCAACATGTCACTCTGAAGTCAATAGTCTTACTATTTGGAATCACAAACCTAGTGATTAATAGTCTTCTATTCAGAACTTCATAACATGGCCAGTAGTCTTATCACTAGGAATCACTAATTTCTCAACATGTGGTCCGTAGACTTTCTACTATTAGGAATTACAATGTTTTGACCTATGATCAATAGTCACTTTACCACTAGGAATCAAAATGTTCTGACATAGGATTAATAAACTCTTACATTACTAGGAATCATCATGTCTTGACATATGATCAGTAGCCTCTCCACTACTAGGAACCATTATGTCCTGATATGTGATCAGTAATCTATTCACTACTAGGAACCACAATCTCATAACTGTGTAGCCAATGGTCTAACACTTCCTAAGAACCATCAGTTTTCTATCTCTCTGATCAGTGATCTTGTACTCACTAGGAGCCACCAATATAAAAATTTATTTGAAATTTAAAAAATTCAAAAATATATTCACCCACCCTATCGGGTTGTCTCATAGCAAAGTCACATAGCAATCATACATGCTATAATTGACACAAGGATAACATATTAATTGCTTCTGATTAATTCAGAGATATTATCATGCAATCTTATGATTTCCTTTAATCACACTTGATCTCTCTAGATCTCCATTTAAGAACCTCACACAGCTTAAGGTTGTCAAGTGGAACAACATTTTCTATTATCACCTCTTGAAGCCATTTTTGAAAATCACTATAGAATTTCACTATTCTTTTTTTCTAGAAACTAAACACTAAAAAATCCTAAAGTCTGAAATTTAACTCAAAACTGATCTCACCACTTACCCGAGAATCGAACATGGTTAGGAAAGTTTTCAGGAAGACTGGAGGGGTCATACCGGTCCCACTTAAGACCCAGATAATCTTAAATAAAAATTTTAAGAGCATGTTGACTTCTAATCCATGAGAAACAAATTTAGAATTAAGTTTTTCATGAGATAAACTATGATAAAACAAACCAAGTTTACAAAACTTATAAGCAATTAAAATTTCCTATCAGAATCACACCACTCATAAAAGTTAACCGGAACTCCTAGAACTGAACTCATTATTTCTGAATAAAAATAAAAAATATTTTAGCTAATGCTAAAAGTTGGTTTTTTTCCCCAAAACAAAACACTTTGAAAATAGTCAAATTATAACTAAAGACTTTCTCAAAACTTGGTTTCCTACCACTTTGGGAATAAAAAGATTAAATCCAAAGATTTTCTCTAACCACAAAGATTTGAAACCACATCTATCTTAGTTGTTATTTCTGAATAAATCAGAATACTCTTTAGCCAATGTTAAAATTTGGTTTCTATAATAGAAAACCAAAACACTTTGGGAATAATAAAATTAATCCCAAAAACTTTCTCTAAACCTAAAAGTTTATAATTTCTTTATTTCCTCATTTTCTTTCACTATGGTTAAACTATTACAAATTAGAAATTAAAACCACTACAAATAGAAATGGAAATATAATTGTTACAATTAAAAATTGTCTAAATCTGCAAAACAGAGTTCATGGTTGCATCCAAAATCATCTGTTTAGCCAAGAACACACTTCTCCACTTGTAATGCTTATCTTTGTATGAACACATTACAAAACTCTATCCTCATTGCCGCTAAATCTTTATGCTCATTGTGCATATACACACTTGGATACAAGATGAGTTAATGAACCAATAAAGTGAATATTATACAAATAATTTCAGTTATAACTCGCAATATGTAATTCAAAGGCTAGAGATGCATTCCAGTTACAAGAATGTCATGAGTTGCATGGCTATAAATCAATTATACATAAAGGAATATTATGGTTATAATGTTGGCAATCCAACCATGCAACTATGAGAAAATATATATAATAATAGAGTTAAACTTCCACTTACCATTCCATGATATAAAAATATTTTGGAGTAATTTCCTTGATTACTCATCAAGACATGAAAGAACTCACAATTGATACAACCAAAAATAAATAGAATGAATAAGAGTTAATCTCATTATAATGCCAAGTTATACCACCATGCGATAATGCAACATAATCATAATTGATACAACCAAAAATAAATAGAATGAATAAGAGTTAATCTCATTACAATGCCAAGCTATACCACCATGCGATAATGCAACATAATCTTGAGCAATCACATAAATTAGACTATAGTTTTACTAAATTTTCTCCCAAACCAAACTTGTTTGGAGATACTTTATACCATTATGGGAGTTGAATATCTGGGGACGCAGCTAGGTCGAGCACATATTTAGAAAATTAGGATATATACTATATTCGCCCCCGTTGTGTACGTCCTAGATGCTGAATATCCTAATCGGCCTTAAAGCCGGTTGAGCAAGGAGCCGAGTGAAAGTTGGAATACGATAAAAGGAGGGCCGAGTGAACAATCACACGACGGATTAAGAGTGGGTCCTACCCTGAAGACCAGGAGCGTATATAAACTGTGGAACAATAACCAAAGAGATGTATGTGAGAAAAAATCTAACTTGAGATATAAGCAACCAAAATTGTATACGCTGACTTATCCGTCGGAGTACTAATTCCAGCACCCCCAACCAGAGTGTTCATTCATTTTCAGGTGACTAGCTGAGGATCACGAGCATCCTACAAGATCCAAAGAATATTTCTGAACCACTTCTTCACAATTGGCGCCATCTGTGGGAATACTCCAGCATATCCATGGCGGGCATGACGAAAGATCCTCTGGTAGTTGCTGACGACTTTGCACCATGAGATGATACCACTCCAAGCAATATGCTTGGACTAGAGAATATTATCACACGAAGGGCCTTGAACTTCGACTCACCTTCGACTTCAGCGCATGAGACAATGCAAGCGATTATGGATCAAGCGAAGCAAAACAAACAGAGGTTGAAAAACATGATGGCTGAGAACGAATGCCTTTGACAGGATTTGGCCTTGGAGGTGGCAAAATCCCAACAGGTTGCACGTCAAGACCTGGGCCGACCTCTGAGAAAAGAAGGTTGACAACCTTGAGTTCGGAGACACGATAGTGGCAGTGATTCTGACTCATCATCCCCAGAACCTGCAAAGAAGGGACGAGTCGAAATCTCCACCTCTTTTGAAGGAAGTCCGCATGCACGAAATAAGCGAAGAAGAAATGATTCAGACGAAGAGGATCAACATGACCCCTTTGTGCGATGGATTGCAAGGGCAGTACTTTCCAAAAAGTTCAAAGCTCCATCGTTTACCCTATATGACAGGAAATCGGATCCCACTGATCACATCCGTCATTATAAGCAAGCCATGACGTTGTATGTAGACGACGAGGCTCTCATGTGCTGAATATTTTTGAGCAGTTTTGGTCCATTAGCCGTCAGATGGTATTATAAATTGGAACCGACATCGATTAAGAGCTTCCATCAACTCCAAAAATCCTTCAGGGCAAGTTTCATTACCAATGAGGTCCAGCCGAAGAAAGCCGATTCTCTCTGAGCAATGCAAATCCAACCGGAGGAAACCTTACGTGCGTATTCGGCACGCTATTGGGAATGCTTTAATCTCGTAGATGATGCCTACAATGACTCCATGGCCATCATTTCCTTTAAAATGGGGTTGCATCCCGATAGTGCCCTCCGCAGTTCCTTGATCAGAAGGTTCCCTAAAACAGTCTGGTCGTTAATGAAGAAAGTTGAGGAGTACTGCAAAGTGGAAAATGACGCTTTGTGGGTCAAAGCCGGGCACAAGGCCAACAAGACGGCCCTATCTGAAATCGTTCAACCGATAAATTCTGTACCATCACGGAGCCCTGAACCATGAAATTGGACAAAACGAGACAAAAGACAAGATTCACGCCGATCAAATGACCAATGTCCACGTCGGGCTAATGAACAACTTTAAGTGGATAGCAAGCACATAAGGCGTGCGAACAAGAAATATACAGAGTTGTCAGAGCCGATCAGTATGGTTATGTCTAAAGTTCAACATCAGTCATTCTTCAAATGGCCACCCAAGATGGTAGGACCTCCAGACACATGGAGACGAGATAGGCAGTGTGAATATCACAAAGACCACGGTCATGATTCCGATAGTTGCTACGCTTTGAAAGATCACCTTGAGGAATTGGTACAAGACGGTCGGCTTAAGCAACACGTTCGAAAGAACAACTCAACCAAAATAATTGCTTTACGGCAGGATTCACCTCCGCTCGGCGTAACCCATATGATATACAGCTTGCCGACAACATCCGCCGTACACTCAATTCAATCGCATCCTAATCCCCATAAGCAAATCACTCCAGCGAAACGGCCTCATGAAGCTGCGAGTATTACTTTCGATGATTCAATTTGGCCGGTGTAACGCTCCCCCACATTGATCCCTTGGTCATTGAACTACGCGTGAACCGATTCACCGTTGAACGTGTTCTCATTGACCAGGGGAGCACTTCGGAAGTTATGTACTGCAAGACCTTCATCAAACTCGCCTTCACTGAGTCAGACTTGTCTCCAGCTCATTATCCGTTATTCGGCTTCAATGCTAATTTGGAATATCCATTTGGCAAAATCACGCTTCCAGTCCAAGCGGGCTCCCGATCAGTGGATGTGGAATTTTTGGTTGTCAAGCTTCCTTCACCGTATAATCTCATCATGGGACGAACTTGGCTACATACCATGTAGGCTTTGCCAAGCACCTATCATCAACTACTTCGCTTTCTAACCGAACGCGGCATTGAACAAATTCGTGGTTTCTAGAAATCGGCACAAACATGTTATCTTCTTGCCGCAAAAACGCCAAGAGAGCTGGAAGTGAATTCCATTAAGGTGCTGGATCAAGAGAGCCTCAAAGATGTTGGGCATTTCCCAAGTGAAAAGGCAACCGAGGCCCTGGATTGAGTTGAAATTGACGGAAATCCTGACAAGGTCTTCATGGTCGGCGCTACCCTGAATAAAGTCGACAGACAGCAGCTAATCTCTTTCTTACTTGGCAACCTTGATGTATTCGCATGGTCGATGTATGAAATGCCGTGGGTGGATCCATCTATTTCTTAACACCATTTAAACGTTGACCCCAAATGTGAACCGATTATTTAGAGAAGCCGGCGGTCAGCCGCAGAACACACTGGTGCCGTTGTTAAAGAAGTTGACCGGTTGCTTGATACCGGGGCAATCCGGGAAGTGACCTATCCCACATGGCTGTCGAATACTGTGGTTATAAAGAAGAAAAATGGGACTTGGCGCATTTGTGTGGATTTCACGGACTTAAACAAAGCTTGTCCCAAGGATTTCTTTCCCCTTCCCAGAATAGACCAACTCGTAGATGTCATCGCACATCATCAACGTATGAGATTCCTAGATGCCTACAGAGGCTACCATCAAATTGCCATGCATCCAGAGGACCAAGAGAAAACTGCATTCCTCACCCTAAGAGGAACCTATTGCTATAAGGTTATGCCTTTTGGGCTAAAGAATATAGGGACAACTTACCAAAGACTAGTCACTACCGTGTTCAAGGAGCAACTTGGTCATACTATGGAAGTGTATAGTGACAATATGGTGGTCAAGTCCAAGGAAGAGCAAACTCATTTGGCCGATCTAGAAGAGACATTCGGCATTCTACCCAAGTACAAAATGAAGCTGAACGCCTCTAAATGTGCATTCGGGATCAGATTCGGCAAATTCCTTGGCTTCATTGTTAACCACAGCGGAATCGAAACCAGCCCGAGGCAAATCACACCAATCCTAGAACTCGGCTCTCCTCGAGTGGTTAAAGAGGTTCAAAAGCTTATGGGGATGGCTGCCGCACTCAACAGGTTCATCAATCGTTCCACAGATCGCTGCCGACAATTCTTTCATACCCTTCGGCAGGGTAAAGCTTCTGAATGGACCTCCAAGTGCAAAGCCGCTTTGAACGGTTTGAAGACTTACCTCCGATTAGTTCCACTCTTGACAACACTTTCAGCAGGTGATTTGCTCATTTTTTATCTGGTAGTTTTTGACCGAGCTATCAGTACCGTACTAATAAAGGAAGAACTTAGGGAGCAGCGGCCAGTCTATTATGTGAGCAAAGTAATGGTTAACGCCGAAACACGTTGCCTTCCGTTAAAGAAACTCATCCTTGCTCTCGTCATGGCAGCAAGAAAACTGATGCATTATTTTCAGGGACATACCATTAGGTAACTCACGGACTACCCCCTCCGGTCAGTACTCCGTAGTGCAGAAGCATCAGGGTGCATTTCAAAATGGACTCTGGAACTTGGCCAGTATGATATTCAATTTCTGCCCAGAACTTCGATCAAGAGGCAAGTGCTCGCCGACTTTGTGGCTGAATTCACTGGATGCCTCGCCGACTATAAGTCTGATCAAATTCAACCTAAGCCGAATTGGAGAATTTATGTAGGGGACATTTGGCAGTTGTACTGTGACGGATCATCCAACCAACGTGGCAGTGGGGCGGGTGTAGTGATCATGGCTCCTGACAGGGCAAAAATCGAGCAAGCAGTCAAACTCGGCTTTGAAGCATAAAACAACGAGGCCGAATATGAAGCACTGCTAATCGGCTTACAGAATGCACATCTGTTGGGTGCTTGGCGTCTGCTTATCTTTTGTGATTCAAAGTTAGTCATCAATCAGTTAAAAGGGAAATACGCGGCCAAAAACGACCGTATGACAGCTTACATGAAAACAACGAGTTCCTTGTTGGGAAAATTCGACCATCATGAATTGAACCAAATAACCCAAGATCAGAACACACATGAAAATGCCCTGGCTTGCCTAGCCTCTGCTATCAACTCAAAGATTAAGCAGACAATTGAAGTAGGGTTCATCCCTAAACCGAGCATCGGCCCTTCGGAGTCAGTCCAGATCAATGTTATAGAATCAGGGCCGAGTTGAATTGACCCTATCGCTACATTCCTATCTTCCAAACAGCTCCCGACGGATAAGAAAGAAGCACACAAGCTGTGAAACAAAGCCCTGCGATATTACTTGGATCCGCAAGGAAAGCTCTACAAGAAAATCCCTTTTTGGTACATATGCGTTCATCCGGATAAAGTCAGGGAACTCCTGACTGAAATACATGAAGGTAGTTATGGAGTCCATTCTGGCGGACGCTCTTTGGTTCATCGAGCTGTGACACAGGGATATTACTGGCTGATAATGAGAGCAGATGCTGAGTATTACGTCAAGAAGTGTGAACAGTGCTAGAAGTTTTCCCCTTTAACCCATTTGCTTGCTGAAGAGTTAAGCTTTATAACCAGTCCTTGGTCGTTCGCCTAATGGGGACTTGACATCATCGGACCATTACCTTGCGCCCTGGGCAGCAAGCGATTTTTGATTGTCACGATGAATTACTTCACAAAATGGGTCAAGCGGAGGCATTAATGCACATTCGAGATACAGATATAAAGCGTTTCGTATGGAGAAATATCATAACATGATTCAACATTCCAAGAGCACTTATTTCCGACAACGGCACCCAGTTTGATTGCAGTGTCTACCGAGAATTGTGCAGCAGGTATGGTATTCGGCCTTACTTCTCCACCTCGGCTTATCCACAGAGCAATGGTCAAGCTGAAGCCTCCAACAAAACCATTTTGGGAGGCATCAAGAAGATGTTAGAGAAAGCTAAGGACAGATGGGTCGAAGAACTTCCAAGTGTGTTGTGGGCTCATTGCACTACTTCGAGGTGATCCACTGGGGAAATGCTGTTCACTTTATGCTTCGGAACGCAAGCAATCATCTCCCTGGAGATCGGCCTCCTAACCTTGAAATCGAAAGTTTTTGATATGGGCCGAAATGACATGTTGCTGGCTTTGGATTTGACTCTGATTGAAGAACGAAGAGACTGTGCCTTAGCATTTGTGACACGGTACCAGCAGCAGCTTGCTAAGTCGTATAATTAGCGAGTTCAGCTACGCCGCTATGCACTAGGAGAAATGGTCCTGAAGAAAGTATTTCCAGCTGCCAGGAATCTGGTTGACGAAAAATTGGGTCCCAACTGGGACGGCCCCTATCAGATTGAGTCAATCGCCGGCACAAAAGCATATTAGCTCAAAGACATGTCCGGGAGAAGTCTGCCACGTCCTTGGAACTCCACGCACTTGCGTAAATTCTATCATTAACCCTACTTGTGGGGCATGATACTTGTTTTGAATGTTCACCGTGTACAAATTTCACTTTTACAATGCAAAGTTTCTTATACCCTTACCAAGAAATTCAATTCGCCAAGTTAAAAGCCTCCGGATTCGGAGCCCCATCCATGCAAGACACACTTGGGCCAAACAAGTCTCCGAATTCGGAGCACCCTTCGTGGATATCACGATTGGCCAAGAGATAAGCCTCCGGATTCGGAGCCCTATCCGTGACGCGTTTGGTCTGAATAAGACTCCGGATTCGGAGTGCCCTTCGTGGATCTCACGATTGGCCAAGTCAAAAGCCTCCGGATTCGGAGCGCCCTTGGTGGATATCATGATTGGCTAAGAGATAAGCCTCCGGATTTGGAGCCCCATCCGTGCAAGACACGTTTGGGCCGAATAAGACTCCGGATTTGGAGCACCCTTCATGGATCTCACGATTGGCCAAGTTAAAAGCCTCCGGATTCGGAGCACCCTTCGTGGATATCACGATTGGCCAAGAGATAAGCCTCCAGATTCGGAGCCCCATCCGTGCAAGACACGCTTGGGGTGAACAAGTCTCCGGATTCAGAGAGCCCTTCGTAGATATCACGATTGGCCCAGAGATAAGCCTCCGGATTTGGAGCCCCATCCGTGCAAGACATATTTGGGCCGAACAAATCTCCAGATTCGGGGCGCCCTTCGTGGATATCACGAATGGCCAAGAGATAAGCCTCCGAATTCGGAGCCCCATCCGTGCAAGACGCGCTTGGGCCGAGCAAGTCTCTAGATTTGGAGCGCCCTTCGTGGATATCGCAATTGGCCCAGAGATAAGCCTCCGGATTCAGAGCCCCATCCGTAAAAGCACCCTTGGGCCAAACAAGTCTCCGAATTTGGAGTGTCCTTCGTGGATGTCACGATTGGCTGAGATAAGCCTCTGAATTCAGAGCCTTATTCGTGTAAGACACGCTTAGGTCGAATAAGTCTCCAAATTTGGAGCGCCCTCCGTGGATGTCACGATTGGCCGAGATAAGCCTCCGAATTCGGAGCCCCATCCGTGCAAGACACGCTCCAGCCGAATAAGTCTCCGAATTCGGAGCGCCCTTCGTGGATATCACGATTGGCCAAGAGATAAGCCTCTGGATTCGGAGCCCCATCCGTGCAAGACACGCTTGAGCCAAATAAGTCTCCGAATTTGAAGCGCCCATCATGGATATCACGATTGGCCAAAAGATTAGCCTACGGATTCGGAGCCCCATCCGTACAAGACACGCTTGGGCCAAATAAGTCTCCGAATTCAGAGCGCCCTTCGTAGAAATCACGATTGGCCGAGAGAAGACGCCTCGGAACTTAGCGTTTCTTTCATTTGTATTATGATTAACTAGCATAGACGCAATAAACGAAAAATGGTAAGTAACAGAAACAACATTCTAGTATTTAAAATGATACGTTTTATAAAACGGATCGAAATTACATAATTTACATTCAACTTGCGTTAAAAACGCTACAATAGATTCGTCTTTATTCGACGTCACCTTCGTCGTCGCTTTTTTTGACTTCGTAAGCCACAAAAGAAAAATCATTACTCTGGTATAACGGTGATGCCGAGTCAATGCCTGCTGCCCGGAGAGCCTCCGCGGCACGGAGGGCCTTAACCCACCTGTGCTTGAATCCCCGATTCTCACATCAGTAAACTTCATCGATGAGTTTTTCCTTCGTCCTGTCTATCCCAACTTTTTGGCCATCGTTCGCAGTCTCTATTGCAAACATACTTTCCGTATCTCGATCGGCAATCGCATGACTTATCAGCCGTTGGGTCACCATTTCCTCCACAATTGGGTTAGCTGGGCCAGCCGAATGTGTCTCGGCAGTCTTGGCCTTCCTCAATTCATGCTCGGCCTTTTCTGCGTGAGTTTCTAAGTTCCAAATGCGTTCATCCTTCTGCTCTATCTCCTGCCCCGCAGCACGTAGATACATGCTGACTTCATAGGCGGTATATAGCCCTCTCACCACTCCATGGATGCCTTCCCGAAACACTTCAAAATCCCGTCGACCGACCTTCGACTGCTGGACTTCTGGTGGAAATATCTGTCGAGCAAACTCGACTGCCACATTTGGGTCATGCACAATTGAACCCGCTTCCATTATCGGTTTGTTCTCCACAAAAATCGTAAAACTCAATGGGCGCGGTGTCGCACCGGATTCTCCCCTTGAGCGCGGTTGAGGGGAGTTGCCCTGTTGTTGTTTTTCCCTTCTTTGTGACCTACTTCGACGATGTGGGGATTGGCGTCTCTCCCGCTCCCTTGACGTCCTATTGCCTGTGCACATAGGCTCGCCACTTCAATTCATCTCTACGTCTAGCTCAGCCAATGTCCTCCCCTCTCCTCTGCTATTAAAGAATAGTCTGTTTGACATTCATAGTTATCTAACCTTCCTCAATAGACTGGGGTAAGTCGAGTTTGAACACACTAATGGGACCTACATGCACGAAGCACTCACCCATTTATTCCTTACGAGTGCAGTACCTCCGAGGCGATCTCATTAATGCTAAAACTTCAAAAACCTAGCACCGATTGAATCATGTGCCCCAGCCATTCCATGAGCCACCGATATTTGGCACCCAATTTATGCACCAGCTAGGGCAAGGGCAAATTCATTAATCTAATCGGCCATAGGGCAAGCCCTTGTGCCACATAGGTTGAGTGCCCTAGCCACTCCATGAGCCTCCAATATCATTCGGCGCCCCAATTCATGCACCAGCTAAGGCAAGGGCAGATTCATTAATCTAATCAGCCATAGAGCAAGCCCTTGCGCCGCACAGGTTGCGTGCCCCAGCCGCTCCATGAGCTAATATCATTCGGCTCCCCAATTCATGCACCAGTTGGGGCAATAGCAGATTCATTAACCTAATCGGCCATAGGACAAGCCCTTGCGCCGACCAGGTTGAGTGCCCCAGCTGCTCCATGAGCTAACATCATTCAGCGCCCCAATTCATGCACCAGCTAGAGCAAAGATAGATTCATTAATCTAATCAGCCAGACGCTGAAACCTTAAGCCGTTTTGCTTGTTAGTCTATTGAATTTTCATGCACCTTTACAAATTGTTAACTGTTGATTCTTTTAGTTATTCAGCTAAAGAGCAAAGAGGCAGAGGATGTTTAATTGATTCGATTAACCTATCAGATATACTATTTACTCATATAACAAATAGAAGAGCATAAAGAATTGTCATTAATGAATTAAAAACAAATAGTATATGTAGTAAACTCGAGAGCATAGAAAATTTTCATTAATAAATTGAGCGCTAATAGTAGTCATTTTACACATGAAAATTAGTTTACATTTAAATAAATGAAAATCTACTAACAAAAACCTACAAAAACTGTGCATCTAAGATGCTTACCAAAAACCAAAATATGCCTTAATCAGTCTTCAGGGTCAGACGCCAGCGGCCCAATGTCCACCTGCTCGTATGGAATCGACTGCACCAATGTCACATTCGCAGCAGTGAGGGCTTTGACCCAGCCGTGTTAAAAACCCCGATTCTCGAACTTCAACACTTCTTCCACGTAGCTTTCCAAGGCGACATCCTTTCCAACTTGGAACGTTTTGGAAGTCTCGGAGTCGGTTATTTCCTTTGCCTTGTTCGATTCTTCCAAGTCGGCTTCCAGCTTGGCGATTACCTCCTGGGCTAACTTGAGCGCATCCTCACTCGCCTTTGCCCTTTCCTCGGCGGTAAGCCTTAATTGGTCAAAATTCCTCGCTCGCTCTGCCTCAGAGTCGGCTCTCGCTCGCTTGTTCTTCCGCCGCTTGCGCAGCCTTATAATCAGCCCTATGAGAGGCTACCACAACCTTGTTCTTTTCATTATCAATTTCGGCTTTCAAGAAGCCGATCTATTCTATCGCGTCATGTTGATGGCGGCCGATCTCAGCTATCCTGCCCACTGTCTACAAAATAAGAAATATATATATATATATATATATGTACTTAGACCTAAGACTGCAGATAAGGCAAGTAATGTACCGATAAGGCCGACTGAGCAGCCAAAGCAATTAGCATTAGATCTGGCTCCGCGCGAAATGTGGCTCTGTCAACCGACAGGGATATTGAGGAGGCCACACTTAGGGCAACAGCCGGGTCCTTCAAAGCTGACGGATCAGAGGTAATCGGCATGTTCCTTATCCTTGGTTGAACAGTGAATGGAACAACCAAGTTCGATTCCTCAATGCGTGGCCGTTTGTCGCTTTGGCCCTCATCGTGCACGACTTCTTACTCAGTGGGGCGCTTTTCCCCATTTTGCTTAGCCTCATCCGCCCGTTCTACCTGCTCCATCTCGGCAGTTTCGGTCTGAGCCGTTTCTTCCGCAATAACAGGCGGAGAAAACTCGATCGTGGCGGGTGAAGTTTTTGATCAGACGGCTTCGGCTCTCCTTCTGGCGGCCATCCTTTCGGCGTTTTTCTTCTAGGCCAGTTGCGTGAGCGATTCCCCAACCATATCCTCAGGATAAGCGCCGGGAAGGTCTCCCAAGTTTGTAAAAATGTCTTCGAAGAAAACATCCCCTCGGCCTGATGTGGATGTAGGGTCGGACGAATTGAGTCTGGCTTCCTCAAAGGCCGAGTTAAGAGTTTCGTTTACCTCAGCTTCCAACTGGTTCAGGTCCTTGGCGACCGGTTTGGCTGCTTGTTCTTTCACGTGTTCTGAATCGAAAACTTCTAAACCAATCTGTCTTGGGTTTTTGAAGCTGGGGAAGATAAGGGCAGTAAGATGATCTTCACCTCTTGGAATTGGAATATGGCCTGTCGCTGAAAAGGTTGCGTAAGTCGACTCATACCACAAGAGAATGTGGGCCGTCCTCCCTTGTTTTTGAAGGTTTGGACGGCTGACGAACTATAGTGCGATTTTAATTTCCGCAAGTACAGCATCGTCAGCTAAAACCAACACTTTTTTCAAATCGTTGCCTGCATAAAACAAAATGGTAAGTACATGGAAGGAGAGTTGAATACATATATGGTAATAAAAGAAACGAAAGTGAGCAATACGGCCACCTGGTTCGCCTTTTCGCCTTGGCACGGGATCTAGGCGATCTTCACCCTCGCTGAATTCTCAGTTGCCTCGGACAACGACCATCATGTCGTCCACACGCTTGCCAGAGCTGGCAAGACTAGGTGATGATCGGTATCCTTGGCCTTAAGAAAATAGCGTCCTAGCCGGCCAGTAGACTTGGCTAAGGCATAACAATGCCGAATTGCAGGTATACCTAGGTTAATCCTAAGACGTCGGTTCAACTCTATAATCCCCATTATGATGCGGAAAAAATTCACGTTAGGCTGGGAAGGAATTAGACCCCAGTGTCGAAGGACGACCCTTAAAAATGGGTGAAGATGAAAACAGACTCTGCCCTCAGCAATCGATAGGAGAAGAAAGACGATTGTACTCACATCAGTCCTCTCCATATCAGTGGTGTTGTCTGCCAAGAGTGACAGATGGATGTCGTCGGGGACGGAATAATGGCGTCGGAAGCAGGAAATTCGATCCGCAGAAAGGAGGCCTTTCAAATGCTTTGCCATCCTAGCCAGCCTAAGGATTATCAAAAACTAAAAGTAAACAAGGAAACAAGATTAGAGGTGAAGGAGAAGAAAACTTACAAGAAGCAGAAGGGAAAATGACAAGCAGGAGGAAGTTACATAGGTCGCGAAGTAAAGGAGTTGCACTAGAAGGCGAACTAAAAACTTTTGAGTATTCAAAACATACATTGGAAGAGACAAAGTTTTAAATCACATTAAATGGAGGAAGCATACGAAGGGGCAGGAAATTGCAATGATAACCAAAAAGCTTGTGCGCTCTAACACACGTTGGAATGAGGTTAACCGCCGAATTTTTGACTTTCCAAGTTTGAAACCAAACACGCCGACTAACTGGTGTTAGTGGGGTGTTTGAAGGACAATTGTGAGAGCCGAATATATGGGGACACAGCTAGGCCAAGCACATATTTAGAAAATTAGGATATATACTATATTCGCCCCTGTCGTGTACGTCCTAGATGCCGAATATCCTAATCAGCCTTAAAGCTAGTTGAGCAAGGAGCCGAGTGAAAGTTGAAATACGACAAAAGGAGGGCCGAGTGAACAATCACACGATGGATTCAAAGTGGGTCCTACCCTGAGGACCAGGAGTGTATATAAATAGAGGAACAACAACCAAAGAGAGGTATGTGAGAAAAAATCTAACTTGAGATATAAGCAACCAAAATAGTATACGCTGACTTATCTGTCGGAGTGCTAATTCCAACACCCCTAACCGGAGTGTTCATTCCTTTTCAGGTGACTAGCTGAGGATCACGAGCGTCCTATAAGATCCAAAGAGTATTTCCAAACCACTTCTCCACAACCATCGAAAGCCTCTCGGCTAGTCGAATCTTTAGAAATTCTCAAAATCCAGCTATTAGTTTTTCCCATAATTTAATTAATCGAATTAAATCGAAATTATCATCACAATTTCAAAACAACATATGGAGTAAATTTAAATCAAACTGAACTATAAAGTGAATAATTCAATTCACTAAAATTTCGAAGGTCCAATATTATTCCTTGTTTCACGCAAAGGTAATCCTGTTCAAATAAAAAATTTGTAGTCCAATTTACTAATTCCAATTTATTTTATTTGTTCGTATTATATATCCTCCTCTCTCGCTTAGGTAAACCTGTAAAGAAAGTTAGCTACATAAGAAGGCAAATAACAAACAAATCAAATCAAATAGTAAGAATCTTACATAATAAAATTCTTATTTTTATAAACTACTACCAACTTAAACACTAACCATCAAATAACTCATGCAATAACAACTAATTAACATAAAACAAATTGCATGAATAAATTGTTAGAAATAAACAACTCAAAACAATCCAATAACTCTAAGCAATTAAATTAATTTTAATTCCAAGAGTAACTAGAATAAATTAAAATAAAAACTAAATTGTTTATTCAAAAACTATTTATAAAAAACCCTGTATTAAGATTGTTGGTATATTTTTCATTATATATGGAAAAAATATATAAAACAAATTAAATAGAAATGACAAAATAATTTTTTTTAATTAACAAGATGAAATACAGAATAAACAACATAACGAAAAATATAGAAATGAATTAGATTATATTAATAATAGAACAAATTATTAAAAAATTAGAACTCATCAAATTCAAAAAAAAATGTTAAGAAAAAAAGGAAACCGAAGCCTGTGTGATACCACAATTTCCTTAAAACAGATTCACTGCCTCTCGATAGATGCTGGAGGTATGCTGGCGTCTGCCTCTCAGGATATGATAGTCGAAACTAGCTAATGCAGAAGCACCTTCTGAATAGCTTTGGCGAACTTGACAATAGCTGTACTCTCTTTAACAAGAACCAAAGGAGAGGCTAACAAAATAAGATAGGAAAAATTTTCTTTGGTGTAAAAAATCATCTCCAACTTTTTATTTTAAAACAATATCTCATTTTCCATTACAAAACCTCTCTAAAAAACAACTTACTAAGTTGGAGGAGAAAGACCTTTATTTATACTAGTAAGGGAAAGCCTGAGCCATGGAGGCTAACATCAATTGGGTCATCAAATGTCATAAACTCTAGCTATTAGGGCTAGAGTTACAAAGGTTCAAAACTCCAAAGCCATGGTATAAATCATAATGTGTATATAATGTATAAGTTTTGAGTATTAACCTAGATAGGTTGCAAAATGGATACGGGTGTTAGGTTATAACTTGATCCAAGCCCAATCTTAAACACATGAAAAACTAAGCCCAGCACAGCTCAACCACACATCCAGTCTCGGGCCCCCAACCGAACTTTGATCCACCTCCGCCAGCTGAAGATTTGAGAAGAGTTGGCTCAAGCTTGAGTTTTCAAACCCCTGGTGCAACCTAATAAGGGGCTTTTCCTCCTTGATATTAATGATCTCGACACAACCTTGTTAAAAATTGCTAACCTTAAGAAACAATTTAAAAAGGCACAGGGAATAAACTCTGTTCCTGACATTGAGGATGGGTACACTGAGACTGCCGTAAGGCTTCCAGACAGATTCAAAATGCCACACATTACTCTTTTCGACGGGTCTGGAGATCCTATCGTACATATCCGGCATTTATTGGACGTCTTGAAACCGGTTGGTCTGACTAAGCCTCAGAAACTCTCTTTGTATGGAAGAACCCTGTCAAGCATAACAGCCACTTGGTATGCCAAGTTGGAGGATAAAGTGAAGTAGAATTGGGAAGATTTGGCTGAGGCGTTTGTCAATCAGTATTCTTACAATACTCAAATTGAAATGACCACCCAAGAGCTTGAAGCAACCTACCAGAATCCTAAAGAACCTTTTATGGAATTTACTGCAAAGTGGAGAGCAAAGGCAGCACAAATGACAGATCAACCTTCTAAAAGAGACCAAGTGCAAATAGTGGTACAGAACCTTGACACTTTCAAAATTTTGCATGAATTAGGGGTTCAGATTAAGAGCACATTTAACAAAGGGATTATTCCTAGAACAAGCGAACTAACAAGAAGGGTGTTTTTTCTGGAGTACCAATGCTAGTAGCAGCACTATTCCTAAACCCACTGAAATCAATACCATTGCCGTCATTCCCAAAACCGCTGACCCTTTTGCCAATACCAACCCACAAACAACCAGCCTAACCCGAGCACAAGGCAAAACTTTCACCCCCCTCCATATGAGCCTAACTAGCACACTAAAAGCCCTAATGGAAAGAGGATATCTCAAGCCCCTTTATCCCCAACCTCTTCTTGACCTACTCCCTGCTAGACCTAATCCCACCAAATATTGTGCTTACCATCAGCAGCGCAGTCAGGGCACTGATCGTTGCTACTGCCTTCATCATGAGGTCCAGAATCTCATCAATAACTAGACAATAGCTCCACCTCAAGAACCCAATGTTACCACCAACCCACTTCCCATCCGTGGCCAAGTACCTCCTCCTCACCTTAATCTCATCCATACACTACTTCCTACCTTCGACCCCAACATATACATTACCCCAAGTCTATTTACCCAAACCTGAGGTGTTCATTTCAGAAAGCACAGATTTATGCATGATGGATGCACTTGGATTCTAATCATCTCAAACCTGAAAACTTTATAATAGCCCAATTCCAGTGTAACCTACGTCAAAGAATCCAACCCAACCTATTCATCAAGACCAAGTTGGGTCAAATACACTGCGGGCACCAATGGCCGAACCCGCTACTCTTGAGCTGTTGAGCATGATTGAAGATCTTTAGAGAACTGTAGCAGATTTAGCCTTTGGGGTCTTGGCCACATCATCGACCAAATCATATGCCAAATGGTTCACATCAAGAAGCTCTCTAATCTTGGGGCAGGCTATTGGAAAAGGTCAACCCAAAGCTATCTCAAGTCTGGGTGATAACAGATCAACAACAAATGGGCCTCGTTTCGATATAGCCACCTAATCCATTGGCCAAGCAGAAGCAAGTGGCAAGAACAAGGTCGTGACAAGTATTGATCCTTATGCACATTTTCAGTGGGCTATTGAGAATTTGAGGGTCAAAGGGTTGAACAAGAAACAAGTGCTTGCAGTTGTTGCGAAGACTATGGATGACATTTTTATCGCTCAGGTTTGGAGCATTTTGAATCAAGTGGTAAGCCAAGAAAAAGGACGCTTTACCAGAAACACCCATCCTGATACTAGTCCCAAACCCATGAATACCTAGCCAACACCCGCCAACCCATTTGCCAATGTTTCTAAACTTGATGCTTCTTCATCTCAAAAACGAACCTTCGTCTATCTTCTTATGAGCCCAACCCTCACCTTGAAGGTACTGATGGAGAAAAGGTATCTCAAACCACTCAATCCTCGACCTCTCCTTAATCTTCTCCTACCTAGACATGACCCTATCTAATATTGCACATTCCATCAACAATACGGTTACCATACTGACCGTTGTTTTCGCCTTCACCACGAAATTCAAGACTTGATTGACAATAAGGTCATCACCCCACCTGTAAATCCCAAAGTTGTCAATAAACCTCTCCCTGACAGCAATAGACCATTCCACAGCATAAATCCCATCCATGGCTTGCCAACAACTAATCGTCAGCAGATTATACCCACCAATGCCAGCAATGATGGTTGGAATGATCAACCTCAGTTTTAGCTAGGGGAATTGTCTAAAGCATGTGAAAAAAGGACATTTTGAACTAGGGCATGGTATGAAAAGGAATTTGTTTCGGTCAAAGAGATGTGTGGGGACAATTGGGATAATTGTGAGGTTCAATCTGTGAGACTCAGTTTCAAAGTCTAAAATCAATCCTGCTGGGTGTGGATGTTAGTATTACTGAATGGAAGGCTGGTTTGAACCCTCCTGTGGGCTACTTGAAGTTGTTTTTGAATTTTGCAGATGGACTTGGAGTGTGAAAACCTCTTTTGTGTCCAGAGTACTAATTTTGTTTCGAGTTGTGTCTTGTAAATAGTTGAGTCATGAGTTTTATTTTCTTTGTCTTTTCTTCTGTCATTGCGTCAGTTGAGTCTTTTCCTTTGAGTCACTCTCGTGTACCCTTAGGTTTTCATTTTTTCAAAATAAGAAAGCAAGAATCAAGTTTTTAATCATTTTGTTGTGCCTATAGTAATGCATGTGTGGCCTTTTTAAAAAGAAATAGAAAAAGCTTTGAATTTATTTTTTGACTGAGATTCTGTTAATAATCTTGAGTGTTGAGAAGGATCACCCAAATGGTTTGAGTGAATTTTGGTTTGTCATCGCAAAGGCCTTCATGATTTCAAAAAGTTTAAAGTTGTTTCTCTTGCAAACTTGCAAAGATAGGTTCAGAATTGTGCACGGTATTTTACATTGTCCGGGGGATTCTCTTCGCCGTTAGGTGATCATTTTGGCAAGCACAAGTTGGCTTTCAGACTTACAAGTACATGGCGACTTTCAAACCTCATAATCATAGAATTTTTTTCCTAGTGTTTTCATTACGAGAAGTGGATAATAGAAATCAAAAAAGAAAAAGGAAAGAAAAAGAGAAAAGAAAAAGCCAAAAAAAAAGAAGAAAGAAGAAAAGAAAACAGGAATAAAAAAGAAAGAAAAGAAAAAGAAAAAGGGAAAAGAAGTCAACCATCAAGCCAGGGGTATCTATTGGAATGAAATCCAATCAACTGTGAGGAAGGGAACTTTTGTCTGAATTTAGGGAAGCCAATGCAAGGAAGTACCACATTGCAAACCAACTTTGAAAATGGAGCAAAAGAAAAGAAGAAAACATGCATAAAAGAATGGAGAACCACACTCAAATCAAGGTGAAGCTAGTTCCAGTATTAGGGCAAGGATGACTATTGATCAAATTCACTGAAGATGTTGCAACGCTATCCTTGAGAGGCTTGCTAGGCCAAAAACCCGAAAGGGCGACCTAGGCAAATGTTAAAGCATGAAAAATGAAAAATCAAATAAATAGAGCTCGCAAGGTTGAAAATCCGAATGGGCGACATTGGCAAAAGTTAGAGTACAAAAGGAAAGTGTCAATACCCGAGTGAACCTCAGCCATGAACTACATTAACCTGATTCCCATCTTGGGATATGTAGGCAACTTCATCTTGAAGTTCGGTCTCAACCACATCTATCTTATTCATCTCAACCCAATCATCTTGCTTAATTCACGTTGTCAGCTTTGCATCGATCCATGAGCTACACCAATTGCTATGCATATCATATACTTGTGTTGGGTAAGGAAGAACTAGCTTAAATCAACAAATAGAATAATTTTTAATAGTTGAACTTATCAGTAGAATCTCTATCTTGAGAAAAAAGAAGGGAATTGAAACTCATTTTTTGAGAAATTTATTTTTAAAGGGAGCATATGTAATACTAGGGGCACTATGAATGATTAGTCACCTTGAGTCTTTTTTTGCTTTTGGGTCAGTTGTGAGTTCTGTTGTGTCGTGCCTGGTGTTTTTCTCGATCTATGCTCTTCATCGAGTCTCCATAGTGTGTCTATCGCTCAAAAGTTCAACATACTGGCATTGCCTAAATTCCATAAAGTAATGTTTGCTCCAAACTCAAAAACAAGTCCATGTGTGAAATTCATAAACCAATTGAGAGTGCCCAAACAAGGGGAATTGCATTCATGATCATTACAAAACGTATGTGAGAAATTCATCACTACTTTCGAAGGGACTAGAGTAAGTTCTCAACATGTCAAAAAAGAAGAGAAGCATGAGTTTGATTCGTTGGCAGTCATTCTAGGGTGGCCAGTGACTGGACACTAGGGGTAATTTTTAGTATATCTGATCGGGCCATCCATTGAGCAAAGGGCATGAACCCAACCAGTGGCCAATGACTAGACACTAGGGGCAATTTTCAGTACATCTAATCGAGCCATCAATTGAACAAGGGGCATGAACCAAACCTTCCCAAACTTTCTCTTAATCCGCTTAAAGCCACTTTTCGGGCACTTTTCCCTGGATTAGGATAGTTTACCCTCATGATAATTCTGATATGATTCAGCTTTCGAAAGTTGTCTCCGACCATTTCAAAGCTCTCTTGGGATTGCCATCTTCCCTCTAAGTAATACATGTGCTTTAGATTATGCATACATACTCATACATTCTGGTTTATTTGAACTGTGTGATTGGTTGCTCTTGCTCTTGACTTTGTTCTGTACTTCACAGAGTTTTATCGAGTTGCCTCGCTTTGTGTTACATTTCAATGAATTGTGGCAAGTTGCTCTACACTCATTTCATAATGTACATGATACATTACTTTGTGTACTGCTCATTTCCCTTTACATACCATGCATATTTCACTTTTGTGCACTTTGAGTTCGCATTGTTTTGTGCACTTTAATCACACTATTTTGTGCATTCACCTTGTATCACACTGTCTTGTGTATTTTTATCACACTGTTTTGTGCACATTGTATCACACTATCTGGTGCACCTTTACTTGCATTGTCTTGTGCACCTATATTGCGCTATCTTGCGCATTCACCCACATCGCACTGTCTTGTGCAACTTGCACCGCACTGTTTTGTGCACTTTGTATTGCGTTGTTTTGTGCACCCTGTCTTGCACTATCCTGTGCACTTTGTATCGTACTGTTTTGTGCATTCACTTTGTATCGCACTATTTTGTGCACTTTGCATCGCACTGTTTTGTGCACTTTGTATCACACTGTTTTATGTACTTTGAGTTCGCACTGTTTTGTGCACCCTATCTCGCATTATCTTATGCACTTTGTATCGCATTGTTTTCTACACCTTGACTTCATACTATTTTGTGCATTTACCTTGTATTGCATTGTTTTGTGCACCTTGCATCGCACTATTTTGTGCATTCACTTTGTATCGTACTGTTTTGTGCACTTTGAGTTCACACTATTTTGTGCACTTTGTATCGTATTGTTTTGTGTACCTTGAGTTCACACTGCTTTGTGCACTTTTATCGCATTGTTTTGTACACCTTGCATTGCACTGTTTTGTGCATTCATTCACCCCGCACTGTTTTGTGCACTTCACCCACACTGTCTTGTGCGCGCACTTGGGTCTAGGAGACCTTATCCTCTACAGGTGAAATTTCTTTGGTGTTTGTCATGCCCGAATGGCTTCAGACGGTCTGGTATAGCCACCTGACTGTGTTTGTAGCGAGTTCCTAGGATATCAACTGAGATGGTAGAAACTAGAGTTCGAATAGCGATGCCTAGAATGCAAAGGTTCAGAATTTCCGAGACTAAAATCTGGTTTAAATACCCAAGGATGTATCCTTGGCTTGAAATCTATAAGGCAGCCCCATAGATTGAGGTAGCTTGCATGTGCCTCGATTCTGGATACTAAACCAACCTAGTCTGTCACCCTGTTAGAGAATAGGGAAATTTGCAAACATGGCCTCAGAGAAAAGTAGTACCCGTGGTTTGGAATCGCAAGATGTAGGAAATAGTCTTAAAACCAAGAAGAAGATGAAGATCCCCAGCAGCATAAGGTGAGTCATCGCCAATTGCCCCTATAAGGTACTTTTATTTCCCAACTACTACATCATAATTATTATTTATTACATCGCTTCTATTATCCATTATCATTTGTTACATTGCATATAACATCTATCGCATGCATCTACTCCACTATCCATTTTATCCATTATATCATACCATTTTATTGCCTGTATCCTTTCTGTGTTAAGCTTAGTTTGGCATGTGCCCATACATTTCCCTCATTGAAACATGGTTTTGTCATGTGTGAGTACCCATGTTGCGTTGAGGCCAGTATTGAGGGTGTCGGCACCATTTCTGTGTTAGATGTGGTCTGTTTTGTGTCCATTGCCTTTCCAGGTAAGACGTAGTTCGGTCTACGCCCCTTATTCACTTCATCCATTACATTCATTGCATTGTGCTTTGTCTTGTTGTATTCATCATTTAGGATCCTTATCTTTCCCCAGTAGATCATTCCGCACTTATATCATACCACCCAATCACTTGTATCATTTTTGCGAAAGACATAGTTTTGCATGTGCTGGCACCCCTTTCACATTAAAACATGGTTCTGTTATGTGTAAGCACCCATGCTGCGCTGAGGCCAGTATTGAGGGTGCAGACATTTAGCCTGTGTTAGGCGTCGTTCGGCTGTCCCCATTTATTTTCTATATAAAGCGTAGTTTGATTTGTATCTCCATTCCTTTATGGTATTCGTGTGTTTTGCACTGATTGTGGTTTGATTGTTTTGTTACATTGTGTATCATTTGTATCTTGCCCCTAAACTACGCTGGTTTAATTCCTTGCAAAGGGCCATGTAGGCAACTTTTGAGTTCAACCAACTGTATCTACATTTTGTTTGTTTGCCCAAGTCTTACGGTCTTATCGAAATTGGTCATCTTCGAGCTTTGACATTAATTTACATTATTCCATGACTTCGAGCTCGGTCAAAGAGGGACAACTGTAGACATCCCATTTTTGACCGCCCGTAAGACTTGGGCGCTTTATTCCAAACACCCGATAATGAAAGTTATGCTGTACAGTCGTTCAAATTCTTTAGCAAAAGGCTTTAGTTTTTGAGCTTCTAGTCCCAACCTTACACCTCATTTTGACCAAAACTATTTTAAACCTTAAAACCCTCTTTTCAAATATTTTTCCAAATGTTTTTATGATATTCCGAGGCTCATATTTCGATTAAAATATTACACTTTTCAGTAAAACGAGTAAGGACAAAGTGGGAATAAATGAAAGGGAGGTAAACTCTTTGAAAACTCTTTAAAAACATCTTATTTATAGGTTTGGAGTTGGAGGAAATAGGAGGGGATGGAATAAAACTAGTTTAAGAAAATGTTGAGCATCAAACCGTTAAAAAAGAAATAAGCAGCCTTTACTAAATTAGATATATCTCTTTGTACAGTTAGAATATAAATGTGAGGCCACACCATGGGAAATTAGACTTTTGGGGCTTCAATTTGGACTTAAAAATGACCTGAAACTGAGTCTGGATGAGGGAGATATACTCGTTTGAAGTCGGGCATAAAAGAAGAGTTTTTGGACCCGGTCAGGTTTGTTTAGATTTAGCTATGGCATGTGTTAGACTCGGCTGGCTTTCAATGAAAAATAAACCAAAGTCCCTTTTTAGGCCCGACTTTTCATTTTTGGGCCTAGCCGTGTGTTTTTGGGCCCGATCGAGTCTCATTATCGCCAAACAGAACAGTTGGCGAGAATTGGATAGTTGACTTTGTTTGAAGATATTTATGACCAATTTGGGTCATACTCTATAAATTCAACCTCTCCATTCATAATTGAGGGTTAACAAATTTTTCAAAAGGTTTGAAGAGCTAAAAAGACCTCCTTTCATCTTCAACACCTTTCTTCACCTTCAAACCTTCTTTAGCTATAAATACATAATACATACACCATTAGAGCTTGTTCTTGAATCTTTTTGTTGAAGTTTCAAACTATATTTCATAAACTTGAGGGTGTTTGCAATCAAGTTTGATCAACAACTAAAGCTTGTTCTCTTCAAGAGATATAAGCTTGTCACATTTTTCCTTACTTTTATTTCAATTTTTTTCTATATTTTTCTTGTGTTTTCCTACTATTTTGGATCCATTCAAAGTGTTGGAACTTGGGGTTGAAAAGCAACCAAAGGTAGAGAGGCTTAACACCCTTTCTTGCATTTTATCGCATAGCTCATACCCTCTGTTTTTGCAATCTTTTCTTTGATTTTCATTCTGATTTTCAAAGCTTAAAAAGGCTGAAAAACACGGTTTAGATGTCCCAAAAGTGGAGGGGTTAGCCACCCCTCCTTAGTCTTGCTTACTAGTTTTGTATCTCTTTGTTTTTGCCTATCTTTTGTGCTCTTTTAACATGGTTTTAGCCACTGTTTCTGGACTATTTTGGGACTGTTTTAGGATTGGAATATGTGATTTAAAATTGCAAAAAGTCGAGGGGTTAGCCACCCCTCCTTAGGCCTTGTTCCATAACTTTTTCTCTACTCTTTTTACTTAGCTTCTCTTACTTTTACCATTGTGTGTGTGTGTGTTTTTTTTTTGGGGGGGGAGGGGTATTTGTGGGCTGTCTCTTTTAAATTTATGCTTTGAATGTTATGCTTGTAGTGTTATAAGTCCTCATGGCTTTGATTGTTTAGGCCTTAGACACCGAGTCATTCGAGTTGATAGCTTTTCTTACATAATTCCATGTAAAGAGTTCCATTTTTGGTAATAATCAACTTCACATAATCATTTATGCGCCCTCCCTCCTTTCTTGGTTTTCTTTGTTTGAGAGTTGTTTTAAGCGATTGATTGTTATTCAAGGCATGAGAAAGAGACCTCCTATGCTCAATGGCTTAATCTCTTCAGAGGTTCATTGTCAAGGCACAGTTTCTCTTTCATGCTAAGGATCACTTTTTGCTTGACATTTCTCTTCATTTAGTGGACTTAAATATCACTTTGGGACAAAATGATTAAAGAATGGAATGGTAAGTTGAAAAAGGCTAATAAAATTGGCTTAAAATCAATCAAACCGACATAAAGATTAATAAAATTGGTTGGATTTAGTTAGACGCTATGCCGAATCCATCGCTTCTAGAGTCATTACATACTAATTGGTGATGTTTAATGATTCTCGAGGCGTGTCTACCTCTCTTCTTGAATTAATTTCATCATAGGAGGAAGGGGAAGGGTGTTTTTCATAGCATTAATTAATTTTTTGTCCCATTATGTCCAAAACCATCACGCAATGAATTTGCGCCTATTGATGGTTTCGGAATCGAATCCACTCTTCTCTTGAGTTTCTCCATGATAAAGAAGAGAAGAAAGGACAAACATGGTTTAAAACTGCTCTATCTGCACTGTTTTTACCTCAGAGCACAAAAATATTTTTCTGCATGAAAATAAGACACGTCTGGCCTTGTTTGGAGCCAGCTAGGCCTTATTGGGGGCTGGCTGGGCTCCAATGTTTGGTAAACAAAGTACTTTTGACAGAAATAGAGGGTAGTGGCTGAGGGTGAAATAGAGCAGTTGTACAGAAGGCAAACAGAGCAATTTCTGAAAACCATCTTCATGGACGTGCATCCGATCCTTATGCATTAATGTTATAATATTATTGTTCATCTTATTGTTGTAATTATTATCATTGTAATTATTGTTGTTTAGTATATTGTTGTAATTATTATTGCCATAATGTCTTGTTGTAATAGATTAGATAGTTAGTTTATTTATTATTCATTTGGATTTGTAATAGCTAGTTTTATATCGGACACTTGGACATTTAGACCTTCTTGCACAATGACAAAATATGTAATAATTGTGTATGTCTTCCAATCTCCATTTTTTTTCTCCCTTTTATTTACCCGCTTATAACGGTAGCATCATATTTACTTAGCATTTTCCATGACTTTTATTCATTCGTCTTACATGCAGAAGTGTTCGGCTCATCATACTAACCGATGTCAATTCCAAATACTTTGCTCGAATACGTGCATCATCGCATGCTTTGAATTGGTTCATATGCCATGCTAGTAGCTGAACTTGTTATCTACATAATGTGTCCGTTGCATTAGTCATATTACATCGTTTAGGAGCATGCATTTTTTCTAATTATTTTTCTTTACTTGGCTTGCCTTGGAGTATTAGGTGAGCATTTCTTGCTTTAGCATATTGCATCATATGTTTGTGTTGCCATATCAAGCATATTCCATGAGGCTATGTGCTTAAGTGATATACCTATATACCGGTGGATGAAGGTCTTTTTACTTAAGTTGGAATAATTTGATTAAATGTAAATACGAACTCGTTTTTTTAAGTGACATGTATTCAAAACACTTTTTCAAAACAAACATAAAATCAAAGCATTTCAAATTTTGTGAATTAGTCTATACTTGTGTGCATCACCTAGTAAAAATTAGCCTAATAACTAGAACAAGAGCATATAATATAAATAAAAATCACATTATGATTAGTAGAGGTCGATCTTTGATTCGGGTGAGTGGGGTGCTCAATTAATGACCTTCCCCTCTCATACCTAAGTTCCTGAGCCGAGACACTTTGGTGATGACGGACTAACGGACTTTGGCATATGTAGACACCCCATTTTTGACCGCCCTTAAGACTTGGGCGCTACTGATGGTTTGCTCGATGATGAAAGGTGTGCAGGGTAAAGGTTCAATTTCTTCGGCAATGAGAGGGTCAAATCCCAACTTCACACCCCATTTTGGACCAAAGCTATTTTGAATGGTTTTTAGACCTTAAAACCCTCTCTTTCAAAACATTTTTGAAATAAAGTTTCTACGATGTTCCGAGGCTCACATTTTGTCAAAAAATGCGCTTTTTGATAAACCGAGCAAGGACAAAGTGGAAATGAATGAAAGAAAGATGAAATCTTTGAAAAATCTTTCAAAACACCTTGCTTAGGGGTTTGAAGTTGAAGAAAAGAGGAGAAGAGGGGAGAAGCCAAGTTGGAGAAGAAGATAGGCAAGAATTGCTAAGAGAGGGATGAGCAGTCCTCGCTAAATCAAGCTTATTTGTCTATACACTTTGAGTTAAGCTATGAGGCCACCACCGTTGGAAATAAGACTTCCGGGGCTTCACTTTTCATTCAAGAATCTCTTAAATCCGAGACCGGAGGGCGGAGATATGATTGGTTGAAGTTGGACATCATCCTGGTTGGATCGAAACTGAGCAGCCTTCACTAAAACAAGCATAACTTTTTTCACAGTTGGACTTTTTATGCAAGGCTGGTGCCATTGGAAATATTACTTCCGGGGCTTCAATTTTGACACAAGAATGACTTGAAAAGGAGTTCATATGAAGACGTTATGCCCGTTTGAAGTTGGACCTACAAAGCAGATTTTTCCTGCCGACCGGCCAAAACAAATGGCCGACCGGCCAGAAAAGATGGCTGACCGACCAAGTTTGCTAGCCGACAACCTTCCGAAGTATTCTACAGATTGAATGGATGCCAGCTGTGCCAGCTGGAATGCACAGACTCTGCTCCCCATGCACGTGTGTGGCTGTTTTGCACCCTTTGCACCCCTTTTGACCCTCTTTTTTTGCACCCTTTGCTCAAAGCTTCTTGAGGAAGCTTTGACCCCTTGTCTTGGCTTCCTTAAGAAGCTTGCACCTTTGCATTAGCTTCTCTTAGAAGCTTGGTCCCTTTGACCCTTTTGTATAGCTTCTTTGAGAAGCTTTATGCCATTTCCTTGCTCTATAAAAGAAACCCATCCTCCTCCATTGTTTTGGTTCAGCAAAATCAGACCTAATACATACATACAACATATATATCACCCTCTCTCTCTATATCTCCCTCTCTCTCTACATTTGGGTGTGTTAGAGTGTTCAAAGACCCTTGTTCTTGGCCTATTGCACCACACCTCATAGCCATACACCACTACCATTGGACTGAGGTTCTTGGGAGGGTTTATTGAGCTCCAAAAGCTGGTTTTTGGCCCCTGAAGCTGCTGGTCTCGAATTTGGTCTTCAAGGGTAAGTTTCTTCCCCTTTTAGCACTTTCTTGTACCTCATTTTAGCCTGTCTTGCTTGCTGATTTGAGTTTGGTGTATAACATAAAAAAGTTTTGTTTTTTTGTGTTTAAGATACTTCATTAAGACCACTTTGGTGTTTGGGGTTGTTTGACCCCTCTTAGGCCTTGTTTGGCCTCTTTTTTGTGCATTTTTAGTGAGCTCCGGGACCACCTTGTTTGGGCCTCCTCACCACTGAAATCTTGAGGGATTTCAGTGGTGAGGATAATGGTTTAAGGTCCTAAGAAGGAGAGGGTCATCCCCTCTCCTTGTTGTCTTGTTTGATGCCCTTTTTGGCCTTACAAAGGGGCCTATATTTGCACACTTCTTGAGCTCGGTTCAGGCATTTTTCAGTGGGTTTTAGGACCCCCATAAGCCATTTCCAGAGTTGTTTTGGTCATATTGAGTGTCCCTCTTTCATGTGTATAACAACCCCTTGCATGGCCTTCCAGAGGAGCACCTCATTCTAACATGTGTTGGCTCTATTTCAGTAGGTATTTGGTGTTTATTTAGCATGTTTTACCTCTGTCCCATGTGACCCTTGGCATGCATTATACACTTGCTTTGTATTCCTCTATTTTGCCTAGAAATGCATCTTGCCTTTGGACCGCCATGCTTGCATATTTTGGCTTAGCTTTGTGAAGTTTTTGGTCATGTTTTAACATGATTAAGGTCAGTCTTGGGTCTTTGGATTCATGTTTCCCATGCTTTGTATAGCTTCTTTGCATTCTAGCTTACTAGCCTTAGGTGTGTAGGTCACTAGTATGCTTTACTTGGCTTGTTCTCATGATTTGGCATCATTGGAGACCACATTTCAGTCCATGTTCCATGCTTGCATACTTGTATTTTCCATCCCTTTCATGCTTTGAAGAGTTGATGGCTTATGCTCCATGTTTAAGGCCTTGTGCATGCATGCTTGGTGTGTTTTCATGCCTTTGTTGCATCATTTTGGCCACTGTTTCGGACCTAGTAGAGAGCTGTCCAAGTTAGTGTAAGACCATCCTTTGCATGTTGATGCATGCTCACCTTGTGTGTTGTGGCATACTTGTGTGTTGTTGCATGTTTAGGTTGCTTAATATGATGCATGCCTTGCACACTTGCATGCTTAGATCACATCTTGTATGCTTGTCACTCCCATTATTATTCCATATCTTGCATGCTTGCTCATTTAGGTTGTGCGCCTAACATGCATTGTGCATTACTTGCTTGCATGCCCATGTTGCATACTTAGTTAACATGCCTAGGTCGCATTGCATGAGCATACATGCCTTGCCTCTTGAATTGAGTATGATAGAGGTTGGGTTTCACTTGTTTGTTTGATGTGCATCTCATTTGAAATCAAAGTGCATACTTGGTTTCTTGGGCCATCACGCATTGAAATGCACGATTGGTGGTCCGAGAATCGAGAACCATGTCCCTTTGAGTCACCAACATGATAAGGGATGCGTTGGTGCACACATTTGCTTGAAATGCATTGCCATGCCATGTTTCGCCCTCTGCTGCTGCCAAAACAGGTTTCTACAGGAAGATTCGGCCGGCCGGCCATCTCCAGTGCCGACCGGCCATCCATCAGTGGCCAATGGCTTAACCAGTAGCCGATGATCATTCCCCATGGCCGGTGGTCATTCCTTCTGGCCGGTGGTGCTCCACAGTGTCCATGAAGCATACCTTGGGAGTTGTGCAATTTTCAGAGGAGCAGAGCAGGGAAAACAGAGGCAAACTTGTGCATGGCGTTGGATTTCCGAGCAAAGTCAAGCATGCATGCATTCATTCCTCTTCCCGAGGCCTTTTACTGCTTTCCATAGCTTAGTTAATTTATTAATTAATTAAGGGCTTGTAATATTTAATTAGCTTGTAGGTTAATTAAATTGTATATTCTTTTGGTCCCTCCGGGCGAGGGCGAATTTATAATAAGTGTGGGTGCGTGTGTGTATGTCTTCCAACCCCACGTCTTTCTTCCCTTTTATTTACCTACTTTCAGTGGTTAGTATTAGGGCATATCTAAATTAGCATACCTTATGCTATGCATGCGTGCATCCATACATTTGTCTTACATGCATCGGGCTCGGCACATCATGCTAACTGCACTTGTATTTCAAATCCAAGTTGAGTACTTGTTAGTTACAGCATTTCACATGCCATTCTTTAGGATAGCCGAGCCTATTATAGTTGCATTTTGCATGTGCTGCATTAGCCATCTTAACATGAATTAGGATCATGCATATGATTACTAACTAGTTTCTGTTTTGGCTTGGAGTACTCTGTAAGTTCTTTTGCTTTAGCATCCTTGCATGTGTGTGAGTGTTGCCATGACAGCATGATTCCCATGTGGCTAGCTGCTTATGTGATATAACTGCTTGAATGCCTGTGGGTGAAGGTTGGATTGTCTGAGTTGGAATGGCTCATTGAAATCCGTGTTTTAGCCTACTTGCGAGTAGCAAATTCCAAAACATTTTTCCAAAACAAACGGATATGCAATGCTTATTTCCAAATTAGGCAATCTAGTCTATACTTGTTTGCTGTGCGCATAACATAGTAATTCTAGGCTAATAACCGGAATAAGAACACATAACGTTTTCAAAAACGGATATCACGGTTAGTAGAGGCCGATCTCCGGATCGAGCGAGAGGGGGTGCTCATAGCTGACCTTCCCCAATCGTACCTAAGTTCTCGAGCCGAGGCAACTTTGGTGATGACGGACACGTGGCCTTTGGCATCGAGTCAAGGTTTCCTAAATTTCTCCAAAAATAAAATATTTAGGTGGCGACTCTGTATCTGGAAAAGCAGTCCATGTTTGGCACTTCTTTTTCTAAAAATCTGTTTTCTCAAAACGATTTGCCAAATTTGGACTCTTTGGTTCAGATTAAAAACCGTGACACAAATCGAGTCCGAACTGTAGTAGTGAGGCCCACGGGCACGCTACAGCATGAGTCACGAGTTTCCTAAATTTCTCAAAAATATTTAGATAGCTATTTTGAAATCTGGCAATGCAGTCAATTTTTGGCATGCTTGATAAAAAATTGATTTTCCAAAAGATTTTCCCGATTTGGACTCATTTGTGCTTGTCTATTTCACATTGCACTTATGAAATCAGATTTAGAACCATGGGAGTCTGAACTGTAGAGCTAGTCGTATCTGAAAGGAGCAAGAAAAGCAAGCTACACTTGTTCTCACTGATGTGTCCGGTTTGGCCCTAGAACACTAGCTTGGTTCAGAGAGTCTTTTTAAAGAATTCAACCTTATCAATTCTTAAAGAAGCGACCCCACTTCACACTCACATAGGTCACCTACATAAAGTATCTTGCTTTACCACGATTGACTATTCACAACATTTAGGTCATTAAAAGCATCAGTTTACCTTTCACCCCATAGGGTATCACTGTATAAGGGTATAAGGGAATGGGTAGGAGGATTTCCCTCCACAGTGAATCACCCGTTACACGCAATTAGGTTGTCCCTTTGAACCTAGATCTTGGGATCTCTAGTTAACTACGTTGGATTTTCCATTCCGGTAACATTCACTAAAGGCCTTAACCCCATTCCTTTTGATGACTTTTCTACTAACTCTCTATTTAACCCTTTCATTAACGGATCCGTAATATCATCCTTAGACTGTATAGTCTATAGTGATAACACACAAGAGTAGTCGTTGCATGAAACTATGTCTTCAATGAAAATGTCTAGATCTTCCATTTGTGCCCTACCAATACTTGATTGGTTATCACCAAGTATACAAAATTACTTGCACAAGTTTTGATCAACATGGAATATCCATAAAAAAATGACAAAACCATTTAGTTACTTTAGTAGCTTTATCTAAATCACTGAATTTCGATTCCATCATTGATCTTGCGATACACATTTGTTTGAAAAATCTCCAAGACACGGTTGTCACTCCAATTAGAGAAAACATATCTACTTATGGATTTATAGTCTTTGTATCAGATATCCAGTAGGCAACTTTGTACCCTGTACTAGTAGATATCTAGTGTTATGCAACCCATAATCCTGGGTGTAGTGTAAATAATCCAACACCCGCATAATGCCCTTCTAATGAATAGCATTATGATTACTCATGGATTTACTAAGCCTGCTACCTGAGTAGGCTATACCTGGCCTTGTACAACTCATCAGATACTTTAAACTTCCAATGACCCGAAAATATACTAGTTGAAATACACTTTCACTATTATTCTCGGTCAAATGTAGACATAAGTCTACTAGTGTCCTAGACACACTTGTATATGATTTATTAAATTTCTCAAGTATTTTATCAACATAATGAGAGTGAGAAAGTACAATACTACTAGATATTTTGGTAATCGTAATACCCAGAATCACATCTGCAAGGCTCATATCTTTCATATCAAACGTAGAGTACAACATCCACTTGGTAGTATTGAATATCTTCTCATAACTACCAATAATGAGCATGGCACCAACACATAGACACAACACGACATATATTATTGTCAATGTCTTTGACATAAACACATTTGTCAATATCCACTTGACAACATAGTGTAGTCAAATTTCTCATGCCATTATTTCGGTACTTATTTCAAATCATAAAATGATTCTCAAGCTTACAATCTTTCGTCTTAGAACTGACAAACCCTTCAAGTTGTTCCATAAAGATTTATTCAACTAAATCTTCAAATAAGAAAGCTATCTAAACATCCATCTTGATGTATCTCCAGACTTCGCACAATTGCGATCACACTCACCATATCTAGTAATCATGTATCAAAGCAATCCTGGCATTCTCTTTGTCGGTATCCTTTGATAACAAGCCTATCTCATCGGTTTTCGTTCACTTGCATCCCAAGGCTTACTACCTATGCAAGACAAAGCTAAATTTTCTCGAGAAATCACAACTTCAAAGAAGCTTTTAGCTTCATTAGCCACCATATGAGTTTAAGAAGATTTATCTAGAAGAACTTTAAAGTCCTAGCATATTAACATCTTCTAGGCTCATCTCTTTTCTCATGAAAACCATATCCTCAATTTCATGATAATATTCTTGTGTAAATTTGAATATCAGATTTGTCCACACAAAAGACCGATATGCACTGCTATATTGTGCATAACCGTTGAATACAAAGTCAATGGATTTTAAGGCTTATCCTAACCATCTTGGGTTTAAGTATTACCACCTTTTACATAACACCCCCACATTTGTAGAATTTATATGAAGACTTTTGGCCTTTCCAAAATTTATACAGGGTCTTTAAATAATTCCTTGTGTCAAAATGATTATGAAACTCTCAAAATCATATCACAAAAAACACATTCCCAGACAATCATCAACCAAATTAGGTCTTTTCCAAATTCAAGGCACCAAAAAAGTTTAGTCCAACATGTCACTCTGAAGTCAATAGTCTTACTATTTGGAATCATAAACCTAGTGATTAATAGTCTTCTATTCGGAACTTCACAACATGGCCAATAGTTTTATCATTAGGAATCACTAATTTCTCAGCATGTGGTCCGTAGACTTTCTACTATTAGGAATTACAATGTTTTGACCTATGATCAATAGTCACTTTACCACTAGGAATCACAATGTTCTGACATAGAATCAATAGACTCTTACATTACTAGGAATCATCATGTCTTGACATATGATCAGTAGCCTCTCCACTACTAGGAACCATCATGTCTTGACATGTGATCAATAATATGTTCACTACTAGGAATCACAATCTCATAACTGTGTAGCCAATGGTCTAACACTTCCTAAGAACCATCAGTTTTCTATCTCTTTGATCAGTGATCTTGTACTCACTAGGAGCCACCAATATAAGAATTTATTTGGAATTTAAAAAATTCAAAAATATATGCACCCACCCTATCGGGTTGTCTCGTCTTTACTTTCAAGTAAAGTCACATAGCAATCATGCATGCTATAATTGACACAAGGATAACATATTAATTGCTTCTGATTAATTCAGAGATATTATCATGTAATCTTATGATTTCCTTTAATCATACTTGATTTCTCTAGATCTCCATTTAAGAATCTCGCACGGCTTAAGATTGTCAAGTGGAACAACATTTTTTGTTATCACCTCTTGAAGCCATTTTTGAAAATCACCACAGAATTTCACTATTATGTTTTTCTAGAAAGTAAACTTAACACTAGAAAATCCCAAAGTCTTAAATTTAATTCAAAACTGATCTCACCACTTACCCTAGAATCGAACATGGTCAGGAAAGTTTTTAAGAAGACTAGAGGGGTCATACCGATCCCACTTAAGACCCAGATAACCTTAAATAAAAATTTTAAGAGCATGTTGACTCATAATCCATGATAAACAAATTCAGAATTAAGTTTTTCATGAGATAAACTATGATAAAACAAACCAAGTTTACAAAACTTATAAGCAATTAAAATTTCCTATCAGAATTACACCACTCATAAAAGTTAACCGGTACTCCTAGAATTGAACTTATTATTTCTGAATAAAAATCAAAAATATTTTAGCTAGTGCTAAAAGTTGGTTTTTTTCCCCAAAACAAAACACTTTGAAAATAGTCAAATTATAACTAAAGGCTTTTTCAAAACTTGGTTTCCTACCACTTTGGGAATAAAAAAATTAAATCCAAAGATTTTCTCTAACCACAAAAGTTTGAAACCACATCTATCTTAGTTGTTATTTCTGAACAAATCAGAATACTCTTTAGCCAAGGTTAAAATTTGGTTTCTATTATAGAAAACCAAAACACTTTGAGAATAATAAAATTAATCCCAAAGACTTTCTCTAAACCTGAAAGTTTATAATTTCTTTCTTTCCTCATTTTCTTTCACTATGGTTAAACTATTACAAATTAGAAATTAAAACCACTACAAATAGAAATGTAAATGTAATTGTTACAATTAAAAATTGTCTAAATCTGCAAAACAGAGTTCATGGTTGCATCCAAAATCATCTGTTTAGCCAAGAACACACTTCTCCACTTGTAATGTTTATCTTTGTATGAACACATTACTAAACTCTATCCTCGTTGGCGCTAAATCTATGCTCATTGTGCATAAACACACTTGGATACAAGATGAGTTAATGAACCAATAAAGTGAATATTATACAAATAATTTCAGTTATAACTCACAATGTGTAATTCAAAGGCTATAGATGCATTCCAGTTACAAGAATGTCATGAGTTGCATGGTTATAAATCAATTATACATAAAGGAATATTATGGTTATAATGTTGGCAATCCAACCATGCAACTATGAGCAAATATATATAATAATAGAGTTAAACTTCCACTTACCATTCGATGAATATAAAAATATTTTGGAGTAATTTCCTTGATTACATATCAAGACATGAAAGAACTCACAATTGATACAACCAAAAATAAATAGAATGAATAAGAGTTAATCTCATTATAATGCCAAGTTATATCACCATGCGATAATGCAACATAATCATAATTGATACAACCAAAAATAAATAGAATGAATAATAGTTAATCTCATTACAATGCCAAGCTATACCACCATGTGATAATGCAACACAATCATGAGCAATCACAAAATAAGATTACTATTTTACTAAATTTTTTCCTAAACCAAACTTGTTTGGAGATACTTTATACCGTCAAAAACCTCTCGGCTAGTCGAATCTCTAGAAATTCTCAAAAGCCAACTATTAGTTTTTCCAAGAATTTAATTAATCGAATTAAATCGAAATTATCATCACAATTTCAAAACAACATACGGAATAAATCCGAAATTAAACTGAACTATAAAGTGAATAATTCAATTAACTAAAATTCCGATGGTCCAATATTATTCTTTATTCCATGCAAAGGTAATCCAGTTCAAATAAAAAATTAGTAGTCCAATTTACTAATTCTAATTTACTTTATTTGTTCATATTATATGTCCTCATTTCTCGCTTAGGTAAACCTGTGTAGGAGCCGAATTTTAAAGGAGGCATATTTTAAGAGATATTGCCCGGCTCTGTCCAGAATCATCAGGATGCCGAATATAAAGAGTAGATGGGCCGAATAGGTACCGAGCTGTGGAGCCGAGTAAATACGAACATAATGAGCACAAAGTGGACCTGGCCCCGAGGCCCAGGAAACGAGTATAAATAAAAGAATAGCAGACTGAGAAATGTATGTGATAATTGTGGTGTTTAACTTAGAATACAAGTAATCTAGAACGAGAGACTGACTTGTCCGTCAGAGTGCTAATTCCGGCACCCCCGACCGAAGTGTTCACTTCCTTTCAGGTGCCTATCGGTGGATCACGAGTGTCCCCCAGGATCTGAAGAGTATTTTCGAAAACCACTTCTCCACAACTGGCGCCGTCCGTGGGAATACTCAAGCACATCCATGGCGGACGCGACCGAGGACCCTCCAATAGTCGCGGATGACACCACACAGATAGACGACTTCACTCCAACAAACACGCACGGACCGGAGCCTAACCCAGTAAGACGCGCTTTGAACTTCGGTTCACCTTCGACTCCAGAACATGAGGCAATGCAGGCGATCATGGAGCAGGCAAAGCAAAACAAGCAGCGGCGGGAGAACATGATCGCTGAGAACGAGCGTCTCCGTCAAGATTTGGCACTGGAGGTGGCAAAGTCCAAACAAGCCGTGCGCCAAGACCCGGAGCAACCTCTGAAAGCAGGTGGTCGACGACCTCGAGCCCGGCAACAAGACACTGATAGCGACTCCGACTCACTGTCTCCGGAGCCCAAAAAGAAAGAACAACCTACAACTTCCAGCTCCTCTGAAGAGAGCCCACGCGTAAGGCATAAGCACAGAAGAAACGGCTCGGATGACGAGGACTAGCATGATCCTTTTGTGCGACGGATCGCAAGGGCCATATTGTCCAAAAAGTTTAAAGCTCCGTCATTTACTCTCTATGATGGCGAGTCAGACCCCACTGATCATATTCGCCACTACAAGTAAGCCATGACATTGCATGCAGATGGCAAAGCCCTCATGCGCCGAATATTCCCCAGCAGTTTGGGACCACTGGCTGTCAGGTGGTATTACAAACTAGAGCCGGCTTCGATCAAAACCTTCCACCAATTACAGAAGTCTTTCAGAGCCAGATTCATCACAAATGAGGTCCAGCCGAAACAAGCCGACTCCCTCTAGGCAATGCAAATCCTGCTAGGAGAAACGCTCAAAGCATATTCGGCACGATACTGGGAACGCTTTAATCTTGTGGATGATGCTTGCAATGACTCCATGGCCATCATCGCCTTCAAAATGGGACTACACCCAGATAGTGCCCTCCACAGTTCCTTGACCAGAAGACCCCCCAAAACAGTCTAGGGGTTGATGAAGAAAGTAAAAGAATACTACAAAGTAGAAGATGACGCTTTACGGGTTAAAGCCGGACACAGTACCACCAAAACGTCCCCCCCTGAGATTGCCCAGCCAATAAGTTCCGTACCTCCTCAGAGCCCTGAACCACGCCAGCGGACTAAACGAGATAAGAAACGAGATTCTCGCCGACCAAGCAATCAGTGCCCACACCGAACAAATGAGCAACTGCAAGTTGATAATAGGCGCACAAAGCACACCGACAAGAAATATACAAAGCTGTCAGATTCAATCAGCTCGGTTATGTCCCAAATTCAACATCTTCCATTTTTTAAATGGCCATTCAAAATAGTGGGACCTCCCGACACGAGAAGACGGGACAGACGGTGTGAATATCACAAAGATCATGGTCATGATACGGACAGCTGCTATGCTTTGAAAGACCACCTTGAGGAATTGGTGCAAGATGGTCGGCTTTAGCAACATGTACGAAAAAACGCAATCAAAACCGTTGCCCTTCGGCAGGATTCGCCTCCGCTCGGCATCATTCATATGATATACGACCTTCCAACGCCACTTGCCATACACGCAATTCAAGCCCCCCAGAAGCAACGCACACCATCGAAGCAGTCCCACGAAGCTCTGAGTATTATCTTCAACGATTCCGATCTTATTAGCGTAACGCTCCTCATATTGATCCATTGGTCATTGAGCTACACGTAAATCGATTCATCGTTGAACGCGCCTTCATAGACTAAGGAAGCACTTCCAAGGTTATGTATTACGAAACCTTCGTCAAACTCGATTTCAATCAATCAGACGTGTCTCTGGCTCCCCATCCATTGTTTGGCTTCAACACGAATCCAGAGTATCCGTTGGGGAAGATCACACTACCCGTTCGAGCCGGCTACCGAACGATGGATGTAGTATTCTTGGTCATCAAGCTCCCATCGCCGTATAATATCATAATGGGGCGAACTTGGTTGCATGCTATCCAAGCCGTGCCTAGCACCTACCATCAGCTGCTGCGCTTTCCTACCCAACACGGCATTGAGCAAATCCGTGGTTCCCGACACTCCGCACCAACATTCTGTCCCTCTCGAAATACCAAATCAAAACATCCTCGACTAACTCGGTCATCATCGGAAGGATTCCATATCGGCTCAGAAACACCTTACGGCCCTAAAACTTGCGAATTGTCATTAAACCTGACTTGTGGGGAATGATCTCAATTCTAAAATGATTCTCCATGTACATATTCCTCCTTCGTAAATGCAAGGATTCTTGTTGGACAGATATAATCCCATCCTCTACAAAATCTAATTAAAAAGGGCATTTCGACCAAAATGCACCCTCGGCGCTTGACACCGTTGGACCAATAAAGCCTCCGGATTTAGAGCCCCCTCGGCGCATGACATTGTTGGGCCGATAAAGCCTCCGGATTCGGAGCCCCCTCGGCGCATGACGCCGTTGGGCCAATAAAGCCTCCGAATTCAGAGCGCCCTTCATGGATATAACGATTGACCAAGTAAAGCCTCCAGATTCAGAGCCCCCTCGGTGTATGACGCCGTTGGGCCAATAAAGCCTCCGGATTCGGAGCCCCCTCGGCGCATGATGCCGTTCGGCCAATAAAGCCTTCGAATTCGAAGCGCCCTTCGTGAATATCACGATTGGCCAAGTAAAGCCTTCGGATTCGGAGCCCCCTCAGCGCATAACGCCGTTAGGCCCATAAAGCCTCCGAATTGGGAGCGCCCTTCGTGAATATCACGATTGACCATGTAAAGCCTCCGGATTCGGAGCCCCCTCGGTGCATGACGCCGTTGGGCCGATAGAGCTTCCAGATTCGGAGCGCCCGTCGTGGATATCACGATTGACCAAGTAAAGCCTTCGGATTTGGAGCCCCCTCGGCGCATGATGCCGTTGGGCCAATAAAGCCTCCGGATTCGGAGCCTCCTCGGCGCATGACGTCGTTGGGCCCATAAAGCCTCCGAATTGGGAGCGCCTTCGTGGATATCACGATTGAACATGTAAAGCCTCCGGATTCGGAGCCCCCTCGGCGCATAACACCGTTGGGCCGATAGAGCCTCCAGATTCGGAGTGCCCGTCGTGGATATCATGGTTGCCCAAGTAAAGCCTTCGGATTCGGAGCCCCCTCGGCGCATGACGCCGTGGGGCCGATAAAGCCTCCGGATTCGGAGTGCCCTCGGGGCATGACGCCGTTGGGCCGATAAAGCCTCCGAATTCGGAGTGCCCTCGGCGCATGACGCCGTTGGGCCAATAAAGCCTCCAGATTCGGAGCGCCCTTCGTGGATATCACGATTGGCCAAGTAAAGCCTCTGAATTCGGAGCCCCCTCGGCGCATGACGACCGTTGGGACGATAAAGCCTTCGGATTCGGAGCGCCCATCATGGATATCGTGATTGGCCGAGTAAAGTCTTTGAATTTGGAGCGCCCTCGACGCATAACGCTGTTGGGCCAAAAACGCTTCCAAAAGCCGAATAACATTCCGAATTCGGAGCACCCTCAGTGCTCAAAGCAGGGAAATGTAACTCGAGTCGGCACAACGGTATAAACAAAACAAAACGTGCCAAACTCAAAATAAGATGCTTAACAAAAGTTCACAATGGAATACAAACTTTTAAAATAAAACATTTTATTTGATTAAAAAATAATTACAAAAACGCAATTCGCGTTCGAGCATTACAAAGTCTACTTTCATACGGCGTCACCTTCATCCTCACCCTTCTCAAAATTTCGAAGGTGAAAGAGGGGAAGTGGTGTTAAGGTACAGCAGCAGCGCCGAATCGACGCTCGCTGTCCAGAGAGCGTCCGTAGCTCGAAATTCTTTGATCTGACCGCGCTTGAACCCACAATGTTCGCACCGGCACGACAATCGTCCTCAAGGTCGAGAGCCTTGACACCATAGACAATGTCAAAGCCAAGATCCAGGACAAGAAAGGAATTCCCCACGAAAACAGTAAAATTTAACGGTTGTAGCACTACGTCGGCCTCTTCCTTCCTTCGGGGTGATCTGCTTCGACGACTTGGAGGTCGACGTTCTTCCCGTTCTTTGAATGCCCCACTCCTCGCACGGGTGGGTTCCTTGCTGCAATTCATTGTAGTGTCAAGCTCAGCCAAGGTTCGAGCCCCTCTTCTGCTGATTGAAGAAAATTCCATTCGATATTCACATTTGTCTGCCCCATGCAACAAAGTTGTTTAGTAAGTGAAATTATTACGGTGAAAAGTCCGAGGCAATCTATTTTTATTCTTTGCGGTGACCCCGAAGCAACGTCGTTAATACTGAACTCCAAAAGACGTATGCCGATAGATGTTGGCCGTAGCCATTCCATCTACTAATTTTTTGGCTTTTTTGACTTAAAATGGACTAATTATGGCAATTAAAGATGGGATGACAGTTTCCGGATTCGAAGTCCTTGGAGCATGGCACGTTTGGGCCAATTAAGCCTCCGAATTTGGAGCCTCATCGACGCATCACACCGATCGATACAAGTCTCCGAATTCGGAGCCTAATCGGCGGAGCGACCACGACAAGCCGGCACGTAACCGTTCAGAATTAAATGACTAGAGCCAGACAGTGTTTATCTAATGAAAACATATGCAAACACGAGTATACCAAATGTAGATTACAATGAAACATTTAAAATAGGACGTTTTATTCAATCAGGCAACAATTACACAATTACATAGTATTTTTATACGGCGTCATCCTCATCCTCACTCTTCTCGACTTCAAAAGTAGAAAACGAAAAATCATTACGTTGGTAGAGTGGCAGCGCCGAATCAATTCCCAACACCTGGAGAGCTTCCGTGGCTTGAGATACCCTGATCCAACATGCTTAAAGCGACGATTCTCACATCGACAAACTTCTTCGGCGAACTTCTCTTTGGTTTTCTGAATTCCGACCAGTCGGCCGTCGTGAAAGCCCTTCTCGTAGGACACGTTTCTCGCAGTCTCAATCGCAAACATGCTCGCCGTATTACGATCGGCGATCGCATCACTAATCAGCCTTTGAGTAACCCTCTCTGCGACAACCGGGTTGGGGGGGACGACTGATTGAGGCAACGCAGGCTTGTTTCTCCTCAGCTCGCGCTCGGCCTTCTCGGCGCGAGCTTCTAACTTCTGAATGCGTTCGTCTCTCTGTTCTATGTCCCGACGAGCGGCGCGGAGATGCATACCGATCTCATAAGCCGTGTAAAGTCCCCTCACCGCCCCGTGAATGCCTTCATGAAACACTTCGAAGTCCGAACGGCCTACCATCGACTGTTGAACTTCGGGCAGAAAAATCTGTCGAGCAAACTCGACCACCACATTTGGGTCTTGAATGATGGAATCCGCCTCCGTCATCGGTCTGTTACCCACGAAGACTGCAAAACTCAATAGGCAAGGAGTTGTGTCAAATTCCTTTCCAGGATGAGGTTGAAGAGACTTATGCTGTGGTTGGCTATCCCTCCTAGGCGATCTAGTTCGACGTCGAGGAGATTGGTGTCTCTCCTGACCCCTCGACGTCCTACCGCCCGTGCGTGACGGTTTGCCGCTTCGATTCATGGCACCTCGCAGCTCAGCTATCATCTTCGCTTGACCTCCGCTGTTGAAGAAAAGCTTATTTGACATTCGCACTTGTTTCGCCTTCCTCAAAGAGCGGGACTGAGATGCTCATTTAGCACGTAAATAGGACTCTCATTCACGAAGTACACGCCCATTTATTCCCTACAAGGGCAGCATCTCCGAGGCTACCTCATTAATAATAAAGCATCAATAGCCCATCTTGTACCGTACTGTACCAGTCCCAATCGTAACGATCGCCGAACTGAACCAAGCCCCAATCGCCTCATCAACCGCTGATATACGGCGTTCTCGGTTCCTGAACCAGCTAGGGCACGGGCAGATTCAGCAGATTCATCAATCTATACGGCTCGAGTGCCCCAGCCGTTCCACGAATCAATTCTTGCGTACAAAACTTATCACGTTTTATTCGGCATTCTACATTCGTGAACCAGCTGGGACAAAGGCAGATTCATCAATCTATACGACTCGAGTGCCCCAGCCATTCCACGAATCGATTCTTGCGTACAAAACTTATCACGTTTTATTCGGCATTCTACGTTCGTGAACCAATTGGGGCAAGGGCAGATTCATCAATCTACACGGCTCGAGTGCCCCAGTCGTTCCACGAATCAATTCTTGCGTGCAAAAATTTAGAAATTTCATTCGGCATTCTACGTTCGTGAACCAGCTGCAGTAAGGGCAGATTCATCAATCTATACGGCTCGAGTGCCCTAGCCATTCCACGAATCGATTCTTGCGTGCAAAAATTTATAAATTTCATTCGGCATTCTACGTTCGTGAACCAGCTGGGGCAAGGGCAGATTCATCAATCTATTCGTCTCAAGTGCCCCAGCAGTTCCACGAATCGATTATTGCGTACAAAACTTATCACGTTTTATTCGGCATTCTACGTTCGTGAACCAGCTGGGGCACGGCAGATTCATCAATCTATACAGCTCGAGTGTCCCAGTCGTTCCACGAATCGATTTATCTGAGCACTAGTCTTAAATTCATTTTGTTTCTGACTAAATCAGATCCCTAATTTTAATTGGCCGTTAAGTCTACCGTCTCACGCATGCTTGACATTTTCCCCTAACTGCTGACTCTCCTAACTATACGCTCACATAACAGACAATACGAAAAATAACTTAAGTGCATATAAAATTTTCATTCATAAACTGGGCGTTGGTAGCGGACATTTTACATATGAAAATCCAAAAAATGTACATTGAATATACTTAATAAAACTAGAACGTCTCCCAGATCAATTCTCGGGATCAGACTCAAGTGGCTCAACGTCCACTTGCTCGTATGGAATCAGCACGACCAATGTAGCTCCAACGGCAGTAATGGCTTTGAGCCATCCATGTTTGAATCCCCGATTTTCGAATTTGGGGACTTCGTCTACGTATTCCTTGATGGCGGTGCTCTTCCCAGCCTCAAGTGCCGTAGAAACTTTGGATTTGGCTTTTTCCTTGGCCGCCTTCAACTCCTTTAACTCAGCCTCTGCCTTGGCAAGCGCCTCCTTGGCTAACTCGAGTGAGTCCTCGCTCGCGTTCGCCCTATCCTCGGCTTCGGATCTGAGCAGGTCAGCAGTGTGAGCCCTTACCATCTCCGCTTCGGCTCGCGCATATTCCATAGCGGTCCTCATCGCCTCGAACTCGGCCCTGCTCCTTTTACCTTTAGCTTCGGACTTTAAGCGGCCAATTCTTTCGACAGCATCATGGCGCCGGCGGCCTAGTTCGGCTATCCTTCCAACCATCTGCAAAACAAATCGGGATCATCACATCAGGAAATAATAGTGTGCAAACCAAATCAAACGAGCAGAAAAGATACATACCAGAAGGGCAGACTGGGCAGCGAACGCTATAAGCTCCAAATCTGGCTCTTCTTGAAAGGTGGCCTTATCAGTCGACAGTGAAACTGAAGCGGCCCAGCTCAATGCTACGGCCGGATCCTTTATAACGGATGCGTCGTTAAAGATTGGCATGTTTTTTATCTTTGGTTGAATAATAAAAGGAACAACCACGTCGGATTCCTCTAAACGAGGCTTTTTGCCAACAAGACTATCCTCCGAGCCAGCGTATCCCTCGGCATTACGTTTTTCACCCCGTTCTTTACGAACCAGTCGTTCTTCCGTGACCTGCTGTTCTGCCTCCCTCCCTGTCTCATCCAAAATGATTCGAGTCGTTTCTTCCGCAGTAACGGGTTGTAAAGATTCAACCGGGGCAGGCTCAGTACGAGCGGCCTCTACCTTCTTTCGAGCGGCCATTCACTCGGTATTTCTCTTTCTCGCCATCTGCGTGAGATTCTCCCCAGCCATGCCTTCAGAAAAATTGCAGGGCAGGTCCCCTAAATCCGTAAAAATGTCTCCGAAAGAAAACTCTACACGACCTGAAATGGATGGTGAGTCAGGCTGGTTAAGATCAGTAGTTTCAAACGCTGATTTCAGAGCTTCGTCGACCTCTTCGGCCTCGGTAATGAACTCCCTGGTTGATTCGACGACCACCTCGACCTCCGGCTCTAAGTCTCGCTCCAAATCGGAAGTCTCGAGACCAATCTGTCTCAAGGACTTGAAGTTGGGGAAGATAAGAGCCACATGGTGTTGTTCGCCGGTTGGGATCAGAATGTTGTCTACAGCCGAGAACGTAGTATAGGTAGGCTCGTACCTCAGAAGAATATGGGCGGCTCTGCCTTGTTTCTGTACGTTTGGACGGCCAAAATATTTTAGCACAGTCTTAATGTCCGAAAGTATTGCGTCATCAGCCGAGCTCAGAACCCTCTTCAACTTATTGCCTGCAAAAATTGAGGATTATATTTGGAGAAGAAGCCGAATAAAAGAAAGTTCAACAAACAAGGAATCACACGGCAACCTGGTTCACCCCTCCGTCTGGGAATAGGGTCCAGGCGATCTTCGCCTTCGCCGAATTCCCAGTTGCCCTGAACATTGACCATTACATCATCAACTCGTTTGCTAAAGCTGGCAAGCATGGTTACTAAGTGATGGTCGATGTCCCTGGCCTTGAGAAAATAACGCCCGAGCCGACCGGAGGATTTGGCTAAAGCTTAACAATGCCGAATCGCAGGAATGCCCAGGTTGATCCTGAGGCGCTGGTTCAATTCAACAATTCCCATTACGATTCGAAAGAAATTCACATTGAGTTACGATGGAATCAGATCGCAGTGGCGGAGGACGGCCCTAAGAAATGGATGTAGGGGAAAGCGAACGCCACCCTCCGCAATGGACAGGAGAGGGAACACGATTGTATTTGGGTCATCCCTCTCCATATCCAGGGAACTCTCCATTACTAGAGATAGATGAACATCATCAGGAATAGAGAAATGTTTTCGAAACCTAGAAATTCGACCCTCAGAGAGGAGGTCTTTCAAATGCTTAGCCATTCTAGAGGGAACTCAAGGATATTCTAAAACAAAAAATAAATATGGAAAGTAGGATTGCAAAGAAAAGAGAAGAAGACTTACGAGAGGCAAAAGGAACGAGAAGAAGACAGAAAGGAGTTACAGAAAATACATCGGAGAAGAAATACATATAGGCGGTCCAAAAGGTTCAAATATTCGAAAAAGTATGTATTCAAAGGGACTTAAACTTCAAATCATAATAAATGCGAGAGAAGCACGAATGAGGCTGGAAGGCGTTACAGTGACCGAAAAGCATGTACGCGTCCTGACATGCATCGGAAAGAGAATTAACCGCCGAATTTCTGTTTTCTCAAATCAGGAACCAAACACGCCGACTAACTGATGCTAGAAGGGTGTTTAAGGGGCAATTGTGGGAGCCGAATTTTAAAGGAGGCATATTTTAAGAGATATTGCCCGGCTCTGTCCAGAATCATCAGGATGCCGAATATAAAGGGTAGATGGACCGAATAGGTACCGAGCTATGGAGCCGAGTAAATATGAATATAATGAGCACAAATTGGACCTGGTCCCGAGGCCCAGGGAACGAGTATAAATAAAGGAATAGTAGACTGAGAAAGATATGCGATAATTGTGGTGTTTAACTTAGAATACAAGTAATCTAGAACGAGAGACTGACTTGTCCGTCGGAGTGCTAATTCCGGCACCCCCGACCGGAGTGTTCACTTCCTTTCAAGTGCCTATCGGTGGATCACGAGCGTCTCCCAGGATCTGAAGAGTATTTCCTAAAACCACTTCCCCACAACCTGTAAAGAAAATTAGCTACAAAAGAAGGCAAATAACAAACAAATCAAATCAAATAGTAAGAATCTTACATAATAAAATTCTAATTTTTATAAACTCCTACCAACTTAAACACTAACCATCAAACAACTCATGCAATAACAACTAATTAACATAAAAACAAATTGCATGAATAAATTATTAGAAATAAACAACTTAAAACAATCCAATAACTCTAAGCAATTAAATTAATTTTAATTCCAAGAGTAACTAGAATAAATTAAAATAAAAACTAAATTGTTTATTCAAAAATTATTTATAAAAAAATTGTCTTAAGATTGTTGGTATTTTTTTCATTATATATGGAAAAAATATATAAAACAAATTAAATAGAAATGACAAAATAATTTTTTTTAATTAACAAGATGAAATATAGAATAAACAACATAACGAAAAATATAGAAATGAATTAGATTATATTAATAATAGAACAAATTATTAAAAAAATTAGAACTCATCAAATTCAAAAAAAAAATGATAAGAAAAGAAGGAAACCGAAGCCTGTGTGATATCACAATTTCCTTAAAATATATTCACTGCCTCTCGATAGATGTTGGAGGTATGCTGGCGTCTGCCACTCATGATATGACAATCGAAACTAGCTCATGCAGAAGCACCTTCTGAATAGCTTTGGCGAACTTGACAATAGCTACACTCTCTCTAACAAGAACCAAAGAAGAGGCTAACAAAATAAGATAGGAAAAATTTTCTTTGGTGTAAAAAATCATCTCCAACTTTTTATTTCAAAACACCATCTCATTTTCCATTACAAAACCTCTCTAAAAAACAAGTTACTAAGTTGGAGGAGAAAGACCTTTATTTATACTAGTAAGGGAAAGCCTTAGCCACGAAGGCTAACATTAATAGGGTCATCAAATGTCATAAACTCTAGCTATTAGGGCTAGAGTTACAAAGGTTTAAAACTCCAAAACCATGGTATAAATCATAATGTGTATATAATGCATAAGTTTTGAGTAATAAACTAGATAGGTTGCAAAATGGATACGGGTGTTAGGTTACAACCTGATCCAAGCCCAATCTTAAAAACATGCAAAACTAAGCCCAGTACAGTTCAACCCAAAGCTCAAGATTAGGTCCAAGTCCAAACCAAGACTAAGTCCAAATCTAAATCCAATTTTATTAATGCCCACTTTATGAGACCATTCTCATTCACAATTCAATGGTTTCGGCTCATTATTTTTGTATTGCAATGTTCTCACTTAAGATAATACAAAACCACTCAAACCCACCTCAATCGGCGGTTAGATCCCACTTTAATTTCGAATTAAAGTTACCGAAAACCTATTATTTGCCAGCACTCATAGGATTGTGAATATTTCTTAGTTTATTCATGACATACTTGGGTGAATGGATTTCTCTTGGAATAGAATAGTCCTTCCCCTCCTTTACAATCCTTTCGGAGGTGTGTATATATATATATATATATATATATATTTATATATTCCACCATTTTGTTTTAAATTGAAGTCCAATTGAGTATGGTCCTTGTTTCCATGGTAAGTTGACAATCAACTTGAGGCCTTTCTAGCATTTTCTTTCTTTCTTTTGAATATCTTTCACAAAATACTAGTTTCCTATGTTTCCACATGAATTTTTAATGTGCTTGTTCTTGCCTTTAAACTAGTTTATGCCTTATTAGGCATGCCAAAAATGATTTCTTAAAATGTCTAGTATGACCAAAAGATCTTTCAAATTAGGATTAGATGATTGTTCTATAGTATCCTCGTACCTTGTTTTGGTATTATTTAGAGTTGAATGCAACACAAATGTAAAAAACAAACACAAAAAGAAATATGACCACAAATTTAGAGAAGAAATAATGAATATTATTGCTTCTTTCAAAGGTGATATCATTTTTAACGTTTGCGTTTATTTGTATAGAGTTGTCACAACTAACCTATGTAATTATGCTTATCTTACTTTTATGATGCATATATTCTAATTTTCCAATACACATGACTACCAAGTTGACAAGTTGCTACACTTGACATGCACAACAACATCATATTAATTTGAAGGAATAAAGTGAAACATAGGTTATTGAAGAGTATTTCTATTCCAAAAGGCTATAGAAATGGAAAAAATATATATATATATATATTCAACTGTTGGACCAACAACATATTCATAAATTTGGAAAAGTAGATACAAAGAACATGTTTTCTCCAGCTCAGCATCAGTCCAATATGCCCATCTCAATGTGGGCTTAACCATTAGGTCATTCTCACTATCTTCTATGGTTACATTTTTTTTGAAAAATCCTACAAGTTTCAAAATTCTTATTTAAACACTCAAGATAGGGGGAGAAAAAAAAAATCTCTATCTAGTTAAAAAAAAAAAAATTAAAAAAAGAAATCCAGCCTTGTTTAGAGGGCTAAAAAAAAGAACATTTATTGTTAATGACCCCTAATAGCGAAAGGAACGATTGGAATTTTTATTATCCAAAGGCCCTCGATAGTAAAAACTTAAAAAAGCTTAGAAATCCAAAAATTCAGTAAAAAAATTTCCTTCATCCAACAAAGACCTCTTTGTCCAAAAGCCCCTAATAGTAGAGGTTATGAATAATTCCAAATTTTAATTACAACAATAAGAGAAAATTGAATTTTACATTATAAAAGTATAATATAAAAATTTTAAAAATATTATTTAAATATCAAAATTAATCTCTTATTAAGAATTTGCTTTAAATCTCATTGAGAGTTGACAATGGATGAACAAATACAACCAAAAAAAAATAAAATAAAAATACTCTTTTGTATTTTTTTGTATTTAGTAAAATAAAATTAGATTTGTTCAAAAATATTTACTTTCTTAAGTCCATCTAAATTAGGTACATGTAAAAAGTTAAAACAAAATCATTAAAATATATAAAAAAAAAATTCACTAAAAATGAAAAAACAAAAACTCAAAAACAATTTTTAAAAGGTAAGGAAATTCAGGATTTAAGTAGGATAAAATATATATAATTTAGCATCAATCAAATTCTATATTTTGTTCATTCACTCCTAAAATACGTGAACAAATTTAAATTCACTTTCACCACCCAAAATTAAACAAAACACTTTTAAAGCCTGTTAAAAATTATTTTGTGGATCATACTCCACGATTGGTTGATGGATATGTTGATAGCAATGTTTGGCCTAACTTTGGTCAAGATTTACATATTGTATCCAAAACAATAAAGGCCAAAAAGAATTAAGGTTGCATTATTATTGTTATTATTATTCATATCCTAACATATATATACATCAAGTCCAAATCAAAATTCTTGTCTGACGGAGCTTATCCTATTCCCATCATATTTTTATGAAATAACAACTTTTGACGGTTGATGTAACATTACTTTTTCACCAATACGATAAACAAAAATGTTTTATACTCCCACTGGGGGTTGACCCCCAGTGAGGTGAAGGTCCGTGATTGGGTGAAAAAAAACTATTATTTTTTTTTTTTTTTGGTTGTCAGCCAGTGGGGGCGCGCCACCTCACTGGGGGTGCGACCCTCACTGGGATTATTTAGCAGGGTTCCACGATAAATGAATTATTAATAAAAAATAATTAAGTATTATATAAATTAAAATCTTAAACAACCTAATGTAATTATTCTAAACTCATGGAAACTTAGGGTTGATTTAAGAAGTGATTTGTTAATTTTTTAGTTAAAATATAAAGTAAAAAAATTGAAATGTTTGAAAATGGTTTTTGTGAGTGTTTTAAAAAAAAGAAAAAAAAAGGTGTAAAATGGACAGGAATCTTACACTTTTTTATACAATTAATTTTTAAAACTTTTTCACCATTACTTTTATTAGCTAAATTTTTAGCCCCAACCAAAAGAAATGACCCATCAGATGGGAGTCACATGTTTTTATTCCCAACTTGCTTGCCATTTTGCAAACAACCTGTCTTACATATGGACCACAATAATTATTTGGTTACGTACAATATTAACTTTTTGTTTAGATATTTTCTTCTTTTTCATAACACATGGTATTGGTATTCCACAAATGTAAAAGCAAGCACATTATATATAAATAAAATTTTACGAAATTTATTAATTCATATTGTTGTATTTTCTAATGTTTTAATTTTATACATGTAATATTATTGTATAACTAATTGCAACAGTCGTTTGTTATAACTGTGATGATTTTAGGTTCTACGAACCTATTCGAAGATTTTTTTTTTTTTTTTTTTTTTAAAAAAAGAGGTTAAATATGATTCTATAAAAACTGTTAAATTTTAAAGATATCGAGAAAAATAAAGAGAGAAATTGACATAAGAAAAGAATATAAAACAATAGACAAAATTTTAATGTGAGAACCCGTGCTTACCTGAACTGCTTATAATTTTTTTATTCTAAGAATTTGTGTTAGACTATTTAGTACAACTCATGCTTATAATTTATTGGGCAAAACTAATTTAAATAAGCTAAAAAGATAAAAAGAAAAAAAGAAATTAATTTCTAAAAAACTAAAATGAGGGGTGCTTATGACTTTTACTTATGAATTATTAACTTTTAATTTATAATACACAGCACCAAACAACACCAATAAATCTTAGGTCCTATTTGGAAAGTTGAATTTGAGGTAAAATAGCCAATAAAGACAAATAAACTAAAGTAGCTAATAAGACAAAATACTACATTTAAGCTATAATTGTTTTGTTTTTTCTCTCACAACCATCAAATCAACTACTAGAAAAAGAAAAAAAAAAACAAAAAACTATGCTCCCAAGCTTAATTTTTTTAACCAAGTTAAAATAATTAAAAAATCAATTAAAATAACCTACTCGCAAACGGGGCCTTAATCTCATTTGCAAGACATATTCCTGCAATTTGGACCACTTGATATATATGAGAAAATATACATACAAATAAAATTTTGGGGGATGCACCAATAAATCCCAAATTAATAACTTATACACTGTTTAATCTTAAAAGTTTTCTTATAGACTGAAAGGTCCCATTACAATGTTTCAAACATCAGATTAATGTTTCGAACGTTAGATTTCGAACATCAGATTAATGTTTCGAATATTAGATTTCGAACATCAGATTAATGTTTCAAACATTAGATTGATGTGCAAATGGGACTAAGTGGAGCATAAGAAAATTTTTAAAACTAAATAGTTCAACTTTTCAGAAACTAGGACTTATGGGTAAATTTTTCTAAAATTTTTATATAAGAATTTTATTCGGAATAATGCGCTAATAAAAATCTCTGTATAGAAGAACAGTTGTATAGGAATTACTCAACGTATCTCTTCCAATTTAACCATTCTATACCCTGATATCATCTAAAAAAAACCCACATGAGCTCGCTTTACAAATTTAAAACCATTCCCTCACACTTTCATCGCTCCAGTCCAATACCTGAGACAAAAATATAGTCATAGAAATAGAGAAAAACACAATACACACAAACTCAGTGAGAGAGAGAGAGAGAGAGAGAGAGAGATGGAAAGCTCTAACCATTTTCTAAAAGCCCTTATCATTCTCCTTACCATCATCTCTTTTGTGAACTCTAGCTCAGCTGCTCGAGTATCCAGAAAAACCAGAACCACTGAGTTCATCAAAACATCTTGCAGTGCAACAACTTACCCTAGACTTTGCATAACCTCACTCTCAAGACATGCTAGTGCTATCCAAACAAGCCCTCGGCTTCTAGCCCACACAGCCCTCTCCCTCACACTCAACAACACCAAATCCACTTCGACCATGATGTCAAGGCTGTCCCAAATCCACGGCTTGAAGCAGAGAGAGATCGCCGCCATGCACGACTGTGTTGAGCAGCTAAGTGACTCTGTGGACCAGCTGAGAAACTCAATAGGTGAGATGAAGAAACTGAAGAAGGGATCGAATTTTGATCTGACAATGAACGATATACAAACCTGGGTCAGTGCCGCCTTGACAAACGATGACACCTGCACAGAGGGGTTTGCCGGCAAGGCCATGAATGGCAAGGTGAAGTACATTGTGAGGAGACGGATCGTGAAGATAGCGCAATTGACTAGCAATGCCTTGGCCTTGATCAATCGTCTTGCTTCTCTGCACGGTTAGATCCACTCAAGAAACAAGGCTACTACTAATCATCAATTAGGCTGTGTAATATGTTGTATTTGAGAGCAGCAACAATAATGTCATCAGTGTGTGTGAAGCAGCATATGCCAGGATTTGGTACAAGATTCTTTGTTCCCACATCTTTCTGTTCTACTGTAGCAATGCATTCCTAATTATTAGATCATGTCTCGAGATTGGGACAAGAGAATTGAAGAATTCTGGGGCAACACATCATTGCCCCCAGAAGTTTAGGATAACTGGTTAGTGATGCATTAGTGAAATTGGTGTGTGTGTATATATGTATATGTATATGTTGTGTAATATGTTGTATTTGAGAGCAGCAACAGTAATGTCATCAGTGTGTGTGAAGCAGCATATGCCAGGATTTGGTACAAGATTCTTTGTTCCCACATCTTTCTGTTCTACTGTAGCAATGCATTCCTAACTATTAGATCATGTGTCTCGAGATTGGGACAAGAGAATAGAAGAATTCTGGGGCAACACATCATTACCCCAGAAGTTTAGGATAACTGGTTAGTGATGCATTAGTGAAATTTGTGTGTAAATATATATATATATATATATATATGAAATGTCACTATGTGACTAGTTATATGTTGCTTCATCAATTGTACTTAATGAAGAACTTTGGATTTTGGTTCACAGTGAAGAGGGTATACCGACAGAGAAGGGAAAAAAGGCAGCAGCTACTGCCAAAATGATAGTCCTTTTACCTAATGCTGTGTTTGGTTGGGGATTTAGGGAAGGATTTGAAAAGGAAAAGAGAAATGATGTGTAAAATTAGGTAAAATGTAAGTATATCTTATTTACATGTCACCTACCTTTTCTATTTCTCTTTCTAAATCCATTCTCAAATTCCCAACCAAACCCAATATAAGTAAAATAAACATGATAAAAAAGTAAAATAATTAAAGCTGAATTTCATGGGGCTATAATCATTGAATTCTACATCAACATGCTTAAAAAGATGAATATGCGGTCATTGTTGTTTTCTCCAAATATGAGGAAGATGAAAAAATAAATTGTCCACTCTGTAAAGGATAAACCATTGTTGTCTCCTGTTATGAGGAATCTGTTAAAAAAAAGGTCAAAGAAAGTCAGGGATTTGAACCTCATGGGGTGAATTAATAATTAAAAGTTTCATTTCTCATTCTACTTTGAGGCTACCCCAAGACTTTGGCCAAACACTTACCTGGTATATGTGGGATAGGGATGGGGGACTGCCTGTATCCCGGATTCGTCATTCGAAACAACATTATAAGCTTTAAAATAAATAAAAAAATAAAAACACAATAAAACACACTCTAAAACCATATCCACCGAAGAAAAAGGATTGGACCGATGTTCTTGATAGAGGAAATATTACCTAGCCTCTCGAATTGTGAGAGAATTTTCATATTTGGTTTTTCCAAGGATCTCGGGATGTGAAGGTACCCTTTTTCCTTTCATAGAGTTCTAGTTTAACTATTGTAGCCAATATAATGGCGAAACCACTCTTTTAAGTCCCTAGATGGAGAGAGCTCGGCTTCTTACTAGGACATCAACGCAAAAGATTTTACAGACTCCAAAGCAATGCCACAAAAAATCAAGAGCTACATCGAACAAAAAATTGGTTTCAAATGTCATTCACTCTTGAGACTCTGTTTAGATCATGAATAAATAACATCAATCACAACCTAATAAAAAGAGAACACTATGGCTTCTATTAACTAACAGATATCCAACCTTTATTGTGCCCACCACCCCCTCAATGTGGCTTGAAACAGAGCTTGTCTGGTACCAAGCTCTCATAAGCATTATACCCCAAATTTGATGAAAGCAGTTGAGATTGCTATCAATTCTACGTTATTATCTGTAATAATCACAAAAATAAATGTAAGAAGCAGAAAGCACCATCAGTTTTATCATATCCAAACATTAGTCATGAAAAAGTTTCTCGTAAGTCAAATATAAATTAGTCAAATACATTATAATTAGTTAACAAAGGTCTCACCAAGCCAACCAAAGAAACTATAATAATAGTATTAAACAATTTTGCTCAAATTCTAGAATTTATGTTCTAAAAAACGAACAGAGCAAAATAAAAACACTGAAAGCAGAAGAAGCTAAAGAGAGTGGATGGCCATTGAGACATGTGGAGTAAATATTTAAGTTCAGAGCAGACATCAAGAAACTCTCTGAGAAGGGAACAAGTTATGAATAAGAGAAATTGTTGAAATGATGGCAAATATTTGTACCAGCAATCCTGTCAACATATATGACATGAAAATTCAAAGTGCCAACTAAAATATGCTATAGAAAAACATGCAAATGATAAATCAGCATAACTGTATGGAGCTCACCAAGTCAAACGCCTACAAACTTGAGAAGTTCAAACTTATTTGTTTCCCATCGAAGCGGATCATGGATAACCTATAAATTCCGTACAACAATCAAAAAATTGTAGTAACTTTATATGGGTTTGAGACCTTAATGCATTCAAAAATAGAGTTTCAGAGTTTCAACCATAAATATAACATATAATAGTGTGGACACCCCATTTTTGACCGACCTTAAGACTCAGACGTCACCGATTGAGCGCTCGATGATGGTGCATATTGTGCTCGTCCAGAAGTTTTAGAGTCTCGGCTGCGAGCCTTGCCTCCGGACTTCCGGGCTCTTTCGTGTCTTGCCTCAGTTTGCGAATCAGGCTCCGTTTTCTCCGTTTTCTCTTCCCGAAGGGAGGGAGAGGTCTCGTAGATCATCTCTCAGTGGCCGTAGGCTACGTTTCGTGGTCGTAGGCTATTTTTCCCGTTTGGAGCCCGGTTTCCGATTTTTCGGAGCCGACGGCTGCGTGCCTCGGTTCGGGACCGCTTAACCACCTCCGTTTGCTCCGGTTTTTGGCATGCATCTTATCTACTCCCTTTTGAAGGAAACTGCGGTCCGAAAAACCAACTTCGTGGTTGAACACCACTTCTGGTGCCTAACAGTCAGTTGTCGAGGCCTCGGGCTGCGCGTTTCGGCCCCCGAACCTTCATTTTGCATCGGTTTGGGCTCATTTTTGGTGGAGACCTTATTTTCACTGCTAAGGAGGTCGTAGAAGGGTGGGAGGCCAGTAATTGTTCTGACAACCAGTTTTATTCCTCCATCGCCCTCTGTCGCCCGTTTTTTCTCACTCGAAAGCCAATGTTGACCACCCTAAGGCCACTTTTTCCAGCCCTAAACCACATATTTGTGTTATACACACCTGGAAGGCCACCAATATCACATGGCCGACCAGTAATTGTGTTTGACCCTTTTGAACCCCTCCAAAAAGTGGGCTTTTCTCTCTCCTGATTTACTTTCTCCAGTTTTTGACCACATGGTTGTGTTGTGCACACATGGGAGGCCACCAATCTGGGGTGGCCGGCCACTAATACCTCTTGACCCTTTTGACCCTTGGCCGGCCGGCCGGCCATGGAGAGGGTCGGCCGGCCACCTGCAACTTAGATAACCAGCCGGCCATGATCCTTGTCCCAAGTGCATTCCAGCCATATATTCTGTTTTGCACTTCACCCATGTCCGAGGGTTCTGCACGTTTGGGGGGAAACTTGAATTCCTTTTCCCCCCTTTTTCCCCCCTCTTTTGCCTATATATCAGGCCCTCCAGCTACATTACAGGGGTTACAAAATTTGGTTTAAGGCTCTTGTATTATCTCTCTCTCTCTCTCTCTCTCTCTCTCTCTATTCCAAGCCCCAAAACCCCAAACCCTACACCATTTCTACACCACCTCATAGCACCACACCCCCATCCTCCATTCTAGCAGCTTGAGACTGATTTCCATAGGTGAAGAACTCCCAAACTTGGCTCAAAGGTTGTTGGAGCATTGGTCTACAAGGGTGAGTCACTTTCTTCCCTTTTCTAGCCTTCTTTTGCATGCTTTCTAAGCCATACTTACTTCCATTTTTGGGCTCCGACCCTAACTGAAAATAGTCATTTTTTGATGTATTTTTCATGTTTGTTTTAGGGTCCTTCCATGTTTAAGGTCTCTAGCTACCACTTGCTTCTTTACCTCTCTTGTATGCCTCTTTCTTGCATAGTATTTTAGGCCTATTTGTAAACTGTTTTGAGCTTGGTTATGAACTTTAAAGTGGCTTATTTTGAGCCATTCTTCAACATTGTTGAAGGGCTCTTCACTATTTGAGGCTTCCTTTTGTCACTTGCCTCTTTATCCCTCTTTTGGCCTTATTTTTGCATGTTTTGTTAGCCCCTTGTGCTTGTATTTTTGGGCTCTGGTCCGAACTGTAAATAGCCTTATTTTGACCCCTTCTTCATGTTTTATCAAGGGACCTTTGCTTTTTGAAGCTCCCTTTTTACACTTTGTGTTTAAACCTTCTTTTAGGCCTATTTCTTGCATAGTATTGTAAGCATACTTGTGCACTGTTTTGGGCTCGGCCATAAACTGTAAAATACCTTGTTTTGAGCCCATATTCAACTTTGTTGAAGGGATCTTGGCCATTTAGGGCCAGAATCTGCTACTTGCTTCATTACCTCTCTTACGGGGCCATTTTTGCATGCTAGTTTAGTCCTATTTTTGTTCATTGTTTGGCCTTGCTTAAAACTGTAAATATACTTTTTTTGGAACTTCCTTGAATCTTTCTTCACACTTCATGTTCAAATAATGCATGCTTTGTATAGCTATAGGCCATTGCGTGTGCCTAGTTTTGCATTTCGGGTCTCATTCCATGCATCGGGTGCCATGTTTCCATATTTTGGAGCTGTTTTGCATCATATTTCAGCACTGAAATTTGCATGTTTGCATACCATGTTTCATGCCTTGCCATGCCTTGTTAGAGTGGCATTTGTGCCTTAGGTTCGGTCCTCAGTTTGCGTGCATGTGTGCACGCATTTCGAGTGTCTCATTTTCATCTCATGGCCTCTTATGTGAGTGTGGCTGAGGTCCAATCATGTTGGTGTAAGTCCATTGTGCATTGTGTATGCCATTTCATTTCATAGCATTGTATATGCTAAGTTGTATGTTAGCGCATTGTGTATGCCATATTACCTCGTGCATCGTGTATGCCATTTCATAGCATTGTGTATGTTAGGTTGTATCTTAGTTGCATTTCATGCATATCATGCATATTGCATTGTGCTTGGGATAGAAGTTAGCCCGAGCACGGGAAACGAGGGATGTTTCGTACTTCGAGTGACGGAACGCGTCTCAATTCCCAGTCACCGACGTTTCGGATTATCCATGATGGAGTTAGGTCTTGTTGTGTTTATATGTGCATTCATTCTATATTGAGTTGCACAATTCGACTCCTCGGCCATCATGCATCGAGATGCGTGATTGGTGGCACGAGGATCGAAGCATGCATACATTTGTGAAAATACATTGCCATGCCCCTTTCCTGCTCTCTGTTGCAGCAAAGCAAGAATCAGCAGTCTTCCGGGGCTTGGCGCGCTTTCCAAAAAGTTATTGCAAAACAGAGGCTAATTGGGGCATCATAGTGGATTTCCGCACAAAGCAATCCGGACATGCATCATTCATCATCCGAAGCAGCGTCGAGGCAATCCCTAGCTTGCATGCTAGTTTACAGCTTACCTAGTTTAATTCGTTAATTAATTAGGATTTTGTAATTATTTGGACTGTAATATTTATTCGGGACTGTATATTATTTATTCGGACCCTCTGCGCGAGGGCAATGTTGTAATAAGTGTGCGTGTGTGTGATGTATGTCTTCCAACCCCACGTCTTTCTCCCTTTTATTTACTTACTTATGATGGTTAGATTAAGGCATGTTTCAATTAGCATACAGTATGATAGCATGTTTGCATTCATTCATCTATTTTGCATGCACCGGGCTCGGCGCATCATACTAACTGCATTGTATTTTCAATTCCAAGTTGAATACATGTTAGCTGTAGCATTTCATATGCCATGTTTAGAATAGCTAAGCCTGCTATAGTTGCATTTTTGCATGTGTTGCATTAGGCACTTCTGTATAGTTAGGATCATGCATGGATTTCTAATCAGCTTCTGTTTTGGCTTGGAGTACTCAGTAAGTTTTATGCTTTAGCATCCTTGCATGCGTGTGAGTGACTGCCATGATAGCATGCTTACCATGAGGCTATATACTTATGTGATATAACTGCCTGAATGCCTGTGGGTGAAGGTTGGGTTATTTAAATTGGAACAATTCATCAAATGTGTGTTTTAAGCCCACTAGATAGTGACAAAATCATGTTTTCTAAGTCCACCTGAGGGTGGCAAATCCACGTCTTATCCTACTTGCGGGTAGCACCATCAAACCATTTTCAAACAAACAAATATGAAATGTTTTGTTCCAATTCAGGCGATCCAGTCTGTATTTGTATGTTGTGCTCATCACATAGTAAATCTAGGCTAATAACCGGAATAAGAACGCATAAAGTTTTCAAAACTAGATATCATGGTTAGTAGAGGCCGATCTTTGATCGGGCGAGCGGGGGTGCTCACGAAGTGACCTTCCCCAATCGTACCCAAGTTCCCGAGGCTAGGCAACTTTGGTAATGACGGACACATGGCCTTAGGCAAACGAGTCAGGGTTTCCTAAATTTTCCCAAAGTAAAATATTTAGATGGCGACTCTGTATCTGGCAAAGTAGTCCATGTTTGGCACTTCTTTCAAAAATCTGTTTTCTCAAAACGATTTGCCGGATTTGGACTCTTTGGTTCAGACTTAGAACCGTGACAATTTGAGAGTCCGAACTGTAGTGAGCCCAATATTGAACGGAACGGGGGACCTCGTTCCTCCCGGGGCGTTCGGGGACGTCTACAAATAGGCATCAGTATATTAGCATACACAATGACTTAGAAGAGTGCCAGGTTTGACTCAAACTGAAGATTGGTCAATGCATAATTTCAATGTCAACCATATTCATCCGCAAAATTTTCATAGAAGCGATGAAAATCAGAATTTATCTATTTCCACAGCCAATCTCCTAAATGAAAGTTGGGATTTTATCTAGTTCTCAATTACTCTCTGTATTATGATTAGACCTCGCTGGTCATATCATGGGATGTCAGGGGCTATGTTATGCCTCATGGGCTGAATCAGGAGAGTTGCAGTGTTAGGTATGAAACAGCTTCTGAGGTGTGACATACTGGTCAACAGTTTGCCTTCTTGTTGTCCCTCTTTCTAGAAACAACTGAGATGCCAATCCCCTCGAGTGAGGGGAGGGCGAGGCATCTCAATGAACCCATGACTTCGGCCTCCAAGCCACAAGTCCTCTAGTGATCTCAAACAAGGGTACCTAGGCACTTGAAGGCATGAAAAATGGGACTACATCCATAATACACACAGTGCATGCAAGAGAAGTGAGTGACTAAACCCCACGAAAGAAACAAAATATACATGGTATTCAAAAAGTTCAAAATTCTCTTTCAGTGACTGATTAATCCAACTTGATCGCCAATTTCTAATTATAAAAAAAGGTTTTAAAAAATTGTTTTTCAATCTTTGAACCTGCTTCTCCACTACTTTCGAACGACTACCTAGAACCTCTCTCCAAAAATACCTAAATAAGCAAAGAGGAGCTAAAGTAGAGAGATATAAATTTGTCAAGCAGAATTATCAACATTTACCAGGACAAGAAGAAATTAAAATCTACAGATGGAAAATAGATAATTACTGGATCAAAGTCTGAAATATTTTCAAAGGAGAATGGAGAATAAAACAATTAACTATTGATCCATCTATTCAAATTTAAATGACTTTTCATATAAGAATCATAGATCTTGGCCTACTAAGACAACTCATCCTAATTCAAACAAACACTTCTGAGCCTGTTGTGGCTGATACTCCACAAATTGTTGATGGATATGTTGATAGCAATGTCTGGTGTACTTTGATCAAGATTTATATTGCATCCAAAACGATAGAGGCCAAAAGAATTACAGGTGGCATTATTCACATCCTCATATATCAAGGCCAAATCAAATTCATGTCGTATAGAGCTTATCCAATTCCCACCTTTTTGTGAAATAACAGTGTTTAAACTGCTGATGTAACAGATCGTTAAAAAATTTTAAATAAATATTTCATCCAGTATGATGTGATAATGACATTTTTAGTATTATGAACTGTAGTGAGGAGTGTTTTGTTATAAAGTGTGAGAACCATAAAAATCATGTTGTCTTATATGAAAATTCTGTACAAAAGTTCAGTTTGTATAACATTAATCCTTGATATATCTTTCAATTACTATTTTATGTCCTGATATCATTGGAATTACCCACATGAGCTCTCTCTATAAATTTGAAACCTGTCCCTTCCACTTTCATCCACTCCAATCCAGTACCTTCATCCTTATTAGAGAGAGAATAACAGTCATACAAATAGAGAAAAACACGCACATACATACACAGAGAGATGGAAAGCTCATGCTCTAACCATTTTCACACAGCCCTTCTCATTCTCCTTACCATCATTTCCTTCGTGAACTCAACCTCGGCAGCTCATGTAGCCAGAAAAACCAGCACTACTGAGTTCAACAGAACATCTTGCGGTGCAACAACTTACCCTTTGCATCACCTCCCTTTCAAGCCATGCTAGTGCTATCCAAACAAGCCCTCAGCTTCTAGGTCACACAGCACTCTCTGTGACACTCAATAACACCCAATCTACTTCTGCCATGATGTCAAGGCTATCACAAAGCCACGGCTTGAAGCCTACGGAGGTTGCTGCCATGCGCGACTGCGTTGAGCAGCCAAAGTGACCCTGTGGACCAGCTGAGAAAATCAATAGGGGAGATGAATCAACTGAAGGGACCAAATTTTGAGCTCACAATGAACGACATACAAACCTGGGTCAGAGCCGCCTTGACAAACGATGACATGTGCACTAAAGGATTTGCTGGCAAAGCCATGAATGGCAATATGAAGTACATCGTGAGGGGACAGATTGTGAACACTGCACAATTGACAAGCAATGCCTTGGCCTTGATCAATCGTCTTGCTTCTCTCCACAGTTAGCTCAACTCAAGCAACAATGCCACTGCTAATCATCAACTAGTGCATGAATAATATGGTGTATTTGGGAGCACTAATGTTAATATGATTGGCGTGTGTGAAGCATATGCTAGGATTTGGTATGGGATTTTTGTTTTCAAATCTTTTTGTTCTTCTGTTGCATTGTGTTCCTAATTATTAGATTATGTCTCAAGATTGGGCATTGGGAATAAAGGAATTTGGGGATAGAAGATTGTTGCCCCAGAATTTTAGGATAAATTATTAGTGATGCAGATTATTAGTGATATTGGTATGTATATATGTATTAAATGTCACTATGTGACTAGTTATGTGTTGCTTCATCAATTGTATGTACTGAAGAACTTTGGATTTTGTTTTACAGTGAAGAGTAAGTGATATTGGTGCTACCAAAATAATAGCCTTTTACCAAAGTAATCTATGCTTAAACGGGTTGTATTTACTTTGGTAATAAGCAGATAAGAAAGTAAAATAATTAAAGCCAAATGTCATGGGGCCAAAATCATTGAATACAACATCAATATCCTTAAAAGATGAAGATGCGATCTTGTTGATTCCTCATATTATGAGCAATATGAAAAATGGCTTGGAGTACATTTGTCCACCCTATAAAGGATAACCATTTTTATTTCCTTAAGTTATGAGTAATATGTAGACGTGCCTACTCCCTCTTGAGACTACTTCCAAGACATAGATTAGTAGCAACCCCAAGACTTAGACCCCTTAATTACCTTATATATATGTCAGCTGGCTTGGGAGGCACCCCATAGACACATTGGAGTGAAATCCTCACCCTAATATTGAATACATTTACACAAATCGTGTGCCGTCTTTCCAAAACCTGGATGGGAAACAAAATCTCATAAACTTGTTCTGCACACGCAGAGGCTGAAATGTGTGGCCGCAGGTTGGGACCCGCGACCGCAACCTTTTATAGCAACCACGATCCCAATTTTGCAGCGACATGTATCAGACCTACAGTTCACCTTGAGATGTGTGGCTCGTGTTTTTGGCATGTAGGCCTCACTTCATTTGGGCTTCATATTTGTTTTGAGTGATTTTGCTTACTCATACACTCAATCAACTTCAAATTGCCTTTTTATTGAAAAATGCTTGACCTTTTTCGAAAATATTATAAAATATTGTTTTAGGGCCAAAATAACATTTTGAAAACCTGGGTTTAGATTGGAAAGCTAAACCATAGAGTTTTTTACAAGATCATGAGCACCATTGAACTGTGACAGTAACGATTTCATCATTGGAAAACATACGAGGGTGTCAAAATCTTGGGACTGGTCAAAATGAAGTGTTTACACTAACTGATTGGACGCATTACCCACGAAGGTCAAACTAATCACCTGTGTCGAGGGTAATAGTGGAAGAGTCCAATTTGCTAGCCCATTTCGGTGAGGCGACTAACAAATTGAATGCATTAAAAAGTCAAGCTAACCGCCTACGGTCAAGGGTGGTGTGGAAGTGTCCAATTTGTTGGCCCATTCGGCAAGGCGACTAGCCAATTAGATGCATCCCCAAAAAAGTCAAACTAACCACCTACAATCGATGGTGATGATGGACATGTCCAATTTGCTAGCCCATTTCGACGAGGGAACTAGTTGAATAGATGCATTCCCCACAAAGGTCAAACTAATCACCTACAATCGAGGGTGGTGGTAGAAGTGTCCAATTTGGTAGCCAATTTCCGTGAGGCGACTAGCCAATTAGACACATTCCCCACAAAAGTCAAATTAACCAATTAAGGTTGAGAGTGGTGGAGGAAGTGTCCAATTTGCTAGCCCATTTTGACTAGACGACCAGCTGATTAAATGCATTCCTCATAAAAGTCAAGCTAACCACCTAAGGTCAAAGGTGTTGTTGAAGGTGTGCAGTTTGCTAGCCTATTTCGGCGAGGTGACTAGCCAATTGGACGCGTTCCCCACAAGTGTGAAACTAACCACCTACGGTCAACGGTGGTGGTGGAAGTATCCAATTTTGCTAGCCTAATTTGGCAAGGCAAGTAGCTGATCGGACACATTCCCCACGAAGGTCAAGTAACCACCTATAGTCAAGTATGGTGCAATGAAGCAACAAGCTAAGAAGCATGGACGCTTCTAGGGAGAAGAATGTCGTGTCTGACACCGACACTCCTGAAAAAGTGTCTTACACTTCTACAACGTGTCTTAATTAAAAAATCAAATTCATAATATCAGACACTTAAATGACACTTTGGAGACACTTCTTCAACCCTTCAAACATGTCCTATGCGATAAATCACTTCATATTAACAATGTTTTGCATTCTTTAAAACACAACTTATGCACTTTAAATATATTTTGAAATATTTATAAGATGAATACATCATGTGTATTATAATATTCTATATTGTTTTGCATTCTTTAGAATAATTATTACATGAGCGATACCTTGATGTTTACAACTATGAAATATATAACTTCTTAATGTAATTTTTTTTTTTTTTTATCAGCAAAAAAACTTTATTGATAAAAAGCACAAAACGTGCAAAAATTACATCAACAAAGCGGGAGAGTGCACTAAGCATTATAGCTAACCTTAACGATCCCAACTAGATTGGTACCACAAAGGGAGCACAATTATATACTAGCACTAGCCCAACATTAGTGAGAAACCAATCAGAAGCAACCGAAACAAGATAAAGGGAAAAACAAAGACAACAATACATCCAACAAAGCAACAACACCCAATGCAGCTCCAACAAATCTACCAAGCAACCAATGTAGCACCAGCAGCAGTCTACCAGACCAGCTGTAGAGTGCACTAAGCAGTAGAGCATTACAACTCCCTCCTACTAACAGCACAACACCATACAGCAGCAAGCAGGTTTTGTAAGAGCAACCAAGGTAACACCCTTACTACCACGCAACCAAGCAACCAAGCAACCAAGGTAACACCCTCACACCAGCAGCTGATGTGCCTTCTATAATCATACACCCAAGGTAGCCACGTATTGCACCCTACAGCACCCAAGGTAGAAACAGAACATATTGCACCCAACACAGAACCTCAATACCAGCAGCTGCTGTATGAAACAGAGGCTTTGTAAGAGCAACAAACCACCAGCATCTATCATTAGCATTAGCATCCAGCTCTGAACTACAGCACACAGCCTATCTGCTTGCAACCTCCACTCATCCTCATACACCAACAGACCTCCACAGCCATGCAACAGACTAGCAGCCAGCCCACATCATACCCCTACAGACTCAAACATCATAACAAGCCCTTAGCAGCATACCATCAGAACTCTGCAGACTGAAGCAATCTTCCAGACCAAAACAGCCACAGCAACAGCTCTATCTTTATCAGCAGCAGCAACAACTCAATTTTTCCAGACCAAAAACAGCCACAACAACTCCATCTTCATCAGCAGCTCAGAACCTCTGTTATTGAACCAAGACTGTACAACCAATAAACAGAACAAAAACATTCCCAACAGTAACTCTGCAGCAGCAAAATAGCAATATCTAGCATCTGCCCAAACCCAGAAATGATGTTTGAGCAACAAACCATCCATCCTCAATCAGCACCAGGCAACCAGCCTACCTCAGCGGAGACACTTCCTGACTTGCTGCAAATTGGTGATCAACTCATGCACTGAATAGAAACAACCTCCAAACACAGCTTTAAACCATAATACAACTCTCGACTTTATCAGTTATGTGGTCAACTTCTTAATGTAATTAGTGTTATATTACATATTTTTCATTATCTTCGAATAAATTATTCATATATGACATATAATAAATTTATAATAATATAAAATTTTAGCGTGTCCCAACTGTGTTGTGTCTTGCATTTTTTTGAAAATTAATGTGTTAGCGTGTCCATGTCATGTCGTGTGCCTGTGTCTGTGCAACTTTAGTTTACAAGATATATGAGCAAATTATTATGTGGAAGACATACGTAGCTCTTGGGATAGACAAATTGGCACAAAGGGAAGTGGCTCTCCTCAAATGTGACGATGGCATGTAAATTACATGCATAAAAATAAATAAATAAATAAATAAATAAAATTGCAAACTAATGTGAAACCAAAGGAGTGGTGAATTATGAGAAGAGTGACGAAAGCCACAATTGAAGAACGCAACTGCGTGCACAAAGTGGCCAAGGGTTTGAAAAATCTTCAGCATTGAATGCATCTGAATCGGAATGACCACCCATTCTTCATATATAAAATTTGAAATGTGCGCATCTTGCTATGAAATCCTTGTCTTTGGAAATATTCTTCTAAGCATGGAAAGAAAGAGGATACTTGACAATCAAAGCAAAACCAAAAAGGATATTGCATTGTCAAATCCTTAGAATATTCCTTGCTTGTATAGTGCACTAAGGGGTGGGTTTTTATTGACAACAACATACATTCCAAAGGCAAGGAAAAAAGATTTTAAAATCAAACCGTCAATTCTCCTTCTCTGTGTTGTTCACTCATTATACCCTAAATTTGATGACAGCAGTTAAGATTGTTGTCAATTCTATGTTTTTTTTTTTTTTTTTTTAACAGATTGTCAATTCTCTGTTATTAACTGTGATAGACAAATAAATGTAAGAAGCAGAAAGCACCTTCAGTTTATCATATCCAAACAAAAGTCAATGAAAATTTTCTTGCAAGTCAAACATAAATTAGTCAAATACATCATGGTTAGGTAATAAAGATCTCATCAAGCTAACCAAAGAAACTATGATGGATGTAGTAAACAGTCTTCTCTAGAATTTCTGTTGCAAAAAGAGGAACAGTGTAAAACAGGAAAACTGAAAGCAGAAGACGAAAAGAGAGTGGCTGTTGTCCATTTGAGATATGTGGCGTAAATATTAAGTTACAAAAGGGCATCAAGATGCCCTCTTCGGTGGACACATGTCATGAATAAGAGAAATCGTTGTAATGATCGCAAATATTTGTACCAGCAATTAGGGTTGTACAAAATGCTAAAACCGCATTAATTCGTATCAATTCGTACCGCTCAATCTACTAACTGCAATTTAAATTTTAAAATTTATAATCCTCATTCGAAACCGTTCCACTCCGCTATAGTTAATACATATATATTTTTCAACCTATAATCAAATATCAAAATAAAAATCGCTATAGTTAATACATATATATTTTTCAACCTATAATCAAATATCAAAATAAAAATAAAGTGTGAAAGAGATTTAATATGTGAAGTTTATTATAAATTAGTAGTTATATATATGAAAAATATTATGTAAAATTAGTTTGTATTATATATATGAAAATATTAGCAAATTAGTATTATATATTATGTAAAGCCTTGATAATTGGTTAGAATATTTGTAATCCGCCAATCTGGTCAAAACTGTTCAAATCGCAATTTGTCAATCCGCTAATCCGCCATTCAATCTATAGTTTCTTTTAAACCATCCGAACTATACTGTGCACACCCCTACCAGCAATCATGTAAACATTGAAGATATCAAAATTCAAAGGGCTAACTAAAAAAAACCTATAGAAAAACATGCATAACACCTTAGGAGTCGTTTGAGAACAATTTTTTTAGTGACTTCTTGTTTTTTGGCTTTCGGAATGACTTTTTGATTTTTTACTAAAAGATGTGCAAAAAATAGATTGAATGGAAATGAATATTTGACTTTTTGGTACTTGTTAACATTTTGACTTTTTTAGTAACTTTTTCACTTTTATGCTACCATTGCAACTTCCCAAACTACCCCTTAATGGTAAGTCAATCAGAAAGGTACGAAACTCACCAAGCTTGTTAGGTTTTTATTCTTGGCAACCCCGTTTGACAAAACTCCTTTAAGCTGTATTTGTTTTCGCACTTTTTATTTCAGTGAGGCTATGAGTGTTTAGATGCGAATCCAACCCGAATTGTGCCTTGCAGAGAAGTTTGTAGTGTTAATGCTTTCAAGATTGCCACTTCACTGATTATGACGGGGGTCGAGCTGCCCGGTCAGCTCGCGGGGGTCCAGGGGGCAGCGCCCCTTGGAGGGTCCGGGGCAGCGCCATGGCGAGGTCGAGGGGTAGCGCCCCCGAAGCAAAATGCAAAATTGCATTCAAAGTTGCCTGTCCGCCCTTGCTCGCTCGAGCGAAGAAGTCCTCGCTCGAGCGAAGGCTACGTCTGGCAAAAAACCTGAAAGAGATGAATGTACGCTCGAGCGAAGGGTGCGTGGCTCAAGGGAAGACATTTATGGAAAACACGCGTTTTTGGTTCCTCGCTCGAGGGAGAGAGTCTTCGCTCGAGCGAGCATCGCGATTCAGATTTCTATAAGTACATGATTCAGCCAGATTTTAGGATTACTTCTCCAGATCTTCTTCTTAGATTCTAAGGTTTATATCTGGGGATATTTTGCTAGTTTTCTTTGATGTTTTGATTGAGTATTCAACTCATGGTTTAAAGAATATACATCAAAGGATTATTTGTTTGTTCTACACAAAAGAGAGAGTTGTTCTTCGATGGATTCCGAAGAATTCGAGCCTGAAGCTTTGGTGGATTTTGGAGTGGCTCATCGTCAAGACAATTCCGAGGTGAAGACGGAGTTGGAAGAGGCACATAGGGGTTGGTTCAATTCGGGCGTAGATTCGCTAGGTAATTGAGAGTATACCTGTGTAATTCCTTTATATCTTCTTAGTGGATTGTTTTGTGGCTGTTGCCTATGGTTTTTTTATCACAATTGGAGGTGTCCAATTGTGGTTTTTTCACGTAAAATCGTTGTGTCGATTGGACTTGATTGTTTGATTAGGATTGTTGTTTACGGCTTAAAATTGATACATAATCACAAATCAACATCTAGGGGATTTCAAGATTTTTCAATTGGTATCAGAGCAGGTCATTCTATTTGTTTTAAACAAAATATATCTTTTAGAATGAGATCTTGTTTGATTTGTGATAATGGATTCAATACATGAGAGAAATTCTATGGTTCGACCACCCCTACTTGACGGATCTAATTATTCTTTTTTGAAAGCTCGGATGAGATCGTTTTTGAAATCAATAGATGAAAAAGTTTGGGAATCTGTCATGAATGGGTGGACCGAACCAACAATTATCGTTGATGGAATAACTTTCCCCAAACCAATTGATAAGTGGGACACAATTGATTACCAAAATAGTAGCTGGAATAGTAAAGCTATCAATTCTCTCTTTTACGTTGTCACACCTGAAGAGTTTAGACGTATTTGCAATTGTGAAGTCGCAAAAGAGGCTTGAGATATCTTACAAACTATTCATGAGGGCACTCCTTCTGTTAAACGCTCAAAACTTCAAAGGCCCATGTCTAGTTTCGAAAACCTTTCAATGAAAGATAGTGAGACCTTTGATGAATTTTATGCGAAGTTGAGTGATATTGTAAATTCCAGCTTCAATTTAGGTGAAAAAATACTAGAATCCAAAGTTGTGGGAAAAATTTTGAGATCCTTGCCCGATCGGTTCCAACCAAAAGTTACGGCTATTGAGGAGGCTCAAGATGTTGACAACCTCATGCTGGATCACTTGGTTGGAAATCTCCAAACTTATGAAGCACATAGGAATTTCAAAAAGAAACAAAAAGTTACTATTGCTTATAGTAGTGCTCATAGAGTTGAAGAGGATTCTGATGAGGATTGTGAGATAGATTCCAAGATTACGGCTGCTTTTGTTAAACAATTGAAAAAATCTTTTTTGCAAAAGAATCCTAAACTTTTGGAATCTACTCATACTCATAAATCTAAAGGCAAAGATAAACTCAAAATTAATTCTATAGCCAAGAAGGAGAAAGGAAAGATACAAGGGAACTCTGAAAAAGTCCAATGCTATGAATGTCAAGGATTTGGCCACTTTGCTTCAGAATGCCCCACTCGTTTGAGGAAGAAGAAAGCCCTTGCCATCACTTGGGATGATGAATCAGAATTTGATGAAGATGAAAGTGACAACGAAGATCAAGGCGGAGAGGGACATAAACAATTCCTTACTTTCATGGCGACTTTTGAAACTGAAGGACGAACAGAGTATCTGTAGAGGCCGGTTGAGAATGCCACTGATGATGAATCCTCGGAGAGTGATGATGAAGAGCTTGAGCAAGATTATGAAAGGTTGTATAAGGAGCCTCTTAACTTATCCAAATTGAATGACAAACTTACTACGAAACTCAATGCATGTGAAAGTGAGAATGTCAAATTAAAGAAAGAGATTTCTGAGACTAGGAATGATGCCCTTAAGATTTCTAATGATCGACAAGCTCTTTGTGCAAAACTCTTGACTTGTGAGGCAGAAAGGAATGAGCTACAGCAAATCTATGCAACATATGAAGAAAAGATTGAAACTCTCGAGATGTCTCAAGTTGCTTTGGAAGAACTAATGATCAAGAAAGAGAAAGAACTCAAGTGCCCTATAGCTACCATTGGTCTTTGGAACAAAGGATCAAAGACTTTGGACAATATCATTGGGTCTCAACAAATTTGTTCTGACAAGAGTGGCATTGGCTTTGGTGATAACAAAGAGCAAAAACAGAGTGCATCCACATCTCATGATACAAGAACTCAGGGAAAGGGAGAACAAAAAATTCAACATAAGGATGGACTTCTCAAACTTCCTAGAGTTGGTAAAGTAAAAGAAAAGAAGGTACACCCTGTACACCCTGTTTTTATTTGTCATCATTGTGGTATGCATGGCCATATTCGCCCTTATTGTTATAAGTTGCATGGGAGAGTGTCTCATAGAGATGGAAGAAATTCCAACATCTCATGGGGTAGGAGACATTTCATTGGTAGTAATGAGGTTAAAGGTCATATTAGACCTCGTTATTTTGATCAGCTTGAGACCAAACATGGAGTGAGTTTGTATTTGCCTAGACCTAGAAATAGGAAGTTGGAAACCAAGTCGAGACGGGTTCCCATTGAAAGAAAAGGGAACCACAACGTCAAGACACCACCTAAAAACCGCAATGCTCATAACTTTGTTTATACTAAAGCGATTTGGGTGAGAAAACTTGACTTGTGTTAATTTGTTTATTTGTTTTAATTTTTGGGTTTATGTGTGCTTGTTCGTTTTCTGACATGTTTTGTTTTAAAAAAAAAAATGTGTGCATGTTCGTTTTTTGTCTTACTTTAGTTAAGAAAAAAAAGAAGAAAAAAAACCAAAAAGATTTTCTTAGTATGGTTTTGCAAGCTTAAAATTTTTGAGATGTCCTCGGTGCATATTGGAATTGATGAGAATAACCATTACATGTTAATATATGTGTGTTTTCTATGGTCATTACTCATTTCGGAGTGTGTGTTCTTTGATTAGTATATCTCATTCTGTACACACTTTTGGATTAGCAAATTTTTGGAGTCTTCCGCCTTAGTGATTGTTTTTTCTCTATGGACTTCTGTCATTGATCTTTTGCGTTTCTAGAGGAATTGACTTATACTAGCATATCATGGGTGATGTTGAGTCTCTTAACCATCTTCCATGTTTTTGCATCTCCACGACTTTCCCCTCTATTCTTTGTAGTCCAACCATGAGGAAAAGGCTACCTCTGAGTCACCAACCAGGCCATCCTTATTATATACATGCTTCTCTGGTTCGGTTTCCATACTCTTGAGCATGTTAGCCGCCAATGAGTGTGCAAAAGAAAAAGAAAAAGAAAAAAAAGAAGAAAAAATATGCAAAAGAAAGAAAAAAATGTGCAAAAGAAAGAGAGAACAAAAAAAAAAAAAAGATTCATTGATTGAGAGAGAGCCTCCGCCTTTACTCACCAAATACCCCATTGATTCCTAGTGGTTTGATTTTCCTTTGTTGTGCTTAGAGTCTCTTGTTAGAGGTCCAACTTTCAGATCACTACTAGGATTGAATCTACTATTTGTCGAACTCCAAGAGTCACACACACACTTTTATCAAGGGATTTATGCTTTTCACATATGGCATCACTTTCTTTCATGAGGAATCTTCTACAGACTGTGCACACTGTGTTTACTAGTAATTGTGCTTCTTGGATAGTCTTGTGTGTTCTAAGGTACAAATCTGAGATTTCTTGCTTGCTCCACTATATTTTTTTTTGTTGTTTTCTTCATGTTCACTATTTTCAGTGTTTGTGGTTGCTTTTAGTGAGGGGGAGTTTGGTTCATCTTGATTTGGGTTGGTAAGGAAGTTTGGTTTTTCATTGCAAGAGTTGTTTAGCATGAACACTTTGATATGTTTGGTAAGGGAGATTGGCTATATGTTTTGCATGTTGCAATGCGTTGTTTGCTTATTATTTCCTTCTTGCATGTTCCTGGTATTTACATCGTCATATCATTGCTTGTGTGGTTTATGATCTTGCTTTTGTTGTTTGAGAGTTGTTTTTCATGAGTCTTAGTTTTCATCTATTCATGTTTTTCATCTCATGCTTCAAGATAATCCACTCATATGTTTGTTGGTTTTTCATGTTTTTCATCTCATGCTTCAAGATAATCTAGTCATATGTTTATTACTTTTTCCTATACTCTTGTGGGACTAACAGTTGTTTTGGAGATTGTGGCACTAATAACTGTTTTGCTGATCATGACCTTGAGAAAGAAGTTAGCTTTTGTTGGCTGTAATGGGTTGGGGTGATTAGGATTTTATTTGTCAGGTGTGTTTTGTCACGGCATTGCCAAAGGGGGAGATTGTTATGTTTTTTTTCTTGGCAACCTCGTTTGACAAAACTTCTTTAAGTTGTATTTGTTTTCGCACTTTTTATTTCAGTGAGGCTATGAGTGTTTAGATGAGAATCCAACCCGAATTGTGCCTTGCAGAGAAGTTTGTGGTGTTAATGCTTTCAAGATTGCCACTTCGCTGATTATGACGGGGGTAGAGCTGCTCGGTCAGCTTACGGGGGTCCAGGGGGCAGTGCCCCTTAGCGGGTCCGGGGCAGCGCCACAGCGAGGTCGAGGGGCAGCACCCCCGAAGCAAAATGCAAAATTGCATTCAAAGTTGCCTGTCCGCCCTTGCTCGCTCGAGCGAAGAAGTCCTCTCTCGAGCGAAGGCTACGTCTGGTAAAAAACCTGAAAGAGATGAATGTACGCTCGAGCGAAGGGTGCGTGGCTCGAGCGAAGACACTTATGGAAAACACGCGTTTATGGTTCCTCGCTCAAGCGAAAGAGTCTTCGCTCGAGCGAGCATCGCGATTCAGATTTCTATAAGTACGTGATTCAGCCAGATTTTAGGATTACTTCTCCAGATCTTCTTCTTGGATTCTAAGGTTTATATCTGGGGATATTTTGCTAGTTTTCTTTGATGTTTTGATTGAGTATTCAACTCATGGTTTAAAGAGTATACATCAAAGGATTATTTGTTTGTTCTACACAAAAGAGAGAGTTGCTCTTCTGTGGATTCCGAAGAATTCGAGCCTGAAGTTTTGGTGGATTCTGGAGTGGCTCATCGTCAAGCCAATTTCGAGGTGAAGACGGAGTTGGAAGAGGCATACAGGGGTTGGTTCAATTCGAGCGTGGATTCCTTAGGTAATTGAGAGTATACCTGTGTAATTCGTTTATATCTTCTTAGTGGATTGTTTTGTGGCTGTTGCCTGTGGTTTTTTTATCACAATTGGAGGTGTCCAATTGTGGTTTTTCCACGTAAAATCGTTGTGTCGATTTGTCTTGATTGTTTGATTGGGATTGTTGTTTACTGCTTAAAATTGATACATAATCACAAATCAACATCTAGGTGATTTCAAGATTTTTCAAAGTTGAACACCTACAATATTGAGAAATTCAATTTTGTTTGTTTCCCACCGCATTGAATCTTGGATAACCTATAATTTCCATTAAAAAATAAGAATTTTCTCTATTACTTTATACAAGTTTTTAAGATTTTAATGCATTTAAAAATAATGTTTTAGAGTTTCCACCAAAAATATAACATGTTAACATAGAACAGGTATTAGTATATATACACAATGACAAATAAGAGGGCCATGTCTATCTCAAACAAAATATTGACCAATGTACATTTCCAATGGCAACCATATTCATTGACAGAATTTTCATGGAAGCGGTGACAAAAAGCCCTGGCAATCACATAGGAGGTGAAGAGTCTTACGCTGTGTTTGGTTGGGGGATTTGAGGAGGGATTCGGAAAGGGAAAGGGAAAAGTTAGATGAAATGTGAATAAAATATGCCTACATTTCACCTAGTTTCACACATCTTTTCCCTTTTCCTTTCCAAATCCCTCTCCAAATCCCTCAACCAAACACAGCATTAGTAAAATTTTCCGTTGATATATAGTAGGCCCCTTTATTTATATGCATGGCCAATCTCCGACATGAAAATTAGGAATTTAATTTATGAGCTAAAAGACTATGACTAATTTTTCTAACACATCCAGACTCCAATATTTACGAGTCAAACCCAGTGGTGCCTCCAGTACAAAAATTCAGAGGGTTCAAATTTCTTGTTAGAAGTTTGTTAGTTTTTCTTAATCCAAAATTAAATTCCAGTCTCTTGTTTAAACCCTTTACTAAAACACCTAATTTTTAAAAGCATGATATAGTTTATGTCTATAAATTTTTATTTATATTTATAAAGATTTTAAAAATTGTAAATACAAATTTGTTTGGTATCTATTTTTATTTTAAAAGATTATAAATAATATACAAAATTTATTGAATTGTTGTAAAAAAAAATTATTTTCACTAGTTTTGAAAATAAGCTATCTCTCTCTCTCTCTCACACACACACACTATGCGACAACCACCCACTATACACCACCACCACCACCATTGACAATGACATTTTGCCAACACAAATCATAAAGAAAAAATATGAAACTTTACCCCAAATGGCCAAACCCCATGTGTGTGAGAGAGAGATGATATGAAAGAAGATTTTGGGCTATTGTTAGATGAGAAAACCAAAACCAAACTAAACCAAGCCTTAAGTCTTATCAAATGTGGTCGGCTATATGAATCCTTCTTTTTCATTCGATTCTATCAAGTCTATTTGGTTAGTTAAATTAAGGAGGTTTATTCTATTCGCTATACTATCCCACGTTAATCTAGGTCCACGCCTTCCCCAAACATTTCCATCTACTATAACTGTATCGTCTCTCCTCACTATTGTTTTTCTTGGTCTCCGTTATATATGACCAAATCATCTCAATCTATTCTTTTTCAACTTACCTTTTATCGGTGCTACTCCTACCTGTGTGAGTGAATTTTCGATCACACTGTTAACTCAATATTCAGCTAGAGAGCACTGGCAGAATAGATGGCACCTACCTGCAACAGAAAGAGAAGATTCCGGCGGTGGTTCGTCCACTCGGGGGCACTCTGACGATCAAGTCAGTATATCTCTCAAAGATAATCAATGGTGCTAAACTTACTGTTCAGAATATAGATTGCGTACCTTAAACCTATCAGAGGTGCCTTTCTTTTATAGTTAACTCAATTCTAGTCCCCATAGAAGCCTAGCTTCAATGGACTTCTGCTCAGTGCTTATCCTGGACTCTCCAAGAGATAAAGATAAACTCCCTAAGAGTGCTATCCTTATCTACGCTAAAGTCCTTCCTCATTCTAGGACTCTTGTGCCTTATCCGCTTATCTCGGATTCCGATATCTTCGGAGATAACCTCGGCCTTGCCAAAATAACCTCGGCGTCATGACCAGGACACGTGGCACCTCGGTTGACACGTCGGCGTCACCTTGGCCACGTGTTGGTACTCAAAAATATATTCCCACAACTGCTCCCTAGGTTCTATTACCTCGGCATTCTGAGGTGATGGAACCTATATCGATACTTCCTGTAAATACATCGGTTTAAAGTCTCTCAGCCGAGATCATCATATAGGCCGACATGTTTCTTTAAGGTTCAAAGTTTCCAAGATCTCCTTCATGCGTATGAGCTGTCATGCAAAATAACTCAACCATTTTAGCTACGCGTCTCCTTTTTACTGGATCGTACTCCGTACGCGTTTGCAATACATGCGCCGTCTGTCGCATCCGTTGTTACAAGCGCATTAATTGCCCTTTTTGCCGCCGTTTCAAGTTTTGACAAGACTTGTTTCTTTCCTCCGTTTTTTCACTTTACATTGTTTCAGAAGCTCTCTCTCTCTCTAGCCTTTTCCTCCAAACCCTTCTTTGTTCAAGCTTTCAAAGCTCTGCAACTTGCTCCGTCCACTTCCTCCGACGAGGTTCTTGCCAATCTGTTATGCCGCCGCAATTCTTCTGACTTCAGCGATCTCAACATCGGCTTATTTTCTCTGGTAAGTCACCATTCCTCCTGATTTTAGTTCTTGTTGTGCTCCAAGAAATTTTGCTTCATTATTAGTCGCCATTGCTGTTTTACTCAAATATTTGATTCATGAATCATGCATCTGAACGTATTTATTTCACGATTTTGTTCTTTGCCCATATCTTGAATACTCGCACTGTTCACAACTTTTCTGTTTTTTTGCCACTATTCTTGACCTTATACCCTTCGTACTTTCAATGTTCTTGATAGTCCATCTTTGTTCTTGATTCTGAAGCGCATTCTTGCTTTTTTGTTTTCCAGATTTTGCACCTTTAATCTTCGTTTCCATAGATCTAGGTTTGGGATTTGCCTGTAGAACCCACGATTATTAGGAAAAACTGAAACTATTTCCACAAATTCTTACCCAGCGCATACTTTAGGTTTTTGCCGAGGTCCCAATAACCCTTTTAAAACACCTTCATTCTGAAACCCAGTTCCTCCTAGTTAAGCCGATATCATGGGTATGTGAAAACATAGGGTGGACACCCCGTCCAAGTTAGATCACTTTAGGCGTGAGCTTGACATCTCTTCCGACGTTCATCTGAGATTGGCTGGGGAGGATGACTATATCATGCCCACAGCCGATTCCATGCCCCTCCCTGTTGTAGCTTTTATCGAGTGTGGACTTCGGCTCCCACTCAATATCCTTTTTCGTGAGATCATCCATTATTATAAGATGAACCCAATGCAGCTTGCCATCAACTTCTACCGAGTTATTAATGGCATCATAGCCTTAGCCAAACAAGAAAATGTTAGGGTTACCTTAGTCGATATCCATTTTTGCTATACCATGTGTGGCCTCAAAAAAGATACAGGCTATGTTTACTACCTCAAGCCAAGATCTACAGAGTACAAAATCGTAGCCGACCTCTCAGACTCCAACAAGGGAGCTGGAGACGACTACTTCATTACCTCGGGGAACTGGGAGTTCGCTCCAGATGAGGACCTCCATCTTTACCCTCTTCCTCGAACAGTTTTTGTAGAGGGAAATGGTAAGAGCCCTGTGTTCATACTAACTTGTTTTTAAAGTCTTCAATACTCTATTTGTTTCTAATGTCTGCTTTTCTTGCAGCTCTTCCTCAGCCACCAAAGGGCTTCCGTCAGTCTTTCTTTCCCAGCAAAAGCTTGAGGAAACTATTGGATTTTCCAGTCCTCAAACGGAAGGCCCCTCTTCTACTTAATTTCATTCCTACGTACAAGTCAGCTCTTCCCGATGTCCCTAAGAAAAAGAAGAAAAAGAGTCTGTCTCCTCTTTCTGCCACAACTCCTCAAGCTGCCTCCACATCTTGGCAAGATCAAGGATCGACTTTTGATCCAGCTGAGCAACCGTCAACCTCGGCTCCTTATCTGATCCCAATATCCCAGCGCCAACATCGGCAACGAACTGTTTTTCCTGCCGGGATGGGTCGCCAGAAAGCAGTTGCCAAAGATCTCTTGGCCAGCATCCCATCAACCATTGACGCTCCACTAGTGCAATCTCAGCCCTTTACGAAGCCGAAAAGAATAAAGAAGGCTCAGCCAAAAACAAAGGTGACTCAAGTTGACACTTAAGATACTTTGCCAATTTTGAAATTGGCTGAGAGTGAGAAGACCACATCTGCTGCCGAAAAGAGGTCAGTCGAGGTCCAACCATCTGAATCCCCAAAATCAAAGAAGCCGAGGTCATCCGCTGCAACCACATCGGGTTCTCGAAAGCAGGATTCCCCCTGGGCTCCCCAAATCACACTGGAGGATAAGCCAGTTAGGGCTAGCGATAGCGCCGATGACATTAATGTTGACGTTGCCCTTAGTACTGCTCTGCTTCTTCCCGGCGATCTCGACCGAAACGCTGGGTTGAGTGAATATGAAAACTATGCTCTGATGCTTCAGCGCTCTGTCTAAGTGAGTGTCTTTATTTGGTCATTTTTCTTTCTTTCTTGTACTTAGAAAATTTTCTAATAACTTTTGTCTTGTTCGCTTTCAGGCCATTCAACATGCTCATTCCTTCTCAATACAATCCTTTGAGAACCGGAAAGAACTGGCCGATAAGAAGAGAGAAGTTGCCAGTCTGCAAAAGGCCAACAAAAGCTTACAATAAAAAATTAAGAAGTTGGAAGACCAGGCCGAGGCTGCCATCAAGGCCCAAAATGTCGTCGAAGAAAAAGCAGAATCCGCCGAGGCCATTAAGAAGGTTCTTGAGTCTGAAAAGAGGGAGGCCGAGGAGAAAACGGCCCAAGCCCAAAAAGAATTGCAAGAGGCCTTGGCCACGAAGGGCGCCGAGCTCAAGCCAGCCAATGAGAAGGGCTATAATGAGGGGGTGGCCGATGTCACGGCGAACTATGAAAAGCAAGTGAAGTAGGCATGCAACAAGGGTTTCACCCTTGGTTGGATGTCTCTTCTAAAAAAGCTTGAAGTCCCCGAGGACTCGCCCTTCAGGAACGCCGACGTCATTCCTTTTCCATTCCGTCCAACTCCAAGTTAGTCCGACAACGAATCTGAGTCTGAGGAGGAGACCTTGGTGAGGAAATCAAAGAAGGCTGCTGGGACCAAGTCCCCTTCTCTGAATGAGCAAGTCCTGGACTTGACTCAAGATGAGAAGGGTGAGGAGGTTCCCAAAGATGCTACAGCTAAGAAGGCATCAGCCGACGTGATTCTTGCCGACAAGAACCTTGATGAAACCCTTCAAGAAATTGATGCCGAGCTTGCGGCGGAAAAGGCTGCCGAGGTGTCCTCTCAACAGTCGTCCGAACTTCAGACCCAACCATCTGTTGTTGCCAAAGAGTCTTGACTTTGATGTCTTTTTTCTTTTGTATTTGGTACTTTGTTTTTCTTTTTGAAGCAATGTAAACTCTTTGCATAGCCGATGTGCCTCTAATTCAACTATTTTGTTTTGAATGCTTGCATGTTTCCCTTGTATGCTTCCATACTTAAAATATTTTGTATATCTTTAATATACACTTCAATCCTTGTCCAACCTTCTCGGGGTGATACACCTCGGTTATACAAACTGACGATTTACCTCGGCAAGTACCCAAGTACCTTTCTTGGCGCGACCTTGGTTTCAACTTGTAAATTTTCCATAAAATTTCAACAAGTGTTTAACCTTAGTCTAACTTCGACTTGTAAACTTGTTAAGTTTCAACAAGTGTTAAGCATAATCTCAGTTTAACTTTATCTTGTAAAATTTTTAAGCTTCAACAAGTGTTGAACATAATCTCGGTTTAACTTCAACTTGTAAACTTTTTAAGTTTCAACAAGTGTTAAACATAATATCGGTTTAACTTTATCTTGTAAACTTTTTAAGTTACAACAAATGTTAAACATAATCTCGGTTTAACTTTATCTTGTAAACTTTTTAAGTTACAACAAATGTTAAACATAATCTCGGTTTAACTTTATCTTGTAAACTTTTTAAGTTTCAACAAGTGTTAAACATAATTTCGGTTTAACTTCAACTTGTAAACTTTTCTCAAGTTTCAACAAGTGTTAAACATAATTTCGGTTTAATTTCAACTTGTAAACTTTTCTCAAGTTTCAACAAGTGTTAAACATCATCTCGGTTTAACTTCAACTTGTAAACTTTTCTCAAGTTTCAACAAGTGTTAAAACCATTTTTCTTCTCTCTGCCCCCTAATGTGAACCTAAGTTCTACTTGGGTTCTCATTTATACATGTATTCCAGAGACATTGGCGAGTATCTTATCAGTCATAAATGTAGAAGAATTATGCTAAAATTTTATTTATTTACTTCGACAAAATGACAAAAAATTCTAATGACAGAAAATTTTCAAATTGCAAGTGTTCCAAGGCCTTGGCAACTCTTTGCCCTCATTATCTTCAAGCCGATATGCCCTATTGCCCAGTACCGAGATGATTTTGTAGGGTCCTCCCCAATTTGGGCTAAGCTTCCCCTCTCTGGGATCCTTCTTGTTGCCGACAACTTTCCTCAGGACGAGGTCACCGATTTGAAACTCCCTTGGGTTGACCCTTTTATTATAAGTTCTGGTAAGCTGCTGCTGGTATGCTGCTAGCTGAATTGCAACTCTCTCCCTTCTTTCTTCTAGTAGGTCCAGATCTCGGGCTAAGAGTACATCATTAGTCCCATTCTCTACTCCCTGGGTTCTGATCCCTGGTATGTCGACCTCTAGTGGAATGACAGCTTCTGTGCCATAGGCCATGGCAAAGGGGGATTCCCCGGTTGATCTTCTCGGCGTAGTCCGATATGCCCAAAGTACACTTTGCAGTTCATCCACCCATTTTCCCTTTGCTGCTTGCAACCTCTTCTTAATCTCATCCAGGATAACTTTGTTGGATGCTTCTGCTTGTCCATTGCTTTGAGGAAAGCTTGGGGTTGAAAAATAATTCTTGATCTTGAATTTTGCACAGAAGCTTTTGATTAGCTTACTGTCAAATTGTGTTCCATTGCCGACAACTATTGCTCTTGGAATCCCAAATCTGGTAATGATATTTCTCCATATGAAGTTCTTCACGTCTACATCTCGGATCTTTTCTAGAGGCTCAGCTTCTATCCACTTGGTGAAGTAATCTGTTGCTACCAGTAGGTATTTCCTTTGTCCAGTTGCTTGGGGCAGTTACCCAATGAGATCCATGCCTCATTGGGCAAACGGCCAAGGACTGGATACTGGGTTCAGGTCTGCTGCTGGTTGGTTTATCAGAGGTGCAAACCTTTGGCATTTTTCACACTTTTTCACATAGGCTTCTGCATCTCTCTGCATGTAGGGCCACCAATACCCCTGCGTAATGGCCCTATGGGCGAGTGATCTGCCCCCTACGTGGCTTCCACAAACTTCTTCATGTGTTTCATACAGAAAATATTCAACTTGTGAAGGATGTACACACCTCAAAAGGGGTCCAGTGAAGGATCTTCTGTAGAGATGTCCTTTTGCTGTTAGACCGAATCTTGCCGACTTCAATTTGATCTTGTGTGCCTCTTTGTGGTTATCTAGCAGCTTCATTTCCTTTAAGAATGCTACAATTGCATCCATCCAGCTTGGTCCCATATCCACACACATTGCTTCGTGCTCTACGATCGGTGGTTCAATGCTCAGGCCCGACAGGTATTCGACCATTATTGTCCTTGCTTTTCTAGGTTATATTGCACTAGCTAGGTTGGCCAGTGCATCGGCGTGACTGTTATCATCTCGGCTAACCTGATGTAGTCGGCAATTCTAAAACAAGGCCACTAACCTGTTGACTTCCTTTGCGTAGGCTGACATCCTTTCATCTCGGGCTACAAACTCGACCGTTGTCTGGTTGACTATGAGCTGGGAGTCACGGAAGACTATCACTTCATCTACTTCTGCTGTTACCCCCAACTTTAGTCCTGCAATCAATGCTTCATACTCTGCTTCATTGTTTGAGGCCTTGAACCCTAATCGAATGGGCTGTTCCAATATCTCTCCATCTGGAGATACCAGTACTACTCCTGCCCCTACTCCTTGTCGGTTTGAGCTCCCATCGACAAACAGTCGAAAGGAGTCACCGATGTAAATGCTGCAGGGTCTGAGTTTTTCCTTTTTCCTTTGTTCTGTTGCATTTGGCTGGGCTTCTCCTTACTTGATTGAACATCATTCACCTCAGCTCAACGGAGCCCGATGTACGATGTTTTTTGGTGTGAACTCGGCCACGAAGTCGGCCAAAACTTGGCCTTTGATTGTTGTTCTGGGTTTGTATTCCTAGTCATACTGTCCCAAGGCCACTACCCATCTGGCTATTCTTCCTGTCAGGTCTCCTTGTTGCAGCAAGGACTTCAAGGGGTGTTCAGTTAGCACCACAATTTTTATGGGCCTAGAAGTAATGGTTCAGTTTCTTTGAAGCCATTACTAAAGCCAGTGCCAATTTTTCTAAGGGTAGATACCTTGTTTCTACATCAGCCAGGGTTTTGCGTACATAGTAAACAGCCCTTTGCTCCCCTTTCTCTTCTCGGATTACCACTGCGCTTACTGCGTGTTCTGAGACTGCTAAGTACAAAAATAACTCCTCCCCAGGTTCTGGATTTGAAAGAACTGGAGCTGTGGTCAAATACTTCTTCAAGTCGGCCAGGGCGACCTCGCATTCTTCTGTCCATAAAAAATCTGTGGCTTTCTTCACTAAGTTAAAGAAAGGTTTGCACTTGTCTGAGCTTCTGCTTACGAACCTATTCAAGGCTGCGGCCCTTCTAGTCAACATTTGTACCTGTTTTGCCGACATTGGGCTCTTCAATTCTAGGATGGCCTTGATCTGATCTGGGCTGGCCTCAATGCCCCTTCTAGTCACTAGGTATCCCAAAAACTTACCAGATCCCACTCCAAATACACACTTCACTGCATTGAGTTGGAGCCGATATGTTTTAAGGATATCAAAGACTGCTTTCAGGTCGGCCAGATGACCTTTAGGTTCCGTGGTCTTCACGACCATGTCATCGATGTAAACTTCCACCGTTCTGCCAATCAGGTGTTTGAACATCTTGGTTACTAGTCTTTGGTAAGTTGCTCTTGCGTTTTTCAACCCAAAAGGCATCACTCTGTAGCAGTACAGACTTTTTAGGGTGATAAACGCAATCTTCTCCTCATCTGGGGGATGCATGGCTATCTGATGGTATCCCTTGTAGGCATCCAGGAAGCTCATCCTTCCATGCCCCGAAGTAGCGTCTACTAGCTGGTCAATCTTGGGTAGAGGAAAACTGTCTTTGAGATAGGCCTTGTTCAGGCTGGTAAAGTCCACGTAGACTCTCCATTTACCATTCTTTTTTTTCACCACCACTGTGTTTGATAGCCATGTCGGGTAATTTACCTCTCGAATGGCCTTGGTCTCCAGAAGTCTGTCTACTTCCTCTTCCACTGCTTCGACGTGTATCAACGTCGGTCTTCTTGCTTGTTGGATTACGGGTTTTGATGACTTATCAACATTCAATTTATGGCAAGTGACCTCGGGGTCAATGCCAGGCATTTCGTAAGGCATCCAAGCAAACACATCAATATTTGCTCTCAAAAAAACTTTAAACTCTTTTTCCTCTTCTTCAGCTAAGCTCGAGCCGAGAAGAAAGAAGCGTTCTTCGTCCGCCTCCTGGACGAGGATTTTCTTCAATGTTTCTTCACTCTTCTCGGCTGGCTCCTTGCCGACATCCTCTAGGACCTCCACGTCCTCGCCTTCGATCTCTGCCTTTTCTAGTTCTCGTATGTTGTAGGTGGATTTCATTGCTGCCATGGAGCAATTCTTTACCTGCAGCTGATCTCCTCTGATCTCTTCTATCCCATGTTCTGTTGGGAACCGTAATAGTTGATGCAATGTTGAGGGAACAGCCCCCATCGCATGCAACCACGCCCTTCCCAAGATGATATTGTAAGGGGAGGGTGTGTCGATTACGGTGAACTCTGTCTTTATCTTCTTGGTGCCAACCTGCACCTCCAAGCTCGTCGTTCCCAGTAGCCATGTCGGCGTTCTATTGAACCCAACCATTAGGCTGTTGGATTGCTCCATTTCGTCTGAGTGAAGACCAAGCTCCTTATAACATCTGACATACATGATATCGCAAGAGCTGCCTTGGTCGATTAAGATGCGCTTCACTTGGCATTCCCCAACCTGGAGGGATACTACCAAGGCATCGTTATGTGGATGTTGCACCATCTCAAGGTCGGCTTTAGTAAAGGACACTATTGGTCCTTGGCACTCTTTTGCCCGGTGTCTCTTTTCCCCGACTTGGTAGACATGCTGTAGGTGTTTTACCTTCTAGGTCTCCCTCCGAATCTCGTTTCCGTTGACCTTCGAGTGAATTACATTAATTACCCGAGGTCCTCCTGCCTGAGGTTGTTGTGCTGGGGGAAGTGGAGCTGCTGTCGCCTGAGGTAATCTTGCATGTTCCTCCCTTGTCCTGGCCTCATCGGCAAGGTCTCTCAGATGGCCTTGCCTCACCAGGTCTTCTAAGTGTGTTTTCAGGGCTCTACAACCCTAAGTCATGTGCCCATCTTCATTGTGGTAAGCACAATGTTTGCCAAGGTTTCTTCCCATAAACTCTCCTGGTGCCCTTGCTGGTGCTCTGAAATAGGGTTGGTTCCGAATTTTGTCCAGGACTTTGTGGATTGGGATTCGGAACACAGCCGTAACTACCTGTGTAGCCCTCAGTCCTATCTCTTGCTTGCTGGATCCGTTGTTACCTCGGCCTCGCTTCGGCGAGCCGTTTCCTTTTTCTTGCTTTGTCTCCTTAGTCCTTGATGTATCTTCCTCAGCTCTGACATACTTCTCGATTCTAGCCATGAGCTCTTCCATGCTTTTCGGCATTGTCTTTGCCAAAGATTTTGGTAGTGGACAGCCGTCTTTTAGGCCGTTCTTGAAAGATACGACCGCCACCTCTTGATTACACTCTGGTATTCGGTTTGAAAAATCTAGAAATCCCTTAGATGTTGATTTGTGATTATGTATCAATTTTAAGCAGTAAACAACAATCCCAATCAAACAATCAAGACAAATCAACACAACGATTTTACGTGAAAAAAACCACAATTGCACACCTCCAATTGTGATAAAAAAAAAACCACGGGCAACAGCCACAAAGCAATCCACTAAGAAGATATAAAGGAATTACACATGTATACTCTCAATTACCTAGCAAATCCACGCCCGAATTGAACCAACCTCTATGTGTCTGTTCCAACCTCGTCTTCACCTCGGAATTGTCTTGACGATGAGCCACTTCGGAATCCACCAAAGTTGCAGGCTCGAATTCTTCAGAATCTACCGAAGAAGAACTCTCTCTTTTGTGTAGAACAAACAAATAATCTTTTGATGTATACACTTTAAACCATGAGTTGTATACTCAATTAAAACATCAAAGAAAACTAGTAAAAATATCCCCAGATATAAACCTTAGAATCCAAAAAGAAGATCTGGAGGACTTGTCCAAGTTTTGGGAGAAAACCAACAACTTATAGAAATCCAAAGCAATCCTAGTTTTGGAAGAAAACCAATTCCTTATAGAAATCCAAGAATCTGTGTTCGCGCGGTCCGCTCGAGCGTGAGACTTCCTGCTTGAGCTGAGGCTTCAAAATTGTGTGATTCATATAGGCTTCATGCTCGAGCGGACGTCCCTACGCTCGAGCGTTGAATCACACCATCCAGTACTTTTTCAGGCGAAACAGAGATGCTGTGGGCTTGCAATCCCCGCTCAAGCGTCACTTTCCCCGCTCGAGCGGGACGACCAAAATTGGAAAATCTAGAAAACTAGATCCTGTTGCAACCTCGGTTTTGATCCATGGAAATTGACAAAGGCACAATTCGGGTTGGATTCGCTTCTAATAAACTCATACCCTCACTGAAATAAAAGGTGCGAAAATAAATACAACTGAAAGGAGTTTTGTTAAACGAGGTTGCCAAGAATAAAACCTAACAATCTCCTCCTTTGGCAATGCCGTGACAAAACACACCTAACAAATAAAATCCTACACACCCCAGCCCATTACAGCCAACAAAAGCCAACTTCTTTCTCAAGGTCATGATTTGCAAAACAGTTATTAGTGCCACAACCTCCAAAACAACTATTAGTTCCATAAGAGTATATGAAAAAGCAATAGACATATGACACGATTAACTTGAAACAAGAGATGGAAAACATGAATAGATGAAAATTAAAACTTATGAAAAACAACCCTCAAACAACAAAAACAAGATCATAAACCACACAAGCAATGATATGACGATGTAAATATCAGGAGTATGCAAGAAGGAAATAATAAGCAAATAGTGCATAGCAACATGCAAAACATATAGCCAATCTCCCTTACCAAACATATCAAAGTGTTCATGCTAAACAACTCTTGCAAAGAAAAAAACAAACTCCCTTACCAACCCAAATCAAGATGAACCAAACTCCCACTCACTAAAAGCAACCACAAACATTGAAAACAGTGAACAAGAAGAAAATGACAAAAACAATATGGTGGAGCAAGCAAGAAATCTCAGATTTGTACCTTAGAACACATAAGATTATCTAAGAAGCACAATTACTAGTAAACACAATGTGCATAGTCTGTAGAAAATTCCTCATGAAAGAAAGTGATGCATTATGTGAAAAGCATAGATCCCATGAGAAAAGTGTGTGTGTGACTCTTGAAGTTCGACAAACACTAGATTCAATTCTAGTAGTGATCTGAAAGTTGGACCTCTGGCAAGAGAATCTAAGCACAACAAAGGAAAGTCAAACCACTAGGAATCAAGGGGTATTTGGTGAGTAAAGGCGGAGGCTCCCCCTTAATCAATGAATCTTTTCTTTTTTTCTTTCTTTCTGTTGCACATTTTTTCTTTCTTTTGCATATCTTTTCTTCTTCTCTTTCTTTTTCTTTTTCTTTTTCTTTTGCACACTCATTGGCGGCTGACACGCTCAAGAGTATGGAAACCGAACCAGAGAAGCATGGATATAATAAGGATGGCCTGGTTGGTGACTCTGAGGTAGCCTTTTCCTCATGGCTGGACTACAAAGAATAGAGGAGAAAGCCATAGAGATGCAAAAAGATGGTAGGTGATTAAGAGACTCAACATCACTCATGATATGCTAGTATAGGTCAATTCCTCTAGAAAAGCAAAAGATCAATGACAAAAGTCCATAGAGAAAAAATAATCACTAAGGCGGAAGACTCCAAAATTTGCTAATCCAAGAGTGTGTACAAAATGAGACATACTAATCAAAAAACACGTACTCCAAAATGAGTAATGACCACAGAAAGCACACATATATTAACATGTAATGGATATTCTCATCAATTCCAACATGCACCAAGGACCACTCAAAAATTTCAAGCTTGCAAAACTATATTAAGAAAATCTTTTTGGGAATTTTTTTTTTTTCAAAAATAAAGCAAGACAAAAAAAAATGAACAAGCACACATGAAATGACAAAAAAAAAAACGCACAGAAACCCAAAAACTTAAAATGACAAAACAAATTAACACAAGTCAAGTTTTCTCACCCAAACTGCTTTAGTATGAACAAAGTTGTGAGAATTGCAGTTCTTAGGTGGTCACTACAACAAAATGGTACTTTAATGACAAAATCACTTCGTCTCCAATAGTGAAATTTTCGTCACCAAATTGATCCGTGACGAAATAATTTCGTCACCACGTTCGTCCCCAATTCGTCGTCACTAAAAGTACCCGGTGACGAAAATTTATTTTGTCACCTATTATTGGCATTTGGTGACGAAATATTTCGTCACTAAATGTTAACTATTTTGTCATCTATAATATCCATTTCGTCACCAAAATTAAATAAAATTTTATTATATTTATTTTGGATGACAAAATATTTCGTCATTAAAAATAGTGATAAAGTTTTTAGTAACGAAAATATCGTCACCAAAAGATGAAAAAAAAGACCCTTCAGTGACGAAAACTTTTTGTCAAGAAATATTTTAATTTAGTGATGAAATAGTGAATATGTGTGACAAAATTATTTGTTGGGATTAGAAAGTTTTAGTGTCAATTTTTTTCGTCACCAATAATAAATAATTTTTAAAAATTGAGGGGAGGGTTATATTTGCAATTTATATATTTTTTTCAATAAACAATACCTGTACATTTTAATAATCTATTAAATAAAATATTTAATACAAATCAATATAAAATTAACTTGTTCATTATCATAAAACAACCCAAGCAAAATACATGTCTCATAGTATCAAGAAATTAATATATAACATCCAAATTATAACATCTATTTTAGTAAAATCAAAAACTACAACACAATCAAAATAACTTGTGCATTTTAATAACCTGCTGAATATAATATCCATTACAAATCATTACAAAAACCTGTTCATTTGGTAATATCAACAAAAACCTGTTCATTTTAATCTATTCAATAAAATATCAACAAAAGATAAGATCCATCACAATATAATCATAGCCCACAACAACATAGTCAAAATACATGTTTGGTAATATCAACAAAAAGTACAACTACATTGTGATGGATGTGTCTGGTAATATCAACAAAAAACTCTTGCTATGCAGGTTACCAAATTCGTTCATCTCCAATCTACCATTTAAAAAAGAAAAAAGAAAAAAAAAGACAACAACAAAATGTTAAGGTAACCATTCACTAAATATGTTAATATGCAACCTATAAGAGAAAAAAATAAAAATTTCAAAGTAAATTTTAAACCAAATTTTTACCGTGCTTGTTCCGTAAATTTTTACAACTTACATTAGTTCCTCTCAAGGTGTTCATAATATTTCTTGGCCTTTTAACGACTATTTCAAGATTTTACTCCCTAACGGCCTATTTTCAAGCCTAAATGTTTTCCAACCGAGAGTCCTATGATTGTTCTGTAAGTTTTCACAACTTATGTTGATTCCTCGCAAAGTGTTCGTGATAATTTCTGGTTTCAGCCATTGTCTTTTTCCTTTGACCATTTTCTATAACTATATAACATAATTCAACTTTAATTGGAAAATATAGACAATATAATTATTCACCATTAAATAAAAGAAGAAAAACATAATCCCAAACATAATCCCATTGTTTCGAATTGTAATGCATATATTTTAACTCCAAATATTTCATAACAAGGAAGTTCCAATCCCTTGAATTAATATTTCACGCAAAAATTTTAAATCATATTGTAGAGTAGTGAAGGTTTCCATGGAAAAAAAATCAAGACAAGAGATCCTCTTCTTAAAAGAGGTGATGTTCCTGTATTGCATATATTTTAAATCCAATTAGGATTGATGATCATTGATGCTTAACATAATTATGTCTTGCATTAATCATATATTACATTTGATTTTCTAATTGTTATACATTATGCAATATTGAAAATTCTAAAAATATTTTTTCATAGACATCCTAACCATATTTGTATTTTTATTTATTTTTTGCTATATCGATGTATAGAATTTTATTACTTTTTAGATATGGTAGAGTATGCAGAGAAACCTTACAACAGTGGTAGTAATAGTACAAATACGCCATGACCATGATCATATGTTGAATGAAGAATATGGAAGCTATATTTATCCTACAAATGAGTCACCTTCTATCTCTTATAACAATAAGGCAAAGCACCAGCAGCAGTAGCAGCTCAGGCAGAGCAGCAGCATCTCCCTAATTCTAAAACTATCAAGTTGCTCCATAATTCTAAACAATGGGATCTTTTGATAAGGCAGAGCAGCAGTGTAGCCACAGGCAGAGCAACAGCAGCAGCCACAGCAGTCAGCTGCAGCCAAGGCCAAAGTCCACAGACACAGCAGCAAACAGCAGCCAGCTGCAGCCCAAATCACAGTCCACAGACAGAGTAGCTAATACTACAGCAGCTGCAGCTGACTGCTATATCGCTCACAAACTCATACGCTTATAACAATTTGAATCTAAATAATCATAATCCGAGAGACAAAGTGTAACAAGTTGAACCTTCAAATATTACTTAAATGTTTTATGATCAACTCCTCTGATGATTTATTGCGTTTCTTTTTTTTTTTAATTAACTCCACTTATCAATAAAAAAAAATCATTATTGTTGATATATGGTTGTGGAAGAACATGGGCTTTTGAGCATTGCAAGATTTGAAATTTGAAGCAGCCTTGAAGAGTTTTAAAATAAAGTAAAAAGACAAGTTTTTAATATATACATACTATGTTACCAGAAACATATTATAACTTTAAAAATGGGTAAATTCACTTGTGATATTCCCGTTGATGTTATGTATGTGTGTGTGAGAGAGAGCAAGTGAATTACTCATCCTACAAGTTGCTTTCAAATTTGAACACACAATACCATCAACCACACATTACACATGTCAATTTTTAAAACATGAACCAAAGAAACAAAATGATAATGCATTACAATAGGATTTTCTCTAAACAATATGAAACATATAGCTCCTTTTCTCCCACAAACATATGTTTTCAACTAATCTATCATGTTATTCTTTATTTGTAATAGCTATCTCTAACTCATTCGGCTTTGGAGGACACAATGCGGTGATTGCTTTCACTCCATTTTTACACCCTAAAAAGGACTCAAGGAAAGAAATTCCTTGCAAAATGAACATAGAACAGAGGGTCGGTTTATAGAACCTGTGCATGTGCATATAATCTTTCATGTGTTCTACAAACAAAACCTGTGTTTCTTTTTTCTTGACAAGTATACATGTCATACATAACTTGTCCATTTATATAAATACATATATTACAAAACTAAAATCACTTCCTACCATGTCACATTTCAGACAGCTGCAGCCAGGGCTCACTCAATGTCAACTAATTGGCAAGTTTTTTATTATGTAACCCCAAATTAGAACTGGTCAAATCTCCTCTTCAATCCCAAATTAGACAGCTGCAGCCAAGGCTCACTCAATGTCAACTGGTCAAGTTTTCCATATGATATATATCCTCCTTTTATAAGTAATGATTAAGAGTATATAGATCATATGGAAATTATGTCATGAACCCAGATTCAAATCTATGTTAAGTTTCTAATAAACCCAGATTCAAATGTTTTGTTAAATTAAGAACAACCAAACTCAATCTCTATATTTGAGTGCTCTATCATCTCTCTATTTTAGATATTGGTTAAATGACATGTTGGGTATGGGCAACTAACCTTAACTTCAGATTTCTTCACAGTTTTGATCATAAATAAATCATCTTGTGTTAGGTAGAACAAACATCCACTCTTGCCAGGGGAGGACAGTTCCCTAAGGGCATCGCTTCCGCAAATAGCCAGCATGTAATCCGCAGGATCTATTGCAAACATTTCCCTAAGATGTCTAAATATCTAACAATGCAATTATCACAATGATGCTGATGAAATAATGAGAGTTCAATATTCCAAAATTTGGCGATCCAAAAAATAACTAAACCAAATCAATTTCAAATCAAAATCTGGGAAAAAAAACCTACAACATGCTCAGTTGAATTTCTTATAGAGTATATACCTAAACACCATGGGACAGTAGTCCTTCCATCTGAAGTCCACTGACTGGTGTGGCGGTGTGCATTTCGATCCTTCAGTTGGAAACCTAGTCCAGAACTTCTCCTTGGGATCAAAATCCGCTAGCTTAAGCGCCCGTGTAATGGACGCATGCTTCCCAACAAAGTATCTACAAATCAATAAGAATTTCACAAAACACAAAACGAACCAAGTAAAACCCAATATCCAAATAACGTCAACAGATGCAACAGATGTAAAAGCAAAAGCAAAAGAATCCAATCCAATAATCAACCTGATACCCAGTTGGAGATTAAGCACCAATTCATAATTCTTATGTCCCTCGGATATCATCTGCCGTTGTTTCTTGACATCAGAGCCTTCATACCAACAAGGACTCTTCCTCTACTGCCCAGCAGGAGCTCCTCCACAAGGAGATTCACTCCCAACCCCAACCCCAATCCCATCTCTATAAAAAATTGAAGCCTCCACATTGTCTACAATATCACAAGTAATATCCCCAGCTTCACCATCAGATTCCCAGATACAAATTCGGGAAAAATTGGCATTCCTCTCAGCCAAACTACCTCTCCCATCATCCACCGACGATCTCTTCCTGGACGGCAGCAACACGAAACACAGCTGCTCAGGCTACCGATTATGCAAATTATCACCCCAAATCCCAGGATAAGAACTCCCATCAGGCCAAGCAAAAACCCCATTTCCTTTAGGAACACCATCTTCCCAATTCCCTTCATATCGATTCCCATTAGCCCAAATCAAAACCCCCTTACCCAGATTCAAACTTATAGTATTGAGTATATATAAACTTAATATGATAATCTGCTCCTTTTAAATAGATTTCTAATTACCCTTCTATATTGATAATCTGCTCCTAATAGATTTCTAATTTCTTTAAAAACTATATTAAACTTAATATATAAAAAATTAAAGCATCAATTGCCTATCTATTGATAATCCAGCAAGCACATCATTGTTTGTACCTAGGAGAAATCCAATTCAAAACAAGGTTCCACTAGGTTTTTTTTTTTTTTTTGGGTTTCCAATTGGAACATCGAATTTGTATACAGAGCATTATATGTATACAGAGCACTATACAGAGCATTATACAGAGCATATTTTATATGTATATAGAGCATATTTCATATGTATACAGAGCATATACATCAGAAAAATACATCAGAGGGAGCATCGAGAGAGAGAGAGAGAGAGAGAGACTAACAGCAGTGGTGTTCTCCGATCGGCACAGCAGCGGCGGTAAAAAAAGGAGGGGCTAACGATCGGCAGCAAGGGTAGGAGAAACTAACGGCGGCAGTGAGGGCTGTCGGCGGTGAGGGCTGTCGGCGGTGGGTTGATGCAATGGTAGCAGCGGCAGTGAGGGAAATAGGTTTGAACCGAGTATAACGTGTGTGTATGTGTATGTGTGTGAGAAATAGGTTTGAACCGAGAAATTATTGTGTGTGTTGGAGGCGCCAAAACTTTTTATTTCCCTCCTAAAATATTTAGTGACTAAATTATTTATTGGTGACAAAATTATTTCTTCACCAAAGATAAAGATATTGGCCACAAAAATCGTTTTGTCACCAAATGATATTAAAATATTAAAAATTATTGGTGATAAAAATATATTCGTCATTAATAATTTTATAATTGGTGACTAATTTTTTCGTCACCAAAAGTCTCAAAATTTTGGCACCCTCCGAAAATATTAGCGGGAAAATATTTTGTGACAAAAAAAATATAAATGATGACGAAAAATGATTTCGTCACCTAATTTTTTTATTATGATTTAGATTGGTGACGAAATTTTATTTTTGTCTCCAAAAATGGTACATTTGGAGACGAAATATGATTTTCGTCATTAAAAGATACGTATTTCGTGACAAAAAAAAATTTCGTCATTAGTTTTCGTCTCTAAAGACTATTTTTGTTGTAGTGGGTGTCTTGACGTTGTGGTTCCTTTCCCCTGCAATGGGAATCCGTCTTGACTTGGCTTCCGACTTCCAATTTTTAGGTCTAGGCAAATACACTCTCCCATGCAACTTATAACAATAAGGGTGAATATGACCATGCACACCACAATGATGACAAATAAAAACAGGGTGTACCTTCTTTTCTTTTACCTTACCAACTCTAGGAAGTTTGAGAAGTCCATCCTTATGTTGAATTTTTTGTTCTCCCTTTCCTTGAGTTCTTGTATCATGAGATGTTGAAGCACTCTGTTTTTGCTCTTTCTTACCACCAAAGCCAATGTCACTCTTGTCTGAACAAATTTGTTGAGACCCAATAATATTGTCCAAAGTCTTTGATCCTCTGTTCCAAAGACCAATGGTAGCCATAGCACACTTGAGTTCTTCCTCTTTCTTGATCATTAGTTCTTCCAAAGCAACTTGAGACATCTCGAGAGTTTCAATTTTTTCTTCATATGTTGCATAGATTTCCTGTAGCTCATTCCTCTCTGTCTCACAAGTCAAGAGTTTTGCACAAAAAGCTTGTCGATTATTAGCTATCTTGATGGCATCAATCCTAGCCTCGGAAATCTCCTCCTTTAGTTTGACATTCTCACTTTCACATGCTGTGCGTTTCATAGTGAGTTTGTCATTCAATTTGGATAACTTAAGAGATTCCTTATACAACTTTTCATAAGCTTGCTTAAGCTCTTCATCATCACTTCCCGAGGATTCATCATCAGTGGTATTCTCAACCGGGCTCTTCGGATACTCTGTTTGTCCTTCAGTTTCAGAAGCCACCATGAAAGCAAGGAATTTTTTATGTCCCTCTTCGCCTTGATCTTTGTTGTCACTTTCATCTTCATCAGATTCTGATTCATCATCCCAAGTGATGGCGAGGGCTTTCTTCTTCATCAAATGAGTGGGGCATTCTGAAGCAAAGTAGCCAAATCCTTGGCATTCATAGCATTGGACTCTTTCAGAGTTCCCTTGTATCTTTCCTTTCTCCTTTTTGGCTATAGAATTAATTTTGAGTTTATCATTGCCTTTAGATTTATGAGTATGAGTAGATTCCAAAAGTTTAGGATTCTTTTTCAAAAAAGATTTTTTAAATTGTTTAACAAAAACAGCCATAATCTTGGAATCTATCTCACAATTCTCATCAGAATCCTCTCCAACTCTATGAGCACTACTAAAAGCAATATCCTTTTGTTTCTTTTTGAAATTCCTATGTGCCTCATAAGTTTGGAGATTTCCAATCAACTGATCCATCCTGAGGTTGTCAACATCTTGAGCATCCTCAATAGTCGTAACTTTTGGTTGGAACCGATCGGGCAAGGATCTCAAAATTTTTCCCACAACTTTGGATTTTGGTATTTTTTTCACCTAAATTGAAGCTGGAATTCACAATGTCACTCAACTTCGCATAAAATTCATTAAAGGTCTCACTATCTTTCATTGAAAGGTTTTTGAAACTAGACGTGAGCCTTTGAAGTTTTGGGCGTTTAACAGAAGGAGTGCTCTCATGAATAGTTTGTAAGATATCTCAAGCCTCTTTTGCGACTTCACAATTGCAAATTCGACTAAACTCTTCAGGTGTGACAACACAAAAGAGAGAATTGATAGCTTTACTATTCCAGCCACTATTTTGGTAATCAATTGTGTCCCACTTTTCAATTGGTTTGGGGAATGTTACTCCATCAACGGTAATTGTTGGTTCGGTCCACCCATTCATGACAGATTGCCAAACTTTTTCATCTATTGATTTCAAAAACGATCTCATCCGAGCTTTCCAAAAAGAATAATTGGATCCGTCAAGTAGGGGTGGTCAAACCATAGAATTTCCCTCACGAATTGAGTCCATTATCACAAATCAAACAAGATCTCGCTCTAATAGATTTGTAAAACAAAAAAAATAGAGCAACCTGCTCTGATACCAATTTAAAAATCTAGAAATCTCCTAGATGTTGATTTGTGATTATGTATCAATTTTAAGCAGTAAACAACAATCCCAATCAAACAATCAAGACAAATCAACACAACGATTTTACGTGGAAAAACCACAATTGGACACCTCCAATTGTGATAAAAAAAACCACGAGCAACAGCCATAAAACAATCCACTAAGTAGATATAAAGGAATTACACAGGTATACTCTCAATTACCTAGCAAATCCACGCCCGAATTGAACCAACCTCTATGTGTCTCTTCCAACCCCGTCTTCATCTCGGAATTGTCTTGACGATGAGCCACTCCGGAATCCACCAAAGCTTCAGGCTCGAATTCTTCAAAATCCACCGAAGAACAACTCTCTCTTTTGTATAGAACAAACAAATAATCCTTTGATATATACACTTTAAACCATGAGTTGAATACTCAATTAAAACATCAAAGAAAACTAGCAAAAATATCCCCAGATATAAACCTTAGAATCCAAAAAGAAGATCTTGAGGACTTGTCCAAGTTTTAGGAGGAAACCAACTACTTACAAAAATCCAAAGTAATCCTAATTTTGGAAGAAAACCAATTCCTTATAGAAATCCAAGAATTTGTGTTCACGTGGTCTGCTCAAGCATGAGACTTCCCGCTCGAGCGGAGGCTTCAAAATTATGTGATTCATATAGGCTTCACGCTCGAGCGGACGTCCCCACGCTCGAGCGTCGAATCACACCATCCAATACTTTTTCAGGCGAAACAGAGATGCCGTGAGCTTGCAATCCCCGCTCGAGCGGGACGACCAAAATTGGAAAATCTGGAAAACTAGATCCTATTACAACCTCGGTTTTGATCCATGGAAATTGACAAAGGCACGATTTGGGTTGGATTCGCATCTAATAAACTCATACCCTCACTGAAATAAAAGGTGCGAAAATAAATACAACTGAAAGGAGTTTTGTCAAATGGGGTTGCCAAGAATAAAACCTAACACGGTTGAACACCTCATAGTACTTTTTTACATAGGCCCTAAGGCCTTCATCCTTACTGATCTTTAGGGCCATCAATGCATCCATCCTTAATGGTTGTAGCTTGTTTGTCACGAACTTGGCCACAAACATCTTGGCCAGGCCTTCCTAGGTCTTCATGCTTCCCTTCAGTAGTTTGTGAAACCAATCTGATGCAATCTCCCCAAACGATGAGGGGAATATTTTGCAGAGCAACGGCTCGTTCCCACTGTACAATGCCATTGAGTTCAAGTAAAATCCAACGTGGAAGTTGGGGTCTGACTTACCATTATATAGTTGGAACCTCGACATACTGAATCTCCTTGGCGCCTCAAATTTGTCCAATTCCACTGAGAAGGATGTTCTCGGCTTATCAGGAGAGTTTACCTCGGCATCGGGCTTTTGTTGCTTCCTCTTGAAGTAATCTCTTAAGTCCTCTTTTGTCCGCCTAGGAGCTTGGCTATCTCCGGATATTAATCTTTTTGGTGCACTACTTTCAGCTTCATGGTGAGTCCTCTTCGACCTTTCTCCATTAGTTGTATCGAAGCACAGCGCCTGCCCCTGAACATGCCGATGTTCTTTGGGGTCTACCTCCTTTGTGTGATGCGTCCTCCGTGATTCTTCCCTTCTTGATTCTCCTCGTCCAACTTCCCTGGAAGGTCGGCGAGAGTGTCTTTCGCTCCTGGTGTGCTGAAGCGCTATGGGGATTGTTTTCTGCCCTCCCTTCTGGGCATTGGCCGCTGGAATCGGCGTGTCCTGCAGTGGGAATGGTGGCTGCATGACGTTGTTTTGCATCATGAAATTGACGACCGATTGCAGGTCCGTCAATTTGTTAGCCATCTCTTTTACCTCTTCGTCCCTCCGCAAGCATCTATCCTTCCATACCTGGAGGTCATCCTCATTGTAGTACCCACTTCGACCTGGCTTTTTTGGTAGGTCGTCATCCTAGCCGATGTCTTTCTTGCTGTGATTCTGGTCACGAGTTTCTGTGTTGCGGTTGTCTCCTTCAACGTCAAGGTCGATAGGTCTGACACTCCCAGCAGGAGTGTCGTCCCCAATCTTTTCCTTCTATCCGTCGTTGACCATCTATTCTCATTTCTTTCCTACAGACGGCACCAAATTGTGTGAGTGAATTTCTGATCACACTGTCAACTCAGTATTCAACTGGAGAGCACTGGCAGAATAGATGGCACATGTCTGACCTGCAACAGAAAGAGAAGATTCCAGCGGTGGGTCGCCCACCCGGGGGCACTCCGACGATCAAGTCAGTATATCTCTCAAAGATAATCAATAGTGCTAAACTTACTGTTTAGAATATAGATTGCGTACCTTAGACCCATCGGGGGTGCCTTTCTTTTATAGTTAACTCAATCCTAGTCCCCATAGAAGCCTAACTTCAATGGACTTCTGCTCAGTGCTTATCCTGGACTCTCCAAGAGATAAAGATAAACTCCCTAAGAGTGTTATCCTTATCTACGCTAAAGTCTTTCCTCATTCTAGGACTCTTGTGCCTTATCCGCTTATCTCGGATTCCGATATCTTCGGAAATAACCTCGGCCTTGCCAAAATAACCTCGGCGTCATGACCAGGACAAGTGGCACCTTGGCTGACACGTCGGCGTCACCTTGGCCACGTGTTGGTACTCAGAAAATATATCCCCACGCTACCCATTCACAAATATATTCATTAGATGAGAAAATAATAATAATATATATATATATATAAAATATTTTGATACAATGAAATGGAATGAGTTAACAATTAACAACATGAAACACAATAAACTCTCAAGATAGGAGAAACATCTCAAACAAATATAATGATTACAACATAAAACATACTAAGGTGTAAGAGTTCTGATCAATGAACTAATCCTGTTAACTATTAAGACAAAGGCACAATTGTAAACAAATAGTATACTATTTGTGTGCACCCTTAAAAGGAAACCAACTATAAGAAATGTTTCCCCATTGTGGTAAAAGTTGCGAATGGGCGAATCTATGGTGTGCATCCCTATAATTAAAGTTACAAACTATTGTGGTTATGTTATGAATGTTGTGGACATGTTATGAACGGTGTGCTGGAAATATTACGAACCATTTTGGTGAGACAAATTACGATATATTGTGATGTTTGTTATGGAACCTTGTGGTTATATTACGTACATTGTGCTAGGGTGGATATAATGTCCTTTTTAAGGGTTCACATTGTATTATTTCACATTAAAAGATTACAAAAATATAAACTTATTTTTTTGGATGGCTAGCATGGAAGGGTAGAATTAAGTCTTCAGATTTTTTTACAAAGAATTGGTGTGATTCGTGAGGATACTAGTACTCCATGTGTGTTTTGTAACTCTGAAGGTGAGTCTTTGAATCATGTGATACTATGGTGGCCTGCGGTGTGGAGATTATGGTCAAACATTGTAATTTAGTGGGGCTTCTAGTGGGTAATGCCTGATTCAGTTGAGGGGTTGCTGTGTTGGTGGGCTGGGTTTCAATTTAAGAAATTTTATTGGATGATGTGGAAATCTATTCCTAGTGCCATTATGTGGTCCTTATGGAAAATAAGAAATGAATGTGTGTTTAATGGGTTCAGCCCCATCTGGATGAGCTATGTGAGCTACTTAAAGTTATGTTAGTCTTATGGTCGAGATCTCACTACTTTAAGTCTGAGTATTCAGTTCATGACCTTGTTAACAATTTGCAACAGATCAGGGACCCTATCTTCTGCTGAGATGATGTTGGTGCAGTTGTTTTGTTGGTAAGATGTTGTTCTTGTTTCTGAGATGCTACTATGATGTTATGCTGTTGTGATGTTGCTGCTGTGTTGCTGTTTTGATGATTGCAGGTGTTGCGGTATTGTTAGAGTGCAGAACTTATGTCCATCCTGTAACAGATCAGATATTAATGGGTTTTGTCACTAATTAAAGGTCCTGTTTGATTCCATGATATAAAAGGTGGGATTGGATATTATATACTGTGGGGTTCACATATCCCATGTTTGCAATTTTTTTTTTTAAGGAGGATATATATAATATACCATGGGATTGTATATCCCCCAAAATTGGAGGATATACAATACCACCATCCCCCCATTATATCATATTCCATAGGTTGGGATATGATTTAAAAAGTCCAATTTACCCTCTTGTTTATCTAATATAATATAATATAATTTTTGAATTTAATATAATATAATAAAATTTAACATAAATTTTGAATTTAATATAATATAATATTATTGAATTGAATTTAATATAATATAATATCATTGAATTTAATTTAATTTAATTTAATATAATATTATTGAATTTAATTTAATTTAATTTAATTTAATTTAAATTTTGAATTTAATATAATATAATATTATTGAATTTAATTTAATATAATTTTTGAATTTCATATAATATAATTTTTTTATCATTATCAGGTTGACATTAATATAATATAATTTATTTTTTGTTTGGAAAAATTATTGAATTTAATAGGAATTTTTAATTTATTCCAATAAAAAATAATATGAATATTTTTAATTTGTTTATTTGCATTAGTTCCAATATGGGTATTTAAAATGTATTATGAGAGCAATCTTGGAAATTACTTGTTTATATCCCACAATATATTTTGTAAAACAAACATAGATAATATATATCCAGTCTTATATATCAAGTCAACAAACATGAATTGGGGATATATTATCCAATACATATATCCTATTCATTATATATCTTGACTAAATCTCACATCATATTATATCCTCCATTTTATATCCAGTGAAACAAAAAGGGCCCTAAGTGCATATTTGGGCAGCTACTGGGGTTTTGGCTGGCAGGGTATGGAGGGGGTATTCTATTGTGTTGCTCATCTAATAGAGTGCATAGGGCAGCAGGAGGCATTGTATCTGGTGTGTTTCTACAGTGTATGCATAGCTCTGTTCTGCAGCAAACTACTGTGTGGCTGGTATTGCTGATCTGCATTGTGATGCACTGTGATACATTGATGCATTTCTGCATTGTTGCATTGTGATGCATTCTGGTTTTGAAGTCCTAAATTGATGCACTGGTGTTGAGTCTGGTTTGGTGGTTGAGCCTGCATTGATGCACTGATGTTTTGTAGTGTTATCTATTTCTGTTATCTGTTATGCTATCTGCTTTGGGTGGTTGAGTCTATTATTCTGGTTGTGGTGTTCTACATTCATGCACTAGTGGTGAGTCGGTTTTGGTGGATGTGTCTGTTATTTTGGTGCACTTGTGCTCTGCTGCTGAGGCTGGCTGGCTGTCTATAGGTGGTAGTTGGTTTGGTTGTGTTCTGTTTTATTTATTTATTTATGTTTCTTTGGTTTGTTGTTCGTCAACTCTGGGGGTGCTAGCTTATGATAGGATGGATTTTTGGGTGCCAACTTAATTGAAATGATTTAACTCATCGTGATACTTTGCACTCGTGTTTCTTTATTGTTGTAATTTGTATTTACCTTATACTGTGCTAGTACATCAATGAAGTCTCTTTTTTGCCGATCAAAAAAAAAAAAAAAAAAAAAGAGAGGGTTCAAATCTATCTAAGAGGATTCAGTCAAAAAATTGGAGGGTTCATTATACTTAAAACTAATTTGACCAAACAAAATTTCATATGTTTAATAAAAATAAAAAATTCAAACTTGAGTGGCTTCAATTCTCATGCAAGTGTAGCGTCGTCCATGGTCAAACCATGGAGGCAGTTCAGCCAAGCACAATCTCCTATGCTTGGGGGTAAGTGGCTCCCTTGTTTGATAATTTGCAGGTTTCTCAACTACCCTCTGTGCCATGATCAGACCTCAGGGGTTGTAACATGTGATGTTAGAGCTTCTTAAGGCTAAATCAAGAGAGAAGTACTGTTAGAAATGATATACCTTCTGAGGTGTGACCTATTGGACAAAGGCTTGTCTTCTTGTTGCCCTTCTTTTTCTAAAAATGGTCGAGATGCCAACACCGTCAGGGGAGGGTAAGACGAGGCACCTCGATGAAACCTTGACTTTAGCATTCAAGCCATAACACAAGTCCTCTGGTGATCCCAACAAGGGTACCTAGGCACTTAGGTGCATAAAATGGGACCACACCCCACAATAGACAGGGTTTAATACAAGACATGTACCTAAACCCCACAAAAGAAACAAAATATACATAAAATGCAGGAAATCCAAAACTGTCATACATGATAGATTAATCCAACCTGATCTCGAATTTCTAACTATATATAATAAAAATAAATAAATAACTTCAAAAAATTATTTTTCAATCTTTGAACCTGCTTCTCCACTCCTTTCAAATGACTACCTAACACATCTCTCCAAAAACACCTAAATAAGCAAAGAGGGGCTAAAGTAGAGAAATTCAATTTTATCAATAAGGGAAATCAACATTTACACCTACAAAAGAGTGAACCTTCTTACCTCAACAAAGAAATTGCTCCTACCAACGCAAGCAATTGATATCAAAATTGCTATAGGTGATGCAAACACATAAAACTTCAAAAAATGCACTTTGCTATGCCTTCGGCCTTCAACACAACAATGACCCAAATAAAGTAAGTTCTAAAACAACCTGCAATTGTGAATTTGAAGAGTATAGGTACTTGTCAGCAACCTAATTCTCCTATTAAGAGGGAGAAGAAACCAATAGCAGTGGATGAAGCAACAAGTGTTTTTGGACTATCCTCCTTTGGTATTGATAGCAATAAAATCAACACTCCTACCAATTGTACAACAGCCTGCAGTACACCTCACACCATATCAAGTGTATACAAAAGTATCCTACTTGAAATCTTATAGGTTTCGCAAAAGGGGGGGGGGGGAAAAAAAATCAAAAGCAAAGCAGCAACATGTGTCCCCTTTTAGATGATCAAGTATGATAACAAATAGGCATAAGTAAAGCCTTAGAATCACAATTTGGCTAGAAAGAGGAGGCTTTTGTAATTAGAGTAGCATTCAAGTGATAGAAAACCAAAAAATAAAAAAACAAAAAAGATTTGTCCAAAGAAAAAAACATCACTCATTGCCTTCCATCTCATCCTAAGATTATCAATAGTGAAAATAACCTCACGAGCAAGGTTTTAAAAAGTGGCCGCAACCGTTACGTAACGCCGTTACGTAACGGTTTTGGCGGTTACCGCCACCCGTTACGGCCGCTTTTGCAGTGTGATTGAGATTCACAGGTATGTCGGCCGTAATAGCTGTCGTAGCGGTCGTAACGGTGCCGTAACAGCCGTAACGACCTATTACGCACCGTTACGTAACGGTTCCAAACTGTTTCTTTCGAAAAAACACACAAAAAAAAGCTGAAAATGGGGAAAGAAGGATAGAGAGAAGAGGGAAGATAAAGAGAAAAAATAAAGAAGCAAGAGATAGAGAGACAGAGAGAAGAGGGAAGATGAAGAACATGTTATTGATTTGTTGAAACTATAAGACCTATGCTATTCTATTTAGTTGCTATCACTAAACCATTTTATTTGTGTGTGTCTATCTATATATTGTTTGAAAATAATAATAATAATAAGTGTGGTCATTATCTATTTGGCTTGGTTAAAATATGTATATATATATATATAAATATTTAGGCTCTTATTTATTCTCTTACTTTTGTCATTATTTATCTTATGTATAATAGTTAGTGATTGATTTTTTGTAAAATATAAAGTCATTAATTATTAAAATAAAATGTAAAAAACTCAGTTTATAGTGATTTAAAAATATGAAATATATTGGATCATACTTAAAAATTTACTAAAATTGATCAATATTTATTTTTAACCCAATAAATATGATCATGGAAAAAAAATATGCGTATTGGTAAGTTTTTTTCAAATTGTGCGAAAAATAAAAAAATTCACGGTTCCGATTACCGCAACCGCTACACTACGGCCTTTACACCCTGCAACCGCAACCGAGTCACCGCCACCGTTACGGCGACCGCAACCGCTTTTCAGAACCTTGCTCACGAGCAATTGTCCAAAGAAAAAATACAACCTTAGGAGGAGTGAATTGAAAAACACCTTTCTGAGGCACTCCACACCATTGACATCCTGACCTTGTCGATGAAACTCAAATCATAAATCAAGCCAAATAAAGCCTCTATGGACTGAACTTTTCATTCATCCAAAGCCCTCTAAGACCAAGGGTTCTACACTAAGCCAATATCTTAAAACAAAAGATACTTCTCGACAGCCATCTTAGGATCAATGGCAAAGTGAAAGAGATCCAAGAACAAATCCCTAAGAGGTCAGTGCCCGCAAGACAAATCAAGGCAACCTAACCATCCTCCAACTACCCGCCATAAAGAGGATTCTCTTAGTAAAATCATCCAACACCCTCGTGATGTCCTTTTATAGCCCTATCCCATAAAACCCACTACAACACCATACTTCTCTTTCATCACCCTCACGGACAACTGAACATCACCTTGTTTCCTAGCACACAAAATCATTTAAGCCCTCGATTTGAGAAGAAATTTAAAAGAAAAAAATAAAAGGATAAGTGAAATGTAAAAAAAAAAAAATCTATATTCTACTTAATTTCACAAATTTTTTTTTTTTTTCCTTTTTAAATCTTTTTCAAATCTCTTAACTAAACCCAACGTAAATATACTTTTCCAACGTACAAATTAAGGGTATCTCTAACAATAATGAGAAGGGAAAGAGTTATAGAATCCCCTGCCCCGCCGCCATGAAATTCAGGGAATGAAAAAAAAAAAAAAAAAAAAAAAAAAAAACCCATTCACATGGAGTGAAAACCTAATAGAGAAAAAATAAATAAATCTAAACCAACTCTTCCACCTTCCCCGAAACCATCGTTAGTAACAATTCCTCACATTTTTTGTTATTTCTTTTTTTTCTTTCTATTTCAAACTTGTAAACTTAATCTAGGAATATCAGTTATTTTCTAATTATCAGGGGCCATTGTTAATTTGTGGTAATATCTATCTATCTATCTATCTATCTATCTATCTATATAAATAGCTCACTTGGTGTCAATGAACAATTTATATTTTAAAGAGAAAAAAAAAATAGTAACTACAAGAGGGATTAATAAAGAACACTTTCACCACTTAAACTATATGTTTTCTATTTAAAATTAAAATTTATATTTTAAATATTCGTTTGGTAAATATTGTGGGGCTAAAAAAAATATAAAAAAACAAATTAGACTATATAAGCTAATAAGATAAAATATCACATTTAAATTATAATCATTATACTTTTTCTCAAAAAAAAAAAAAAAAAAAAAACAACTAAAAAAAGTCATAACACAGTAAAATTGACTATTGCAACCAATGCCAAACGAAACCAATGCCAAACGAAGGTTGAACAAACTTATCGGTGGGTACACGACCCTAGTCCTATTATTATGTGAAGGATGGCGTCCGGGTCTTTTCCCAATATAAGCCGTTTTTACATTCTATTTCCAAAACTAGGCCAACTTTTGACGGAATTCCAAAACTAAGCTAAAGCGCCATTACTATTCGCGCTTTTACTGTTAGGAGCGCGAAGGTACATGAACAGAAAAATCGCTATTACAAATAGCAACTTTGATTAATAAGTCGCTGTTACGAATAGCGCTTATAGTGTTACTTTTTTTCCCAATAAAAAACGCTGTTCTTAACAGCGCTTTTCACACAAAATTTTGTTGCCAAAAAAATGCTATTGATAATAGCGATTTTAACAAAAAAAATTTTGCCAAAAAAACGCTATTTATAATTGCGATTTTAATAAAAAAAAAATTTGCAGAAAAAACGCTATTCATAATAGCGATTTCAGTTCAAATTTTGTTCCAAAAAAACGCTATTTCTAATAGCGATTTTAACAGAAATTTTTTTTCCACCAGCGTTTTTAACATAAACTTTGTTGGAATAAAACGCTATTTTGAAGATAAAACAAAAGAAAAAAACATAAAACATATTTTAAAAAATATATTTACACTGTATATTTTAGTACTTGGCTTTACTAAAGCAATTATCATGTTAAAATATGTTTTTTTTTTCTTTTGTTTTTGTTTAGAATGTGTAATTCATAAATTTTACATAATATGAAAAAAAAACCTCTTTTCATATATTAATTTTACATACTATTTTTCATATATATAATTTCAAAATCATATTCATGTAGATATTATTAAGCCAATCATGTTCATTTATTTGGCTTTACTGAAGCCGTTGTCATGTTACATTTTTCATTTTTTCTTTTGTCTTTGTTTTGATTTAGAAAATGTAATTAAAAATGTTTTTTTCGTCTTCACTAAAGTTGTTTTCATGTAAATTTTTTTTTTTTGCTTATTGTTTTGTGTAATTAATTATTTTTTTTTTTCGCTTTACTAAAGTCGTTTTCATGTAATTTTTTTTTTTCTTTTGTCTTTGTTTTGGGTTGGAAGGTGTTATTTAGAAAATTATTTTGGCTTTACGAAAGCTGTTTTCATTTAAACATAAATATATATTTATTCTTTTGTTTTGGGTTAGAAGGTGAGAATGTAATTCAGAAAATCAGTTTAGTAAACCAGTTTAGTAAAACCATTTTGTACCCGTTTTCATTTATAAAATTTATTTTTTTGTATCATCTTTGTTATGGGTTAGAATGTGATATGCATGCTGTACAGTTCGAAGCACACCCACACATTGTGCAACTTGACGAGCAACGACAAAGGGTGAGACGCGAAGACCACCGCGGAGTAGGCCAAGAAGACAAAGGCCACAGCGAGAGCTCCTAAAATAAATTTTCTCAACATTTTTGTAATAATACTTAATACATAATATACGAAGTCAGTACTTTACAAAATACTCATACGGGTATGAAAACAACATAACTAAAGTTGCAAATGTAATAGTTTTCAGTTACGTAGGTTGTACAGACATAATTCTCCCACAAAAATACATTATGGACACCATGAACTGAACACACATTACATACATCCTGGACACTCTTAACTGAACACACAATACATAAACATAACAGTTAGATAGAGAAACACCTAATTCATGACCTAATATTGCATATTAATAGCCGTAACATTTGACAGACACAATACATAAACATAAACTTAAACATAAACATAACATAACATAACAGTTATACTTACTCTAACACAGACATTACATATTAATGGAAGTTGTTATATTGCCGAAGTGTAGACATTAACACCTAATTCGCACTTAAATCGGCAGGTGGCTCAGAGTCTGAACAATCCGAAAGCTCAGCGTCAGAGACAAGTTCAGGATCCTCCATGATAGCCTTGATAGCCGCAACATTTGGTTCTGTTTTGTTCTTCTGGGCATCCTTCTTAAGTATGAGTAGCTGCATATCGCGGGCCAATCTACAACCCATTTGAGAAATCTCACGTTCTAGTGTTTGACATAGTCAATCAACATTATCAGGATCTTCCTTTTGGATCTCAACAGAACGTGCTTTTGGCACCTTCAGTCCTCTTTCCCGACATAATCTTTCGTTTTGCACTCGCTCTATAAATAGTGCGGGCCACTTAAGAAGTCTAGCCTTTGCATAACCATATCCTGTTTGATTTTCTGATGGATCCTCCACCCAACCACATGGATCTCGATAGTACTTGGGCATGACAAAATGTCGCTTCCCAAACCTATCATGATAAGCACAAGAGGCATCCAAGAAAGGAAATGGTGTTTCATCTTCAGCATCGCCACTTCCCCTTCCCCATCCTCATCGTGAACTTTCACCCCTTTGCAAGTTCCTACCACCTCTGCGACCCCCACTCCCTCCTATGAACCATGTAGCCATGCTAATTTTTTAAAACAAATGAATAATAATTTCGTAGGGCGAAATGAGTTGTAAGGTTGTGTCTTCACCTTGAGTTGTAAGGTTGTGTCTTCACCTTTACTCGTTTATATAGTTGATTATGAACGGATAAATGAGAATCCCACATATATGCATGCTGACTGTAAGGTAAATGCATGCTGACTGTAAGGTAAATCAGTAGATTCACTGTTGCCATGTGACTTTGTAAATTGAGAATCCCACATATATCAATACGAGATGAGTTGTCACTGTAACAAAAAAGTCGAGCAAAAAATGGAGAAAACCAAAGCATGTGCACCAAGTCACATGACTTCACAATCCATCTGCATATACGAACAAAATAAGGGCATGGTGACTGTAAGGTAATTCAGTGAATTCATTGTTGCCATGTGACTTTCTAAGTTGAGAATCCCACATATATCAATAACAGATGAGTTGTCACTGTAATAAAAACAATCGAGCAACAAATCGAGGAAACCAAAGCCTGTGTACCAATTCACATGACTTGACCATCCATCTGCATATAAGGACAAAATAAAGGCATGCTGTTGTTAAGGTAAATCAGTGAATTCACTGTTGCCATGTGACTTTCTGAGTTGAGAATCCCACATATATCAATAACAGATGAGTTGTAATAAAACAAATCGAGCAAAAAATCGAGAAAACCAAAGCCTCTGCACCAAGTCACATGACTTCACAATCCATCTGCATATACAGACAAAATAAAGGCAGGCTGACAGTAAGGTAAATCAGTGAATTCACTGTTGCCATGTGACTTTCTGAGTTGAGAATCCCACATATGTAAATAAGAGATGAGTTGTGACTGTAATAAACAAATCAATAAAACCGAAGACTGTGCACCAGGTCACATGACTTCACAATCTATCTGCATATACTGACAAGTCTCTCCACGATTTGACTACTCAATGTGTGAAAAAATGAAGCTTATGAAGCTTACGACCCGCTATTTGTATTTCATTGAAAAGTATGACTATTTGAATTGTTCTTGTCATTTGGGAAGCTATTCACCGACCTACCTGTTATGTTTTATGTGTTGTTGAAGGCGGTAGTTCGATTCACCGAGTTTAGTTTTTTGTCAACCCCTCATTCATTACCGGAGTCATAATTTTTACTGGACTTTCAAGAATTGGAAGGTGACTCTTTCTTCTTTCCTGATGGAGATTGAAATTCGTTGTAATTTCATCCCTATTTCAGCAGCCCCAGTTAAGGGAACCTTTTCTCCGAGTTGCCTGATCTATTTTATGTGTTTTAAGTATTCACATAATTGAACATACATTAATGCATTAATTAATCCAGAACATTCATTAACAAATTGCAATTCAATAAAGAAAGTCATGAACTCATAAATGTGTACTTATAAATGTAGGTATTTCATAAACTTCAGGTTCATAACAAAAGTACTTGAAATACATCCGTACGTTACACCAACAACAACGTTGTCTTACACTCCAGGAACGAACATATGAAAGATAACGGTGTTTGATTTCTTATTCGTCATCTGACATGTAGTAGTCAGAGAGATATTTTTCATTGTTGAAGACATTATTTCGCTCAACCATTGTCAAATCTCTGTTGCTTGCTTCTGCCATTTTAGTGGCTAGCTGAAGCATGAAATGTCGACATCTCCGCATCAACATCCTGTTGTTCTCCTTCTTAATTCTGCTAACTGCTTTTTCATAGTCACTCACATTTCGTCTAGCCATGGTCAATGAACGACGATGAGGTACCGGTGCCCCAAAGTTACGTAGATCATTATACAATCCTTCTTGCTCCGTTACCCTGAACGCCCATTCTGCTCGGATACCAGCATAATAATCCTTCGGACTTGAGTACTTTTCGCTCTTGTAGTCATACATAAATGGAGGTAGCAGCCACACTTTCGGATTTCTTTGCCGGCGTGAACTTCCTGCACCTCTTGAAGACATTGTTAATAAAATTAAAAAAAATAATAATAATAGTAATTGTATATCTATTACTATTGTTATGCCTTCAACAAACATCATACTGGGGTATTTATAGACATGATAGTGGTGCTAGGGCACTATGGAATAAGTGATACACGTGATATTATTTGATGTTATTCATTTCATGTAATTTTGATTACCCGTGACTTTGTGTACCTGTGATGTAGTCACGGACGTGGTTGTAAGATAAAATAATAATTGTAGGCCATAGAATCACAATGCTATCCCTTCATATTCGAGCAGTGCGTTGTCAAATAAAACAAAATGCAGTGAGTTGTCACATCGGCACATGAAACTATTTTGTCATGCTTACTTTTGTAATACAATAAGTACTCACTTGGAATTGACGATTTCAGTACGTATAAGTGTTTTCGAGAAATTATAAATGAAATCGAAAAATGAAATTTTCTTTGTATTAAAGTAATATTGTTCATAAACTATCATTGTTTTTCTCACCAACATAAGAAAATGGTCACCTGCTAGGTAAACACGATTGGAACTTTGGTGCCTATATTTTATCTTATTTTCAGTTAATGAACTTCACAGTCATCCGATTTTTATTGTCATTACACAATCGTCCATCATATTTTTTTACCAACATAATAGCATTTTCTGCTTCTTTTCACAGTCGTAATAATGTGACTTAGATGAATTCTGAAATGTGCGGAAAAAACAAAGCATGCAAGTTGCACTGCAGAAGTCACATGCATCACGTAATGTCAAGAAAAAAGTCACAACGTATACAAGCATGGCAAAGTAAGAAAGTCACATGCATTACTGCATCACTGCATAAAGTGACATGCAGCATTGCATCACTGCACAAAGTCACATGCAGTGATGCAGTGATGCACAAAGTCACACGCATCACTGTATCACTGCACAAAGTCACATGCATCCCTGCATCGCTGCACAAAGTCACATACCTTTTACGTACTGTGCCCATTGCAATTATGCACAAAGTCACAGGCATCGCTGCATCTGCAGCACAATAGCCGATGCTACAGGCCGTTGATTCGTTCATGACTGCACAAAGTCGAGTCCTGACAGCCGTATGCACTGGATAAGGTCAGTGGCATGCATGTGATCGAACAGGAAATTGCATACACACAGCTACCATGTGTGTATATGGTATAAATATCGTAGCATACCACAACAAAAGTTTTACAGCTATTTCTACCGATATGATCATGACATATACGGTGGTTGATCTATATTCAGCAATGGGTCGCTATTGGGTTGCAGATGGAGATGAATTTCAATACCCATTAAATCCAAATTTGCGTTACTCACGTGCCACCGTCAATACCATGAGAGCTGAGTGGGAATTTCGTAAAACTCGAGCAAACGTTCTCGTTGAGCTATGCCGTGAAGTTAATCTTAAATTTCCTCGCCGGTTAGCCATGCGTATGCCAACTGACACTCCACAGTTGTTGCAAAGGGCATTGCATCGTATCCGCGACGAGGTTAATCGCATGACCCAACGTTTGCAGAGGTCCGAACTAATGAAGACCGCAAATGAGCGTGCCGAAGATGGGTTAATGGATGATGCACACCAGTACTACGCCTGGAGCATGGATGTTATGTATGAATCTGATATTGAGATGTCAGATGATGATGATAATGAATGAAATTGTTTGGATGAACGCCCAGGGCATTTCTGTAATGCATGCAATTTGTAATGCTTATCCATAACTTATCAATGAAGCGAGATATTTCAATTATTTTTAGCCTTGAACAAACATATTTTTTATAGCTTCTTTACACGTTTTGTTCAAACCAAACGCGTTTGTAATTTATGTTCTCCTAAATTACGGATAATGAGAGAGGGGTAGAGATGTGAAACAGATTTGTGTGATTCATCAATATAAATAAGAATAAAAAATTGTGAAATGATAATTGCGAATAAATAAGTATGACGCTTACATCAGCTGTACAAGTTTGACACATACAAACAAAAAAAAGAAAAAAAAAAAAAAAACCTATATAGTCCATATCGTAACCGTTAATGCCCTAACCTGCCCCCAGTCCCACAACCCCGACCATGGATCTCCCTCCTCGGTCTCCTACGGTAGACTCTCTGAATATCTGGCACTCTCTCCCCTGCATGCTGCCCTCCACTGACTGCCTGTGGAGCCTGTGAGTGTGAGTGTGACCCCCCCTCTCCTGCATCTGATGCCCCTGATCCTGCCTGTGCCTGTAGATCAGATACTGCTGTGAGCTGTGAAACTCCCACTCCCTCGTCTGGTGCAACTGTATCACGATCTGCAGCTGGACCACGACCTCTGCCTCTGCCCGCACCCCGACCTCGGCCGCGACGTCCCCCACGACCATAACCTCTCCCTCGCGCTCTGGGGGGGGGCTCAATATGGCCCTCATCATCAATGTGTGAGATGTTAGTGAGAATTGCATCATGTGTACTCCTGGGCGCGGTCGAAGTAGTCCCCATAAAAGCAGATGGTAACTGGGTGGGTGGGGTAGCAACATCATGCATGAACCGGGGCGCGGTCGAAGTACTCCCCAGAAAAGTAGGATGTAACTGGGTGGGTGGGGTAATAACATCATGTATGAAGCGGGGCGGTGACCAATCAGGGTCAGGGTCAGCATGCTGGGTAAGATGTACGTGTAGGGAATATGGAGAAATGTATGGGGTATCATGTGGTGGGGTGACTGAAGTCGAAGGACCTGCTGTGGCTGGCGCTGAACTGGAAGGCACTGACGTGGACGGGACTGATGTGTCTGGAGCAGCTGCTGCAGTGTGTACACCGTAGTCCCCAAAATGCAGACGATCTACCCGATGGGCATGCTGGATCCCCTCGTACAATAACTCTCTGATCTCTACAAGGGCCTGCAGACCAAGTTGTCCATCACGTCTGAAAATGGTGTCCTCAGCCAAGTGATATGACCTCCCAGCTCGAACCACCTGTAAAAAAAATAGATATATTAGGCTATAGTTGACTGAAAATAATCAATTATGATATTAACAATTATCGGAGATATAGTACGCTACTCACCAATGACTCGAGAGAAGGCCCAACTCCCTGATATCCGGCCTCGGACAGGTGGCTCGGATTACCGACAAGTAGGTGTGTATGTCGCCGATACCACAACATGTAAGGGTCGGGAGAGTGGAGGACCCCATCGCTCCAGTCAGCCTGTACAATAGTGTCGCGACGGGCATCCCACAACCGTATGTATTGCATATGATGCTGACTCCAGTCAGTGCTGGCTCGGCCACGTCTATCCGTCGCATGCAACCGCCACTCGGTGTCACACCGATCCAGCACGGCCTGGACCCGACCAAACTGTCGGAGGACACGATCAGGGAGATGCCACTCAACCACGTCATAACAAATGAGTGGTACTCTCGCCATCCATATATCCTTACCTAGGCGGCAGTAGTTTGGGAGCGTGTGGAGGACATCAGCATAAGGCTGCCAGATAAACTACAATAACGACAAGTCTATTAAGAATCGCTCATAAACGTATACAGTCCATATGACAATTAAAATTTAGGTATTTAAATTTGATACCTCGCCGTCTATCATCCGGTCAAGCTGGTCTCTATACACGACCACTACGTGGGTCGATACGACCTCGTGGCTCATGTCAACCCTCCATCGGCTACCTCGAGGTTCGGCCGGCATCTGCATGTCTCCCTGCCCGATGGGAACCTCACCAGGAGCAACTAGTTGCCGCCTAGACGGGGCAATGCGAATCAATCTCTCCCACGCCCAAATCTGCAATAGTTTGAACGCAATTACAATACTGATATATGCCATACAATATGAATTGACATGTAATAAAATTCTTACTAACCTGTAGCAAGACAAGGGGTCCTCCGATCTGAGTCACACCCACCTGAGTGGCTCGACATAACATCCTATACAAGCATGCCAAAGCCGCGGCGCCCCAGCTGTACTGGCCGATGACGTCAATGTCTCTCAACAGTGGCAAATACATCAGCTTGAGCAGGTTCTGTGACTTATCAAGGAGAAGTACCCCCCCAATAAGCCACAGAATATATGCTCGCGCATGCTGCTGTACTAACTCATCTGCAGCATCATCTGGAAAATCTCCCTAAAAATGCTCCGACAGCCACCTCACCCTCACTCTACCTGCCTGTAAGTCTGCAGGTGTAGGTGCTACTCCCAATAGCTCAGCACATAGCGCTATCCACTGCTCCGTCGTCAATGATGGGTCAAGTCCAATAACTGCTCGCCCATCAATCCGTAGACCGTATAGGACAGATACGTCCTGCAATGTGACGGTGGCCTCACCGGTCGGGAAATGAAATGTATGAGTCTCTGTGCGCCATCTCTCGACGAGAGCAGTAATGAGTTGGTGGTCCAGTCTGATATGGCCTATACGATATACACCATAGAATCCCGCGCGTAGTAGACACTGCAAGACTCTATGGTCCAATGGACGATCCCACAGGCCGGAATCTCCCCGTCGGCATGCCACCATGGTGCGTGACTGGTCCTGCATAACAGAATGAGTATTTTAAATTATAGCATTATCAAGGAAATGAAAAACAAAATGCAGTGTATTTTCATTGTACGCGTAAAGTCCAACAAACGTTATTGCATACCGGGTCCTCCCATATACTGTCAGCCCGATGTGGATGACTCAAAAGGGGGACCTCATCAGGTAGATGTGCCATGAAGCCTGTACAGTTGAAAAACAAATACATTTTGAAAAACTGTATTGGTGAGCATGTAATTTAACTATATCAATTAAGCTGAAATTATTATGTACATGACGACTTGGAAAATAAATGTGGTCGATTATTTTAAAAGTATAAACTTGTGTGCCATTAACATGGAAGCAATTAACTAAAATCAAAATTTTGCATATTATGTGCCCATTAAATATGATAAGCAATTCAACATAACCTATCGTTATCTATGCTTCGGACTAATATAAAAATCTTTTACAAAGTCATTTTACGATCTCAGTTACATAAGCTTAATAATGACCAATAACATGTGGATAGTTTTTGTATGTCAATATTTACAAACAAAATGGAATGATCATTTTTTTTTTTCAAAACTTCATTATTGATTTTGGCATATTTGACATAACGTCATTATTGATTTTGACATATTTGACAAAATTCGTTACATTTATGGCATATTCGACAACTTCATTATTGACTTTGTAATTTTTGTTTTGCAATAAAGTAAAAAATTTGTAAATTACGTACATGTAATTCATAAATTCTAAATGTACAAAATGCTTGAATCAGTCGAAATATTAAAATCTTAAAATGAAAGAAGAACTATGTGATTTTAAATAAAATTCTGTAATAAACATTTTGAATGAAGTAGAGAATAAAAACTATGATAGTTGTAAATTTTGTCAAGCAAATAAAACAATTACAATATATAAAGAATTAAACAACAGAAATGATCTATTACAAATAAAAAATGTTCTATTACATGTATGACCCCGTTTACAAATAATTAATTACAAAAGAAAAGAAAATGATCTATTACAAATAAAGAATTACAAAAAGATCTATTACAATATGTAAGTATTACATAGTCTTCATCGACCAAGTCGCGCCGGACATGTTCGCCTATCATGACCTGTCTGCTGGCACTCACTGCAACGAGCGGTCAAACACCTATCTGATATGTCCATCTCATTCGGAATACGAGACATAGATGCACGACCCCGTTTCACTTGTCGCAGACGCAGTACATTAGGCATTAAAGTCCACTGTGGATCAGCCCAATAATCTTGATGTGGTATTGGATTGAATTTAGTTTCCCAAACCCTCATGTATACAGGAAGCCTATATACTGGATCAACGTACTCGAATGGATTGTCACCGCATTCAGACATTACAGCGAGCATATGAGAACGTGGATAGTGTCGTATCTCATATTTCCCACAACTGCACGTGGGTTGATTCATCCGCACAATTTGTGTATTGCGACCTCGTCCATGGCGAAAAGATGTTTGCACCTCAAACACGCGGCGTGGCCTATAAAAAAATTATAATAGAAACTAATGAAGTTCATGTTTTTAGGTGTAGTTAAATTGACAACATAATAACAATAATTTAATTTATATTACAAACTAACCTGTCATATGATATCAACTTGAAAGTATTTGCCCTTGCGATGCCATCCTCAATAGTTTTTTGCATCTGTCTAGGGTATTGGAACTCATTTCGTACATCTAGTTCAGCTTGGGCTCCCATCTCGTCAAAATATTTTACAAGCCGCCGAAATGTAAATTCAACCATAGCTGAGATAGGTAAGTTCCTTGCACCTTTCAAGACGCTATTGAAGCACTCTGCAGCATTGCTAGTCAATACCCCCCAGCGATGTCCACCGTCATACGAAAGGGCCCACTCCTCAGGATTCATCTTGTAAACCCAAGTGATGGCTTCTTGGTCAATAGCCTGTATTTGTTGTAAGTAACCATTACACTTTCGTCGTTGATGAGCACTTCCTGCTTTCCATAGAAGTTGTTTCAGCTCCTTATTTCTGAACGTAGTGTTAAAGTTACTACAAACATGTCGAAGGCAGTGCCGATGATATCCAACAAATTGGAGCGAGGGATTCAACCAATGCCGCCTCACAGCAGCTAAAATACTCTCAGCTCGATCGGATATCAAAGTCACTCCCTGTCGGTCCATGACAATATGTTCCTTGATATTTGAAATGAAGAACGACCAAGACTCCAAACTCTCCTTGTTGACAACAGCAAATGCAAGCGGTAGTACTTTGCCATTGGCGGTGACAATCGTTGCTACAAGCAACACACCAGTGTATTTCCCGTATAAGAATGTACCATCTATGGTTATAACAGGCCTACAATGTCTGAATCCATCGATGACGGGTTTGAAAGACCAAAAAACAAAGTGGAAGACGGGCATAATGGTTGTATTTCCGGTATATCTATGCTTCCATTGCACGATGGTGCCAGGATTAGATGTTTGTAATGCATACATGAATTTAGGCAACATCATATATGATTCATCCCAATCTCCGAATACCATTCGAATTGCCTTTGCCCTTGCATGCCACGCCTTCTTGTAATGTATAGTATAGTTCATGGATTTTTTTATGTCTTCGATGACATTCTTAATGGGCATATCAGGTTCGTTCTGCATACAACAATACCTATGAGTCATATTATTTTGGTGTGAACACTTTAAAGACACAATTTTGGTGTGAACACTTTAAATAAACAATGTGTATATAAATGTAAACATTTATTTTGTATACTCACCGCAACTTGTCCCAAAAGATGAGAAGCAATGTAACTGGAGCTAATATTTGTGTGGTCCCTGTTCGTTCGTGGGTATAAACAATGGTGAGGACCCCTATACTGCTTTATTTCAAAAAGCCCATGTCTCTTACTAAGAGATGCACGCAACCACCATCTGCAGTCGTGCTTGCAAGCACACACCCAAACGTCTCGCTTGGAGGTTACGACTTTGTACTCTCGATTATTTGTTGCATGGTACAATTTCACAGCATGTATGAGTTGCTTCTTATCAATGAAAACCATCCCTTTGTCCAACTCTGGATTTTCAGCATTCCAGATTCGGTTACGGGGAACGACATCGCGGTTACTAATGTCAAAATCACCACCCATGTGAATGTTTTCAAAGAAAGGGATTTCAGGTCTAGGTGGAATAGGGGCATTCTGAATATCAACGGGAGCGTCGACATCATCTTCTTCATCATCATCATCATCTGATCCGCCCAATAAATTTTCTTCATCACACATTTCATTCTCATCATTGTCTAGGGCGATATCAGGACCGTACATGTCACTGTCAGCAAACTGCACAAAATTAACCGTTTCAGCCATATTACCAGCAACTTCAACTGGAGTCGTATGATGGCTATAGGTGGGCACATCTTGGGTGTTATTGTGAAATTCAGTCTCGTATCCACCATGTGAACTTGATTCTCCACCATGGCCATGAAATGTCTGTTGTGTGTAGCCAGCTGCATAACATTCATTTGATTCATACATAGGAGACTGAAATGCTGTCGTGTCAACCCCATGTGTCAGCAATGTAGTGAACGGATGCAAATCCATCTGTGTTACATTCGGAAGATTCTGTACAACCTCTTTCTGAATGTACACTTCCAAACAATTTGGTGGTTCGAAATTTCCACCGATACTTAAAACGGTGTTCAACGCCTCATCGTCATTTATCGGTAATATTTTGTATTTGCTGGTTGCTTGCCACTAGCGATAAGGATATCTACATTTGAAGATCAATCGGACTGTTTCCCCGTAACTTGCGACCTTGGACATAAACATTTCCACCAAATTGCCAAGTGTGGTGCCAAGTTGCACCATATATATCCCTTTCGGCTCAGCATCATATGACACACCTTCATCGGGATCCGGAATTATGTTTCCCCCCCAGTAAAAGATAATTGGAACAGTTGCCATATACTTGCTTCAATAAAACAATAAATATTAAAATATCAACAATATACATATATCGAATTGTACTTGTAAAATAAACATTAAAATTTGCAGAAGCCACAAATAAAAGCAACCCTCTAATTTTTTATCAATTTATATTTTCCAGGGTTGAAGGAACTGTAAAGGTGAAACATTAATTCAATTTGTATTTTGTCAACTATATATTTGTGTCTCAACTTGATTATTACTGTTTATTTTCTCATTTTTTTTCACTTATTTTTATTCGTATGACAGAACAGCTGAGATTTCATCTATACGTGGAGTTATATATTGTGTCTCATTTACTTCGTATGTGAAGACTCTTATCTTTTCAACGTGAATGCTCTTTGTTGTCATTGCTCTATTGTCTTAATCTAAAAAACACATAACAAGAAGTATACTTGTTGTCTTAATTCTTTCGAATTAGTGGCGAAAAATAAAATAGGTTGAGAGATATTTAGTAGAGGGTGACGCGATTGATTTGGACAATATAAAATACAGGGTGCAAACATTGAGAGAGATTTTTTTAACCTGGTGATGTAATTGTTCAGATTTATGGAAAATATAAGTTAATTTGATTTGCTCCAACTTGTGCCATTACGGACCTTAATGACAAAGTTATTTCCTATGTGAACTAGTAACCATCGTCCATTTTGTAGAGGGCATAGAGGCTTTCTTATAAAATTAAAACAACAAACTGATTTTGGCTCATTTTGGATTGTTCTGAAAAGTAAGAAAAAAATTAAATTTATTTACTCCTTTTTTTTTCTTACACATACAAAAACAAAAAAATAATTACAGAGATAATTTATAATGGCCAAAATTTAGAGATAATTAAATTGAAGTTGGTGGTTAAATGTATGGACTACATTTTGGATAGTTATCCATGTGAATCTATCGGGCCATCCGTACCAATTATTTGGTATTACAAAACACATGCCTACCCATCAAAGTGCCAATTTTTTTTTTCCCTTCTTACGTACGAAATTGCTATGGACTATTAATTAAAATAATTTATTACTCTTTTCATGCATATATGTCTGCACACCTCTATGGACAGAATAATTATGATATTTGCTTCCGCCAACCCCTAATTTTGTAAATCTATTTAAGTGGCCTTCGGTAATCTTAGGATTACTGGCCGGTCATACCTATAGTAGCGGGTTTGGGTCGTGATAGAGTGGTATCAGAGCACGAGTTATACCGTACACATGAGTCCATATAAGCTACAAGATGTCCTAGAAAGAATTAGGGGCATTACATCAGCATGTGTTAGTGTATGTGAAATTATACGACATGTCTGAAACAATTAGACATGAAATGAAATTGAGCATTGTCAAAACTATAAACGAGCTATTTGCCTATGTTTATTAGTGCTCTATTTACCTATAGCAAATGGAGAGAACAAGAAGTGATGATGTGATTGAATCCTTTGATGCCAGAATGGAAAGAATGTTAGAAGCTTTAACCGAGTCCATGAGATAACAACAGAGACAACAACTACCTCTTTCGCCTTCTTCAGTGCAAGTGGAACTGATAATTAATGACATTATCGGGTTGACTCAGAAATTTAACAAGATGAAACCTCTAACTTTTCTAGGTGTTATTGAGCCACTGAAAGTTGAAACCTGGATACTAGATACTGAAAAATTATTTGAAGTGTTTCCATGTTGGATCATTTTGGATCATTTTGAAAAGTAAGAAAACTTGATTTTGGATCATTTTGGATCGTTCTGAAAAGTAAGAAAAAAATTAAATTTATTTACTCCTTTTTTTTCTTACACATACAAAAACAAAAAAATAATTACAGAAATAATTTATAATGGCCAAAAATTACAGATAATTAAATTGAAGTTGGTGGTTAAATGTATGGACTACATTTTGGATAGTTATCCATGTGAATCTATTGGGCCATCCGTACCAATTATTTGGTATTACAAAACACATGCTTACCCATCAAAGTGCCAATTTTTTTTTCCCCTTCTTACGTACGAAATTGCTATGGACTATTAATTAAAATAATTTATTACTCTTTTCATGCATATATTGTAACTACTCTAAATTTATTACAAAGTAGATTTTCCTTTTCAATGGTAGTGAACAATCACAAAGTGAAAAAGACGATAAGTCAGTTCGTTCAATACCCATTTCAAAAACTTTTTCAAATTTTCTTCAGTTTTTTCATAAAATTTTAATTTGTACTAGAATACTATTATGTGTATTACAAATTCAGCTCATTAAATGTTTTAATCATATTTTGGCTGCTTGACCCCAAATATAGTGAAATAAACCAAACGAAATTAAACCAATTTTTTTTTTTAAATCAAATACAGTCAAATTTAAATATTTTCAGAAACCAATAAAAATATTTCTTTTCAATAAAATAGAGTCAAAATTAAATATTTTGATAAACCAATAAAAATATTTCTTTTTAATAAAATAGAGTCAAAATTAAATATTTTGAGAAACCAATAAAAATATTTCTTTTTAATCAAATAGAGTCAAAATTAAATATTTCAGAGAACATGATCTTTTCATGGAGAGAAAATTAAATATCTTTTTAATCAAATACATTCAAAATTAAATATTTTTTTGTTTAATAATTATATTTTGTAGAAATTAGACAATAACAATTTCTGAACCATAATTTGATTAAAAAAATGTAGACATTTTGATTCACAAGCATAATTTCAAAATTCCAATTTCTGATTTCAAATTTCAACATATAGACATTTCATAATTCCAATTCAACAATTCTCAATTACATGAATTTCGTAATATGACATTAACAATTACGAATTAAATGAATTACAATTTTTACTATTTTTATTCTTAATTAAACAAAATTACTTTTAAAACCATAATTTGAAACCCTAATTTCCTTTTAATTCCTGTTAACAAGCAAAAAAAAAAAAAACTCACAAGCATCATTTCAAAATTCCATTTTCTGATTTCAAATTTCAAATTTCAAAATATAGACATTTCATAATTTCAAATCAACAATTCTCAAATACATGAATTTCATAATATGACATTACAAATTATCAATTATATGAATTTCGGATTTTTTAATCGCAATTCTTAATTGTTAGGTTCCTGTGTTGTCAAATCCGGAGACAAAATCTTGTGTTGATTCAAAACTATGTTTTTCTGTTTTTGTACTGTCCGCTCGAGCGGAGACTCTTGAGCTCGAGCGTAGATTATCTGGTCACAGTAGTTTGACAGGGCAAGCACAGATTCTGGTGGGTGTGATTTGACGCTCGAGCGGAAACTCCTACGCTCGAGCGCATCTCTGTTTCTTCGTATGCAGTTTTTGTTCAGTCCGCTCGAGCGGGCTATGTTGAGCTCGAGCGGAGATCGCGATTCAGATTCCTATTTAAAGCTGCTAACGTTGTTTTGTTTGGGACGTTTTTCCTAGATCTGATCAAAACAAAACTAGGGTTGTGTTTAAAATCTTCTTGGGAGATTTTTGAGAGTTTTCCTTGATGTTCTTAAGAGAATTCTGAACTTATGCATTGAGATTCATACATCAAGGAGGTTGCTTCTTAAGTTTCAAGTGAGTTCTCTTCGGTGGATTCCGAAGATCAAAGCGTAGGATCCAAAAGGCGTTTGAGTCTACGCAGTCGTTAATTCGACAAGTGAAGTTGTGGTGTGGAATCAACTTCAGAATCAATTCCGTGACGAAGGTGTGGTGAAAAGAGTTACAGAAGATTCAGAGACAAATTGACTAGTGTTGGGTGATTTGTATGATTTCTTTGTAATCTTTTTGTTCTTCAGTAGTGGATTGATAGTGGCGGTTCGCCCGTGGTTTTTGATTACAATTGAAGGCTCTTCAATTGTGGTTTTTTCCACGTAAAAAATCGTTTGTGTCAATTTATTGTTTATTCTCAAAAACAAACAAACTAAAATCACTCTCGTAAGTGTTTGATGATTTTAGGTTGAGTGTTTTGATTTATTGGGTTTTGGAATAAGTTAATCTTGATCTAATCATAAATCACATAGGATTTTCAATTGGTATCAGAGCGGGTCACTCTTTGTTTTTTTTAAAAAAAAACTATAGGAGTGTGATTTTGTGTGATTAGTATCATGGATTCTATTCGTGAAGGTAACTCCACTCATAGACCCTCATTACTTGACGGTACAAACTATTCTTATTGGAAAGCTCGTATGAGAGCATTTTTAAAATCCATCGATGAGAAAGTTTGGCACTCCGTAATCTTTGGGTGGAGTGAACCTACAATCACCGTTGATGGGATTGATATTCCTAAACCCCTTGATAAATGGGACACAATCGATTACCAGAATTCGAGTTGGAACAGCAAAGCACTAAACTCCCTCTTCTGCTCTGTCACACCTGAAGAATTCCGTCGAATTTGCACGTGTGAAATAGCAAAAGAGGCGTGGGATATTCTTGAAACGATTCACGAAGGTACCACCTCTGTTAGAAGGGCAAAACTTCAACGTCTCACGTCCGCCTTTGAAACCCTTTTTATGCGCGACGATGAGACGTTCGATGAATTTTATGCAAAACTCAGTGATTTCGTGAATTCCTGTTTCACTCTCGGTGAAAAAATCCCGGAAGCAAAAGTTGTTGGAAAAATTTTGAGGTCCCTTCCCGAGAGGTTCCAACCAAAGGTGACAGCCATTGAGGAGGCTCAGAATGTTGATACCCTCAAGCTCGATCAATTGGTTGGAAATTTGCAGACTTATGAAGCCCACCAAATTTCTAAGAAAAAGCAAAAAGAAAATATGGCTTTCACGAGTGCTCATGAGACTGCAAAACCTCCGGAGACTGAATTTGATTTAGAGTCTGAGATGACGGCTATGCTTACAAAACAGTTTAAAAAATTTTTGAAAAAGAAGCCGAATTTCAGAGCCCCTACTTCAAAAGATAAGAGTAATGACAAACCCAAAACTGTTCCACCAAAATTTGCTCAAACTACTGAAAAAAATATTGTAAGGGGACCAGGGGTCAAGTGTTATGAGTGTCAAGGGTTTGGCCACATTGCCCTTGAATGTCCTTCGAAAAAGAATCGAAAGAAAGTCTACACTGTAACTTGGGATGATGAAAGCGGGTCGGAGCAAGAACCCGAAGAACCTGAATCTGGAGAAGACGGGGATAGTGCTTTTATGGCTTTTTGGTCCACTTTCACTCAAACTCTTCCAATGCCAGCGGAGTTAGCTCGTGGTCAGAACTTGCATCATGCTCCTACTTTTGATGGGAGTAACTACCTGTTTTGGAAAATCAGAATGAGGGCTTTTCTGAGAGCCTTTGATCCAGAAGGCTGGCAGGCCATTGAAGAAGATACAGAAAGTGTTGACAGTCCGAGCAATCTGAGAGCCCTTAGTACTATTCGTAGAGCAATTTCTGCTGAAGAACAGCAACGGGTTGTTCGTTGCACAAAGGCTAAAGAGGCATGGGAAATTTTGAGCCAATTCCATGAAAGAGGAAACTCACATTCATCACCATCCAGCGACTTTTCAGTTTTAGTTGCAAGATTGGAGGAGGCAAAGGAGAATGAAGAGCAAAAAGAGGATGATGAAACATCTGAGGATAATGAGGAGATCAATGGCGATGAACTACAACAAGCCTACGAAAAGCTGTACGAGGAATCCTTGAATTTGTCCAAACTCAACGACAAACTCTCTCTCAAGCTCAAGACATGTGAGAGTGAGAATGTCAGGCTGAAAGGAGAACTTGTAGCAGCAAAGCAGAATATCGTCAAGATCTCGAGTGACAGGCAAGACTTATGTGGAAAATTACTATCCTCTGAAACTGAAAGGAATGAACTTCTGAAGGTGTATTCCACATATGAAGAAAAACTTGAAAGTCTTGAGCTGTCACAAGCCAGATTGGAAGAGATAATCTGTCAAAAGGATGAAGAGCTTCGGGTTGCTAGAGCCACTATTGCCATGTGGAACAAAGGTTCAAAATCTTTAGAAGACATCCTCGGGTCTCAACAAATGAGTTGCGACAAAAGCGGGTTAGGCTATGGTGCAACAGCACACAAGGGACAGGCCTCTACTTCACATGACAAGAAGACTCAAGCAAAGGGAAAATTGAAGGTAGATCAGGCTGATCTCTCTCTCCGTCTACCGAAAGCTGGTAAAATCAACAAACAGGAGGTAAAACCGGTTTTTATTTGTCATCACTGTGGTAGGTACGGCCACATTCGTCCTTACTGTTTTGAACTTTTTGGTAAGGTGTCTAAAAAGGGTAGAAATTCTAATACTTTTTGGGTTAGGAGACAACCTTACATGTCTAGGCTGAACACCAAGACTAAAAAGATTTGGATTAGAAAAGAGGATTTGACTTGTTTTGTTGCTCACACTGCTCTAAAAGCACGTGATTCACACATGTGGTATCTTGATAGTGGGTGTTCTCGTCATATGTCAGGTAACAAATCCTACTTCACCTCCCTTGAAAAATATGAAGGAGGAATTGTTACCTTTGGAGATGGCGGCACTTCGAGAGTCATTGGTAAGGGCTCTATAAGTGTTGCTGGTCTTCCCAAGCTAGATAATGTTCTACTAGTTGATGGTCTTAAAGCTAATCTTTTAAGCATTAGTCAAATGTGTGATTCCCATCATGAAGTATTGTTTTCTAAAAATAAATGTGAAATTTTGGATAAAAAAGGAAATACTGTCTTACATGGGGTTCGTACATCTGATAACTGCTATGGGATTGTTACAACTAATGATCTCACTTGTCACTCTGCCATCATTAGTAACATTGACCTGTGGCATCAAAGATTAGGTCACATGAATTTCAATGACCTAACTAAGATAGCCAACAAAGAGCTTGTGAGGGGAATACCTAAACTAGGTAAGAATTTGAGCCATGTGTGTGGACCATGTCAGCTTGGCAAGCAAACCCGTGCTCCTCATAAAAAGGTGAACAGCTTTACAACCAAACGTCCTCTTGAACTAGTTCACATGGATTTAATGGGTCCTACTCGCACTGAAAGCATCGGAGGTAAAAGGTACATTTTTTTAACTGTTGATGATTTTACTCGATTTTCGTGGGTAAATTTTTTAAGGGAGAAATCTGATACGTTTGATGCTTTCCAGGCCTTAGTCCCTAAAATCCAAAATGAACAGGGTGTTTCCATTGGGCGTATCATAAGAATCCGAACCGATCATGGTCGTGAATTTGAAAATAGTTCGTTTTCGGATTTTTGTGATATGCATGGAATCAAGCATGAATTTTCTGCCCCTATTACTCCACAACAAAATGGAGTTGTTGAGAGGAAGAACAGGGTTGTTCAAGAAATGGCTAGGGTCATGCTCCTTAGTAAGAAACTTCCTCCTAAGTTTTGGGCTGAAGCCTTAAATACTGCTGTGTATGTCATAAATCGCGTTTATTTAAGGCCCGGCACTTTACAAACTCCATATGAATTGTGGAAGGGTTTGAAACCTAATGTAAAATACTTCAAAACTTTTGGGAGTAAGTGTTACATTTTCAAAGATAGAGAGCCTTTGGGCAAATTTGACTCCCGAAGTGATGAAGGTATTTTTCTAGGGTATTCAACCACCAGTAGGGCATTTAGAGTCTATAACCTGCGAACTTCATCCTTAATGGAATCTATCAATGTGGTTATAGATGACACAGGTGCACCTACTCCAGCAACAAATGAGGATGATAATGATGAGTCGCCAATCTTGGATACGGAATCACAAAATCAAGGAAAAGGTGCGGACCTATCACAAGAAATGGTTACAGAACCATCTTCACAGGTAAGGTCAAGTCCAAAGAGTGCTCCAAGGGACATCACTCCTATTGCCCCTGTCACTGCGAGTCCTGAGCTTAAACCATCAGCTAGGGTGAAACTAAATCATCCAGCTCAACAGGTGATTGGAAGTGTCTCGGATCGAATGAAAACCCGAAGACAGATTCGGGATGAGGTATCACATATGTGTTATGTTTCTTTAATTGAACCTAAAAATTTTAAAGAGGCCCTGCTAGATGATAGTTGGGTCAATGCTATGCATGAAGAATTAGATCAATTTGAACGTAACAAGGTTTGGACTCTAGTTCCCAGACCTAGAGACATGAATGTGATAGGTACCAAGTGGATCTTTAAAAATAAATCTGATGAGAATGGTACGGTTGTTAGGAACAAAGCTAGGTTGGTTGCTCAAGGCTACACACAAGTAGAGGGTGTTGACTATGATGAGACGTTTGCCCCAGTTGCACGTCTCGAATCTATTCGTATTTTGCTTGGTGTTGCATGTTTTCTTGGCTTTAAATTGTTTCAAATGGATGTGAAAAGTGCCTTTTTGAATGGGTACTTGAGAGAAGAGGCATATGTTGAGCAACCAAAAGGGTTTGAGGACCCTAAATGTCCGAATCATGTCTACAAGTTAGACAAGGCTTTGTATGGGTTGAAACAAGCCCCTCGAGCTTGGTATGATAGACTTACTACATTTCTTCTTGACAATGATTTTCAAAGGGGTAGTGTGGATAAGACCTTGTTTGTGAAACATACTAAGTCTCATATTCTTGTTGCTCAGATTTATGTTGATGATATTGTGTTTGGATCCACTGCTGAACATCTTGTGAAATATTTTTCGGATTTTATGACACATGAGTTTGAGATGAGCATGATGGGAGAGTTGTCTTATTTTTTGGGTCTTCAGATTAAACAGTCTCCTTCAGGTATATTTGTGTCTCAGTCTAAGTATGCGAAAAATCTTGTGTCTAAGTTTGGTCTTGAGTCTTCCAAGCATGCACGCACTCCAATGAGCACCAGTCTTCACCTCTCCAAAGACTCCTCTGGTATTGATGTTGATCCTACCCTTTATAGGAGTATGATAGGGAGTCTTTTGTATCTCACAGCCAGTCGTCCTGATATTTCTTTCAGTGTCGGTGTTTGTGCTCGTTACCAAGCCAGTCCTAAAGAGTCTCACCTTCTTGCGGTAAAACGCATCATCAAGTATGTTAATGGGACTTTGGGGTATGGGGTTTGGTTCTCCACTGACACTACAGCCGAAATTACTGGTTTTTCTGATGCCGACTGGGCAGGGTGTGCTGATGACAGGAAAAGTACATCCGGGGGGTGTTTTTACCTTGGGAATAACCTGGTTTCTTGGCATAGTAAAAAGCAGAATGCCATCTCTCTTTCCACTGCTGAGGCTGAGTACATTGCTGCAGGGAGTTGTTGTGCTCAAATGTTGTGGATGAAGCAAATGCTTCATGATTATGGGATAGAACAGAACACTCTTACTCTTTTCTGTGATAACACAAGTGCCATAAACATTTCAAAAAATCCTGTCCAACACTCTCGCACCAAACACATTGACATTCGTCATCATTTTATTCGAGAGTTAGTGGAAGAGGGCCTTGTTGTTATTGAGCATATTCCCACAGAGCATCAAAAAGCTGATATTTTTACAAAACCCCTTGATCTTCTTCGATTTGAGTTCCTTAGAAAGACCTTGGGTGTCATGCTCGATCACTAGAGTGTTACTTGTTTCTTGAGTAGGTGTAAATGTTTGTGTCTTATGAATGCTTGGATGTGATAATCTCATTATCATTGATATCTGTTTACTTGCATCCAATTTTTTTTACCCTACTCATGATGCTTACAAGATCTCATTGTTCATTGGTCATAGCTCATTTTGAATGCCCATGCTCATTAACCTCCTGATCTCATTCTGTACACATCCTTGAGATTAATTGTTGCAGGGGTTTCCGCACATGTGATCAAAGTTCTCTATGGACCTCTAACAGTGTTTCTTGTACTTTCACTGTGGAATTGACCGATACTAGTATATCATGGGTGATGTTGAGTCTCTTAACCATCTACCATCTGTTTTCACTTCCACGGTTTCTCCCTCAGTTCCTTGAAGTCCGGGCATTAGGAAAAGGCTACCTCAGAGGCACCAACCAGGCCATCCTTTATGATTTCATTCTTCTCTGGTTTGGTTTCCATACTCTTGAGAGTGAAAGCCACCAGTGAGTGCACACAAAAAAAAAAAAAAAAAAAAAGACTCTTTGACTGAGGGGGAGCCTCCGCTTTTACTCAACAAATACCCCGTGATTCCTAGTGGTTTGACTTTTCACTATATTGTTGAGTTACTCATGATGGAGGTCCAGCCATCCGATCACTCCTAGGATTAACTCTAGCTCAGTGACCTCTCATGGATTGCACACACACACTTTCTCATATGAGCTCTCATATTGGATTTTGAGTTGTACATTCTCATGTAGCTTATGATCATTGATTATATTTTTTTTCTGCTATGCTCATGATTTCCAGTGTCGTTTTTTTTTTAAATAAAAAAAAAAAAAAAAAAAGGTGCAAGTTCACACGATTCATGAATTGTGGATTATTTCATCTTAGTATTCATTTGGCTCAGTCTGAACATCTATTTTTGTTTCAGGTCTCACCTCTTGCTTTTGAGTATTGGATTGTTTTTAAAAAAAAAAAAAAAAAAAAAAAAAAAAAAAAAAAAAAAAAAAGAAAAAAAAAAAAATGTTTTTTTCCGCTCGAGCGGAATGTTTTTACGCTCGAGCGTGTTTTTCACTCTTGCAGCAGTTTGTTCGTGATTTGGCAGTTCTGAGAGATGGTTTTTTGAGCTCGAGCGGTCTTTTTCACGCTCGAGCGGGAGTCTGCTTGCAGTATTGTACGCTCGAGCGGACCTGTTTCATACTTAACTCCCTTTCTTGACTCTTCGAGGTATTTTTTTCTCTCCCTGTTTCATTCTCTCGCTCTAGGGTTTGTCGTGTGGCTGCATTGTGGAAGATTTATCCTCCCATTCATCATCCTACCCACTGATTTGCTCTTTGGTAAGTTTTACCCTCTTTTCTTTTCGTTTTTTTTTAAGTGTTTGTTCTTGTTCTATTTGGTTATGGTGTTGTTGGGTGTGTGCTTCTGTGGGGATTTGTGTGTCGTCTCTGTGATTCTCTCTCTCACACACTTGTTTTTGTCCGATTGTTTTTTTTTTCTGTTTTTTTTCTGTGTTGTGTCTGTGATTTTCGGATTTATCTGTGTCCGTTTGAGGTCTCTCTGCGTGGGTAATAGTTTGGGCTTGGCTACTTTGCTTTGATTTTCTCATGATTCATACTTATTCTATGCACTGTCTCTCATATTTGATGTATTAGTTATGAGTTCTTCTATACCATGCTTTCATGCCCTGTTTTTGTTATGCCATGTTTTTAATTTGATTATTCCACTAATGTTTTGTGTTGGTCTGTTTTGGTGTGGGTTGGGTTTTGGGTTTGTTGATTTGTTGGGTGTCTTAGTGTCTTCTTCGGTATGTCTGCTCCTGCTCCAAAACGCCGAAAGGCCACCGTTTCTCGCCCTACCTATAACCCTGAGAGGTTTCAGTCGGCCTCTCAATCCAAGTCATTCCATAAATCTTTTGTGTCTCGAACCGTTCATTTAGAACGTAATGTTCAACCCGATACTTTTGAGTCCATCAAAATTCGTCCATTGTTCGACCCTCTAGGTGGTGACCATGTTTTATTATTTTCGGGGCGTCAGAATCTCGATTGGGTTCGAGAATTCTACTGTAATATGGAGGGTATTCGGGATTATGAGCCATCTTTCACCACTTGGGTTAGGTCCAAATCCATTTCTGTCACCCCTGCTTTGATTCGCCAACTTCAACAGATTGAGCAAGTTTTTCCTCAACACTATCCGTTTCCTGTACCTGATCGTCCTACTTGTGACTTTGATGAGGTGTCTTTGGAACTTTGTGGTGTTGCCCGTCATTGGCCTAAAGGCGGTTTGATTAAACAGTTTGAACTTCTTCCGGAGTTCAGACTGCTTAATTTGATTGTCTGCGCCAACATCATTGTCACCACACATTCTTCCGAGGTCAAACAAGACCAAGGATTCATTTTGTCTTGTATTGCCAATCACCGCTCTATTGATCTCGCCTCTCTTATTATCACCAAGATGATCAGTGCTCATGGCCATTCCAAGCTTGGCCTTCCTTACGGTTGCTTGATCAACCGACTTTTGTCTGACCTTGGGGCTCCTATCCTCGATGATGATGAGTTTGCCTCTCCCTCTCGCCCTTTCACAAAGAAAACTGTCTCACAGAGTCGGGCTCATGTTAAGGGGGAGTCCTCTCGGGCTGATCCTTCTGCAGGTACCACTGCTGGCCTTGCTGAGGAGGCTGAATATGATGCTGCTGCCGCTGGGGGTGCGGAGGATCCTACTTCATCTGTTCCACCTAGCCCGTTTCCTGATCAGCTTCGGCATTTTGAGGCGGCTATGACCAGGCGGTTAGACTTTCTCGATGCGCGTTTTGATGCCTTTGATGGTCGTCTTGGTCAGCTGGAGCAGACTGCTACGCATACTACTTCGCAGCTGGATCACATCATTTCCTTACTGACGCTTCAGCCGCCCCCTCCTCCGTCTGGTGCTTGATTTGTTGCTTTCTTCATTCCCGGTCAAAAAGGGGGAGAGTTTGGTTCTTGCTGGATTGGACATGGTATATTTTGTCCTGCTGGATTGGACATGGATATTGTTGGTATATTTTATATTTTGTTTTGTATGGATATTTCGATATTGTGTGTCGTTGGTTCTATTGAATGGATACGTTTTGCTATATTCTTATATAGTTCCACAAGTTTTGGTTTTTCTGGTATGTTGCTCGTTTTTTTTTACAGGTGAATGGTGGATGATGAATTGGATTAATGGATTGATATATGGCAAGATTGGAAAGCTTGTTTGTTCATAGAGTTGTTTTGAGTGTTTTAGTATTGTTTTTTGTATTTTGTCTAGTGCTTATGTTTAAGGACTTTTGTTTAGAAAAGTTTTGTCCGGGAATTGACAAAGGGGGAGATTGTTAGGTTCCTGTGTTGTCAAATCCGGAGACAAAATCTTGTGTTGATTCAAAACTATGTTTTTCTGTTTTTGTACTGTCCGCTCGAGCGGAGACTCTTGAGCTCGAGCGTAGATTATCTGGTCACAGTAGTTTGACAGGGCAAGCACAGATTCTGGTGGGTGTGATTTGACGCTCGAGCGGAAACTCCTACGCTCGAGCGCATCTCTGTTTCTTCGTATGCAGTTTTTGTTCAGTCCGCTCGAGCGGGCTATGTTGAGCTCGAGCGGAGATCGCGATTCAGATTCCTATTTAAAGCTGCTAACGTTGTTTTGTTTGGGACGTTTTTCCTAGATCTGATCAAAACAAAACTAGGGTTGTGTTTAAAATCTTCTTGGGAGATTTTTGAGAGTTTTCCTTGATGTTCTTAAGAGAATTCTGAACTTATGCATTGAGATTCATACATCAAGGAGGTTGCTTCTTAAGTTTCAAGTGAGTTCTCTTCGGTGGATTCCGAAGATCAAAGCGTAGGATCCAAAAGGCGTTTGAGTCTACGCAGTCGTTAATTCGACAAGTGAAGTTGTGGTGTGGAATCAACTTCAGAATCAATTCCGTGACGAAGGTGTGGTGAAAAGAGTTACAGAAGATTCAGAGACAAATTGACTAGTGTTGGGTGATTTGTATGATTTCTTTGTAATCTTTTTGTTCTTCAGTAGTGGATTGATAGTGGCGGTTCGCCCGTGGTTTTTGATTACAATTGAAGGCTCTTCAATTGTGGTTTTTTCCACGTAAAAAATCGTTTGTGTCAATTTATTGTTTATTCTCAAAAACAAACAAACTAAAATCACTCTCGTAAGTGTTTGATGATTTTAGGTTGAGTGTTTTGATTTATTGGGTTTTGGAATAAGTTAATCTTGATCTAATCATAAATCACATAGGATTTTCATTAATTAAAAAAAATTACTTTTAAAACCCTAATTTCCTTTTAATTCCTCTTCACAAGCAAAAAAAAAAACAATTTCCAATTCAACAAATGTACGTTGGTTTATTCAATATTCAAAATATAGACATTTTGATTCACAAGCATAATTTCAAAATTCTAATTCCTGATTTCAAATTTAAAAATATAAACATTTCGTCATTTCAATTCTCAATTCTCAATTCTCAATTCTCAATTCTCAATTATATGAATTTCATAATATCACATTAACAATTATCAATTATATGAATTGATGATTTACGAATTTCATCATTCCAAATTTCAATTTTCAATTCTCAATTCTCAATTCTCAATTCTCATATTTATGATTTATTTAACAAATTCAAATAATTAAAAAAATTCCAAACCCGATTTATGATTCAAAAGCATAAAAATTCAAATGCATTACAACACTTAATAATGTGAACCCTAAAATGACATCCTAATTTGAACAATCCTAATAATGTGAACAATCTAATATCGAACCCTAATTTCATCACCACAACCACACGGACAAAGCATAAACATTCATAACCATATTCAATTTCATAACCACAATGATAAAAACCCTAACATTGACAGAAAAATACATTTAATAATTCCAAAAAATTCAAAAACTAACCCTGATTCCAAAAAATTCAAATACATTTAAAAACCCTAACATTGACAGAAAAACCCTAACTCGTATGCCAAAAAATTCCAAACCTTAATTTCATAACCACAATGATAAAAACCCTAACACATTTAATAATTCACAAGTAAAACCCTAACATTGACAGAAAAATACAACACATTTACAAACACAAAAACTAAATACATAAAATTAGGGTTAATGTCATACCACGGAGAGAGAGAGAGAGCAGAGACAGAGAGCGAGAGCGAGCTGAGATGGAGGAGCGAGAGCAGAGAGAGAGAGAGCGAGCGAGAGCAGAGAGCGAGCGAGAGCAGAGAGCAGAGACCAGAGAGCGAGAGCGAAAAACCTAAGTCTGAAAATCTGAAAAACGTATGCAAATGAGGGGGGGTTCGTTGGTATATATGAGGACTTTAAAAACGCTGATCGAAAAAGCGTTTTCATTTAACTGAAATCGCTATTAGAAATAGCGTTTTTTTGGCAACAAAATTTGAACTGAAATCGCTATTAGAGATAGCGTTTTTTCTGGGAAATTTTTTTTGTCAAAATCGCTATTAGAAATAGCGTTTTTGGGTAAAAAGCGCTGTTAAGAAAAGCGTTTTTATCCGGACAAAAACTAACGCTAGAAGCGCTATTTGTAATAGCGAATTCTTAATCAAAGTCGCTATTTGTAATAGCGATTTTCCTGTTCATCTACTTTTGCGCTCCTAACAGTAAAAGCGCGAATAGTAATGGCGCTTTAACTTAGTTTTGGAATTCCGTCAGAAGTTGGCTTAGTTTTGGAAATACAATGGAAAAATGGCTTATATTGGGAAAAGCCTCGATGGTGTCCAAGCCTGCCCTCAGGTTAGGTGGCAGATTTTTCTATCTTAAAATAGAAAGTTAATACTGCCACCTGCTAGCAACAAATGATTGGAATGCCAAGCCCAACTGGAGAATGGCCTCAGTTGTTCTCTAATTTTTCCAAAAAAAATTACATCAAAATGTTTTTCAACAAAAACAAAAATCTGTGTACCCTGGATTGAAGATGATGAGAGAGAGAGAGAGAGAAGTACCTGAGTGAACAAGAGTGCGGAGAGACGAGACTTCCCTTCGGTACCTTGGTATACCCTACGATTTGAATCCATTGATAGTTGAAATGAAATCAATTGGGAAATTTGAAGACGATGGTCTATAAAAGGGAAAAGGAAATTAAAAAATGTGTGTGAAATTTGGGTGTGTATGTTAGAATTTTTTATTTTATTTTTTTAAGAAAACACATTTTTGAACTCCAAGAAACACATCACTTGATTGTTGTGTCTAGAGGTGTGCATAATACCGCCGAAATCGTCAAAACCGCACCGAACCGCACCGTCAAGGCAAATTCGTTATTATTTGCCAATCGAATCGCCGGTTTTTGGTAAGAAAAATAGCAAATTCTAGTTACACTTTTATCAATCCGCCGGTTTCTATTTTTCTTCCAAACCGCACCGACCCGCACCGCTATTAAATCATGTTTTATAAGATTCTAAAAATTCTTTTTTACTTAAGTTTACTTGTTGTTCTATACCTTAGAATATAGTATTACATTATTGCTCGAGGGGAATTCAAGATGTCAGTAATCCAAAATAAAGTTGGATTCCAATTCACTTTTCAATCTTTTTTTTTTTTTTTTCTGACCATGTTGCAAACTTGCATCAGCTCACTTTTCAATCTAAATACTTTTCAAAAGTAAACATTTTCAATATATTGTAAACCCTAAATGATATTAATTTTATGTATTGTATTTGATCATTATAGCTTCCACAGATGCTTATAATGAACTGATGGCATAGTCGTTGATATTATCATGTTATTGCTACACTTACTGCATCAGAAGAAAGTTTCGCAAGATGCTTAACGTCACGGTATCCCTTGTCTTTTTTTTACTCTTTGATTTAAGTTTTGTAATTTGAATTATATTTTTTATAAACCGCCAATCCGCCCGAACCGCTAAGGCAAATCTGCCATTATTTGCCAATCGAACCGCCGGTTTTTTATAAGGAAAATGACAAATTCTAGTGACACTTTTATCAATCCGCCACCCGCCATACGGTTTCTATTTTTCTCTCAAACCGCACCGACCCGCACCGCATACACCCCTAGTTGTGTCAAGCGCGGTGCGGTCAAGACCTTTTGAAATAAAATTATAAATTAAGTAAGATATTGGCCGGGGTTTGGGATGAATTGGTAAATTAAAAAATATTTTTAATTAATTATTAAGTATTTATATAATATATAATATTAATTTATATAATATTATATATATATATATATATATAAAATAAACTAATTTTATAGAATATTATTTATACTATTAATTTGTAATAAATTTGGATAAATTACAAATATATTTCTTGATGTTTAATTAAAAACAAATCGTTTCCTGTGGTTTTGGAAATTACGTTCTACCTCCTGAGGTTTTTAATTTTATTACAAATCGCCTATTTTATTAAGAAATCATCAAGTCAATTAACAGTTTTTAATAATGTTAAAAATATATTTCAATTAATAATTTGGATATTTTATAGGAGAGTAATTGTGAATTTCATTTTTTTTAGTTAATTATATCAAATAAAAAATTCTAATAAGGGGATATTTTTAATTTTTCAAACTACAGGGGACAATCTATACTTTAAGCAAATCTCAGGGGATATATTTGTAATTTATCCAATAAACTTTATATCTTAAATCTCTCACTCATTTTTATTTTGATATTCAATTAGGAGTTAATATATATATATATATATATTAACTATAATGAAGTAAAATAGTTTTTAAAGGCGGATAGAACGATGTCAATTGAAGCAGATCGATACTGTTTTAACGGATGGAATAGTATTTTGTATCGTCCTAATTGTGCCAATGAAATTGTCTAAGCTGTTGATTTTTAAAATTTTATGAAATATTTTTTTAGCTGTTTAATTTTTTTAAGAAAGTTTTATTTCACTTTTTACTTCTGAATTATTATTAAATTATATATTTAGCTTTTAAACTATAGAGTGAATTATTAAATTTACAATTTAAATATTTAGTTTTTAAAATAATTATAAAAATAAAATATAAATTCACAAGTACAATAAATTTTAAATTTATATTTTACAAATGAGATTGAATGAAAATAAATCAAAGTGACATATAACATTGGTTCACGGTAAGGGTGTTTGTGATTCAATTACGGTCAAGAAACTTCTAATCTATCATCTGCCTACCAAATGGACAGATTAGAAAAAATCAATCTGCATCAGTCCGCCGAATTGACGGGTACAAATTGAGCAAACTGGCGGATTTGAGGATAGATGCGAATCGGTTTGGCAGTTTAAACTTTTATAAATTTTGAACATAATACAACAATTTGTCAATATTTTTTTTTGAATAATAATCCAATTCAACATAATTAAAAGATTATCAAGTAAATTGTCAAATATCAATAATAAACACACATAAAAAAATCATGCATTATCAAAATTATTTCAATACTTTTTTTTGGGATTTTTATTGATAAGTTCAATTTAGAAGTGTTTTAACCCAAGAAGTCCATGAAGGAATTTTTTAACCCATTTAGTCCCATGTATGTATAGTTTTATTCCATAAAGTCCATTTTCTTGATTTACACTATTTTCTTGGACACTTATGCCCTTATATTTAATTTTGATACCCTTATAAATATTTTTTGAATGATTAGCAATTTAATGATGTGAACATTCATATTTTAAAATTCACATTGGTAGGAATGTAAAATTGGCCCGTGGGCGGCCCCAAAACCCGACCGCGAGCTGGGGCGGGCCCGGCCCGTTGACAATGTGAATATTCACATATTAACATTCACATTAATAGAAGTGTAAAATTGACCCCCGTCCCGTGGCGGCCCGAAACCCGCCCGCGATCCATGGCCGGCCCGGGGCGGTCCCGATCCGGCCCGTCGACAATGTGAATATTCACATTGACGTGTTAACATTTACATTGATAAGAGTATAAAATTGGGCCGCGGCCCATGGGCGGCCAAAAGCCCGCCCGCGGCCCGGGGCAGGCCCGGCCCGGCCCGTTGACAATGTGAATATTCACATTGACATGTTAACATTCACATTGATAGGAGTATAAAATTAGCCCGCGCCTCGTGGCTGCCCAAAACCCGCCCACGGCCCGTGGGCGGGCCCGGCCCGGCCTGCTGACAATGTGAATGTTCACATTGACATGTTAACATTCACATTGATAAGAATATAAAACTGGACAGCAGCCCAGGGCGGGCCCGACCCGGCCCGGCCCGGCCCGTTGACAATGTGAATATTCACATTGACATGTTAACATTCACATTAATAGGAGTGTAAAATTGGCCCCCGTCCCGTGACGGCGCGAAACTCGCCTGCGGCCATGGGCGGCCCGGGCGCGAGCCCGGTCCGGCCCATTGACAATGTGAATATTCACATTGACATGTTAACATTCACATTGATAAGAGTATAAAATTGGGCCGCGGCCCATGGGCGGCCAAAAGCTCGCCCACGGCTCGGGGCGGGCCCGGCCCGGCCCGTTGACAATGTGAATATTCACATTGACATGTTAACATTCACATTGATAGGAGTGTAAAATTAGCCCGCACCTCATGGCTGCCCGAAACCCGCCCACGGGCCGTGGGCGGGCCCGGCCCTGCCTGTTGACAACGTGAATGTTCACATTGACATGTTAACATTCACATTGATAAGAGTAAAAAACTGGACAGCAGTCCAGGGCGGGCCGACCCGGCCCAGCCCATTGACAATGTGAATATTCACATTGAGATGTTAACATTCACATTAATAGGAGTGTAAAATTGGCCCCCGTCCCGTGGTGGCGCGAAACCCGCCTCGGTCCATGGGCGGCCCGGGGCGGGCCCGGTCCGGCCCGTTGACAATGTGAATATTCACATTGACATGTTAACATTCACATTAATAAGAGTATAAAATTGGCCCGCGACCCATGGAAGGCCAAAAGCCCGCCCGCTGCCCGGAGCGGGCCCGGCCCGGCCCGGCCCGGCCTGTTGACAATGTGAATATTCACATTGACATGTTAACATTCACATTGATAAGAGTGTAAAATTGGCCCGTAGCCCGTGGGCGGCCCGAAGCCCGACTGCAGCCCGAGGCGGGCTTGGCCCGACTCGTGACAATGTGAATATTCATATTGACATGTTAACATGCACATTGATAGGAGTGTAAAATTAGCCCGCGCCCCGTGGCTGCCCGAAACTCGCCCACGGCCCGTGGGTGGCCCGGGGCCGGCCCGGCCCGGCCTGTTGACAATGTGAATATTCACATTGACATGTTAACATTCACATTGATAAGTGTGTACAATTGGCCCGTGACCCGTTACCCGTGTGCAGCCCGAAGCCTGACCTCAGGCCGGGGCGGGCCCGGCTCGTTGGCAATGTGAATATTCACATTGACATGTTAACATTCACATTGATAGGAGTGTAAAATTGGCCCGCAGCCCGTGGGCGGCTCGAAGCCTGATCGCAGCCCGAGGCGGGCTTGGCCCGACCCGTGACAATGTGAATATTCACATTGACATGTTAACATTAACATTGATAGGAATGTAAAATTTGTCCGCTGCCCGAAGCTCGCCCGCGTCCTGGGGTAGGCCCGGACCCAAACCCGGGCTGCCCGTAGGACGCGAGTCAATTTTACACTCTTATCAATGTGAATGTTAACATGTCAATGTGAATATTCACATTGTAAATAGGCCGGGCCCGGCCCGCCTCGGGCCGCCCACGGGCCGTGGGCGTATTTCGGGCAGCCACGGGGCACGGGCTAATGTTACACTCTTATCAATTTGAATGTTAATATGTCAATGTGAATATTCACGTTGTCAACGGGCCGAGCCCATCCCGGCTCGGGGCCGGGCTTCGGGCTGCTCACGGGTCACGGGCCAATTTTACACTCTTATCAATGTTAATGTTAATATGTCAATGTAAATATTCACATTGTCAACGAGCCAGGCTGGGCCCGCCCTGGACAGCGGGCGGGTTTCGGGCCGCCCACGGGCCACGGGCCAATTTTACACTCCTATCAATGTAAATGTTAATATGTCAATATGAATATTCAGATTGTCAACGGGCCGGACTGGGCACGCCCCGCGCTACCCACGGGCTTTGTGCCGCCTATAGGACGCGAGTCAATTTTACACTCTTATCAATGTGAATGTTAACATGTCAATGTGAATATTCACATTATCAACAGGCCGGGCCGGGCCCACCCCGGGCCGCCCACGGGCCGTGGGCTAGTTTCGAGCAGGCACGGGGCGCGGGCTAATTTTATACTCTTATCAATGTGAATGTTAACATGTCAATGTGAATATTCACACTATCAACGGGTCGGACCGGGCCCACCCAGGGCAGCCCACGAGTCGCGGGCGGGTTTTGGGCCGGCCACAGGCCGCGGGCTAATTTTACGCTCCTATCAATGTGAATGTTAACATATCAATATGAATATTCACATTGTCAACGGGCCGGGCCGGACCGGGCCCGCCCCGACCTGGGCCCGGGCTTCGTGCAGCCCACGGGTCATGGGCCAATTTTACACTCTTGTCAATGTTATTGTTAATGTTAATATGTCAATGTGAATATTCACATTGTGAACGGGCCGGTCCGGGCCTGCCCCGGGCGGCGGGCTGGTTTCGGGCCGCCCACGGGCCGCAGGCCAATTTTACACTCCTATCAATGTGAATGTTAACTTGTCAATGTGAATATTCATATTATCAACAGGCCGAGCCGGGCCTATTTTTTTGGCCCATGGGCCGGCCCGGCCCGGCCCGACTCGAATTTTTCCGGGCACCCACGAGGATCGACATGGGTCGGGCCCCTACACATTGACGATATGAACATTTACGTTGACGGTGTGAACATTCACATTAAGGGTATTTTGGTAATTATGTCACCCATAGGACTTATTGAAATATAAGAAAATAATGTGAACTAAATGGAACATAAGTAGATGAAAAGGGTATTTTGGTCTTCTTATCTCAAATTGGACCTAATGGAATAGTCAAAAAGAATATGGGTTGGATGGAATAAAACTCTTAGAAAATGGATTTATCAAAAAAGCTCCCCTTTTTTTTTATTCAAAAACTATTTAATTTGATTTTTTTTAAAAATGAAAAAAATTAAGCTTTATATTTTCTACACAAAAATACCAAATATCAACCCTTGCCATTTGATTAAAGGATTTCCAAATTGAAAACACAATAGAATATCTAAACTCTTTTTTCAATTGAAAATACAAACAGAATATCTAAACAAATTGAAAACTCAAACTCTTACAAATAATTAGGGCTGCTTACGGTTTGGCGGTTCGGTTGCAGCCAAAGAAACTTCATATCTGCCATCCATCCAAAATTAGGCGAATTGAAAAAAATCAATCCACAACCGTTCGATTATCATCATGTATCTGTCTAAAATGCAGCGGATCGGTTCGATTCGGTCAACTTGGACGGATTAGAATATCCGCTACTCACCCCTAATTCACCTTATCAAATTTGGTCAGTAACACCATTATTCTACAATATACTCTATTTTTCTTCATTAGATTGTTTTTAATTTTAGGGCAAATTACCTATACCTCCCTTGAGGTTTAATGAAATTATAGATTCTCCCCTGAGGTTTCAAAAATTACATCTCGCCCAATCACAATTAACGTTGTTAACAGATATCTTAAATTGACTAAAATGTTCTTTTGACAAATAAGGGCAAATTACCTACACCCCTTGACGTGTAGCTAAATTACAAATTCTCCCATGAAGTTTAGCTAAAGTACAGATTCCCCCTGAGGTTTAGCTAAATTATTATTTTTAAATAAGTTGTGAAATGCAAAATTAAAATAGAAAAACACTTATCAAATTACAAAAAATTAAAGTTTTAGATACCAAAATTTAGAGACAAAATTAATTTTATGGGACCAAATATTTTTGTTGTGAAAAATGTCGTTATTATATTTTCATCAACGAAAATTGAACATTAGTGATTACTTATTATGTTTTTGGTATCAAATTTTTTGTATAAAAAAATAAACTATTTTGAGACCAAATTATTTTGAGTCTATTTATTATTGAAATTTTCAAAATTTTATTGCTAAAAACCTTATTTTTGACTTTTCAGGATGACTTTTAGCAACTATCATCACAACGATAGAAATTAGTCTCTAAATGTCTTTTGCAACAAAATTTTCACTTTTAGAGATTAAAAAAAAAATTGGTCTCTAAAACTCTTATATGTTGTAGTATCAGATGGTGAAAATATCATAAAATTAACAAATAATTAAATAAGTTAAAAACACAAAAAATTACCTGTCAAAAAATTCTTAGAATATGTTTGGTTTTATTTTTAGAAATTTTTTTAAAAAGATTAAAAATTAATTTGGTTAAGAAATAAAAAATAAAAATTAAAAATTATTTTTATATAATATTATCTTTTGAGTGATTATGAATAACTTTTACAAATTAAATATATTTTTTCATATTTATTTTTATTAAATTAGTTTTTTTTTTTTTTTAAATTTTAAATTTTTTTTCTAAACAACAAATCAAACATGGTTCCAAAAACTTAATTTTATTTTTCTATCTAACATAATTCTTTTGTAAATTTTGTTGATTTATTAAAGGGATTTCAACAAAGGCAATATCGTCCATTAACTTACATTTTGGTGATATTAACTAACCATTCTTAATGTTTAGTTAACGGTAAAAGTAACATTGTTATATAAATATAAATCTCGAGAGTGAGATATAATTTCTAAAATTTTAAAGAAAATTTATAATTTAGCTAAATCTCAAAGAATGTGCAGGTAATTTGCCTTTGATTTTAATTTTCCTTCGTCTTTGTCCATTCTTTTATAATAATGTCCGTGCCACTCCTTCTTTCTTAAAGAAAGCAAAGAAAAGTGGATTTGGAGCACGTGATGGGCAAACATACGCACCTTAGGTAAAAAGTATGACTGTGTTTGGTTATGTGTTTCAAATACATTTTCGCTCACTAATTTGAATATAGTATTTGTTTTAAGTTTTCAATTTATAATTCCATACTTACTTCTAAAAATTCTTTTTCAGGAGGGAAAATTTGGCTAATCCGATCGTCTTCCTACACGTCCGGCTGATTGACCAGAATAGTGTTCGTGTTTTTTTTGCACATGTTATTTTTATATTGTAAATAAAAAATATTTTCAGAATTTTTTAATTCTTATGAGTTTTGAATAGAATTTTGGATTGTGTGTTTAGTTATGAGTTGTAAGTTCTTAAATCAAATAACTTTTTTAATTTCAAAAATTCAAAACTTTCTCCAAAACTCAATTCAAACTCATAACCAAACAAAATTTTCACACTCAAATCATAATTCCAAAACTCACAAACTCAAAATACAACTCTATTATCCAATCATATTTAGAAAACTTTATCAAGCGCTACCTATATTTTTTTCACAAAATGTATTGATTTGTTTTTTATAGAAAAAATATATATTTTTTTTTCTCACAAAATGTATAACTTCTCTCATAAAAAGTAAAATTTTAATTAGGATGTGGCTCCTCTCCAGTTCAATACTGTTGGGTTATTTTGGGCCTTAATTTGGACCCATTTGATAATCCAAACGGTTCAATGTGTAGAGTCCGTCGAGTACATAATTTCTGCAAAAAATTAAGGTGATCGGATATCAATGACCATTTGATCAGATCACATTTCTATAACAATTTATTTTGAAAATTATACTTGTCGTTGATGGAAATGTAATATAATGAAATGTGTATCAATATCCAATCAACATGATTTTTTGTAGGAATGATGTACTCACCGAGTTTTATACATTGAACGGTTTAGATTATCGAGATGAGCCTGACATAGGGCCCACTATAGCTAAACAATATTGTCTAGTCCGATAACGAACTGGAGAGGAGCTAGTTCCTTTTAGTTATACATAATTTTTTGGTGCACATCATAATTTCAAAATTCATAACTTTCATCACAAAAATAGTAACTTTCATGTCACAAAATGTATATATTCTCTCAAAAAAAGTATTAACTTTTCGTATAATGTGCAAGTACACATTGTAACATCTCTCGTAATTTTTCAGAATACCATTATATTAAAATTATATTTCTTGGAATATAGAAAAGTTAATGAAGTCATGATTTGTCTAATATTTTTTGGGTTTTTATTTATTTTTTTAGGTTGAAGAAATAGGTAATTAATGATGTTACGGTACACATCACTTATGTTGCTTCTCTGATCTTGTAGCATTATATTAATCTTATGATAGTATTTCATACGAATAACTTATTGCTGTGTTATTGTAGATTAATCATAAAGTTGATTAATGAAATAAAACAGTTAGATAAAACCTCAATATACCTCATTCAGACATTGTAAAATTGGGTACACCTCTTTTTTAGCAGGGGTCATATGTATTTATGATTAGTGGAAGGTACCATACGATAGTGCCATGTGATATAAATTAGTCATATCTAAAATAAATGTGGTCCATAAAAATAGTATATATTCTTAAAATAAATTTCCTTGCTTTGTGGTATTATTGATATAGATTGACTCTGTAAAAATCAACCTAATGATATTCAAGATTACATTGATAGATCCGGTTGTGAGAAACACAATCCGCTAACCAATTTCCACTCTCCCCATAACCGATTTGAAATATGCTAAAATACCAACAACTGGTGCATTTATATACGTGGTCGGCTCAGAGTGTACAAAATCAGCTCGAGAATCGTTATATGAATCATTGATATCAGGGCCTCCAACAATAGCACCTATTAGCAAGTTGGGATTAGGTTGGTTGCTTGCAAAATATGACCTTCCCTCATCACAGTTGATGTGCTCCGGATGTTGATCAATGGAAGGTAATGAGGATCCCCTCTGATGGATATACCTAGGGAACTTGTTGCCATATCCCACCATGTATGACATACCTGACGGGTTGTTCCCCAATATATAATCCACCTGCATCAACACATATATTAACTTTGGTAAGCTTTTTATGTTGGAAAATTATTTAGTTCTTGCATAGCATCATTGCAACATGAATACGTAGAAGAAAATGAATGAAACTGCTTTTATCTTTTACCCTGACCAAAAATTATATGAATTTCTTGTATGAATACTCAAAATTATTAAACTGGGCTAATGGGATTTTTTTAAAATGTGAGCAACATAGGTAAAACTAACAAAATTTTGAAAAGGTCATCAGAAGATTATATGAATTTTGTGGGTTAAGATGCTACCTTCTTTTATAAATTCTAAAAATTGTATGGAGACTTAGTGAGTTGTTTTTTTTTTTTTTTTTTATGTAGTCTAGGAGTTCGTAGTTCTACCTGGACTATCTTATAACTACTAATCTCATTGATTCATGAGTATAATTTTTTATTTATATTTATTTTGATCATCGAAAGTCAATTGTGTGTTAAGTTGGTGCCCTAAAGCCTGTATTGTGTGAATGATAATACAATTCTACCACAAACACAATAATCAGTCACATAATTAGACAAAAAACATAAATAATAAATAAACAAGATTTAACAAAATTTGTTTGTGTTTTAAAAAAATTTATCCATCCATATACATTCTCATAGAGTGGCATTGGATACATACTTGGCCTTTCGCAACTTGAATGAGCCTAGATGGATTGACAGCAACATTATCACAATGAACAATAGATATATTGCCATGACCATACAAATAGCGAGAGTAGACGATTAGAAGAAAGGACAGAGCTGTTGCATGTTGCATATTGCTTCCTCCTTGTTTGAACAGAAGTCCACCTATATTACACATATGTTGTCATTCACAAAATATTAAGATAAAAATTCAAAAAACATTTTTCCATGCCATGTGTAATATTAGGTTGTGATGATGGCAATTTATTTGGAAATTTTTTTTATCATTGAATGACTAGGAAGACCCTTTTTTTTTTTTTTTTAAATCTGTATTGACTCAACTGTCAAAACTGACAACTTCATAGTGGCCTAAGCCTTTAGTCCAAATTTATCATTTTATGTATATAATTCACGATTGTCATTTTTTAAAAGACTGTATAGACATTTTTTAGCTTTAAATAATAAATAAATTCAATTTTGGCTAGGTTTGTCTCAAAAGCTTCTTTTTGTTTCTAAAATCTAAATTTGAGCTTAACACAAATTTATTATTTCCAATATATATTAATAATTTTAATATTTTCTTACCTGATTAGCAATGAATTGCCTTTAAAGATTGTTTTCGAGTAGAATCAAAATTGCCCTTTTTATATATATGGATGTAACCCTTTGGGCCATTCATTAAATTTTGCAGAACTAATCCTAAAAAATTAATCTACTTAATAATATAGAAAACATACGTACCTGGAGAATATGTTACGCTTTTGGTCGGTGATTCAGGCATTACACTGCATACAAACTTGTCTGCGTTTGGACGAAATAGACTGGAATCTAACACAAACTGTAAACACAAATAAATAAGAAAGTAAATCAGATTAATCAAAAAATCTTAATTTTGCATACATAAAATGAGTGCATTGACATAATTACCTTAGAAAGAAGTATATTGATTCCAGCGTGTTTAGCATCCCATCCAAATTCAGCAAAAACAGAGTCTACACTATGTATGTTCCGAGTAACATAATTCCAATAGTAAGTTGCTTTAGTGGCTTTGTGTAACCATGCTGCTGCCCATATCAATTCATCCTGTGTTACACATTCTACTTCTTTTAGTAATTAGTCAATTCATAAATGAAAACTTTTCTAATTTTCTAATTTTTTTTTTTCAATCATATACAAATTTCATGGGATAAATTACACCAGTAATCCCTACATTTTGCCCTTACTTTTCAATTTTGTGTCAATTTAGTATAATTGATAACGTCGGTCAGGGTTTTTGGCAAAAAATTGTCACTAAGATGCTTAATGTTGACTTATTTTTTAGTTGAGTAAGTTTATAATTTTATCTTCAAAAACAAAAGGCATACTATTCATGTGTGCATTTTTCATTAAAAAAAAATGTTAATGGCTGTAGTCAATTGGACCAAATAGAGACAAAATAAAAAAAATTCAAGATTAAAATCTAGTTAGTTGAAATTATATAAATCAAAATGACACAATAATCAAAATATAGAGACTTGTGATGTAATTTACCCAATTTCTTACTATTTGTATCCATGCATTTTTTGAAACTTTGTAGGATTTTTGCTAATGCTTACCTGATAGCCATTGCCACTACAATAAAATGGGCACACTGCTGGCCCAAGACCGTCCTTGTAAGATCCTCGAAACTTATCTGCAAATAAAAAAACCTTTTCCCCATACAAAGTTAATAGTATTATCAAATTATATACATTGTTCAGCGTCTCTTCAGTTAGAAGTGAGGAATCCCATCCAATTTGGCTTTGGCAGACCTATAGGCGATTCGACGACAAGACCATATAAACTCTCAATTTATTAAAATTTTTTAAAAATTCTATGGTGGAAAGTCTAAAAGCTTTTTAAAAACTTAGTTATAAAATGTTTGTCTCATTTTCATACTTATGGCTATTTTGGTAATAATCTAAAATAGTTAAAAAGTCATTACAAAAAAATTAATTCTTCTTTTTATTTTTTTACATGTTTTTTTTATAAAAAATTAAAAGGTCAACTAAAATAATCAATTTTCAAAACAACCCTTCGTCTAAGATCTCCAAAAATCTTGAGCTGATAATGGGTAGACCCATCGTTAAACTCAAATTGATAATTTGATTTTTTTTTTTTAAATTTCATTAAATTCAAATTGATTCACTATGTATGTTGACATTATTTCACCATTTTGCCTTTCAAAAAAAAAAAAACAAATATGATAATATTCGCTACAATTATTGTACTGATTTGATTATTTCATAAATAATTTACATAAATTTTTTTTTATTTATAAAATAAACGATTTATCTTATCAAAAGGGCCCAATCATCAATGAACTTCTAAGCTAAACTTAACAATTTAATCTTCTCCTTAACTAAAGAGAAGCTAAACCCATTTATCTATTACTATTCATAATTAAACACTAGCGGGTGACACACGCAATGCGTATACAATTTAGATAAGTAAGAATAACAATGAATAAATATTATAATATATAAATTGTTTAAATGATAAATGTGTTCTTAATAAAATTCAAGATTTGGTTTTAAACCAAAACCTTACTTGTGTTATAAAAATCTGCCATGTGATATGAGAAGAAAATTTGGAGATTTAAACACCAAGATTCATTACCCTGGAAGCCCTCCGAAGAAGCAATTTGGAGTAGCGACGATCAAAACCATAAAACACCATGGAAGAGGCAGCCAGAGCAGCTGCAATCTCTGCGGAAACTTCCGAGCCGGGTTTGTTCTCCGTCACGGCATAGGTTGTTCGAGGGGTGTCCATGTCTTCGGGCCTTTCCCAGCATTTGTGATCGCCGTAGGGATCGCCCACCTGAGCGTACACAACTCCGGGGACGCTGGTGGCTTTGAGGAAGTAGTCAGTTGCCCATCTAATGGCCTCGTAAGCGTGTTGTAAGTCAGAGCCCATGAACTCGCCGAACTCAAGAACTCCCCAAGCCAGCATGGTGGTTGTGTATGCCATTGGAAAGTGGAACTTCACATTGTCTCCGGCGTCGTAGTAACCACCCACCAAATCCACCTGAGGGGAATCATCACAAATACTTTGCTCCTTAGCTTACTTAAATGGTAGTACAAACTAACAAATTTTATTTTTACCCACCCACAAAAAAAATATATATATATATATATATATAAATGATGCAAACTTTTTTTTTTTTTTTTTTTTTTTTTTTTTTTTTTTTGCTGTGAGTGGAGATTATTTGTGAAATAATCCAATTGATTCAATAAATAATCAGGTTAATTTAGGATATTTATTTGTAAAAAAATAAAATGATAAATATTAGGATAAATTACAAATATATTTTTGAGATTTATTTAACATACGAATTGTCACATGTGGTTTGAAAAATTATAAATATTTTTTTGTCAAATTTTTTTTATTTAACATAATTAATTAAAAAAATAAAACTTTTAATTGTTCTCCCACATAATAAAAAAATTACATGAATTATTAATTAAAATAAATTTTTGATATCATTAAAAATTATTAATTGACTTGATAATTTATTAATAAAATAAGTTGTTTATTGTAAAATTAAAAACTTCAAATAGTGAGATGTAATTTTCAGAATTACGAGAACAATTTATACTTTAAACAAACCTTAAGATATATTAATAATTTATCCTAAATATTATTTAAAAACTAAACTATCTATTTTTTGATAAACAAATACAATAAATTTACATGATTATGATTATTTAATATGATTTTTATTTTTATTTTTATGAATAATATAAACAATGTGATTTAAAAAATAAATAATTTTAATTATTTTAGTGAGATCCACCGTGACTAAACAACATGATTTGAGAGAATCTGATTCCATAATAATATTATAATAATATCATTCCATGAAAGTAATAAGGGTCTGTTTGTTTGAACGGATTTTGGAGGGGGACTAGACACCATGTCTATTGGATCATGGAAATTATTGTTTGATTGTAAATTCGTAGGCCGGATTAGGCGTATGGATAAACTATCAATCCCATATATGTGAGACTATTGTATCCTGTATGAGATAGAATTGGTGGGATAACTATCTCATGAGATTAAATGATAAAATGATATATTTGCCCTCCAAGTATTTGATTTAATTATGTATTATATTTAATAAATTTAAATAAAATTTAAATGTCTCAATTTAAAAATAAAATAATTTTATTTAATTTTTATTGATGTTTCATTTATTTAATTTTTAAAATAAATTTTTATTGATATTTTATTTAATTTCATTATTTAAATTTTTATTGTGTTTTATTTAATAATTATTATTTTTAAAAATAAATTTATTAAAAATTTTATTTAAAAAATAACACAAAATTTTATTGATATTTTATTTATTTAATTTTTAAAATATAAATTTATTTAATTTAAAAAAAATAAAATAAATTTTTATTTAATCTAGTTGTAAAAAATTAAAATATTAAAGACATGTTAACTATTGATATTATTTTGTAAACAATTTAAAAGGGCAAAATTATCTTTTGAACATTTATCATTCTTTAGAATATCTCAAACAAACATAAGATTCAATGGAATAATAATTTCCTTACATTTAATCCCGTGACTAAACAAACTAAGAATAGACATCTTATCCAATCAAATAGTCTAGGAACTATATATCTTAGGATTAAAAATATGATGGATTATAATCCTCCATTATTCAGTCCGTCCAAACAAGCATGACCTAAAGGTATATTTGTTTTGACGGACTGGATATGGTGTATTGTAATTCACCGGACTATTAGTCCTGCGATATATAGTCTCTGGGTTATTTTTTTAGAAATGATGGGTAGATGTCTAGATTGGACTATTTTATTGAAGAGTAATGCTAGAGACCCCAAAAATTCTACCAAAAATTTTACCAAATGTCTCACATGGGTGTAGGACCCACACAATGTGGGTCCCATGTGGGTCCCACACCCATGTGAGACATTTGGTAAAACTTTTGGTAGAATTTTTGGAGCCTCTAGCATTTTTGTTTATTGAATTCTATATTTGTTTAGTTATGGAATTAAATATCTAGATTGGACTATTCTATTAAATCGTATATGTATCCTATTTTATTTGTTTTTTTACTAGAATTTTTTTAAAATTAAATAAATAGAACATCAACAAAAATTATATAAATTTATTTTAATTTTTAGTTGAGATTTTTAGATTTTATTTTATTTTACTAAGTATAATTAATATAACAAACTCTTTGTTTTAGCAAATTGCACACAAAAACACTCACTAGTGGTTCCCCGGTCAACTAGTTAGTCAACCAGCCTAAACTATAATTCTATATTATGAGTTATCTTGAGTTTTGTATCCCACATCTTGAGAGAGAACAATCCAACATATTTGAAACTAATAGTTCACATCGATTATTAATTAAATGCAAAAATTTTAAATAAAATAATAAACTATTCTATCTGCCGAACATAGAATCATATCCCAAGACTAAATCCTGCCAAACAAACGTGCTGTAAGTGAGTAACCCATTGCTTCAAAACAATTACTAATATTTTTTTAACATGGGAACGAACATGAGAGAGAGAGAGAGAGAGAGTTACATGAAGATCAAAGCCATCAAGAAGAGCAGAGTCCTTTCGCCAAGTAATGCGCTGAGAAGGGGGTAACTTGCCAGACCTTTGGCCTTCAAAGAACAAAAGGCTCTTTGTCAATGCTTCCCCATAATCATGTGAATTTGCTACATTCACTACCATCATCATCACATTCATAAACACCACCAACAACATTCTCACTACTTTCCTCGTTCTCATCACCATTATCATCTATGCTTTCAATTCAATATCACCTTACACACACACACACACACACACACACATATATATGTATATATGGTACGTTGGAAAATATTATGCTAAAGAAAGAAATAACATAATAACCATAAAAAAAAATATCATAACAAGTACAATATGAATTATAATTAAAATAATATCATAACTAAAGAAGAAAATTAGTCATAATTAAAGAAAAAAATAACATAATTAAAAATATATATGGTAAAGAAGGCATATATTAGATAAAAGTTAATATGAACATGTATTCTTCTGAATCACTTTGCATACACTTCTCTCTCTCTCTTGTTTATGGGGAGGGGAGGGAGATGGATAGTTCACACAAAGATGGAGGCGAGGCGGTGTCAGAAGTGTGTTTGGTGTATTTGGCTTAATTCATTTGATTTTTTGTTCGGATGATGTTAGGAATATTAATTTTTTTATTAAATAAATAATCAAATGTCTCACATAAGTGTGAGATTTATATTTTGCAAACCCCACACCCATGTAATATATTTAATCATTTATTTGGTATAAAATTTAGGGCCTATAACATTTTCCTTTTTGCTTCATGTGTTCACAAGGGTTACTCAAAGGTCCATATTTTTTACTTACCCTATACACTTCTTTATTTTGGAGAAATTATTCAATACTCGTTGATCAATACTTTTTTCTACTTACAAGTTGACATTTAATTTTATCTTCTAAAATTGTAAAACAAAAGTGGTGAACCCTGTGATTTAGAACAATAATAACTCTTTATTTGAAATACCACCTAGACTTGCTTCAAGAGCATTGAATAATTTCTCTTTTATTACAAAGAGGCATTTTGGAAAGTTAATTAGAGCACCTCCACTCGATACTTCAAATATGATGTGACACTTTAATGGTCACATTTTGAAATAAGTAAACAGCCAACTGTTTTTTAGCATTTTTGTATTTGGGGAGATAGAATAAGCCAACTAGTGAAATTACCGAAATATTCTCACTTCTTTTTGTATGGTAATTTGGAAAATGTTAGTGGAGGGTAAAATGGTAATTTCAAAAATGTGCATGAAATTAATATGAGAATTTTGTAATTTTTATAAAAGATGTGATATCATATTATAATAATTTCCAAAAGGCAAAAAAACTATTTATTTAATACTTCCCAAATGTATTTGTGAAAAAATCAAAAAAACAAAAAAAACAAAAAATTAAGCCAAAAAAATAAATAAATAAACTGCTTATTTTGTCTTTCAAAAGACCCTCGAGCAATGACGATGTACAAATAAAAAAGGGATTTTTTTAAGGAAAATGAGTGGGAGCACTAATTAGTGTTATTACTAATGATGTGGCAGTAGGCCTCACCATAAATGATTTGAAGTTTTGGCCTTGGTGTTGTATTTTTTTCTTTTTTTATTGAGTACCATGTCATTAGTAGTCTTTTTAGAGTTCAAAATTAATGGTCTCTATCATTGTTGTTTTTTTTAATGCATCAAATGAACTTAATTATAACACACACACACCCAAACTTCCCGAGGTGGGAAGCCAGCCCAACATCCTAGTCAGCAATTGTCTAGGTGAGGTTTTTTCGTGGGTCCGCCTTATTTCCTCATTCGCTAAAAATGAGGTTAATTAATCCAACTATCTTTTAAAGTAATAAAGACAATAAATATATGATTTGGTTAACGAGTGGAGCAATGTTATAAATATTAATTAGTGTATTAATTAATACACTAATTAGATAGAATATTAGGTAGGATCATATTAAGTGGTGGAAATATTATATGCATCAATTAGTATACTAATTAGTGTACTAATTGATGATGTGCCATAATTTAAGAGGTTTTTGGTATTTGTAATTTGTATAATGAGTGAGGTCAATAATAATATCATAACCAATGTTCGTACACTAGTTAGTACACTAATTGATGAATATAACACCACTGGATAAAACCACATATATATCTTGTATTTTAATTAGTGTGTTAATTAGTACACTAGTTAATGTATTTAGCATTACTCAGTAATGCTATAAATACTAATTACTCATTTAAGAATAAGTATTAACTTCCTTCACTACTATAGAAGTTGAAAAAACATTAAAGGTTTATTATGAAAGAATAATACTATATACACTAATTAGTATACTAACTAGCGTATCAATTGATTATATAACATAATTTAAGATATTTTTGGTATTTATAATTTATATAATGAGTGGGGTCAATAATAATGCCATAACTAATGTTGTTATATTAGTTAGTACACTAATTAGTGCATGTAGCACAACCGATTATGAAACGGTGGTGTTACATGCACCAATTGATATACTAATTAGTATACCAACCTACGTTATGACATTATTACTGACCACACCCATTATACAAATTACAAATACTCAAAACCTCTAAAATTATACCACATCATCTATTATTACATTAATTGATATACTAATTGGTGCATATAGCATTATTTATTATGAAATAATGTTTGTTTTATAGTTTGACTAAAATACCCTTTTGACATTTCTCTACATTTTTTTAACAATTTTTTAATTAATAACTTATTAAATCATATGGACAAGACTTTTTGAATAGTTATACAATGAAAAATTATGTCACGATTTATTTAATTAAATAAGTTCAACTTTTTTTTAAAATTTTTTCTTACATATTATGGAAGTTGCACCAAACAAATTTACATTTTATTTATAAAATTTTTAAGCTACTACAGAAATTTTAATTTTTTTATTTATAAATTTCACCAAATGAACTAACACTACAAGAATTTACACATTTGGCGACCACTTTTGCCGACCAAAAAAATTTTAGTCGCAAAAAAATGACATTTGGCGACCAAATATTAATTAGTCGCGAATGATCATTATTTTTGGTGACCAAATATTATTGGTCGCAGAAGGTTATATTTTGGCGACCAAAAAATGAGTTGGTCGCAGAAAGTGGTATATTTTTCCCGACTAACTACAAATTTAGTCGCGGAAGGTCACATATTTTTTGGCGACCAAATTTTTGGTCGCCAAAAATTTATTTTCAGCAACCAAAAAAAATTAGTCGCCAAATTTGTATTTTTAGCGACCAATATTTTAGTCGTCGTTGATTGAGATTTGGCGACTAAAAAAGTTTGTCGGCGAAGGTACTTTTTCTGCGACTAATTTGGTCTTTTGGTCGCCACAAGTTTGGGAGGGAAATTTGAACAACCAGGAGGGGGAAATGAAAATTTTTGGACACACCTAACATAAATACAATTAAAAAATATAATTTTTGTGATTTTTTTTAAAATTCACTAAATATCAAAAATTAAAAAAAAAACCAAAATTTAGTATATTTTTTGTATTTTTTAATTTTTTAAAATATTTTTTTACAAATATTTTACTTTTTAGATACATCTAAGTAAGGTGCATCTAAAAAAGTTTTAAAAAAAATAATTAAAATTTAAAAATATTAACTAAAAAAAACTCAATTTTTAAAAAATTAAATTCAGAAAACTGAAACCAAATAAACTCAAAAGTACTTATCAATGTTATATAATTTTATAAAGTATATGAATAATTTTTAATTTTAAAATATATTTAAAAAGAGTAGAAAGCTTGTTTTGGATGAGTAAAAACAATAATAATAATAAAATAGAAAGTTGAACTCAAACCAAACAAGACCTTGTTTTTTACCTTCCCTCCCAATTTCCCCTCTCAGTTTTTTTTTTTTTGCTGCTAGGTAAAACCCCTATTCTATCTCCACGATTTTCACCTTGCACAGCCATTCTCTCACGATTGGAAATTCTCTCCCTCTCACAATCGCACACTCGCATAGGTATTTGTCGACCGTCAGGTTTTCGCCATTTACCGTTGTTGTGCTACACCATCGCCTCTTCATTCTAGCTCAGGTAGATTTGTCCGCTCTTTGCTCTATATTCTATTTCTCTCTCTCTCTCTCAATTTGTTATCTGAATCTCTGTTCTATTTCCTTTGTACTTCCTTCGTTTCAGTTATTTTTTTCTTTGTCAAAGGTTCCTAGCATACACTACTACAAAAATAGTTAAAGATCACACTTTGACAAAAAAAAAGATCTCACTTTTATTGGAAGTGTGATAAAAAAAATTAGATTGATATTTTAATCACACTTAATTTGATTGAGTGTAATAATATTTATTTTTTATGTCACTTTTCAATTAAGTGTGATTATATATATATATATATTTTTAATCACACCTTCTAATCAAAGTGTGATTATATATACACTACTACTTTTTAATCACACTTTTTAAACAAGTGTGATTATATATATATTTTTTAATCACACATTCTAATTAAAGTGTGATTATTTATATATTTTTTAATCACGCCTTCTAATTAAAGTGTGATTATATATATACTACTACTTTTTAATCACACTTTTTAAATAGGTGTGATTATATAGATATTTTTTAACCACACATTCTAATTAAAGTGTGATTATTTATATATTTTTTAATCACACCTTCTAATTAAAGTGTGATTATATATATACTACTACTTTTTAATCACACTTTTTAAATAGGTGTGATTATATAGATATTTTTTAACCACACATTCTGATTAAAGTGTGATTATTTATATATTTTTTAATCACACCTTCTAATTAAAGTGTGATTATATATATACTACTACTTTTTAATCACACTTTTTAAATAGGTGTGATTATATAGATATTTTTTAACCACACATTCTAATTAAAGTGTGATTATATATACACTACTACTTTTTAATCACACTTTTTAAATAAGTGTGATTATATATATATTTTTTAATCACACATTTTAATTAAATTGTGATTATATATACATTACTACTTTTTAATCACACTCCCTAAATAGGTGTGATTGTATAAAATATTTCAATTTGATTTTTATATAAAATATACAATTCCCAAATCCGCGCCTCTATTCTACCCATGAGTGATAGAGATGACTCACTACTAGAAAATGAGGCTTTAGACACGAAACTTTTTTACCCATTTTTCATCTTTCTATCTCTCTGTCTCTGTCTCTCTTTTCTCTCTCTCTCTCACTCTCACTCATCACTCTTCTCTGTCTGTCTGTCTCTCTCTCTTTCTCTCTGTCTATCTCTCTCATCTCTCTCTGTCTCTGTTCTCGTTATCTCTCTCGCTCATCTCTCTCTGTCTCTCTCTCGTTTATCTCTTTTCGCTATTTTTTTCTCTCACCCTCTCTTTGTCTATATCTTTTCACCTATTTTTTCATCTTCCTCTCTCTCTTCTCTTTCTCTCTCTCACTCATCACTCTTTTCTTTCTGTCTATCTGTCTCTCTCTCTCTCTCTCTCTCTCTCTGTCTCTCACTCATCTATCTCTTCTCTCATCTCTTTTCTCTCTCTGTTTCTTTCGTTTATCTCTCTTCTCTCTATCTCTCTCATATTTCTCTGTCTCTCTCGCTCATCTCTCTTCTCTCTCTCTCTCTCGTTCATCTCTCTTCTCTCTATCTCTCTCTCGTTCATCTCTCTTCTCTCTCTATCTTTTTTCTGTCTCTCACTCTCTATCTTTTTGTCCCTCTCTCTCTCTTCTCTTTCTCTCACACTATGTTCGCGTTGCTCACTCTCTCCCTTCTGTCTTCTCTATTTACTGAGCTCCCTCTCGATTTATCTATCCACTACAAGAAAATGCACTTTTAGCGACCACTTTGTCTCTCTCTTGCTCATCACTCTGTCTTTGTCTCTCTCTCTCTCTCTCTCTCTCTCTCTCTCTTTCTCTCCTCTATCTGTCTCTCACTCATTTTTCTCTCTCTCACCACCCATCTCCTTTACCACCTTCACCACTACTGCAAACGCCATTCCACTACCACCATTACTACCACTGTCGCCACTTCACCTCTACGACTACCATTGCCACTACCATTGCCACCACTACCACTACTGCCACTATTACTACCATTACCTCTCATTCACCCTTGCCACTTCATCTACTCTACCACTACCACAACTTCACCACTAATCTCCTTCGCCGCCACCACCACCACCACCACCATCATCTCTTATCCACCACCTTCACCACTACTGCCACTAATACTACCATTACCTCTCATTCACCCTTGCCACTTCATCTACTCTACCACTACCACAACTTCACCATTAATCTCCTTCGCCACTACCACCACCACCACCATCATCTCTTATCCACCACCTTCACCACTACTGCCACTTTCTATCCTCTACCAAAAAAAAAAAAATCATTAATTACAAAAAAATATATATTTTAACAAAAAATATTTTTTTTTGACGACGGCAACTCCCGTGGCAAAAAAAAAAGAAAAGAAAGTTAAACGACATTATTTTGTTATTTAAATTTCATTTCTGACAAAAAAAAATATTTTTTATTCCCGCCTGTTTTTGTTTTCCATTCCCGCTCTATTCTCTCTCTCTATCTCTTCTATCCATCTCTCACTCATCTCTCTCTCTCACCACCCATCTCCTTTACCACCTTCACCAGTACTGCAAACGTCATTCCACCACCACCACTACTTCCACTGTCGCCACTTCACCTCTACGACTACCATTACTACTACCATCGCCACCACTCCACTACTGCCGCTACTACTACCATTACCTCTCCTTCACCCCTTCCACTCTATCTACACTACAACTACCACAACTTCACCACTAATATTTTTCGCCATCACCACCACCACCACCATCATCTCTTATCCACCACCTCCACCACTAATGTCGCTACCTTTCCTCTACCACAAAAAATTAGTTCATGATTTTTACTAACAAAAAAAAATAGGTTGTAGAAAAATATTTTTTATTGACCACAGAAAATAAACTTTTATTTTAGTGGAAAATATTTTTCATTAAAATATTACCCCTACTTCTACCAAATAAAAAATAATAATAATATCTATATTTCTATCATTTGATTTTCATACATACTTTTTGATTTTTTTCTTTTTAATCTCTATCATTTGATTTTCATACATTGACTTTCTGATTGATTTGTAATCGATCTGTGCTTCTCTCTTATTTTACTTTTAGACCCTTGTGTTTGTATATTTGTTTTTGATGCAAGATTGTTTCTTCTTTTTTTTTTGAAAATTTTCTCTTCTCTGTTTGTTTGCTGAGAAAACCGAGCATTAGAACCAAATATAATTAAAAAATAGCTTGATTAGTTGTTGATTTTTTAAATATTTTAAATATTTTTTTAATTGATTAAAATATTAAAAAAATTCACTAAAAATAAAAAAATACTAATTAAAAACTCAAACAAATAATTTTCAAAAATTGAAACAAATTTTTAATACAAAATCTATTTTGACTCGTTCAGACCCACCCATTTGCCACGTTTGAAAAAAAAAAAAAAAAAATTAACAAATTATTCCAAAATTCCCCCCAAAATTTCCCTCATTTTTCTTCTTCTCAGTCGCGGTCATCTCTCTCTCAATCGTTTTGTATTTTTTTTCCCTTTGAATTTCAGCCTCTTTTCCTCTCGCTCATTTGTTGCATAACCCTAACCCAACCCGTCTTTGAGAGAGATGCAGAGACGAAACGACATGGAGATGAAGGCGATGTGACTCCGGTAGACGACTCCAGCAGACGACTCCGGCAGCTAGGCGAGGGGAGGCGACATCGAGGCAAGGGAAGGCGGCGACCGACGAGGTCCCTTTCTTCGATATCGCACGAATCGGCTGATTTGAACAACAATAAAGTGGAGAACAATGGAGGAGAGATAACAGGGAGCGATGTTCGTGGTGGCGAGGGAGTTATGAATTGGCAGAGTGCTAGGCTCAAATCTGAAATTCTGGCGCATCCGCTTTACGAGCAGTTGTTATCGGCTCATGTTGCGTGCTTGCGTATCGCAACACCGGTGGATTAGTTGCCGAGGATTGACGCTCAGCTCGCTCAATCGCAGCACGTGGTGGGGAAGTATTCGGGTCTCGGCCATGGTAGCATTGGCGATGATAAGGAGCTCGATCAATTCATGGTAAGTAATTAAGCTTCTTGTGCTCTGTTTTATCTATATTTTCTCTGATAATTGTTTGAATTTTGTTTGTTTGTATTATTCTTTTTGCTGTGGATGTTATTAATTAGGTGATATGTGTATGCTATTTATGAAACTGAAGATGAGTTTATTATGGGTCTTGTTTCTGATTGTTTTGTCATCCAATTTTGTCTCTATGCTGTCAAAAATCAGAACATAACAATTCATCAGGGCGAAAATTTTCCTTGCTATAGATTATTTTTTTAAATCAATTTTGATCAATATCCTCTTGACAAGTAAATATTATAGGGAAAATATTGGTTATTTTTGTTCTTTCTGTACTTGTTGCGTTCGTATGGATCTGCGTTGTAATGTGAAGAGTGGCTGGAACAAGGGCATCAAACGTTTTGCTCATAAAATTAAGTTATTTTAGGATCTTATAGTATTGTTATACTAAATATAGGATGAGAGGTCTTGATTAGTTGTCTTTGCTCTTAAATTAAGTTCTTGGTAGGAACTTTAAAGTATTGTTTTACTAAATTATATGAGAGGTCTTGATTTGCAGTGATAGACAATTACTTATTGGAGCTGAGACTGTTGATATGAAAAAATGGCCAATATTGCTGCTTATTCATTGAGTGTTACTCATGATTGAGAAGCTTTGAACTGCAGTTTTGAGAAAATATTTACTGAATTTGGATTACATGGGGGCGAAAAATTTAAATTTGGAACTACGTAGTAAAAAAATTTCAACAGCATACTTCTCACAATAATGGACTGACTCTATGAGCAATGACTACAAAATGCACCGCTGATGATGGAGATTGCCGTAAACTGAGGTTCTCCTGAAACCTAAGAGTCTGTGAGCTTAGATACGATTAGAATCAATAGCAACGCTTTCTTCTTCTTGTTCTTCTTTAAGAAATTAATTGACGCAAACAATAAATCTCATAACCTCTGATTGAGAAAGCTTTGAAGTTGTTATGATAATATAATTTTTGCATTTTTCAATTGAGGATACCCTGAACTCATATTTGATTGAAGTTAGTTAGTTAATCAATTAGGGAAATGTGATATTAATTTTACCATTTATATAAAACCCATCTAAATAAAGTTTTAAAAGTGTAATGCATTCACAAAATTAAAAGATGTAGAAAGTGATGATGATGTGACTCAAAGCCAAGATCATTTTCAATGAATCTGAAAGTTGAAGCAACAATTTCATTAAATATTTTTTACTGTCAAAGATGATCAGCATATGCTACTAGATGATTCTGTTGCTTTAAAGTCATTTCCAAGTAAAGTCGTTTCCAAGATAACCAAACACATTATTGTCTCTCTGCGTCACATCTTAATTGGACATTTCAAACTGTAGACCTATTAACAATGAGAATAAAGGCATTTTAATAATGATTAGGTTAGGTGTACGACGAGTATGTGGAAAAACATGAACTCATTGATTAACTCCAATTTTAGGGTTTTAGTTTCGTTAAGAAGGTACTACAACTAAATGCATTAGTTAACTATTTTGTGTTGTTGAATTAAAACTGCTTCAATTCTTAGGCTCTTGTGGATGAATTTGAGTTTTCTCTATTGGAAATTCTACAAGAGCTTGAATTGGTTCCCACATCTAGAGAACTTGGATTGAATGGTAGTAAAATTTTCTTAATGCCATACATTTTGGAAGAATACAAGTAACTGTCAAGAATACAAGGAACTCTCTTTCTCTCCTAAATTCTTGCAAGAATACAAGTAACCATCAATATGCTTACAAGGCTTCAAAAATTTCCATTTACTAATTTCTTTGAGCAACTGTCAAGAAATTTGATTGACCAATAAGAGCTATGTTGTTTGGAAGTCTTTTACTGACAAGAAATTTATGAGAAAGCAATTGAGTGGTTCTTTTATTCTTTAATTGCTATTTTCTTTTTTCTTATTTAATTTTCATTTCAATGTCTTTTAATTTCGACATAGTTAACTATCTTGATTATGCAGGCATGGCTCCTTGCTCTAGTTGTTTTACTTCTTGTTGAGATGGCTTTGGGTATGGTTATAGATTAAGCCAACTATTTCAGTTCTCATTGTTTATAATAGCAACTGATGCAACTGTGCGGTATTCTCATCACATTCCTAAGGTTGAGTGATATGATATCACTTCCAACTTTGTAAAGAGGCATCTTAATTCTCTTTATTGACTTAATTCTTTCCTGTGGGATAAATGTTTCCTTTTCCTAGATCTTGATTCATATCTTCATTTATAAATCTAGCTTTGTCTTGATCTTGAATAGCAGCCAGTGCAAGCTCGCTCCCCAATACTTATGAAGGGTGCACCATAAAATAAATAAATAAAATCTTAATTACAAACCCTTAGGATTATGTTATGAATTTTTCTCTCTCCAAATTTTGTTACCAATCATTGTGGTCTATAGTGGGGAAGGAAGAGTGGGTTATGGTGGTAAAGGAAACATGCTATAGTCTGTCGCATCTAATGGCAGAACATAATGATTTTATTTTATTTTTGTTGTGTGTGTATCTTCTTTGGGCACTTAATTACCATCTGAAGGTCGTAGTTATAATAGAGAAAATGCCATCTGCTATAATGTATCCTTTAAGCTCAGCAGGGTAACCCACAGCGGATATTCTTATCTATAATAATGAAATCTCCATAGTAGCCACTATTTTTCTTTCTTGTCTTTCTGTTTTTCCTTTTAGTAATTTATTGAACATTACTGTCAAAGGGTCATAATAAATTTTATTGCTCAAACATTAGAAATCTTGCTGCAGAAGTCCTTTTGAGCATACTTTTTTTTTTTTTTGAAGGGGTGGACAAGGTCCAATAAGACTTTGTTTTGCTTGATTTGACCTGGCGTTGATCCTTCATGGCCTTTCTGTTCAAATGTCTAGCTTGCTTAATGTTTTTGTGGTTCACTATCTATTAGACATTGTGTTTATGCTTCCACTGAATTGCAAATTAAACTTCATGTTAGTGGAAGGAACAATACTTTTCATAAATTTCCTACTAATATCAGCTTAGCACAATGTACAGGAAAATGCTTGGTTTTTGGGCAGGTCATCGCAATTCTGAAATGAGAGCTGCACTAGCAAGTGAATGAGAGAATGACACAGAACTTGATATCCAGAACAACAGAATAACTAGAGGCACTGGACATTTGGTATACCTACAGAAATTCTATACCACGAAGTTCTGCATATGCCCGGTGGTTCACAAGTCAATAGTGATCGCATAGCAGACTCTATACATTATGGATGTGTACCTGGTAAAAGAAATATATACTCACCTAAACTTTTTATACAGAGTGCTTGTATAAGAACAGCCTGTCTTGAATTCTGTTTTCTAAGCAGTTTTTTTTTTTTTTCTCTCCAAATTATCTTATTTTTACTTATCAAATAATTGAACTTTATTTTGCAGATTGATTTAACAATGTTTGGTGGTGAACTATTGTCCCAGGAAGGCCTCTCATGAGAAGGAATTGCTTCAGGTACTTGACGTTTCCCAGTTATCCATGTAACCTGGGATTCTTCCTTTTTAAAAAGCAAACATGTTTCACTTATAAAAGTTTTAACTTATGCATGCTTCAGATTTAATTAATCAAAAAGGAAAGAAAAAGAAAAAGAAAGAGGCAGACTAGTTGAACATGTTATTTATGGTATGCACGTATATCATTGAATGTATTGTTGATGACGTTTTTCTCAAGCAGCTAAAGAAGGAAGGCAGAAGAAATCAATATGAGCAACATAAACTACAAGCTTTAAATCAGCACCAGAAAATGGTAAAGATTTCTTTCGTACAAGTGCTTCAGTAAAATTATCTAGGGCCTTTCTATTTTTATTTTTATTTTTATTTTTATTATCTGTGTCTGTACACATCACTAACTTCATTGAACAGTAAGCCTCGGTAGCTGATATGCTTTGAGACTCACTTTTTATTTCCTTAATTATTCTACATTTGGATAATGCATATGAATTATCAGGCAAGTTTCTAGAGCCTTTGTCAGGTTTGAAGGGCGTTACGGTTTACAGGAAATAATTTCTCATTATGTTTAGTCCAATGTTGATGATTGAAATGCTTAACCAAACCCTCTCCATCTGCTTAAGCTTTTAGATTAGTTGTCTAACAGCATTGCATTTGGATCATCTCACCTCCTACCCTCAAACATAGATACAAGTACAAGAGAGTACTAGATTTCTGCTTGCATAACAGGTGAGGGAAACATTTCTTGTACATTGCTGTCAGTTGAATTGTACAAGAAAGTGCTAGTTTTGATTTTTGATCAAACTGGTTTTCACTGGACAAGTCCAATCAGTACACACACACATATATATATAGTCGAGACGTGTGAAATTGAGATTAATTTCTATTCATTAAGCCAACCCTTATATATAACCTTAGGTATGTTGCTGCTGTTCCTTCTACATATCCTGCTAATCCAAAATCCAAGTTTTCTTTCTGCCTTGGAGTTTGTTTAAGCGATCTCTGTAATGCTTTTTGCCTATATCTGCTGATCAAAAAATGCTATATGCCTATATCTTAACATTTTTAGTTAATTTCTTGTGAAATTTTTCTTGAAAAAAAATTCTTATTGGCAGGGATGTCTGAACTTCATATTCTCTAACATTTGTTTTGGGTGCTTTGACCATCTAATATTTATTTGCCCATAACTGAAATAAGTAATTCATGAATGGTTTGCATTTGCATTAATCATTTCCTGCACCAATTTCTTTTTTATGTGGTTTCACTTTGGAACTTTAACTATAGTTGACAAAGGTCGAAGTCCTTTTTATTTTTTATTTGTCTTTCACTATTGTAAATAAATAAATGCTTACTTTTTGGTTGAGATCTACCAAACTTGTAGTTAAATCATATTTGTTGACAACGGTTCAAGTCTTTGTTTAGATATTTTAAGTGGATAAATGCTAACTTTTTGTATTGAGATCTACCAAACTTGAATCATATTTGTTAAAAATTCTTATATGGTGCAGGCTAGAAATAATGCACGGATTATGATCGCTGGCTCTTTAGATATGTTCAGTAATGGGTTTGTATCGTCGTGCACTTAATCTGAACTTTGGAAGTTTCTCAGGATATTTGATCTCATTATTTAACGTTTGTCCTTTATGTGATTCAGATTGTTCAAATCAGGTGTGCAGAAGGCTGGGAGCTCAAATAAGTGAGTAATCCTCTGGTCAATCTTCATTCAGTACTTCTACATGCCAGCTTATTATCCAACTTGTTCTCTGACTTACAATCTAATGGTCCACATTTGTCTGTGTACATCCAAAACATGCATAAAAATGAATAGATGAGACAAAAGTTAAATGCATTAAAGAAGCGTTGAACAGTACCACTTATGAATGTGCTTGTGTCTGTGTGTAAGAGAGAGAGAGAGAGATAGATCAGATGTGGTGCCCTGTACCGCCATAGTTTTTGAACACTTAAAAGTGGATTTTCCATTGCAAATTCATCTGTACTTGGTGATCTTTCCTTTGTATTCTTCTACTGTGGTATTGTTCCTTTTGGTTGGTCAATTGCCATACATCTAGAGTGGGCCATTCATCCTGTATTTTAATTGGTATTTGAATAACTAAAAAAGTAGAAGAAACTTATCTTAAGTGGTGGTTCCATCAAAGTGCACAAAGTACCCAACCTTGGGCCTTTAGGCACAACCTCAAAGAGTGGCTTGTCCTTATACTTGAACCACATTCTGCTGCCAGATACTTGATTCCTTAACCTTTACTATTGTATCAAGCGCTTTACCCTCAAGATATGGACACTCCAAAATTAGGTCTAAAGTGATTGTGCCATTGTTACATTGAGGTGTGAAAGTGGAAGAGTTATGTGTGGCCTACTAGATACCTATATTATATAATTTTCTTTGTTCCTTGGGAAATGACCTAAAATCAATGGTTATTACTACATTAGAGTTATCAGCAGAAAATAAGGTCGTGATTCAATGTTGTGTTTGGTCCAAGGGATACCAAATTCATAAAATCGTCTTCCAAAAGCTCATGATACAAGTGTCAATATGGATAGTGGATTTATGCTTTTTTAAAAGAGTTCTATGATCCTTCATAATTGTGGAGGGTTTCACACACTACAAGAATTTACACATTTTATAATGGTAATAAGCTGTCTTAATACTGGAAAGAGTTCTATGATCCTTCATAATGCTGGCCATCATAATAAAAGAGTTCTATGATCCTTCATAATAAGCTGTTTTAAAAGAGTTCTATGATCCTTCAATGTTCTATGCTTTTCTATTGCTGTTTGTTTTGGTTGTTTATCATTTATAATGGTAATAAGCTGTCTTAATACTGGAAAGTAACATCAATTAATGCTGCTCCTCAACCTTTGTTTTTGTAAGATAAGACGGTCTTGTTTTTGCATGAAAACTAATGATTGGCTTGTAGAGTCTAAATTGACAGTGGTATGGTTCATTGTTTTCAGTAGGGACAGAGAAAGGCATCCAATAGGGATATTTTTCAGGGTAGGTTGGCCATCATAATATTGATCCTTGTAATCTGATTCCATTTATTTATATTTTCCTTTTCAGAATATGGAAGCGGAGAAGCAGGTTAAATTTTTCCAAGGTTGTGCTGGTTCTGCATTTGCTGAACGAGATCATTCAATAATGGAGGTTACTACTTTTTCCCCTCTTAAAGTTTCTTTGTTCTACTTGGTGCACAGGAGAAGGTTGGGGTTTAATGCCAACAAAAAAAAAATTTACATATTTAGCAAAGAAAGCACATTTATTTGATGGTATACACCCGGTAAACTTAGAACAGCAGAAGAACACAACTGACAATCCATCAACTAATAACAGTAGCTGAAATGTTGAAGGTGATTGCTCAAATGAATGTGATTTTTTTTTATTGGAGTTTTCCCTGGTTATGGTTAAGGAATTTTGTTTTCTATTATTATTTTTAAGGAAAACTCGTCAGATGTATTCATTGATATCATATCTAATAGGTAGGGTAGCAGAATGGATGAATATGCTTTCCCTTGATGTCTTGGTAAAGAGAACGGAAAGGAGGCACAAATGTTATGCCACCTTATTTATGTGAACTGCAAATTTATATTTTTTTTTGGTACACGTTAATCTTTTGTGTGTGATTACTTAGATTAGGGGCCTTGATCATTAGTGCTGATTGAATGTCTGCTCAAGCTGCTCATCTACAACCCAAAGTTTAATCTAAAGCTAAGACCATCAGAATCATTCAGGTTTTAATTAATCTGTGGTATTATTCGTTAAAATAAACTTTACCAACTTTATTAAAAAATCATATATAAAAGTGAACTGAATCAATGGAGCTTTGATAGTTAACTATGCCTATATTTGTTATGGTTGTTAGCTTATTAATCATCGTGTACTGAATTTTGCAGGTACAGCAACAGGTACAGTTTTATTATGCCAGGTAGTTGTCTCAATACGATGTACATGTTTATAGGATTTAATTGATTTTTGCAAAGATACGGGTTTGCAATCCAGTGTTGCTGCCACTATCATGCTTCTCTGATAAATTTTCCAATTTTGTTTCTTTATTAGGTGCCTTACATCACTACTGCTTTGATGGATGCGAAGCATGGCACGGAAGGGCGCAAGGATTTTTTGATTGGCTATCAAGGCAACTTAGTGGATTAAGCAATTTTCCTGATGCTGTAAATCTGAATTATGTATTGTTTCAATTTGTTATGCAAGATGGATGTGACTTGTCAATGAAAACTTAGAATAGTTGTATTGTGTCGAATGTTAATGAATTATGTATTGTGTCGAATGTTAATGATTCAGTTAATTTGAATGATGCTTTAAAATTATAGGTTTATTATGGATTGAATGAATTATTAGGAATTACAGGTGTATTGTTTTCTTGCTTTGGCGACCAATTTATTAGTCGCGACAAATAAATTATTTTTTTTCGCAAAAAATGACAATTGCCGACCAAGAGTTTTGGTCGCAAAAAATACATCTATTGCCGACCAAAACAGCTCTTGGTCGTGGAAACTCATTTTTGCCGACCAAAAGTTTTGGTCGCGAAAAGTAACAAATGGCGACCAAAACCTTTTTTGGTCGTGGAATGTCACAATTGACGACCAAACTTTTTGGTCGCGGAATGTCACGATTGGCGACCAAAATTTTTTGGTCACGGAATGTCACGATTGACGACTAAAATTTTTGGTCGCGGAATGTCACAATTGGCGACCAAACTTTTTGATCGTTGAATGTGATAATTGGCGACCAAACTTTTTGGTCGGGAAAATATCATTTTTCGCGACCAAAGTGTTCTGGCGACAAAATAAATTAGTCGCGGTAATTAAATATTTAGCGACCAAAAATTTAGTCGCGAAATCTAACTTTTGCCGACCAACCACAATTTTGGTCGCGAATTACTTTTGCCGACCCTCAATTGGCGACCAAAAGTAGCGACCAAAAAAATTGGTCGCGGATAGCTTTTGCCGACCAAAAATTGACTTTTAGCGACCAATTTTTTTCTTGCCAAAAGTGTTAATTCTTGTAGTGTAATTATAGAGTCTCATTATCTGGAACTCTTATATTGTCTATGTCAATAAAAAAAAAATATATTATTATTGCATTTCGTTAATTTGTGAAAAAATAATATAAAATGTCAAAAAAATAACTTGTAACATGTGTGGAAAATGAAAAAGTCTAGAAAAGAAAAAAGATAGAAATGTCAAAAGGGTATTTTGATCTAACTATAAAACAAACATTCTTTAATAGTACACATTTAATATTTTTTCTACTATCTATAATACTGAGAGGAAGTTAATACTTATTTAATGCATTCACTTGTTAACAAAACCCTCTAAGGCAAATACTAACAAGTGCCCTTAGGTATTGTTTAAGGGAAATGCACCAATAAATCCTAAATGTTAGGATTATGTTCCATAGAGCCCAAATTTTTTTCTTATTTTCCATTTGGTCATTTTAGTTGTGAAATGACACAAGTACCATATGTAAGAGTGTAGTGCAACAAAATAGTTGTCTGAGTAATTTGGGGGGGCGTGTGTTGGGTGTCACGTTTTCGAATAGCACACTAAAAGGTTTATTACTAACCTTTTGTGAGTTGGCGTCCGTTACGTGTTACATAGGCGAGTGCAAGAGTGTCACATTTGAATGAAGTTTACCTAAGGGTTTTTTACTGCATTCCTTGGGTTGGGACTGGACAGGTGCCATATACATGCCTGACCTATGTGTTCCAACCCATTAACAACCCATTACGTGATACCGCAATTTCCCCAAAATTTCCAAAATTGAATACTAGAAAATGTGTATTGCTAAAAATCCCTAGAATGAAGCGATTCCCTGTCCTCTATGATCGTTTCTTTCATATGTGATTCAGGGGAAATCGTGAGAGATTTCATGAAACATTTGTTGGGTTACATTGATAAGGGCACATATACATTGCGCTAGTGTAACGATCTGAATAGAGGTGAAGAACGACGAAGTTGTGGTGTTACTGTCTCTGATCGCCTGTGCATGCCTTGCATCAATGGCAACGAGAGGTAAGCACCATCACATTCTTATTTGTAGTCATGTTTTTGGGTTTGTTCATATTCTAGGGTTTCTGTGTGTTGTCGATTGTGAACTGATGATATGGCAGTGGTTTATGATTATCATGTTACATTTGTGTCTTGTGAGGGAGGGTTTTGGGGTGTGACATACAACACATATTTGTTTCCCATTGTGATGATGTGAACTATAGTGGTAGTAGTTTAATTCATAGTAAATACATGTGTTGTGGTCCTTGAATGTGACCTTGTTCTGAGATGGGTTTTCATTGTTACCACGTGTATGTGTGTGTCTTTTTGGTCATTTCAATGTTTACTTTAGATGCGTGTAGTTAATGTGACAATGTTTACGTGCGTGTCTGTACGTGCTAGTGCATGAGTGTGATGGACAAACTATAGCTGTGGGAAAAATTATTGTTTGAAACAGTAACATGGTGTGTGGAGTGTATAATACATGGAGTGGTTGCATCTCATTACGAGAAGCCCCCCTGTGGTGTTAGTTTAGGACCATTGATTGTGTGTGAGACGTATTGGGGATGTATTTTGTTTTGTAATAATGAACATACTTTACATAGTTCACTGTGTGTCGCATTAATTATATATAACCCAGTGCCTTTTTTAATGTGTCCATATTTTTTTATGCATTAACCGTGTGGTTTGTTAGGGTGTATGATTATGCATATGCTTATAATGTGATCACCCTTTTCATTTTGTTATGTAAAAATGTAATTGTTTAAGTTTGCATAAATGACGCGAACTGAGTTATATTGACATATTTTTTGGGTTTATGTGTATGTTTGTGGGACTTAATCATACATGGTCAGCCAGTGTGTGTGTGTCATTGATGTATTTTTTGTTATTTGGACGGAATTGTGATTTTAATGGCAATGCAAATGTCAGTAAGAAAATGAGTTCGTGGACACGTTCACGTAAACAGAAATGTCTTGAGGATGCAGGGGTGTCAAAGGCAAATAAAATGCAGGGTCGCATCTTGTTCAAACAAACTAAACTCATTAATCCTATTGTCGGGCACCAAGTTATAAAGCCTACCACCAATCCGTCACGAAAATTAATTCAACCTTTATATTTGAATGCTATGTTTGTTTTGAGTTTTCAAATCATAATTCTAAATCAATTTCAAAGTACATTTTGAATTTTTGGTCTACCCGGTCGTCTGCTTGGACATCCTCCCGAATGTCCAGCTGATTGACCGGAAATAGTACAAAATTTATTTATTTATTTCAAATGCCAATCGCCACCTGTTATTTGGGAAAAAAGAATTTATATTTGTTTTTGATATTTTTCAAATATTCAAATTATTTTTTTAGACTAAAATGACAAATTATTTTTCTGAATTGTATTTTAAAAAGAGTTTTGTTATGAATTTTGAATAGAATTTTGAATATAGTTTTGAGTTATATGTTTGGTTATGAGTTATAAGTTTTTCAATTAAGCTTTGAAAACTCTTTATAAACTCATAACTAAACAACTTTTTTCATTACATATGTCACATTAAAAATTCAAAGCTCCAATTCAAAACTCATAACCAAACAAATTTTCTATTTTCAAATCATAATTCCAAAACTCACAAACTCAAAATACAACTCTATTATCAAATCATAATTCTAAAACTTTACCAAACACTATGTATTTGGTGGAGCTTTCCAAATATGATTCCACAACATGACTTGATTGTTTTGTTTGTTTACAATTTTTAAAAATTGATTTGACACCTACTTTTCAAAACACATCTACCCAGTCATCCTTCCGGTCGTCCGGCCGAGCGTGTTCGGGTTTTTTTTTTTTTTTTTTTTTTTTTTTTTTTTTTTTTTGCAACTGTTATTTTTATATTTTAAATAAAAAATATTTTGGGAATTTTTTAAATTTTTTTATGAGTTTTGATAGAATTTTGGGTTGTGTGTTTGGTTATGAGTTGTAAGTTTTTGAATCAAATATAATATGTGACATCACTAAATTCAAAACTATTTTCAAAACTCATAACCAAACAAATTTTTCATACTCAAATTATAATTCCAAAACACACAAACTCAAAATACAACTCTATTCTCAAATCATAATTCTAAAGCTCTACCAAACGCAAATTTTTCCAAGTTTGTTTAGTATGAAACTAGTGGAAGTCATAAGAAAATTAATTTTCTTGTATACGACTCATGATAGCGTGGTAACTAAAGTTTCAAATTCTTGCAAAAAACACAAGAAAATACCGGAAAATTTAAATTTGTTATATAATACCACTTAAACAATATGTTTTCTATTCAAAAATAAAATTTATGTTTTAAGCCCACCTGTTGGTAGGCACACGACCATAGTTCCATTATTAAGTGAAAGATGGTGTCCAAGCTCTCTCCCTCATACCAAGTGGCAGATTTTTCTATCTTAAAATAAAAAGTTAATACTAATTTTTTATTACGTACATACTTGTGCCACCTGCTAGTACCAAATGATTGAAATGCCAAGCCCATCTGAAGACTGGCCTCAATTGTTTTTTAATTCTTCCAAAAAAAGTGCATCAAAATGTTTTTCAACAAAAACAAAAATCTGTATACTCTGGATTGAAGATGATGATGATGATGATGATGATGATGAGAGAGAGAGAGAGAGAGAGAGAAAGAGATAAGTACCTAAGTGAAGAAGAGTGCGAAGAGACGAGACTTCCCTTTTGGTACCTTCGTATACCCTATGATTTGAATCCATTGATAGTTGAAATGAAATCAGAACATCATCAAAACCTGTGTTTGATTGGGGAATTTGGGTAGAATTTTAAAAAGAGAGAGAAATATAAAAGGTGTGTAAATTGTGTGAAATGTATGTAAATTTCACTTTTTTTTTTTTTTTTGTTTTGTTTTGTTTTCAAATCCTTTCTAAAATCCCCAATTAAACATAGCTAAATAGGAAAAGGACAAGAACAACAATAATTAGAAGTAATGAAATGAACAAAAAGATTAAAGGTCACTGCCGTTTTAGTGGCTGAATTGGATTATGGTGGTGGTGGGTCTCACTTACAGCGTGTTTGGTGATAAATTGAAAGGCCAGATTAGTAATCCCCTTAGTAAGAGATTAGCTTGGTTGAGATTAAGAAAATAATGAGCGGATTGAGTCTGTCTGATCGTTTGTCCAAACGTCCGAAACAGTGCATATATATATATATATTTGCAATTGCAAAAAAAAAAAAAAAAATTATATTTGCTTTAGATATGTTTTTTAAATTTTTAACAAAAGTAATTTAATAATCCCATCATTAATCATCTCCCACACTATATCATCAAAACAAATACACTTTTACTTAATCTTCTCATTAACAATACATACATTAACAATCTCTTCACTAACCATCCCTTCACTAACAATCCTATCGAACCCAATCCACCAAACAAACGTGGACAAAGGGAAATTTACTAGAGTCGACGACCATGCGGTAAGAGACTACAAAACACAGCCAAAAGTTATTTAGGGTTCGTTTGGAATGTGAGTTGGCTTTTTAGTTTTTTTTAGTTTGGGGCTAAAAATTCTCGTTTGGGATAGACTTTTTGATTTGTTTTTTACTTTTGTGGGAGAAAAAATGAAATAATTATGATTTGGATGTGACGTTTTGTCTTATTGACTTTTTAGCATATTTTGTCTTTTTGTGGCTAAAATAACCAAAAAATCAAAAAGTTTGGCATGCCAAACGAGGCCTTAGGAAGGGAAACATTATGGTACATATCATGTACACTTTAATTAATTTTATACTTGAATCATAATTGAAAAAATAAAATAATATTATAATCAAATATAATATGAGACATAACTAAAAAATTCATGAATCATAACTAAAGAAGAACATTGGTCATAACTAAAAAAAAAATGACATAATTGGGAGTGCATATGGTACACCCTTTGAGGAGTGTGTATATTAGAATTTCCTTTGTAGGAAACACACCATGTGAATGTTGTGTCAATACATGATGCAGTTAAGGCGTTTTGAGAATAAAATTATAAATTAAATGGCAGATTAGTGGGTAGTTTGGGGGTGAATTAAAGAATATTCTTAGTCAATTATCAAGTATTTGTGTAATATATAACACTAATTTACATAATATTTTTATATATATAACACAAACTAATTTTTTTTAATGTCCTTGATATTAAGATTTTATAGGATAAAAGGACATGTAATGTTTTCATAGTGGTTGAGGTCCCTCAATATTTTTCCAGAGAAATTTCGATCTAGAGTAATTTCAAAACACAGAAAAATTTCTTTGTGTTTTGAAATTTTCTCTATGCTTTGAAATTTCTCTGGATTGAAATTTTTTCTATATTTTGAAATTTCTTTAGTTTGAAATTTCCCTAATTTGCTCAATTTCACTAATTTTCTTTGTATTTCAAAATTTCTCTAGGTTGAAATTTCTCTAGTTTGCTCACAAATTTCTTTGTGTTTTGACGAATTTTCTCTGGTTCGCTCCTAATTTTTTTTTTTTTTTTTTTTGTATTATGACCAAATAAGATAAAATTGAACTACAAATAAGCATATTTCTACACAACACATACAAACAAGCATGCAGATATATTGGTGTCTTTATCATCATCGAACAACATTAACGGTCACTCGTCATAATCATCATGTTGCAATCCAAATTTTTTGATATATATTGACCATCCAGAGTGAAATAATCAAGAGTCTTGTATTCATAAAAACAAAAAATCAAAAACAAAAATTCGAAAGAGTTATTTTACTCTTCAAAAAGTCGGAATCTACATTTCGACATTCCTAAGGCCTTCCCAACACGACAAATTAAAGCATGCATTCAACAAGAACCAAAAGAACTTTCAAAATGTGAGTGTATTTCTTGAACAAACACACACACGCGTGTATATATATATACATTATAAATTATACATATATATGTATCTCCATGCGTAGTGAAGAATTGATGGAATTAGAAACCCTAGATAGTTAATGCTCACTACAACAAAAAGTGTCTTTGGAGACGAAAACTAATGACGAAAATAAATTTTGTCACGAAAGACGTACCTTTTAGTGAAGAAAATAATTTTTCGTCTCCAAATGTACCATTTTTAGAGACAAAAATAAAATTTCATCACCAATCTACATACATAATAAAAAAATTAGGTGACGAAATTATTTTTCGTCATTATTTATATTTTTTTTGTCACTAAAAATTTTCCCGCTAATTTTTACGATGGTGCCAAAATTTTCAAACTTTTGATGAGAAAAAAATTGGTCACCAATAATAAAATTATTAATGACAAATATATTTTCGTCACCAATAATTTTTAATATTTTAATATTATTTAGTGAGAAAACTATTTTCGTGGCTAATAATTTTATCTTTTAGTGAAGAAATAATTTTGTCACCAAATAAATAGTTGAGTTGCTAAAGGTTTTTAGAGGGAAATGAATATATTGGTGCCTTAGATATATCAGTTCTTCTTCTCACACACAGATTTGACCACCAAGCCTCACCCTACATGACCTTACCTCCCACTTTCTCTTTTCTCACGCCTTATGCCTCTGTGTCTCTTCTCTCTCACGCCTCACGCCTCTGCCCTCCTCTCTGTTACTGGAGCATCACCGCAAGGGTTAGACGAGCACACTGTAAGGGTTAGCACCACCGTCGCTTTGTCTCGGGTAGGTATGTCCTCTATTTCGCCCTCTCTCTCTTTCTGTGTGTGTGTGTGTGTGTGTGTCTCTCTCTCTCTCTCTCTGTCTTCCTCTCTACGTCTTCTTCGATTCGCATATACCTTCATACCCAACCCTAAAGTCGACCTGGCCCCAAATCGACCCACCTTGCTCGAGTGGTGATTGGACTGCTCTTTGGATTTCACCGCTTGTACACCCGTAAACAGTTGGAACAATGCTTCCAGCCGTGCTTGTTCTTGCTCTCTGGACTTTTACCCCTTGAACACCATTACAACAGTCCAAACATGCCTTTTTTTAATTGATTCTTGTCAATAGGGTGATTGGGGAAGATCCAATTCAATTTTATTTTCTCAAGAAAATAAAGAACAAGAATTTAATGACCCCTTTAAATGATTGATATGAAGAATAGCTGTTCTCATATGTAACTATCTATCTCATTGGAAAATCAAGCATATTAATTAAAATGGCGAGTGAATGAAAATGAAATGGTATTTTTTTTCCTATTGGTTTTTGGTGCAAAAGCAACTAATATTAATGTTGATTAAGTCAGACATGAGTTAATAGGATTGATGAGGTTTTGATGTCTCAATTTCAGGTCTGAACATAAGAGTTAAGGTGTTGCTAATATGGTTGCTGATATGGGTATGATTATACCAATAGTTACTAATATGGTTGCTGATATGGGTATGATTATAACATTACACCCATAGTTGCTGATATGGGTATGAATAAATCGATGATGAAATGGTTTTTGTGATTAAAATAGACGATTAAAGACTTTCCACCATCATCACTGCCGTTAATTAAGACACTTCTCACAATTGACCCAGCTGAACGTCAAACTACCACAGCTGCATTGAGGAGTGAAGTGAGCTTTTATATTATTGCCCCTCTTTATTTGCTGTATTTGCAATATATAGGCTCTTGTTTGGGTGGTTTCTGCTTTAACTGGTTTATGGTCAAATAACTTTCAAGTTTATTTTTTCATGTTAATCACTTACCAAAATATGTAAGGTTCTCCTTTTAGGATATGACTAACAGATTAGTGAAATGAATTAATTCAATTACTAAGGCCCAGGATTGCCAAATAGTTTCTGAAGTCATTGTTGAGTCTTTTTGATAAAACTGAAATTCATGTACTAAAAAGTTTATTACTGAATAAAACAAAGGCCTAGAATATGGTTATAGTAGGATGCTTGTGCTATCAATGAATGTGTGTGATTGTGCTATCAATGAATGTGTGTGATTGTGCTATCAATGAATATGTTTGGTGCTTTTAGCTTGACTCTAAAACAGAGGCAGCAGGGTTTAAGGCCTTACGCATTGTAAAACATAACACCTTAAGCTTGAAAATAGGCGTTTTAAGGGCATAATTGTGAAATAGCTATCTTTTTTAACACTTAATCTTGAAAATTAGCATCCGGAGGGTAAAATTGTGAATTAGCCATAAGAATTGGTTCAAACACCTTAATAAGGAGAAAAGTAACTCATAGAAACTCACAAAACAAGCATGAGAGTCCTAGTTTCAAAATTAAGCTCAAACTTGTATTTTTTGAACACCTAGACTTAAAAATAGGCATTTGAAGGGAAAATTTTTCTAATAGCTATGAAAATGCCCAGGAATTGGTTTGAGCACCTTATTAAGGATATAAATGACTTGTAGAAACTCATGGAATAAGCACAAGACTTAGGCCCCGTTTGGGAACATGCTAATTTAGTAACTTTTTGGCTATTTGGCTAAAAAGGTAGGTAAAAAAAACTTGTATGTTTGGGATGACTTTTTGGCTAATTACGAAAAGATGTGCAAAAAGTAGAGAGAAAAGAGAATTTTTGACTTTTTGGTATGGGTTGTTGGCTTTTTGGCTAATTTAGTAACTTTTTGGCTAATTGGCTAAAATAGCCTCTTGCCAAACGAGGCCTTAGTTTCAAAATTAATCTCAAACTTACGTGTATGAACACTTGACACTTAGAAATGAAATAAGTTTAGCCAATTCAATTAATTTTAACTATATTTGTATATTATTTGTGAAGTTAATGTATTGATAAAATATTCATATTTTTTATCTTTCAATCCATTGTGAATAACTAGCCTAAGAATTATTATTGAGAAATTTAGTTATCAGAGTTGCTAGATTATATTTTTGAAAAATGTTTAGTCAAAAGTCTCTCGCTAGCTTCAAGGTAAAATGTTTTATATATGTTGATTGTCAAAAATTAAGTTTCTTCTTAATAATGATATATTTTCTTGTTTTTATTGGTATTTCAATTGTGTAGGAACAATCACTAGCTAATGTGAATAATATGACGCAAATGAAGACAAAACATCGATGTGGATCAAAATCACACTACTACAAAAACAGATAAAGATCACACTTTTTTTGTGTGATCTATGTTATTTAATCACACCTTTTAAGTTTTATTAAAGTGTGATCTTTGGGAGTCTGATTAAAAGGGATCATTTTTAATCACACTTTTTAAGTGTGCTTAATAACATTTAGATCACACCTTTTAAGTGCGATTAAAAATATTTAGATCACATCTTTTAAGTGTGATTAAAAATATTTTGATCACACCTTTTAAGTGTGATCTTTGGAAGTGTGATTAAAAAGAATCATTTTTAATCACACTTTTTAAGTGTGATTAATAACATTTAGATCACACCTTTTAAGTGTGATTAATAACATTTAGATCACACTTTTTAAGTGTGATTAAAAATATTTACATCACATCTTTTAAGTGTGATTAATAACATTTAAATCACATCTTTTAAGTGTGATTAATAACTAATAAAATCTGTGACAAAAAAAGGGTGCTACATATGTGAAAAATAATCAATATTATTTTTGTATGCACATTTGAAGAATGTAATACACACTATATACTATATTTTGAATCATAACCACATATTGAATAGAATAACGTCATATATTTCATAAATGGAAATTAAATATTCAAAACTATATACAAAGGAATTAAATAAAAAAAATTATATGTGCTTACATATATTAAAAAATGAAAAAACTTAAAAAACTAAGTTCCTTAATTCTTAGACCATATTTTGCATCTCTCCAAAAAATTTCTGACCTGAAAAATGAAAACACAAATTAATCCAGAAATCGCTGATGCATATGAATAAACTAAAAAGTTAATTCAGCAAACCAAAATAGGAACATTAATCATTTCTACTTGATCTTAATCCTTTTGGAAGTAACTTCCCTGTTAACAATTAGATGCCACTGCAGCTCAGTGTCAATGACATTGTAATTAGGAGGTCACTAATGAGCACAGTATTTAAAAATGATAAATCTCAATACAGCTTGTGTACGATCTTTTTGTCAATGTATATTATTATTACTGTTGAATCATAATTCTAGGTACCCATAAATAAATAAATAAAAACTCAAGAATTTACTCCATTTTTTTTTTGGTTGGGGGAGGAGAGGACATACATTGCAGTTACTATCACCAGCAGCAGCAGGTTTTGGCCAAAACCCAGTGTTTGAGCAACCATTTGAGGAATGCGTGACTTTGGAGCAGCACTGCCATTCTACATACAAGGGACAATTTGGATGGCTTGATGATCAATATGAATAATGAAAACAGGTTAAAAAAAATATATAAAAACAAAAATCCAAAATTGCATGATGCAACTTGTAGTCATACAAACAACGAGAATTAAAGTATATATATATCAGCTTAGTAAATAATGCGTTAACTGGTACTTGCAGTGGCTACAAATAACTTAGTTTTGTACTGTTCATACAATAACTTAGTACATTTATCACTGAGAATTTAAAAAAAACAAACAAACAATTCAACTACTTACACTTCCCACATAACACAAATAAACTAAAAATAAATCAAAACTCACAAACAAAAGCCAAAATATCCCCAACATTTATCACTTTGATAAATTTCTCGATATCACTACCGGTACCAAATGATCATTCCACTAACACAAATCACATCAAAAAAGTCCTCAAAATTTCTCATTATCAAAATGATTGGCAAATACCTATCTACTACCATTTCACATGGTATTATATAATCTACTTAAACAACTGTTTTACTCCTGATGCAAATATATCAATTACCTAAGGTTTTACCATTGCATTTGAAGTTGCACTTGTTCTTCTTTAACCTGACATACATGCATACCAACAACAACAAAAAAAAAAAAATAAATAAAGAAAAAAAGAAAAAGAAAAATCGTACAAGCATTGCCTAGAAAAAAAGCAATGATAAAAAAGTAGGGCTGTTCATCTAACCCGGAGACCCAGCAAACCGTCCAATCCGAACCCACCCGACGAGCTACGGACAGTTTCGCATGTGCTGTGGTTCGGTTGTGGGTGTAAATCTATTGTTTTAACAAGTTCACGGTCGGTTGTGGGTGTAAAACATTTCAAATCACATCATATTTCAATGAACTAAAGAAACCGATCGTCAAAACAGGTACAGACTACAGAGATAAGACAAACAGTAAAGGTCATAAACCAACCCAAATATGCCATAAATAAGATATCAGGTTAATCCTTTGTGTGCACCAGAGACACATAAGAAAACATACCACTGCAGAAGGATTATCCAAACCAACATGAAGTGCAGGGAAGTATGTCTCTCCACCAGATTCTAGTACTTCATTGGAAACCTAAATGGATAAATATATGTCAACAAGGACTTCAACCAAACAAAAATATTTAAAAAATGCAGCTAACTGATGAGACATCTAAACCGATTGCATAACCTAAATAACATCAAGGGACAACTTCATAAATATATAACTTCAAGGAATCCATAAGAAACACTGAAACTGAATTACCATTGTGCAAATACCAGACAGACTATGGATAATTTTTTTTGATTTTATTCTGGGCAATATGATCCATTAAACTAATCAATTTTCAGCTCACACCTCAAATTATCCATGCTGATATTGATGTTGCAAATTACCAAATTACACCATTTTTAAGTTACAACAGTAATATTGTTAAAGGAAAAAAATAAGAACAGAGAGGTTATTGATGATCTAGGAAAAACCAGTATCATATAGCATGCAGAAAAACCAGTATAATTATCCATGCTGTTGGCTATATTGATGTTACAAATTACCACATTACACCATTTTTTAATACAACAGTAATATTATGAAAAGAAAAAATAAGAACAGAGAGGTTATTGCTGATCTAAGAAAAACCAGTATAATAATGCATGAATCTTAGCCTTCTAGCCTTCCGCCCTCCGGAACAGAACGGAAGTTCCACATCCCAACTCAATCCTCATAATTGGTCAGTCCCAACTCCAACAGTGCAGGAGACTGGGAATGCGTTGGTACTTGAACCATATTTCCATATTTATTATTCACTCTTACCATATTCTTAATCTTAAATGGTTGATATAGATGAATGGGCCATTTTTGCCTGCCACCAGATTCTGTCCAGGCAATTTGGGACATTCTCTGATATGTTAGCGGAGGAAGGAAATAACATACGGCTTTGAACTCAATTTGGGCTAATTTTCCAGGATTTAAATTCATCCCAAAGGATGCCCTATATACTCTCCACAGCCAACTAAAAAATCTTAAGAAAAATGACATCTGCATCCAAATGTACAGAATTACTTCTTTATGGAAATTCCACTGGATTAGTTTCTTCTTCATTTGAAGAGTAATAAAAGATCACAGTATTTTGACTAAAAGAAAAGTGGGAAAGCGAAAACTACAATTTTGGGTTTAATAAAATGAATCAGGCTTGCATGTGATGAAGAAAAATGTTGCGCATGCCATTCCGACCATTGCTGTAGTAGCTGCTCAAGGTTCCGTTTACTGCCTCTGTTAAAGAAAACTTATCCATTCAGAGGTTGACCAAAAACATCACATCTTAGAATTCCTCTTTCGGAGGAGCATCATGTTTTCAAAAGCAAGTGAAACATGCAACTCTTCTTTTATGAAAATACCTTGATAGAGAATTATACATCACACGCACTGAAGGTTGCTGCTCATCAGCTGTCATTCTGGCTTTCTTAACACCAGAAATGGCTAACATGCAAAATTATGGAAAGTTTGCTGCCATTCCTGTTTCATTAGTGAAATTTCACTATTTCCATACAACTTTGTTATTTTAACTGTATAAACCTTTATTGAGATTTATAGATTTTGACAAGGGGATTAGGCATGATTATCACAGTTACCGATAGTGATTCTAAAATTCAACTGATCTCATATCTATTCTTTGCTAAACTTGAGGACAGTTTCAAATGTTTTCGTTTATATGCAATATTAAAATAAAAGACGAGTGTAAAAGGTAGGTAACAGAATCATACCTCTAAAGGTACAATCTTCAAATCAAGGAATTCAATGTCAATTATGAATTTCCCCATTAATGGAACCTCAATTGCCCAAACAAAATCGTCGTTATTCTTGAGCTTCTTGTCTGTAATTTCTGCATTGACATAAGATGACACCAGTTAAACAGCATTGACGAAAGAAAATTTATCAACAATAGACCTGATGAAATTCTCATCCTGAATTTGTTCTATCAACAGGTGTTGTAATGCTAATCTGCAAAATTCTATACCTAGATTTAACACAATTAAGACTTTAAGAGCATCAATTACAAACAAAACATGCACAATTGGGTGTTGTAAGCACTAAGAAATTAGTACAAAGTCCTTAAAGAATCTAAAGAACAAGAAATTAAGAAACATCTAATTGTAATTTATTACCTGGGTGAATCAAAGACTTGCGATCTCCCATGGAGCAGACCACTCGAATGATAAACGATGCAATTGGAGGACTGTCTCTGGTTAAATTCAATATTTCTAGGTATAGTTTAATGAGCAACGTTCGATTCTTCTCCACAGCTAAATGCCTTCAATTCAAATAACCAATTGAATAAAAAAAAAAAAAAAAAAAACCCACTCTGACCTCTGAAGACAGCATAAAAAAACTGAAAATAACAACTGCAAATCAAACACAATTTTTTTTTTTTTTAAAAAAAAGGAAAAAAAAAAAAAGCAGAGTTTTTCCAGGAAGAAGGAAAAAGGGATAATTTTCTTGTTAATATTATGTTTTCTTCCCGAGAAAATTCAACAGAAATGAAGAAATTAAAATTCGTAATCTCTGGATTTTCATAACCTGGGATCATATGAAACTTAAGTCATCACAGCTGAGCCAAAAAACTAAAAAGACTACTAAAAATTTCTGGGTATTTTAGTTTTTTTTTTACCCCATTGATCACAACACAACAACCAAAACAGAGCTGAAATTCAGAAGCTGATCACAAATCAAATTCATGGAGGTCTATTCATTTGCTATGAACAAGAAATAGTGGAATGACGGAAGAGAATGTTACCTGGATAGAACACAGAGAGAGAGAGACTATGAGTTGTGCAATGGCGAACGGCTAGGGCTCGTTTGCCGTTTCGGTTGCTCCTCCGCCGCTCGCCGTCGATCGAGAGAGAGAAGGGGGGTAAGAAGAGATTAGGGGTTTGGGGGGGGGGGAGTGGATGGGTAAAAAAAAAGTGGGGAAAGGGACGGGAATAAAAAATAATTTTTTTTTTTGTCAGAAATGAAATTTAAATAACAAAATAATATCGTTTAATTTTTTTTTTTTTTTTTGCGACGGGAGTTGCCGTCGTCAAAAAAAATTATTTTTTGTTAAAATATATATTTTTTTGTAGTTATTGATTTTTTTAAACAAAAATGGGAGGGGATGGGAAAAAAAAAAGTGGGGAAAGGCAGCGGGAATGGAAAACAAAAAGGGGCGGGAATAAAAAATAATTTTTTTTTTGTCTGAAATGAAATTTAAATAACAAAATAATATCGTTTAATTTTTATTTTATTTTTTTGCGACGGGAGTTGCCATCGTCAAAAAAAATTATTTTTTGTTAAAATATATATTTTTTGTAGTTATTGATTTTTTTTAAAAAAAATGGGGGGGGGATGGAAAAAAAAAAGTGGGGAAAGGGAGTGGGAATGGAAAACAAAAAGGGGCAAGAATAAAAAGTATATTTTTTTTTGTCAGAAATAAAATTTAAATAACAAAATAATATCATTTAATTTTTATTTTATTTTTTTGCGACGGGAGTTGCCGTCGTCAAAAAAAATTATTTTTTGTTAAAATATATATTTTTTTGTAGTTAATGATTTTTTTTAAAAAAAAATCTTTTTTTTTTAGTTACTACGATTGGAAATTTATTTGTTTCATTTTTATTTTAATGAAAAAAAAATATTATTATTTTTTATTTGGTAGAAGTAGGGGTAAAAAATATTTTTTTTTTGTCAGAAATGAAATTTAAATATCAAAATAATGTCGTTTAACTTCTTCTTCTTCTTTTTTTTTTTTTTTTGTGACGAGGGTTGCCATCGTCAAAAAAATTTATTTTTTGTTAAAATATATATATTTTTGTAATTAATGAATTTTTTTAAAAAAAATTCTTTTTTTTTTAGTTACTAAGATTGAAAATTTATTTGTTTCATTTTTATTTTAAAGAAAAAAATATTATTATTTTTTATTTGGTAGAAGTAGGGGTAATATTTTAATAAGAAATATTTTTCTGTGGTCAATGAAAACTATTTTTCTACGGCCTATTTTTTTTTTGTTATTGAAAATCATGAACTAATTTTTTGTGGTAGAGGAGAGGGAGTGGCAGTAGTGGCGAAGGTAGTGGATAAGAGATGGTGGTGGTGGTGGTGGTGGTGGTAGCGGCGAAGGAGATTAGTGGTGAAGTTGTGGTAGTGGTAGAGTAGATGAAGTAGCAAAGGTGAAGGAGAGGTAATGGTAGTAGTAGTAGCAGTAGTGGTGAAGGTGGTGGATAAGAGATGGTGGTGGTGGTGGTGGTGGTGGTGGTGGTAGCGAAGGAGATTAGTGGTGAAGTTGTGGTAGTGGTAGAGTAGATGAAGTGGCAAGGGTGAAGGAGAGGTAATGGTAGTAGTAGTGGCAGTAGTGGTAGTGGTGGCAATGGTAGTAGTAATGGTAGTTGTAGAGGTGAAGTGGCGACAGTAGTAGTGGAATGGCGTTTGCAGTAGTGGTAAAGGTGGTAAAGGAGATGGGTGGTGAGAGAGAGAGAGATGAGTGAGAGACAGATAGAGGAGAGAAAGAGAGAGAGAGAGAGACAAAGACAGAGTGATGAGCGAGAGAGAGACGAAGTGGTTGCTAAAAGTGCATTTTCTTGTAGTGGATAGATAAATCGAGAGGGAGCTCAGTAAATAGAGAAGATGGAAGGGAGAGAGTGAGCAATGCGAACACAGTGGGTGAGACAGAGAGAGAGAGAAAGAGAAAAGAGACAGAGAAGGACAAAAAGATAAAGAGATAGAGAATGAGAGACAGAAAAAGAGACAAAAAGAGAAGAGAGATAAACGAGAGAGACAGAAAGAGAGATAGAGAGAAGAGAGATGGGCGAGAGAGACATAGAAAGAAGAGAGATGAGCGAGAGAGACAGAGTGAGAGATAGAGAGAAGAGAGATGAGCGAGAGAGACAAAGAGAGATGAGAGATGAGAGAGATAAAGAGAAGAGAGATGAGCGAAGAGACAGGGATAGAAAAGAGATGAGAGAAGAGATAGATGAGTGAGAGACATAGAGAGAGAGACAGATAGACAGAAAGAAAAGAGTGATGAGTAAAAGAGAGAAAGAGAAGAGAGAGAGGAAGATGAAGAAATGGGTGAAAAGATATAGACAAAGAGAGAGAGAAAAAAAAGAGCAAAAAGAGATAAACGAGAGAGAGACAGAGAGAGATGAGCGAGAGAGATAAAGAGAAGAGAGATAGAAAAGAGAGATAGAGAGAGAAGAGAGATGCGAGAGATACACAGAAGAGAGATGGATGAGAGACACAGAGAGAAAGAGAGAGACAGACAGACAGACAGAGAAGAGTGATGAGTGAGAAAGAGAAAAATAAGAGAGACAGAGACACAGAAAGAAAGAGAGAGACAGATAGACAGAGAAGAGTGATGAGTGAGAGTGAGAGAGAGAGAGAGAGAGAGAATAAAGACAGAGACAGAGAGGTAGGAAGATGAAAGAATGGGTGAAAAAGTTCCGTGTCTAAAGCCTCCTTTTCTAGTAGTGAGTGGTCTTTATCATTCATGGGTAGAATAGAGGCGCGGATTTGGGAATTGTATATTTTATATAAAAGTCAAATTTAAATATTTTATACAATCACACCTATTTAGGGAGTGTGATTAAAAAGTAGTAATGTATATATAATCACACTTTAATTAAAATGTGTGATTAAAAAAAATATATATAATCACACTTATTTAAAAGTGTGATTAAAAAGTAGTAGTGTATATATAATCACACTTTAATTAGAAGGTGTGATTAAAAAATATATAAATAATCACACTTTAATTAGAATGTGTGGTTAAAATATATATATATATAATCACACCTATTAAAAAGTGTGATTAAAAAGTAGAAGTGTATATATAATCACACTTTAATTAGAAGGTGTGATTAAAAAATATATAAATAATCACACTTTAATTAGAATGTGCGATTAAAATATATATATATATATATATATAATCACACTTGTTTAAAAAGTGTGATTAAAAAGTAGTAGTGTATATATAATCACACTTTAATTAGAAGGTGTGATTAAAAAAAATATATATATAATCACACTTAATTGAAAAGTGACATAAAAAATAAATATTATCACACTCAATCAAATTAAGTGTGATTAAAATATCAATCTAATTTTTTTTATCACACTTCCAAGAAAAATGAGATCTTTTTTTTTTGTCAAAGTGTGATCTTTAACTATTTTTGTAGTAATGTCAATCCTAGTCAGGGTATACAGCTCGGTGTGTTCTACTAATTTATTTTATTGGATTAGTAAACTTTGTTAGTATATTATGTTTCTATGTTAATTTAGTAGAAATTTCTTAATCAACTACGATAGAATAAAAAAAAACTTTGACATTTAGGGGCGAAAGGTCACGGGAAAATAGTGAAATATGCATGTAAAGATCCGAGAAACATCACAAATCGCTTGAGACGGAGCGACAAAAGTTGTCCAAACTTACGAAAGAAGCGCGTGGCTCCCAATTTGAAAACTACTTTGAAATTTGCACTATTTCAACACGTAGGCATGAAACTAAGTAAAAAAATGAACTTTTCCAACGCTTAAGCTTGAAAATAAGCCATCGGAGGACTAAATCGTGTAACAACCACGAGACGGCCTGGGTAACACCTCAAACACCTCGGGAGGGACCAAAGTAAGTTATGGAAAATAACGGAACTAGCACGAGACTCCTGGTTCGAAAACTAAGTTCAAAAATGCCTTTTGTCACACTTAAGCTTCAAAATAGGCCATCCGAGGCCAAAATCGTGCAACAGCCATGAGACGGCCCAGGGAACACTTCAAACACCTCAGGAGGGACCAATGTGAGTTGTGGAAACTTACGGAACTAACACGGGACTCTCAGTTTGAAAACTAAGTCCAAAAATTCACTTTTTCACACTTAAGCTTGAAAATATACCATTGGAGGGCTAAATCGTGTAACAGTAACGAGACAGCCCAGGTAACACCTCAAACACCTCGGGAGGGACCAAAGTAAGTTGTGAAAACATACGGAACTAGCACGGGACTCCTAGTTCGAAAACTAAGTCCAAAAATGTACTTTTTCACACTTAAGCTTGAAAAATAGGCCATTAGGGGGGTAAATCGTGTAACAGCCACGAGACGGCCCAGGTAACACATCGAACGCCTCGGGAGGGACCAAAGTGAGCTATGAAAACTTATAGGACTAGCACGGGACTCCCAGTTCGAAAACTAAGTCCAAAAATGCACTTTTTCACACTTAAGCTTGAAAAATAGGCCATCGGAGGCCAAAATCGTGTGACAGCCACGAGACGGCCCGGGTAACACCTCAAACACCTTGAGAGGGGCCAATGTGAGTTGTGAAAACTTACAGAACTAGTACGGGACTCCTGAATTGAAAACTAAGTCCAAAAATGCACTTTTTCACACTTAAGTTTGAAACGGAGGCCAAAATCGTGTAACAGCCACAAGACGGCTCGGGTAACACCACAAACACCTCGGGGGGGGACCAATGTGAGTTGTCAAAACTTAAGGAACTAGCATGGGACTCCCAGTTTGAAAACTAAGTCCAAAAATGTACTTTTTCACACTTAAGCTTCAAAAATAGGCCATCGGAGGCCAAACTGGTGCAACAGCCATGAGACGGCCCGGGTAACACCTTAAACACCTCGCGAGGGACCAATGTGAGTTGTGGAAACTTACAAAACTAGCACGGGATTTCCAGTTTGAAAACTAAGTCCAAAAATCCAATTTTTCACACTTAAGTTTGAAAATAGGCCATCGGAGGCCAAAATCGTGGAACAGCCACGAAACGGTCCGGGTAACACCTCAAACACCTCGGGAGGGACCAATGTGAGTTGTGAAAACTTACGAAACTAGCACGGGACTCCCAGTTTGAAAACTAAATCCAGAAATACACTTTTCACACTTAAGTTTGAAAATATACATTCGGGGGCCAAAATTGTGCATCAGGCACGGGACGGCCCGGGGAACACCTCAAACACCTTGGGAGGGACCAATGTGAGCTGTGGAAACTTAAGTAACTAGCACGGGACTCTTAGTTTGAAAACTAAGTCAAAAAATGCACTTTTTCACACTTAAGCTTGAAAATAGGCTACCGGAGGCCAAAATCGTGCAATAGCCACGAGATGGCCTGAGGAACACCCCAAATACTTCGGGAGGGACCAATGCGAGTTGTGGAAACTTACGGAACTAGCACGGGACTCCCGGTTTGAAAACTATGTCAAAAAATGAACTTTTGTAACGTTTAAGCTTGAAACTAGGCCATCGGGGGCCAAAATCGTGCAACAGCCAAAAGAAGGCATAGAGAACATGTCAAACACCTCGGGAGGGATCAATGTGAGTTGTGGAAACTTACAAAACTAGCACGGGACTCCCAGGTTGAAAACTAAGTCGAAAAATGTACTTTTTCACACTTAAGCTTGAAAATAGACCACCGGAGGCCAAAATCGTGCAATAGCCACGAGACGGACTGGGGAACACATCAAACACTTCGGGAGTGACCAATCTGAATTGTGAAAACTTATAGAACTAGCACGGGACTCCCGGTTGGAAAACTAAGTCAAAAAATGAACTTTTGTAACGCTTAAGCTTGAAACTAGGCCATCGGGGGCCAAAATTGTGAAATGGCCACAAGACGGCATGGGGAATACGTCAAACACCTCAGAAGGGACCAATGTGAGTTGTGGAAACTTACGGAACTAGCACAGGACTCCCGGTTTGAAAACTAAGTCTAAAAATGCACTTTTTCACACTTGAGCTTGAAAATAGGCCATCAGAGGGCCAAATCGTGTAATAGCCACGAGACGGCCCAGGTAACACCTTAAACACCTCGAGAGGGACCAAAGTAAGTTGTGAAAACTTACGGAACTAGCAAGGGACTCCCAGTTAGAAAACTAAGTCCAAAAATGCATTTTTTCACACTTAAGCTTGAAAAATAGGCCATTGGAGGGCTGAATCGTGTAACAGCTGTGAGACGGCCCAGGTAACACCTGAAACACCTCAAGAGGGACCAAAGTAAGTTGTGGAAACTTACGGAACTAGCATGGGACTCCCAGTTCGAAAACTAAGTCAAAAAATGTACTTTTTCACACTTAAGCTTGAAAAATAGGACATCGGACAGTTAAATCGTGTAACAGCCACGAGACGGCCCAGGTAACAACTCGAAAACCTCGGGAGAACCAAAGTGAATTGTGAAAACTTACAGAACTAGTACGGGACTCCCAGTTCGAAAACTAAGTCCAAAAATGCACTTTCTCACACTTAAGCTTGAAAAATAGGCCATCGGAGGCCAAAATCATGTAACAGCCACGAGACGGCCCGGGTAACACCTCAAACACCTCGAGAGGGACCAATGTGAATTGTGGAAACTTACGGAACTAGCACAGGACTCCCGGTTTGAAAACTAAGTCTAAAAATGCACTTTTTCACACTTGAACTTGAAAATAGGCCATCGGAGGGCCAAATCATGTAACAGCCACGAGACGGCCCAGGTAACACCTTAAACACCTCGAGAGGGACCAAAGTAAGTTGTGGAAACTTACGGAACTAGCACGGGACTCCCAGTTCGAAAACGAAGTCCAAAAATGTATTTTTTCACACTTAAGCTTGAAAAATAGGCCATTGGAGGGCTGAATCGTGTAACAGTTGTGAGACGGCCCAGGTAACACCTGAAACACCTCAAGAGGGACCAAAGTAAGTTGTGGAAACTTACGGAACTAGCACGGGACTCCTAGTTCGAAAACTAAGTCCAAAAATATACTTTTTCACACTTAAGCGTGAAAAATAGGCCATCGGAGGCCAAAATCGTGTAACAGCCACGAGACGGCCCAGGTAACAACTCAAAAACCTCGGGAGAACCAAAGTGAATTATGGAAACTTACAGAACTAGTACGGGGACTCCTAGTTCGAAAACTAAGTCCAAAAATGCACTTTCTCACACTTAAGCTTGAAAAATAGGCCATCGGAGGCCAAAATCATGTAACAGCCACGAGACGGCCCGGGTAACACCTCAAACACCTCGAGAGGGACCAATGTAAGTTGTGGAAACTTATGGAACTAGCACGGGACTCCCAGTTTGAAAACTAAGTCCAAAAATGCACTTTTTCACACTTAAGCTTGAAAAATACGCCATTGGAGGCCAAAATCGTGTAACAGACACAAGAAGGCTCGGGTAACACCACAAACACCTCAGGGGGGACCAAAGTAAGTTTCAGAAACTTAGGGAACTAGCACGGGACTCCCGGTTTGAAAACTAAGTCCAAAAATGTACTTTTTCACACTTAAGCTTCAAAAATAGGCCATCGGAGGCCAAACTGGTGCAACAGCCACAAGAAGGCCTGGGTAACACCTCAAACACCTCGGGAGGGACCAATGTGAGTTATGAAAACTTACGGAACTAGCACGAGACTTCCGGTTTGAAAACTATGTCCACAAATGCAATTTTTCACACTTAAGCTTGAAATAGGCCATCGGAGGCCAAAATCATGCAACAGCCTTGAGACGGCCTGGGTAACACCTCAACACCTTGGGAGGGACCAATGTGAGAATGTGAGTGTTGGAAACTTACAAAACTTGCACGGGACTCTCGGTTTGAAAACTAAGTCCAGATATGCACTTGTTCACACTTAAGCTTGAAAATAGACCTTCGGGGGCCAAAATCGTGCAACAGGCTCGGGACGGCCTGGGGAACACCTCAAACACCTCGGGAGGGACCAATGTGAGTTGTGGAAACTTATGGAACTAGCACAAGACTCCCGGTTTGAAAACTAAGTCCAAAAATGCATTTTTTCACACTTAAGGTTGAAAATAGGCCATCGGAGGCCAAAATCATGCAACAGCCACAAGACGGCCTGAGAAACACCTCAAACACCTTGGCAGGGACCAATGTGAGTTGTGGAAACTTACGGAACTAGCACGGGACTCCCGGTTTGAAAACTAAGTCGAAAAATGAACTTTTTCACACTTAAGCTTGAAAATAGGCTATCGGAGGGCAAAATCGTGCAACAGCCGCGAGACGGCCTAGGGAACATCTCAAACACCTCGAGAGGGACCAATGTGAGTTTTGAAAACTTACGGAACTAGCACGGGACTCCCGGTTTGAAAACTAAGTCCAGAAATGTACTTTTTCACACTTAAGCTTGAAAATAGACCTTTGGGGGCCAAAATCGTGCATCAGGCATGGGACGGCCCAGGGAACACCTCAAACACCTCGGGAGGGACCAATGTGAGTTTTGGAAACTTAAGGAACTAGCACGGGACTCCCGGTTTGAAAACTAAGCCGAAAAATGCATTTTTTTTCACACTTAAACTTGAAAATAGGCCATCGGAGGCCAAAATCGTGCAATAGCCACGAGACAGCCTGGGGAACACCTCAAACTCCTCAGGAGGGACAATGTGAGTTGTGGAAACTTACGAAACTGGCATGGGACTCTTGGTTTGAAAACTAAATCAAAAGATGAACTTTTGTAACGCTTAAGCTTGAAACTAGGCCATCGGAGGCCAAAATCGTGCAACAGCCACGAGACGGCCTGGGGAACATGTCAAACACCTCGGGAGGGACCAATGTGAGTTGTGGAAACTTACAGAACTGGCACGAGGACTCCCGATTTGAAAACTAAGTCAAAAATTACACTTTTGCACACTTAAGCTTCAAACTAGGCCATTGGGGGCGAAAATCGTGCAATAGCCACGTGACCGCCCGGGAAACAAGTCAAACACCTCTGGAGGGACCAATGTGAGTTATGGAAACTTACGGAACTTGCATGGGACTCCCAGTCTGAAAACTAAGTCGAAAAATGCACTTTCACACTTAAGCTATAAAATAGGCCATCGGAGGCCAAAATCGTGCAATAGCCACAAGACGGCCCGGGGAACACCTCAAACACCTCGGGAGGGACCAATGTGAGTGTTGAAAACTTACGAAACTAGCACGGGACTCCCGGTTTGAAAACTAAGTCCAAAAATGTACTTTTTCACACTTGAGCTTGAAAATAGGCCATCGGAGGCCAAAATCGTGCAACAGCCACGAGACGGCCCAGGAAACACCTCAAACACCTCGGGAGGGACCAATGTGAGTTGTGAAAACTTACGGAACTAGAACGGAACTCCCGGTTTGAGAACTAGCTCCAAAATTGCACTTTTTCACACTTAAGCTTGAAAATAGACCTTCGGGGGCCAAAATCGTGCAACTGCCACGGGACGGCCCAGGGAACACTTCAAACACGTCGGAGAGGGACCAATGTAAGTTTTGAAAACTTACGGAACTTGCACCAGACTCCCGATTTGAAAACTAATTCGAAAAATACATGTTAAATTGTATGTTTTGTGGATAAGATAATAATTGTCTAACTTGCATTTTTTTTCTTTTTCTTTTTTGTGTTTCATTTTTTTGCAGATTCGAGATTTGATATGGACATGTTTGGTAATTTGGAGGGTAGATGGTAGCTCATTTTGTGTTTTTGTTCATATTACCTTACATGTATTTTGGTTGCGTTGTAAATTTTATATTTTTATTGGTATTATAGGGCATGTTGGGTAATCTGCCCTTGATATTTTATTTTTGTTGATATTAGTAGACATGTTTTGTTGTTGGATATTAGGAGACATGTTTATAATCCGCATGCAATTCATATTGTATTTTTGTGGATAGTGCTAAAATTCAACTGTGATGTTTATGAAAATGAACAGATTTTTGTATTGATTTGTAATAGATACTAGCGTATGCCCATGCCTGAAGGCACGGTGTAAATAATGTTAGGATTATAATATAATTGTAATCGCAACACTATTTAAATTTAAGATTAAAATGCAATTATAAAAATATATTTAATAGACTACACTCTACAATTCCAAATAAATCAAATATAAAAAAAATTAAATATCAAATAATGCACACCAGCCAGTACTCTGCAATTTAAAAGAAATTAAAATTAAAATGCACACCAGTTTGTGTTACTGCTGCCAATCAAATTCTAACCACATAAGAAAAACAAACATTATATTGTCATACGCCAAAAGAGTGAGTTAAAACTTTATAAAAAAAAAATGGGTCGAAGCTTTCCAGAATATGTATGCTTTACAGAAGATGTGTCAATAACATGTCTTCAAACATGTGTTTTCCCAAACTTCCTCCTCATTACTTTCGAAAAAGTTTTTGTATCAACTTGTATGTATCCCCAATGAGGAACATGCACAACAATTTGGTAATTTATGGAAACAAAAAAAATATATATATAGATTGGTATATTTGTTGGAAATATACATATCAAAATACTTTGAGATTGAAATTACCTTATTACATCCCCATCGAAGCAAGCTAGTTGTATTTCTCCTTTTAAGCTCCATAAATTTTTCGATCCAATCCTAAAAAAATCCATATTTCTAATTATTATTATATTGAAATTTTATAAAAAAAAATCTATATATATAATCAATAGAAATAAATCTACATGGCTACCTTTTGATAAAACATGATTTAATGAACATGGAACACTACAACAACACTTCAGGATAAACAATATTTGTAGTAGAATCCAAACTATCTTTAGGGAGGAGAATACTTATACGATCAAAGGATGTACATCTGGACAATGCCACATATAATTGGACATGGCTAAACACTAGTATGCGCAAATCAACTCCAACAAATTTCACAGATTGTCCTTGAGATTTATTAATGGTCAAGGCATATGCTAATCGGACTGGAAATTGACGTCTTGTCATTTGGAAAGGCATTTCTGAAGAAGATGGTATCAAAGATATCCTTGGTATGAATGCCAAATTGCCAAACTTTTCTCCAGTTAAAATTTGAGCTTCAATTATGCAAGTGTCGCACTTAGTAACCATCAATCTTGTACCATTACATAGTCCATCTTTCGGTGCAATATTTCTTAACAATATTATAGGACAACCCACTTTCAACTCTAACTTAAAAGTTGGTAGCCCGGGAGGATCCAATGAATTTAAATATTCATTAGGATATCTATTTGTAATGGTAAGATCAATTTCATTATCTTCAGACATTTTATCTGCTGCAAAATAAGTATATAATCTCCCTGAAAAGATATTCAACACAGTAGTATTAATGTCACTGACATCATCGTTACGCGCAGATAGAATGGTGCGTTCAGTTAAAAATGTTGGGGTTGACGTCTCTATCATATTCAACTGTGGGTAAGCTATAGAGGGCAATTCATTCAAATCTTGACATTTGTGTATTGTTGATGGAAGGTTGATGATTTCTTGAGGATTAGTCCCAATTTAAAAAAAGTGAAATCAATTAAAAAAAATATGAGTGTAAACACAATTTATTAATTTAAAATAATCTATATAATAAAGAAAAATGTTAAAGTAGTGTTACCTCCATCAAGAAATTTGCAAAAATAGCATTTTCATGGTCTCCATGATTCAAGCGCATATTCAAATCTAAAGTTAAGTTATGTATATGCTTCCATAGAATAGAGTGTCTTAATGATGCATTCACAGTTTGCTCACGAATTCCTTTGGGTATAACTGGTAAGATTTGTCGAAAGTCTCCACCAAGAACAACAGTAATACCCCCAAATGGCTTTTCACTATCACGAATATCCCTCAATGTATGATCAACCGCCTCAACACAATGTCTATGTTGCATAGGAACTTCATTCTAAATTATGAGTTTTGTTTCTCTAAACAACTCAGCTTGTAATGATTGTTTGGTAAACCACAAAGTGAATTTTCCAAGACATCTAACGAAATGAAAAATGTTGAATGTGCAGTGCGACCTCCTACCAATAACAATGATGCAATTCTAGATGAAGCCACAGTAACAACGATATGCCCAAGGCTACGACATTTTAATGCAATCGTATTGTAGATAAATGTTTTCCCTATTCCAACACCTCCATTAAGAAAGAAAACAGTTCCTTTATTTTGAAAAATTGAAGAAGTGATTGTGTTATAAGCATTCCGTTGTCCATTGTTGAGACAATCAATAGTAATTTTTGGATCTGCCTGTTGTGCCTCATTCTGCAGTTGTTGATGTTCGAATATCAATCGATTACCAACTACTGCACTTCAATTTGCAGTAGGTTGTGGCATGGGTGGGAAGTTAATTAAACATTTGCCTGATTCATGAAGCATTTGATTCAAAAGATGGAGACCATAATCTTCAATTTGAGCCTCAGTTGGGTTAGAAATGGCAAACAATGTATGAATCTTATGTGCAAGATCATCACATATATACGTTGAAAATTGATTCCATAATGCACATGGATTTAGTGGAGAGCACTGGGTGAGAATAACACTAAACAATCTCCTCAATTGGTATCCAGTTTTCATAACTGCAACCTCTTTCAAGCATTGTATCCATTCTTCATCATCTTCTAAAAGCCCCCTTGCAACACATGCTAATTTAAATGTATCATACACAACATTATCGACCGTGCGTAAAGACCGAAACGACTTTGGTCCTTTGACAACAGTTAGTAACAAACGCAGATAAAATCTTTCACCACAATTAGGACTGAAAAAGTACATTCTACCAATTGCATATCCTTTTTCTCTTGATTTCCATCTCTTTTCTGACTTGAGCCATACAAAATGCTGTGGAAATTCTTGATAAGTGAATGGACATTCATCTTCACTGGCAGCACAATATGCAAAGAAACCGGTAAGAGTTGACATTTGTTGACCATCTCTATATTGAATCGTTTCTAATGACACTTCTGGGTTAAAAACAACGCGATGCATTCCAGGTAAATGAAGTGTCAATCGTACAACTGTTGGTATCTCTCCATGCAAAGGATGACCAAATATTCGCCAAGCAGCTTCTGGAGGTCCAATATACCTTGCATCGAGATATTGTTGAATCTTATTTATCGATCCCAACACCATCGTTGTACGATCATAACTCTTATAAATGTACTTATGTATTTACTTGACACATCTCATTCCGGTGCATACTTCCACATTTATATGACAGTTGAAAAGTTTAGAAAGATATGCATTGTATGGTACGACATCCCTGTTATCAACTTCTTGCCCCCTCACAGTATGTACTTGGCCATTATTACGACGACGATAGATGGGGTATCCATCTTGATCCATAGTTGTTGTTTCTGTGAAAGCTCGAGAGTATCTCTTACTACATCTACCATTTTCCATACATGGTGCATGCGGATTTCGAGCACCACACGGTCCATGTACGATACAATATTTGACAGTTTCAAAAAGCATAGGATCATCTTTTGGGTCTGGAAATTCTGCACAAACCAATTTGTCTACTTGAGCACATGTCCGAATTTTGTCTGGACCCTTAAAAAATAAAAGTGCATGCATATGGGGGAGGCCTTGTTTTTGAAATTCAATTGTAAAAACATGTGCAACTTTATTTCCAAACACTTTATTTGCTTCTATCTCCTTCATCAAACATTTTCTCTTCAACTTAAAAACACGGGCAATTAAATCAGGATAATCAATAGGTTTTTGAAGTGATAATAATGCTGAAGTAATTTCTGGCCAATTAGGGTTTGCAGTTATGGTAAGAAAAATATCTGGGTGTTGGTTGTATCGCATGATAGCCATTGAATCTTGAAAGATTTCAAACATATGTCTAGGACTGCCAGTAAATAAAGATGGCAAAACAAACCTTTGACCAATTTGACCAGGTTGCACATAATGTGGATCAATATCTGAAAACTCTTGGTAAAGCTCAACCCGAAGTTTCCTTTGATTAAGCTTGTAGTATGTCAATCGATTTTGCTCAGTTGTGGCCCAAGCATCTACCAAAAACTCTTGAAATAGTTTCCCACCTATCAAAATAGTTGAATACTCTATGGGTTGTTCAAACAAACGATAATTATAATAATCCATTTGAGTAAGTCGATCAGTTGAAGGTCGATCATATTGAACATTTCACAATTTCAACTCAGGTTCCCATCCAAGCTCACCATAAGGAAATAATAGAACATAATGTAATGGCAAGTATGCTGGGTGACATTCATTAATTTGCATCAACTCATTATTTCCTTGGAAATGTAAGATAATATCTCTCATTCCACTTACCTCTGTTCCATCACCTGGTATTACAATCGCAATCTCATCTGCAGTTGGTAAGTTATACCGACGTCGGTCAGTTGTTGAATTGTAATGAAGATGAGCAAGTAGATTGTGTCATGCCGCGTCTAATTGATGTAAAATGGCATGAGCCTAGCGAAATGTAGCTACAAATGAATTGACTTGCAACAAACTATCCTGAATAGTTTTGAGCACATCCCTTCTTAAGTTAGGATTTCTACGATTACGAATTTCTAACGCTGAATCAGGGTCATAGATATACAGTTGAGCATAACTCGCATCCTGCCCTGGTTGTGGTTGCAGTGATCCTATTCGATATCGTGATTCCCTATGAATTGTGAATGATGTAGGCCCCTTCCATTGAGTACTCTATGATCCAATGTAGCACCAAGACTCGTAAAAGAATTGGCTGCATTGTACAATTGAGTATAACTTTGAAAGGATTTTGATTGATCATTATTCCCATCATACAACGCTTGAAGTGATGGAGGAGGTGTAATATGTAAAGGTAGCCTAATCTTCCCTTCCAAACAGCAAGTTCTGAATAAGGGACGCTTTATAGATGATTTGGTCAATTTTTCATCCATCCAATGTAAGGCTGAACAATAAGGACATAATACGTTCATCTTGCCAAGATAATGGCGGCAATAATTGTTGTGTGCTTGGGCATCAATTGGTGTACTCATAGGCATATCTTCTAATTCATCATCAGTACATAGATCTTCTTGAAGAAATTGATTTATAGAAGTAGACCTATGAATATTTGTGTATAAATAAAATTCTATAAAACAAAATGGTAAGAATATGCATTTCAAGATTTGACATAGTAGTTTACCGATTCCTTTGTGGAGGTAAAGATGTGTTTGGCATAGAAAATGAACATGTAGAATGATGGGCAACCATTGTTCGTTTTTGTACCGAATGAGAATCTTCAGTTATTGTTTCCCATTCCAGGCAAGCGCGATTGCGACGATTTGGTGCTAAAGAAGGGTGTATTGATTGAATACATTCTTCTGATCCCTCTTGTTCTCGTTGCGAGCATTGAAAGTATGACTTTTCATTTTTTTCACGCTCTCGTCGTATACGTTGGGCCAATGCAGCTTTTGATATTACATTGTCATTTTGTGCCTAAAATGAAAATATTTGGTCATTGGTGCAAAATATGTGAATATTTTGTCCTTAACATGAAATATCTTCTTGTTTATTTTGTTTCTCTTAATTTTGTTTTATATTTTATTTGTTTTATACCTTTAATAGTGTTATTTGTATTTATTTCTTTCTTTATGCATTTTGTTTTTTATCAAAAAAAATAAAGAAGAAATAAAAATCTATCATATTTAGTTTATTCTTTCATTACATAATTTGTCTTTATTTCTTCATTTTTTTTCCCTATTCTTTTCATATGTTACATTATAAATGCACATGTATCTATGCTAAATAAAAATAAAGAAATTTGAAAAACACATATAAATAATAGCAAATTATAGGAAATTATATTACAATCATTCTATGGGCAGAAACATAAAGCAACAAATTCACATAGTTGTACTTCATATTTTTTTAAAATGAATATATACCATTTGACATGCATTTGTCATTCTCTTGTCAGAAGGAGCCACCTTTTCTTTTCCCTTAGACATTGGGTTGACCTTTTCTTTTTCTTTTGCCTAACAAATATAAATAAAATATTTAAATCATTTAAAAAAATCTTATATAAATAAAAATACATATAATGTTTTACTTGATTTTGTACTTACCGCACGAACACGAAGAACATTAAGGTCGTGCTCATCACGGATGACTACACCAACATTTCTATATGGGGTTGTAGGAGCAGGCCTACAAAAATGGATTGTGAATAAATTAAAATATGTATAATAAAGTGCTAATAGTAAGAATATATATTTCAAGAATTAAACAAAGTTGTTTACCAATTAGGTGTTACAGAAGTTTGTCTTGGGCTAATACATTCATTTGATCTCTCTCGTTCTCGTCGTAGGCGTTGTCCTAATTGGTATGCAGAACATGAGTTTTGATTTTTTTCACGTTCTCGCCGTGCACATTGAGCCAATGCAGCTTTTGATAACACATTATCATTGTGTGCCTAAAATGAGAATATTATATAATTAGATGCATAAAATGTGAAGATTGTCCCATCTCTTGCTTCCCTTTTATCATGTATTTGTTCTCAAAAGCTTAACTAACTTTTCTTCTTCGCTCGGTTGAGTTGTTAGTCACATAAGAACCAATGCGTGTATTGATAAAATTTAAAAAGGGAGGAAAAAAACTCATGGAATTTCACCAAATGCCAAAAAGACACTATCCATCTACTGTATTCCAGTGCCTAAAGGCACGGTGTAAATAATATTGGTACATATATTCTACAAAAATCAATTAACATAAATTATTAATATTGGTTTCACATCCTTTACAAAAAAATTAATTCAAAATGATAATAATTTCATTGCTACAGAAATCAATTATAAGTAAAATTAAAATTAAAAAAAATCTATATTATATAATTAAAAACTTCATTTCATTTTTCGTTTTCTTCTCTTATATGTTTATTATGATATGTTGTAAATGCAACATGTGTTCAAATTAATGTTCAAACAAATGCATTAACATGTTATACAAATGCTTACTTTAACATGGTTTAGAAAAATATTTTACAATCAGTCAAAACAATAGAATAAATATTTTAAAAACAATAACTCATAAAAATATACATAAAAAAGAGTATATGACACTATGCAATTCTTACAAAAATCTATATAAAAAAATTAATAAATATTCGAAAAACAAACTTTTTAAAAATGTTGAGAAACCATACTACGGGATTCGCATGTTCCTTTCCTTTGCCAGATGGGATAGCCTTTTCTGTCTCCTTTGATATTGCTTTGTGTTTTTCCTTTTCCTTTCCCCATAAAAAATTAGTAGAATATATAATTCAAATATTTTTTTAAAATGATAAGAAAATGCATGCGAATATAAGTTACTTGTAGGCTTACCTCACGAATGCGAATAGTATTAAGGTCATGCTCATCGCGGACAACAACATTAACATTTCTTTCTTGAAGAAATTGAATCTATATATACAAAAACTTTAGAGTGATAAATAAAATTTTGTACACATAAATAAGGAAAAAAAATCATTTCTTTCTTGATATTATCGTTCAGCGTAAGTCTTCATCCACCTATAAAGTATGAGGGAAAAAGCATTTATTAGAAGAAAATTAGATATGATATGTTTAAAATAAATAAATAAATAGGCTTTACATTATAAGAAAGGTATTTAAATTTCTATGGAGGGAGAAAAAAAAAAGAAAAAAAAAAGAACACTTACTTGACCGAAAATAGCGATATTGTCCATAACTATTGTACTTCAACCTGAAATGTTTGGTTTTTATAATTATGGCTATTCGATGATGTATTTTAACAATCACATTAAAATGATAAAATTAAAATCAACCCTAGCAACATGAAGAGTATTAAAATGGGCACACAACAATTGTCCAAATTTGAACTCTTCTCTTCCCCAACTGGCTTAAATTTTATAGTGTTGAAATTAAATTTAAATTTATCATTATCATTTAGAAAGTCCAAACATAAATGTATGCCACCAAAAAAAAAAAAAAATGTTTAATAAGCAATTTATACTAACTCTCAAGTAAAACTAACCCAAGCAATTTATACTAACTCTCAAGTAAAACTAACCCAACACATTGAAAAATACAATGGAACATTTCTAAAAAAAAAAAAAAAAATGGAACAAACAACCCCAAATTCATAATGCAAAATGAAAAGAATACAATCGATTGAGGTGCCTTTGGAAGGCATATATAGTTAGAAAGAAAACTGGCTATACAGTGTGTTCTCAATCGATTGTATTACTTGGTGGAAGTAACACACTAGCTAACAGGAACAAACATATTGGAAGGCATATAAGAACACACTACAAAATCGATTGTGAATATGCTTTAATCACTAGCAATGTATGACCTACAACAGGTCGTATAATAGGGGACTATATGTCTTCCAAAACAATTAAAAACTAATCATGGGACTAAAGATATCCAATTAATTTTTTATTTTTATTTTTATAGATGATCTACTGAACGGACCTTACAATATAAACATTTCGAATAATTAAAAGTTGCTCCTCATAACTTGAGTTTTACAAATTTGTTCTTAATAAAATTGATATCTGTAAATTCGTTTTTTCAAGATCTTTCAAATAAGGCTAATATTGAATATATATATTTTTTTTTTGGCGAAAGTAATCACTCAAAATCGCCTTCCGCAGTTTCATATGCATAAATCTAAAAACAAAAACAACAAAACAAAACAAAATTTGTCCAAAATAGATTACCAAGTGTAAAGTTATGACATATTAAAGATGTAATCCCGAAAATGTTTTTTTTTTTAAGTTTCAAGTATCTCTATCTGTCCAAATTGATGTATGTATTTTTCTATTTTGAAAACAAATAAGTTAAAATAATTTAAACATATAAGTAACAATTTATTAATTAAAATAAGTGGACAGATAGGTTAAGAATATGAGAAGATATGTTAAAATAATTTGGACAAATAGGTTAAAAAAAATTTACAAATAAAAAAAAATATATTGACATACATAAGTTAATGGGGATAAATAAGTTCAAAAGAGTTGCAATATACATGGCTTAAAATAATTTGTACTGATAGATTAAAATAATTTGGACACATGTATTAAAATTATTTGGATAGATAAGTTCAAATATTGGGACAGATAACTTCAAAAAATTTGGACAGATAGGTAAAAATATTGACATGCATATGTTAAAATAATTTGGACACAAAAGTCAACAATATGGGGACAAATAATTTAAGAATATGGGAACAAATATGTTCAAAAAATTTGCACAAACATGTAAAAATATTAGCATAAATATTAGCATACATGGATAAAATAATTTGTACAGATAGGTAAAAATTATTGAAACATATCAAAATGATTTGGACCGATAGGTTCAAATATGGGACAAAGTTAAAATAATTTGGACGGTCAAATTCAAATAATTTGAACAAATATGTATGTGAAGATGCAAAAAAAATTCGCTTATGATGTTAAAATCTCAATAACTCATAACTTTACGCTTGTTATTCCGTTTTTAGACAATTGTTTTTATTTCAATTATTTATTTATTTATTTTTTTGTTGTGAGATCTATCCATTCAAAATTACTGAAAGTGGTTTCGAGTGCTTACTTTCTCCAAAAAAACAAAAAAAAAAAAAAAATTTTGTTGTTTTGTTATTTTAATTAATCGAAAAATCAATCTATTATTTATTTATTTTTAAATCTCATATTCAATATTGATCTTATTATTTGAAAGATATCAGAAAGACAAATCTACCTATATTAATTTTGTTAAAAATAGATTTGTAGAACTTAAGTTATACATTTTAAAAAATTTTTAGGTCAAAATATAGGGTAAAAATGTTAAAAATTATCCCTACCATCACATGTTTTTCCTTACCAACTTAGAAGTGTTATGAGTCTTTATAAACAACAAAGACCAAAGCTTGGATCTAATACTTAATGCACCCCTCAACTTGGATTTACTGACAATTTTTCTATTTTAAAAATGTTGTCACTAATAAATTTTTATTTATTGATAGATTACAAAAATATGTTTTATAAAGATGCTTTGAGATATTACTTATCATCTCAAAAAACAGATGTTATAAACAGATGCTCATTATAAATATGCTTTAAACATATTTTTATAAACAGATGTAATTTTGAACATAAGTAATTTTTAGTTTTATAAAAACATGTTTTTATAAAAATGGATATTACATGGAGTGCAGTAATTTTTAAGCAGATGTTTTAAAAATGAGCAAATGTTTTGTAAAAATTCAAAATTCCCAAAGTAATATTACTTCAAAATTTTGAATTAATGGATTCTGAATTTTTATAAAACAAATGTTTTAAATTCAAAAATTAAAATTTTGAATTCAAAAACTAATGAGATAGAGTGCAGTAATTTTACAAAAACATCATCAAAATTGAGTGCAGTAATTACATCTACTCCATTTTTGTTCAAAATTGCTCCATTTTCAAAATTACTCCATTTTTGTTCAAAACATCTGCTCAAAATTACATTTGTAAGATCAAAATTACAGATGTTTTTATAAAAAATTTTGAATTCAAAATTATTGCACTCCATTTTTATAAAACATCTTCAAAACATCTGCTCATTATAAAAATTCAAAATTCCCAAAGCATGTTTTACTTCTTAAAAATGGATTCTGCACTCCATTTTTACTTCTTTAAGCATGTTTTTATATCTCTGTAATTTTTATAAACAGATGTTTTTGATAAGTAATAAGAAGTAATATTACTTCTTATAAAATGGAGTAATTTTGTTCAAAAACATCTGTAAAAACATCATCAAAATTTTTTAATTTTTTATAAAAATGGAGTGCAGTAATTTTGAACATTTTGAATTTTTATAAAACATCTGCTCAATAACTTTTAAAAATGGAGTGCAGTAATTTTGAATTTTTATCAAAAACATCTGCTCATTATAGAGATATTACATTCAGTAATATTACTTCTTATGGATTGATGGTCATTATAAAGATGCTTTGGGATAAGTAATATTTTATAAAGATTCAAAAACAGATTCAAATATTACTTATCACCACCTTTACATAAGCAATCAACAATGAGATATCAAAGGACACACGAATCATGAACAAAAAAAATGGAGTGCAGAATCCAATTTAAGCCTTGATGGAAAGTATTTTGACATGTCAAGTAGGCATAGCAATCAAGAATAATCCACCTTAGGATTGATGCTCAAGAAGGAAAGCACCAATATATACATATAAGAGGCTGATGAAAGCATAATTCAATGGTTATGATACATGTTTATGTGACAGAGGGGATTGATGATAGTAAAAATGGAGTTAAACCCATATAAGGATAGAACTAATAAGAGGCAAGACCACAGAACTTAGAGAGGCTTTAGTTCAAATAGGTACTCAATTCAAGTACCAAATGCTGATAATTTCATGTCTATTAAGTGACCAGAAATGCAATAAAAAATGAAAGAACAAAGAGAACAATGGTAATACCATCTTGATCACTGAAAACAACTTCATTAGAGGCACAGAATAGAATGAACCCGAACCAGAAAACCCAGCAGCACAAACCCATGAAATGGACAGCTTAAGAAAACCCAACTGTCGATTTAGTTAAAAAATGGAACAACCTCTCAGACCCATTCAAACAAACACTTAATGGGTGTGAAGCCCTGGACTGAAAAAGAAGATTAGAATAAGAGAAAGAGAAGCAATGGGTATGGAGACAAAATGGGATGGGGATTAAGTAACTCGAGAATTGGATGTTCTGGACTCTGTTTTGAGCTGTAAAATGGGTTGTAATGGAAGTCTTTGAGTAGAGAGAGAGAGAGAGGTGGTGATGATGAAGGGATAGTGAGAGTAATGATCATGATTGTTTTTCATTAGGTGATAGTAAAAGTGATACAAAAAGAAAAGAAAAAAATAGTCGACTTGGTGATTGCAATCAAGAACACCGCCAACATCCTCCTCCATCTTCTCTCTCTCTACACTCTCTCGCTTTTTCTCTCTCCAAAGAGAATGGAGACCGAGGGAAAGGGAAGAAGGGAGTGAAAAGAGTAATCAAGGATTGTAGCACACTGTTCATATAAAAAGATTCAGACCAGTCAAATGATGAAAATAAAACGCAAGCCTCTGAAATTTCAAGCAGAACCAAAATATCAAAAAAGATAATCAGAAAATCTGAAAGCAAGAACAGATAGCAAGAATTAATCAGAACTATGATCGCAACAGCAGGGGCAATCAAACAACAGAGTGATAGAGACCACATTTATTTATGATCATTTATTTATGATCACAAGAACAATTGAAGACCGCAAGAACAATTGAAAAGTGATAATCAAACAACAGAGTGATAGAGACCACATTTATTTATGATCGCAAGAACAATTGAAAAGTGATCTTACCTGGAGAGCAGAAGAAGAAGAACAGGACTGGAGAGTAGAGAGATAAAAGAGGGAATGGGGTGGATGAGAAGAAAGAAGGGATGAGATAAAGATTGAATAACAGAGTGATCTTAAAGATAAAAGGAGATGAGACGTGGGTGAGTAGGATGGAGATGAGACGTGGGTGAGCAGGTACTTTAGTGTTTGGGCAGGATAGAGATGGGCTCAAATTAGAGCCCTGTAGACACCCCATTTTTTGACCGATCTTAAGACTCAGACGACATCGATTGAGTGCTCAGTGATGGTCCTTGTTGTGCTCGTTTAAAGGTTTCGGAGTTTTGGCTGAGAGCCTTGCCTCTGGACCTCTGAACTCTTTTGTGCTTCAGCTCGGTTTGTGGACTGAACTTTGTTTTCCCTTCCCGGAGGGAGGGAGTGGTCTTGTAGACCATCTCTCTGTGGTCGTAGATTACTTTTCGTGCTCGTAGGCCACTTTTCCCATTTGGAGACTAGTTTCTAATTTTTGGAGCCTTTGGCCGCGCGCTTTGTCTCGGGACCGCTTAACATTCTCCGTTTGGCGTGGTTTTTGAACCACACCTTGTTGCCTCTGCTTAGAGGAACACTGTGGTCCGGGAGACCACTTTTGATGCTCGTCAGCTAGTTTTCGGGGCTTTTGGCCGCGTGTTTTGCCTCTCGATTTCTCGTCAGGCATTCGCCTTGGTTTGTTTTTGGTACAAACCTTGTTTTCCTTGTTTGGAAGGTGGTACAAGGGTGGGAGACCAGTATTTCTCCTTGGAGACCACTTTTTCTTTTTCCAGCTAGTTTTCTTGTCAGATAATTGGCTTTCTTGGTCTTTGGACCATCTTTTCTGGTCGGCCACCACACCACCACCTTGCATTTAGTGTGTTGACCTCTCACACCTATGTGTAGACACCCCATTTTGACCGACCTTAAGACTTAGACGTCATCGATTGAGCGCTCGGTGATGGTGCATATTGTAATCGTTCAGAAGTTTTAGAGTCTCGGCTGCGAGCCTTGCCTCCGGACTTCCGGGCTCTTTCGTGTCTTGCCTCGGTTTGCGAACCAGGCTCCGTTTTCTCTGTTTTCTCTTCCCGAAGGGAGGGAGAGGTCTCGTAAATCATCTCTCAGTGGCCGTAGGCTATGTTTCGTGGTCGTAGGCCATTTTTCCCGTTTGGAGCCCGGTTTCCGATTTTTCGGAGCCGACGGCCGTGTGCCTCGGTTCGGGACCGCTTAACCACCTTCGTTTGCCCCGGTTTTTGGTATACACCCCACCACCATCCATTCCAACAACTTGGAGCTATTTTTCAGAACTTGGGAGCACCATTTCTCAGACCAAGACCTGCTGGTCCATTGGTCTTCAAGGGTAAGCTTCTTTTCCCTCTTTTTTGTTCCTATCTTGCTCTATATCTAAGCCTTTCTTGAAAGTATTTTTGGGCTCCGACTCAAACTGTAAATAGTCATATTTTGAGCTCCTTTTCATGTTTGATTAAGGACCTTTTGCTGTTTGAGAACCCCAGCTACCACTTGCTTCTTTAACTCTCTTTTAGGCCTATTTTTGCATATTATTTTAGGCCTACTTGTGTTTATTTTCGTGGCTGGTCATAAACTACAAAGTGTCTTGTTTTGAGCCCTTCTTCAACTTTGTTGAAAGGCTCTCTTCGGTTTGAGATCTCCTACTATCACTTGCCTCTTTAACTCTCTTTTAGGCCTATTTTGGGGGGAAATTTGAATTTCATTTTCCCCCCTTTTTTTCTCCACTCCTCCCTCTATAAAACCAGACCCTCCAGCTCTGTTTTGAAGGTCACAAAAAATTGTTTGAAGCATTATACACACAACCTCCCTCTCCCTCTCTTCCAAGCTCTAAAACCCTTTGTTCTTCGACCATTTTTACACTACAACCCATAGCACCACTCCTCCTCACTCCATACCAGCAGCTTGGAGGCCATTTCCAGAGGCAAAGATCACCGTTCCTTGGTTCAAGAGTTGCCAAAGATATAGGCTACAAGGGTGAGTCCCATTTTCCCTATTTTGTGCTTTATTTTGCTCTATATCTAAGCTTTACTTGCTTACATTTTTGGACTCCGACCCTAACTGAAAATAGTCATGTTTTGAGATCGTTTTCATGTTTGATTAAGGGTCCTTCCCTGTTTAAGGGCTCCAGCTACCACTTGCTTCTTTACCCCTCTTGTATGCCTCTTTCTTGCATAGTATTTTAGGCCTATTTGTAAACTGTTTAGAGGCATGTTGTAAACTGTAAAGTGGCTTATTTTGAGCCCTTCTTCAACTTTGTTGAAGGGCTCCTCACTGTTTGAGGCTTCCTTTTGTCACGTGCCTCTTTATCCCTCTTTTGGCCTTATTTTTGCATGTTTTGTTAGCCCCTTGTGCTTGTATTTTTGGGCTCCGATCCAAACTTAAAATAGTCATATTTTGACACCCTATTCATGTTTGATGAAGGATCTTTTGCTGTTTGAGGCTCCCTTTTTACACTTTGTGTTTAAACCTTCTTTTAGGCCTATTTCTTGCATAGTATTTTAAGCTTACTTGTGCACTGTTTTGGGCTTGGCCATAAACTGTAGAATACCTTTTTTTGAGCCCCTCTTCAACTTTGTTGAAGGGATCTTCATTGTTTGGGGCCAGAATATGCTACTTGCTTCTTTACCTCTCTTTTGAGGCCATTTTTGCATGTTAGCTTAGCCCTACTTGTGTTCACCTTTTGGCCTTGATTAAAACTGGAAATATGCTTTTTTTGGGACTTCCTTTATTCTTTATTCATGCTTCATATTCAAATAATGCATGCTTTGTATAGCTATAAGTCATTCCATGCGCCTAGTTTCGAGTTTCGGGTCTCATTTCATGCATCGGGTGCCATGTTTCCATGTTTCGGGGCTGTTTTGCATCATATTTTGGTACTGAAATTTGCATGTTTGCATATCATGTTTCATACCTTGCCATGCTTTGTTAGAGTGGCATTTGTGCCTTAGGTTCGGTCCTCGATTTGCGTGCACGTGTGCACGCATCTCGAGTGTCTCATTTTCATCTAATGGCCTCTTATGTGAGTGTGGCTGAGGTCCACTCATGTTGGTGTAAGTCCATTATGCATTGTGTATGCCATTTCATTTCATAGCATTGCGTATGTTAGGTTGTATGTTAGCGCATTGTGTATGCCATGTTATCTCGTGCATCGTGTATGCCATTTCATAGCATTGTGTATGTTAGGTTGTATCTTAGTTGCATTTCATGCATATCATGCATATTGCATCGTGCTTGGGATAAGAGTTAGCCCGAGCACGGGAAACGAGGGACGTTTCGTACTTCGAGTGACGGAACGTGTCTCAATTCCCTGTCACCGACACTCTGGATTGCCCATGATGGAGTTAGGTCTTGTTGTGTTTTCATATGCATTCATTCTATATTGAGTTGCACAATTCGACTCCTCGGCCATCATGCATCGAGATGCGTGATTGGTGGCACGAGGATCGAAGCATGCATACATTTGTGAAAATACATTGCCATGCCCCTTTCCTGCTCTTTGTTGCAGCAAATCAAGAATCAGCAGTCTTCCGGGGCTTGGCGCGCTTTCCAAAAAATTATTGTAAAATAGAGGCTAATTGGGGCATCGCAGTGGATTTCCGTGCCAAGCAACCCGAGCATGCATCATTCATCATCCGGAGCGGAGTCGAGGCAGTCCCTAGCTTGCATGCTAGTTTACAGCTTTCTTAGTTTAATTTGTTAATAAATTAGAATTATGTATTCATTCGGACTGTATTATTTATTTGGGACTGTATATCATTTATTCGAACCCTCTGTGCGAGGGCATAATTGTAATAAGTGTGCGTATGTGTGATGCATGTCTTCCAACCCCACACCTTTCTCCCTTTTATTTACCAGCTTATGATGGTTAGATTAGGGCATGTTTCAATTAGCATACAGAATGATAGCATGTTGCATTCATTCATCTGTTTTGTATGCACCGGGCTCGGCGTATCATACTAACTACATTTGTATTTCAATTCCAAGACTGAATACTTGTTAGCTGTTGCACCTCATATGCCATGTTTAGAATAGCCGAGCCTGCTATAGTTGCATTCTTGCATGTGTTGCATTAGGCATTTCAGCATATTTAGGATCATACATGGATTTTTAATTAGCTTCTGTTTTGGCTTGGAATACTCGGTGAGTTTTAATTAGCTCCTTGCATGTGTGTGAGTGACTGCTATGATAGCATGCTTATCATGAGGCTATTTGCTTATGTGATATGACTGCCTGAATGCCTGTGGGTGAAGGTTGGGTTATTTGGATTGGAACAATTCATCAAATGTGTGTTTTAAGCCCACTAGATAGTGGAAAAATCATGTTTTCTAAGCCCACCCGAGGGTGGCAAATCCATGTCTTAGCCTACTTGCGAGTAGCACCATCAAACCATCTTTCAAAAACAAACATGAAATGTTTTGTTCCAATTCAGACGATCCAGTCTATACTTGTATGCTGTGCGCATCACATAGTAAATCTAGGCTAATAACCGGAATAAGAACACACAATGTTTTTCAAAAATAGATATCATGGTTAGTAGAGGCCGATCTTTGATCGGGCGAGCGGGGGTGCTCACGAAGTGACCTTCCCCAATCATACCCAAGTTCCCGAGCCGAGGCAACTTTGGTGATGACGGACACGTGTCCTTAGGCAAACGAGTCAGGGTTTCCTGAATTTCTCCAAAATAAAATATTTAGGTGGCGACTCTGTATCTGACAAAGCAGTCCATGTTTGGCACTTCTTTTCTAAAAATCTGTTTTCTCAAAACGATTTGCCGGATTTAGACTCTTTGGTTCAGATTAAGAACCGTGACATTTGAGTCCTGAACTGTAGTGAGCCCAATATCGAATGGAACGGGGACTCGTTCCTCCCCGGAGCGTTCGGGGACGTCTACACTATGGCTGACCAGTTTTTGCTCTTGTTGCCCACCTAAAGTGGTCGGCCGACCACTTAAACTAGCAGGCCCTTTTTGGCACCTTTTTGGAGATATTTTCCTCCAGCTGGCACAGCTGGAGGACATTAGACTCATTCTCTATACACGTGTATGGAGGGATTACTTTGGTGCTTATCTTCTCCTAGAAGTTTTGCCTTTCCTCTTCTATAAGAGGGAAGCTCCTCCTCCCTCCTATAGGTTCAGAAAATCTGAGGAAAGATGATAGATATAGTCTTGTATCTATATCACCTCGTTTGCTTCATTTTTGTGCCTTCAAGTGTAGATTTGTCTTATTTTAACACATAAACACACACTCAAACACCATCCTTTTGCTACTGAGGTGCTTAGGGGATGATTTTGGTGTTCTTGGGTTGCCTTGAACTTGAAAAACCTACTAGAGTTGCAGTTATAAAGAAGGTCTTCAAGGGTGAGCTTTCGACCTTTAAATCCCCTTTCTTGCTTAAGATTTTAGCCTATCTTGCATGCTTTTTTAAGCTTAATTTATAACTGATAAAAGTTCTATTTTTGCATGCTTTTGATCTTTGTTTAAGATCACTTTTGTGTTTGGGGTTGTTTACCCCCTCTTAGGCCTTATTTGGCCTTGCTTTTGAGCCTCTTTTGTGAGCTTCGGGACTACCTTGTTTTGGCCTTCTCACCACTGAGTGTTTTAAGGTCCGAAGAAGGAGAGGGCCATCCCCTCTCCTTGTGTCTTCTTTACATGCCTTAATATGCCTCATGTTTCAGCACCTTTGTTAAGTGTATGTTGACCATGTCTTAGATTGTATTTGTGGCTATTTTGCTGAGGCATAACACTGTTTTTACTTGCTTTGGTCACTCCATGCATGGTCAATACATTTGTAGTGTAAATCACATAAACTAGCTTATGTGCTTCATGAAACAGCATGTCATTCTAGCTTGTTTTCTTTCCATTTCAGCATGTTTTTGGGCTTGTTTTATCGTGTCATACCTCTATTTAGGTTTGGTTTGGTTAGCCTTTGCATGCTTCTTGCACTTGTAGTGCATTTCCATGAAATAGCCTAACATGCATCATGTTGTGACATGTCATTCTAGCATGCTTTTGACTTAACTTCATGAAACTTTTGTCCATGTTTTAACATGCTTTAGCTCTGATTTTGGTTGTTTTGGCCATGCATGACTTGCTTTGTATAGCTATAGTTCAATCTAGCTTGTTAGCTTTGTACACCAAGTCCACTAGCATGCTCTACTTGGGTTATTTGAATGATTTGGCATCACTTGTTATGTGATTTCAGTCCATGTTTCATGGCCATGCACTTGCATTTATCACTCATTCAATGCGTTGGAGGGATTGCCCCTTTATGCCTTAATATGAACCATTGCGTATGCCTTCATGCCTTTGCTTGCGAGCCACCATTTCAATGTTTATTTGGGGTTATTTTGCCATGATATAACTCTAATTTTTATTGCTTACGTCATTCCATGCTTGGTCTTAATAGGTGTAGTGTAATCCGCCTTATTTGCCTTGTATGAATCACGCCTTATGCCTTTCGTGCTAGCATGTTTTGGCTTCCTTCCATGCATGTTTTAGACTCATTCTAACATGTACTAGGACTGTTTTGGGTTGCCTTGGTCACATGCTTCATGTTTTGTTACTTGTAGTACAAATGCTCTTGCTTGCCTCAAGCTTTGAGCACCATTGTATGCTTTATTTGTGTTGTGTACATGATTTGGCATTATCTAACATGAGATTTTAGAGCTTATAGCATGCTTATGTTCCCACTTCATTCACTCTTTAAGTGTCTTTGAGTGTTTAGCATTGTTGTCTAGTTTATGGCTTAGCTTGTATGCTTGTATGCCTAGGTCTTTGAGTCCCCATCACAGCATGTTTAGGTCTTTGTTTTGACCTCCTTGAGCTCTGTCCATGGTTGGTTCATGCATATTTGCCATGTATTGCATGCTCCCTTTGTAATCCTCTTTGGTTGTCTTAAGCTTTAGGGACCATTGCATGCCATACTTGTGTTGTTTGAATGATTTGGCACCATTCCTTGTCTAATTTCAGTACACTTAGTGTTGCTACACTTCCATACTTTTCAGTCTTTAAGTGTTCTTGAGAGTTGCACCTTAGTGCCTTAGTTGGTGAGCCAATTGGCATGCATGTTTGTATGTGTCTTCGGCACTTTCATTTTAGCATTATGGCCACTGTTTTGGTATGAATGAGGTTTGTCCATTTCAGTTTAAGTCCATTGAGTATGTGGTTTGCATGTTGTTGTATGTTTGGTGCATTACACATTGTTGCCCTTGTTGCATTGCATTGTGCATGCACGCATTACATTGTGTTAAGAACCCCTATGACTCTCTTGCATTGAGTATGCCATCTAGTTCTTAGCATTTAGCATTGTATATGCCATGTTATGCCTTGCATTGTGTATGCTAGGTTGCTAGTTGCACTGAGTATGCCATGTAGTTCATTCGCATTGTGTATGCCATGCTTGCTTGCATTGTGTTTGGAATAGGTGTTAGTCCAAACACGGGAAACGAGAGATATTTCATACTTAAAGTGATGAAACGTATCTTAATTCCCGGTCCCTGACGCTCTTGATCATCTATGATAGAGTTTTAGGCTTTATGTGTTTACTTGTGCATTCATTTTCATATTGAATTGTGCAACTTCGCGTCTCGGCCATCATGCATGAAAATGCACGATTGGTGGCCCGAGGGTCGAGAACCTACACTCCCTTGAGTTCATGACATGATAGGGAGGGTGGTTGTGCACATATATCTTGCAAATACATTGCCATGCCCTTTCTTGCTCTCTGTTGCAGCAAATTGCAGTTCAGCAGCAACAACTGGCTAGCCAGCCAGAAAAACTAGCTGGCCAACCACTTTTCTGGTTTTTCAACAACCAAAAGTGGTCGGCAGGTGTCTGGAGAGATCAAAAATGGTCAGCCACCCTCCCACAAGACTCCCAAGGTGAAATTTCAACTTTCTGGAGCTTGGTGCAAGTTTCTGAGAACAAATGAAAACAGAGGCAAATCGGGACATCGCATTGGATTTCCGAACGAGGCGACCGAGCATGCATCCAGTCTTCTCCCTCCGAGAACCTCCTGATTTACTGTTTTCCTTAGCTGTCATGCTTAGATAGCTAGTTTATGCTTTGGTTTGTGCTTTAAATAGTTAATGCGTTTAGCTATTTCAATTCGTTTTGTAATAATTAGTTAACTAGGATTAGTTAATTAATTTGTTATGTAATAATTAGTTTAATTGGCTTAAATTAGCTAGTTAGCTTCTTATTTGGTCCCTCCCTCGAGAGGGCGTATCATTGTAATAAGCGTGCGTGTGTGTGATGCATGTCTTCCAATCCCCATTTCTTTCTCCCTTTTGCTTAACCGCTTACGATGGTTAGTTTTAGGGCACATTTCATTTAGCATACCTTATGCTTGCATGTTTGCATCCATTCATCTGTACTGCATGCACCGGGCTCGGCGCATCATGCTAACTGCATTATATTTCAATTCTAATTTGAATACATGTACCAAGTTACATTTCACATGACATTCTAGAATAGCCGAGCCTCGCATGTGTTGCATTAGCCATCTTAACATGAACTAGGATCATGCATGATTTCTAACTAGTTCTTTGTTTTGGCTCGGAGTACACTGTGAGTGTTTACACTTTAGCATACTGCATGTGTGTTAATGTTGCCATGAAAGCATGCTTACCATGAGGTTAATTGCTTATGTGATTAACTGCCTGAATGCCTGTGGGTGAAGGTTGGATTACTTGAATTGGAACAATTCATTGAAACCCGCATTTTAGCCTACTTACGAGTAGCAAACTTCAAACCATTTTCCAAACAAACGGATATGCGATGCTTCGTTCCAAATTAGGCGATCTAATCTATACTTGCTTGCTGTGCGCATCACATAGTAAGACTAGCTAATTAATCGGAATAAGAACACATGTGTTTTCAAAAACAAGATATCATGCTTAGTACAGGCCAATCTTTGATCGAGCGAGCGGGGGTGCTCATTAAATGACCTTCCCCAATAGTACCCAAGTTCCCGAGCCGAGACAACTTTGGTGATGACAGACACGTGGCCTTAGGCACGAGTCAAGGTTTCCTAAATTCTCCCAAAATAAAATATTTAGGTGGCGACTCTATATCTGGCAAAGCAGTCCATGTTTGGCACTTCTTTATTAAAAATTAGTTTTCCAAAACGATTTGTCGGATTTGGACTCTTTGGTAAGTAATCGGTCTTACATCGCACATTGTGAGATTAGATTCAGAACCGTGACATTTGAGTCCGAACTGTGGTAAGCCCAAATGAACGAAACGGGATTCGCCCGGGGCGTTCGGGGCGTATCCACAAGCCCACAATAGTTAAACAACACCGTTCAGTCTGATAACGAATTGGAGAGGAGCCAGCTCTTTTTAGTTATACATGATTTTTAGGTGCACATTATAATTTTAAAATTCATAACTTTCATCACAAAAATTGTAACTTTCATTTCACAAAATGTATAATTCTCTCAAAAAAAGTATTAATCCTATGATTTGGCTTTAATGATATCTAAAATATTATGAGATAAATTGTGAGTTTTTAATATATATATTTTGTTGTGAAGTAATCTTGCTTCACTATAATAATAAAATAAAACAATTTCCACTGGCCTAAGAATAGAGGCTACAATCAAGTTTGTCAAAAGTTGTTGCAACCGTTTGAAATTCATAGCCTCAACCGTATTTGCATTTAATATTTTTCACATTGTTAGTTTTATATATATATAGCGATTGTATTTTGAGAATTCAGAGTGTGGGAGAAAGAAGAGAGTTAGAGAGTAAAAGTGTGTGTTTTTATCTCCTTAGTGTATTCTACATGTTTGAGTGAAGTAAACATGTTTTTCAGATTATCAATCCTCTCTTGTATTTGTTTTTGTGAACCACCATAAGTGGTTTTCACCCCACTCTCACCAACAGTTGTATCAAAGCCGAAGGTAACTTGAATTTGCAGACCTTCTGCAACAATTTTCAAGAACAGAGCATCGTTTCAAAACTTGCCCAGAAATTAAAGTTGTTGAAATTCACTTTTGATTACACCAGTGTGTTAGTCTCATCAAGACGATCACACTGCAAAAACCCACGTCGAAAACCGAGTCTGGAGGAGGTAGCACGCTCTACACGCGTCATTTGATGCCATTCTCACGTGCCGAAACGGTCACTACGCGCCGCACGTGCGAACCAGAGGAAGAAGACGACGGAGACAGAGTGAAAAAGGATCAAGTTAAATAATATAACTTGAGACTTAAGACCGAACCAAGTTGTTTGGCAAAGTGGTTATGTCTCGCTTCTAAACATACGGGTGAATGTTCGAAACTCGGCAGCAGCAACTCAAAATAATTTCTTTTTGACAAACAATTAGAGCCAAGCTGAGCTGAGCCGAGCCGAGCCGAGCTGAGCCACAACACAAGCCATGCCGCTAACATCATCTGATCCAAAAAATTATCCGGTGCTTCTCAGAAGTCTCAGATTCTGCCGATCTGAGCCGTTCAATTATTTTTGCTAGATCTAAGCCGTTTGAAGTCCGTTTTTGGTGATCCAATAGTGCTTTCCAACTATTTGGAGTATTCTGGACACATATGTACAGTCAAAATTTGCAAATTACACCCTGAAAATTTACAGATTCTTAAAGTCAACCAATGGCCAACACAAACAACTTCTTTCAGCCCCAGTTTCCAAAACTCAACAAGGAGAACTATAAAAATTGGAGTATTCATATGCAAGTCCTACTAGACTCACAAGATTTGTGGAAGTTAGTGGATCGAGGATATGACGAGCCAGCTACTCTCAAAGATGAAGGAAATTTAAATGAAGCTTAGAAGATGGCGTTAAAAGATTCAAGGAAGAAAGATAAAAAGGCCTTGTATCTACTTTATCAAGGCATTGATGAGTCAAGCTTTGAGAAGATTTCAGCAGCAGCAACCTCTAAAGAGGCATGGAGTATTCTTCGTAATTCACACTGTGGAATTATGAAAACAATCAGAGTTCGACTCCAGGTGTTACATGGCAAATTCGAGATACTGCACATGAATGAGAATAAGTCAATTTCTGGGTACTTCAACAGAACATTGACCATTGTTAATCAGATGAGAAGATATGGAGAGAAGATAGAATCTCTTCAAGTGATAGTGAAGATTCTTTGATCACTCAGTCCCAAGTTCAAGCACGTGGTTGTAGCAATAGAAGAGTCCAAGAATCTCAGTGCCATGACCACCGATGAGCTGATGGGCACACTTGAGATTCATGAACAAAGGATCAACAAGAAGACTCCCTTAAGTTCTCTAGAGCAAGCTCTTCAATCAAAGCTATCTTTTAGAGATGACAGAAACAAGCAAGGGGGGACATCACAAAGAAGCCGAGAAAGAGGTCGTGGTTACAATACCGAAGTTCTGGTTTTCGAAGAAGAGGCGGAAGAGGTCCAGCCAAAGGAAGAAGAAGTCAACCACACTTCGCTCCAAGAGGAAGAGCAAGAGGTAGAGGAGGTGGTTACAACAACCGACCAGGATTTAACAAAAACAATGTTCAGTGCTACCAGTGTCACAAGTTCGGGCATTACAGCAATGAATGCCGGAGTAGAACAACAACAGAAGCCAGAGAGCAAGTAATTTTTGTCGAGCAGGAAACAAACAAAGTCGGACCTACAGTCCTATTTGTCCACCATGGAGATACTGAAAACCAAAACAATGTTTGGTATCTAGATTCGGGAGCTAGTAATCACATGTGTGGTAAAAGAGAGTTGTTCATTGAGCTTGATTAGACTGTACAAGCACAAGTCTCATTTGATGATTCTTCAAAGATTCCAGTGAAAGAAAGAGGCAATATTCTGATCAAGCTCAAGAATGGAGATCATGATTACATCTTCAATGTTTATTATGTTCCTGCCATGAAGAACAACATTTTGGGTGTGGGACAACTCCTAGAGAAAGGATACAACATCAGCATGAAAGATTGTCATCTTACTGTCAAAGGCAGTCATGGTAATTTGATTGCTCGGATGAGAATGTCCAAGATGTTTACACTGAACATTCAACATGATGCTGCGAAGTGTTTAAGTGCCATCATCAAAGATGAAGACAAAGACTGGATATAGCATCTGAGGTTTGGACATCTTAACTTTGGAAGCTTGAAGCTGTTATCAAGCAAGAATAAGGTGAAAGGGCTCCCTCATATTACTCATAGTAATGAAGTCTGTGAAAGCATCACAGAACTAGCTTTGCCAAAGAAGTGAAGTGGAGAGCAACAAAGGCACTGGAGCTAGTGCACACTGATGTGTGTGGTCCATTGAAGCCAATGTCAAATGAACAGAATAGATATTTTCTCACCTTCATTGATGATTATAGCTGGAAGACATGGGTGTCTTTTTTTAAAAGAAAGTTGGAGGTATTCAATATCTTCAAAGAAGTCAAAACTTTTGTAGAAAACCAAAGCGGCTACTACATCAAGACATTGTGGTCAGATCAAGGTGGAGAATATATATCAAATGCTTTCGAGAATTATTACAAAGAGCATGGAATCAAACATCAAACAACACCATCCTATACGCCACAACTGAATGGTGTTGCTGAAAGGAAGAATCGCACAATCTTAGATATGGCAAGGAGCATGTTGAAAGGAAAGGGATTGCCCAAGAAATTTTGGGCTAAAGCTGTGTCACGTGTTGTGTATCTACTAAATAGATGTCAAACCAGGAGCCTTCACTCTATGACTCCAGAAGAAGCTTGGAGTTCACATAAGCCAAGTGTCAACCATCTCAGAATATTTGGGTGTGTTGCATACACCAAGATTCCAGAAGCAAGAAGAACCAAGCTCGATGATAAGGGAGAAAAATGTATCCTTGTCGGATATGGAGACAGAACAATGGGATACAAGTTGTATAATCCCATTACCAGAAAGGTGATCATGAGTAGAGATGTGATATTTGAAGAAGAAGAAGCTTGGAACTGGAATCAAGATGAAGTTATTAAAGATGCAGAATTCATTCTTGAAGATGAAACATCAAAAGCACCGGTTGAAACCACAAGAGAAGTTCAAGATGAGCCACAAACTCCTTCACATAGAATACTGCACCTAGATCGCTAGTTTCTCGTAGAAGTGCTGCATCATCGTCATCATTAGCATCATCAGATGATAGTTTTTTCAAGCAACCAAGACTAATGAGAAATTTACAAGAGATATATGAAGCTACAGAAGAAGTAGATCTGAATTTGTTCTGCCTACTCGCAGATAGTGATCCACTTACTTTCTCAGAAGTCATCCAAGAAGATAAATGGAAGAAAGCAATGGATGAAGGAATTCATGCCATTGAGAAAAATGGCACATGAAAGCTTATAAGTCTACCGGAGGGGCACAAACCCATTGGAGTGAAATAGGTATATAAGACAAAGAGGAATGCACAAGGCGAAGTGCAGCGCTACAAGGCAAGATTAGTGGCAAAAGGTTACAAGCAGAAAGCTGGAATTGATTATGGAGAGGTGTTTGCTCCAGTTGCCTGGTCGGAGACTATCAAGCTAATGATTTCTTTGGCTGCCCAGCACAAGTGGTAGATCTATCAACTTGATGTGAAATCTGCATTTCTTAATGGTTTCCTTAAAGAAGAAATCTATATTGAACAACCTTCGGGGTATGTTCAGAATGGGCATGACGACAAAGTATACAAATTGAAGCAAGCTCTGCGTTGTAGACGTCCCCGAACGTCCCGGGAGGGAAATCCCGTTTTGTTCGTTTTGGGCTCACTATAGTCCGGACTCAAAAGTCACAGTCCTGTATCTAATCTCGCAGAGTGCAATGCAAGACCGATGAATTATCAAAGAGTCCAAATCCGGCAAATCATTTTTGAAAACAGATTTTTTTGAAAGAAGTGCCAAACATGGACTACTTTGCTAGATACAAAGTCGCTACCTAAATATTTTATTTTGGGAAATTTAGGAAACCCTGACTCGTTTGCCTAAGGCCACGTGTCCGTCATCACCAAAGTTGCCTCGGCTCGAGAACTTGGGTACGATTGGGGAAGGTCACTTCGTGAGCACCCCCGCTCGCTCGATCAAAGATTGGCCTCTACTAATTATGATATCGAGTTTTGAAAACATTATGTGCTCTTATTCCGGTTATTAGCCTAGATTTACTATGTGATGCGCACAGCATTCAAGTATAGATTGGATTACCCAAGTTGGAACAAAGCATCTCACATCCGTTTATTTTGAAAATGGATTGAAGTTTGCTACTTGCAAGTAGGCTAAAACACGGGTTTCGACGAATTATCCAAACTTAAGCAACCCAACATTCACCCATAGACATTTAGGCAGGTATATCACATAAGCACATAGCCTCATGGCAAGCATGCTATTATGGCAGTCACTCACGCACATGCAAGGATGCTAAAGCATAAATACTTACCGAGTACTCCAAGCCAAAACCGAAACTAGTTAGTAATCAATGCATGATCCTAGTTCATGTTAAGATGGCTAATGCAACACATGCAAAAATGCAACTAAGATAGGCTCGACTATTCTAAAATGGCATATGAAATGCAACAACTGATACACGTATTCAACTCGAAATTGAAATATAATGCAGTTAGTATGATGCGCGGAGCCCGGTGCATGCAATACAGATGAATGATGCAAACATGCAAGCATAAGTATGCTAATTGAAACATGCCCCAATCTAACCATCATAAGCTGGTAAATAAAAGGGAGAAAGACGTGGGGTTGGAAGACATACATCACACACACGCACACTTATTACAATTGTGCCCTCGCTCGGAGGGTCCGAATAAAAAATACAGTCCGAATAAATAATTAATTACTCTAGCTAATTAAATATTACAAAACCCTAATTAATCAACAAATTAACTAGAAAAGCAAATAAATTAGCATGCAAGCTAAATGGACTGCCTTAGCTCTGTTCCGAATGATGAAAGGTGCATGCATGCTCACGTCGCCTTGTCGATAAATTCCATCGCGATGCCTCGCCCCGTCTTTGTTTACAATTGATCTCAGAAACTTGCACAAAGCTCCAGAAGGCTGAAACTCCACCTTGGGAAGGCCACCGACCAGTTATTAGCATGGGAGACCACCTGCCGACCACCCTTTGTGGTGGAGACCAAAGAGGGGGTCCGCCTGCCAGAAAATCTGGTCGGCCGACCAGTTTCCACCTCTGGTTTCTGGTTTTTCTGCAACAGGCAAGAGAGAGAAAAAGTAATGTATTTTCAACAAATGTGTGCATGACCACTCTCCCCATCCTTGCACAAGCTCAATGGAGTATAGTCCTCGATCCTCGTGCTACCAATCACGCATCTCGATGTATAATGGCCGAGAAGTCGAATTGCACGACTCGATGTGAAATAAATACACATATAAGCAAGTAAAGCCAACGACTCTGTCATGGATAGTCAAGAGTGTCAGCAACCAAGAATCGAGGCACGATTCGTCACTTGGAGTACGAAACGTCCCTCGTTTCTTGTGTTTGGACTAAACCCTACTCCAAACACAATGCAATATACATGACATGCATGAATGCAACTCTAACATGCAACCTGGATGCAAATGCCACTGAATGACGCAAGCATGCAAGGGATGACATGAAAACATGGTACTAGCATACACAATGCTATGAAATAATCAATGGCATACTCAATGCAAGGTGATTCTATATGGCATACGCAATGCATATGAAGACTAACAAATACACAATGCAATGATCAAATCATGCAACAACGTGAACTAAATGGCATACACAATGCAAGATGGACTTAAACCAACATGAGTGGACCTCAGCCATACCCAAATCAGTGGCCATATGATGAAAATGAGACAACCGAAATACATGCAAACATGCACGAATGCAAAGAACCGATCCTAAGGCACAACATGCAACTCTAACAAAGCATGGCAAATGATGAAATATGGCATAGAAAGGTGCATGATCCAACTCTGAAATATGATACACAATGGTCCCGAATCATGCAAACACTTCACACGATGCATGCTAATTGGCCCGAATACCGAAACTAGTGAAGTGCGTTACACTAGAGGTACACAAAGCAATGCACAAATGGCAAAACCAACCCCAAACAGACCCTAGGCAAGTCCAAGATAGTGGGAAATTGGTCTAAAATGATGGCTCGGAATGCATTCAAATGAAGCCCATGCAATGGTCGGTAAATGAGGCATACAAGCCCGACTCTCAAATGCACTTAAAGAGTGGAATTCATGGGAATATGGCATGCATATAAGCTCGAAAATATGATGTGCAATGGCCCCAAAACATGAAAACACCTCAGTATATGCATGCGATGGACCTCAAAACTCAAAGTTAAACATGGATATTGAACTGCAGGTATGCAAAAAAACATCATTCGACCATGAGACCCAAAAACAGAGCTAAGGCAGTCCAAAACATGCACAAAATCAGTTTAAGGCATGACCAAAATATGCTAGGAAAGGCGGCCAAAACATCATGCAAAACAAGCTAGTGAACCATGATTTGCACTATAACTATATGAAGCACATGAGAGGTCACCAAATCAACCAAAAACAGAAGTATGTCATGCCAAAATATGACCAAAAACCCACTGAAACCCAGTCAATGCATGCAAGAATGATATGTCCCTTTGAAAGGCCAATAAGAGGATTATTTTACACATGTATAATGGACATACAAAATGGCAAAACCACCATTGGACAGAGGTTATGAGGGCCCTAAAACTCACTGAAAAGGGCCTGAAATGAGACTAGGAAGCATGCAAATGAAGGCTCCTTTGAAAGGCTATGAAGAGGATTACTCTACACATGCAAGATAGACACCTAACATGGAAAAAACAACTTTGGACAGAGTTCATGCAGGTCATAAAACTCACAAAAAATAGCCTGAAACATGCTCAAGAAGTGTGCAAATATGGGCTCCTTTGTAAGGCCAATAATGCTAGAAAACAAGACAAGGGGTGAGAGGGTCACCCCTCTCTGATTTTGATGTTGAAAAACACATAATAACCACTGAAAATCTGCTGGATTTCAGTGGTCAAAAGGGCCAACAAAGCTCAACACAAAAGCCCTAATGCATGGCTCAAAACAAAGAGAAATGAAGCGTGCAAGGGGGTAGATGACCCCCAACAGAAAAATGGCCTTAAACAAACATGTTTAGAAGCTCAAAACAAGACTTTTTTCAGTTTATGACAAAGCCTAAATATGCTTGCAAACTAGGCTAAGACATGGATCAAAATAATGCTCAAAAGAGGGAAAAATGATTACCCTTGGAGACCAACAAAAACCAGCAGCCTCTGAACCCAAAAACCCAACCTTGAACCTTTAAAAATACCCTCCAAGGGTCTTAGGTTGATGATGGAAGGGTTAGGATATGGAGTTGTGTGTAAAGGGGCCAAGAACCAAGCAATTTAGAGCTCAAAAGAGAGAGATATAAACAGAGATATATTGTTTAGCCCTAACAAAAATCTGAACCCTTGCAAATGGAGAGAGAGGGCTTCCTTTATAGAGAGGAGAGGAAAAAGCTTCTCCAAGAAGCTTCAAAGCTAGGTTAAACATCCTCCATAGATGTAGCAAATGTCTTCCAGCTGGCACAGCTAGAACACACTCATTGAGACAAACAAGGAGAGAGCAGGCCGACCAGTTCAAGTGGTCTTCCGACCACTTGACCTGGTCGGCCGACCAGGTCAAAAGGGTCAAGGTGGTCGGCCACCCCCTATGATGAAGCCCCAGAAGTTAGCTTTCCAATGGCACAAACCTTGCATTAAAATTTCATCTATGCAAAAAGTTATGCCTGTTTTGGTGAAGCCACGCAGATTCGGTCCAATTGGATTGATGCCCTACTTCAACCAACCATATCTCCCCTGTCCAGACTTGGCTTTAGGAGATTCTTGAGTGCAAAATGAAGCCCCGGAAGTCTTCCTTCCAACGGTGGTGGCCTCATAGCTTAAATCCAAGTGTATAGATAGATAAGCCTGATTTAGCGAGGACCACTCGACTCTCTCTTAGCGATTCATGCCCATCCTCTTCCTCAACTAGGTTTCTTCTCTCCACTCTTCTTTTCTTCAACTCCAAACCCCCGAACAAGGTGTTTTCAAAGATTTTTCAAAGATCTCATCTTTCTTTCATTCATTTCCACTTTGCCCTTGCTCGGTTTATCGAAAAGCGCGACATTTAACAAAATGCGAGCGTCGGAACATCGTAGAACTTTATTTTCAAAACGTTTTGAAAGAGAGGGTTTTAAGTCTAAAATCTTTTGATCAAGATTGTTTTGGTCCAAAAAAAGGGGTATGAAGTTGAGATTTGACTCTCTTCTTGCCGAAGAAAATGAACCTTTGCCCGCACACCTTTCTCCATCAAGTAAATCATCAATAGTGCCCAAGTCTTAAGGGCGGTCAAAAATGGGGTGTCTACACGCGTGCATGGAATACTAGAATTGATCAGTATTTTCATGACAATGGTTTTGAAAAATGCCCATATGAGCACGCACTATATTTGAAGAAGGAAGTTGATGGAAGCATGTTGCTTGCATGTCTTTATGTTGACGATCTAATTTCCGCCGGAAACAATCCAGCCATGTTCAAAGACTTTAAAAGAAGCATGGTCCAAGAATTTGAAACGACAGATATTGGATTGATGGCTCATTTTCTCGGCATTGAAGCGGCACAAAGAAAAGATGGAGTTTTTATTTCCCAAAATGGCTATGCCAAGGAGATTCTCAAGAGATATGGAATGGAAAATTGTAATCTAGTGAACACTCCTGTAGACAGTGGAGTGGAGCTCAAAGAAGGTACAAAGGCAGGTGATGTGGATCCAACTTATTTCAAGAGCTTAGTTAGAAGTCTTCGCTATCTTACTTGCACTAGGCCAGACATACTCTATGGAGTAGGACTGATTAGCAGATATATGGAAACACTAGATTAGTCACACTTGTATGCAGCAAAGATGATTCTTCGCTACATCAAAGGTACAGTCGATGATGGTTTATTTTTTAAACCAATTGATAATTTCAGTATTGTTGGCTATTCAGATAGTGACTGGGGATGTGACTTAGATGAGTAGAAGAGTACTACTGGTTTTGCTTTCTTTATGAGAAATACAGTGTTCACTTGGTCGCCCAAGAAGCAAGCTATTATGACACTGTCAATATGTGAAGCTGAGTATGCTGCAGCCAACTCAGCTGTGTGCCATGCAATTTGGTTAAGAAATGTGTTGAAGCATTTAAGATTTCCACAAGAAAATCCTACTAAGATCTATGTTGATAATCGCTCAGTAATTTCATTAGCAAATAACCCAGTTTATCATGAAAGAAGTAAGCATATTGACACCCGCTATCATTTCATCCGAGAGCATGTGAAAAATAAAGAGGTGGAATTATTTCCTTGCAAATCTCAAGATCAGCTTGCAGATATTTTCACGAAGCCATTGAAAAATGATCTGTTTAACAGAATGAAGTTGATGCTTGGGATGAAGCAGCATGGAGAATCAAGATTAAGGGGGGATGTTGTGAAGTAATCTTGCTTTACTATAATAATAAAATAAAATAATTTCCACCGGCCTAAGAATAGAGGCGGCAATCAAGTTTGTCAAAAGTGGTTGCAACCGTTTGAAATTCATAGCCTTAGTCGTATTTGTATTTAGTGTTTTTCACATTGTTAGTTATATATATATATAGCTATTGTATTTTGAGAATTTAGAGTGTGGGAGAAAGAAGAGAGGTAGAGAGTAAAAGTGTGTGTTTTTCTCTCCTCAGTGTATTTTATATATTTGAGTGAAATAAATCTATTTTTTCAGATTATCAATCCTCTCTTGTATTTGTTTTTGTGAACCACCATAAGTGGTTTGCACCCCACTCTCACCAACATATTTTACAATAATTTGACACAAAATATAAAATAAATTTTATTATTTTGACATATGTTGCACCAGTTTTTAAAATAATTAAATTTATTATGCATCTTTTAAATATTTTAATTATATATAATTTAATAAAATTTAATATAAAAGGAAAAGGGGAACACAGCACGTGTGGGTTGCCCCATTCAAATCCTTTCCATTTTGTTATTATTTTTTCCTTTTCTCTAATTATTGAACTGTGCAGATTTCTTGCTTGTCATAGCGGAGCCAGCTGTTTGAAAACAAAGGAAAAAGAAGAAAATAAAGGAGCAAGCATGAAATTACCCACCAGTCATATCTTATTTTACAATAAAAACAGCACTGTGGAGAGAAGAAAAAAAGCAATAGAAGTGGAGAAAAAGTTTGTGATATTCAAGAGTTCTCAAAATATTGTGTGGTGTGTTTTTGTTGAGTTATGATTCTTTTTGAGAGAGAGTTTATTGAGGAATTGAGTGTTTATTGTAAAAAGGTTTGATATCCTTATTCTTATATTCTTGTAAAAATAATAATATTTTTGTGACTGATTTTTTGATTAAATTCCTTGCGTTAAGTGTGACTAACACTGAATTCAAAACTACCTGGTTAGAGTGATCGGGGTTGATCGATTGTTAAGGTTCACTAGCACCTGTGAAGCTAGCAGTGTAACTACTATTTGACGAATAGTGAAGAAATCTCAATGAGGATCTTGAGGAGCGAATATAGGCTTGGTTTGAGCCAAACCACTATAAAATATGTGTTTTGCTGTCTCTTTCCTTCGCTTAATTTATTTTATTAGTCTCATTTATATTGCTTCATTTTTTTTATTTCTCATTCGGATTAAATCTTAATTTATTATTCTCATCTTTATTGTTTCGTATCTTTATTTTTATTTTTTTGTGTTAAATTATTAATTTTATAATTTATTTAGAAATCCAATTCACCCCCTTCTTGGGTTGCTTTTTGGGTAAATTTTCCTATAATGTGCAAGTGCACATTGTAACATCTCCCATAAATTTTTCAGAATACCATTACACTGAAATTATATTTCTTGGAATATAGAAAAATTAATGAAGTCATGATTTTTCTAATATTTTTTGGGCTTTTATTTATTTATTTTGGTTGAAGAAATAGGTAATGATGTTATGGTACACATCACTTATGTTGCTTCTCTGATCTTGTAGCATTATATTTATATTATGATAGTATTTCATACTAATAATTTATTGCTACGTTATTGTAGATTAAGATCTCAGCTCGTAGAGTTGATTAATGAAATAAATCAGTTAGATAAAACTTCAATATACCTCATTCAGACATTGTAAAATAGGGTACACCTCTTTTTGAGCAGGTCTATCAATTTATTTTTTTATATTCATTATAAAATGCTATCTACCTATAATTTTTATCTTTGGAAAGTCATGTGATACATTTCTCTGTTGTGATGACTAATAGTAAGTCTACTGCAATTCTGCTAGGGATTTGGGAGGTAATAACAGCAGCTTAGCTGGCCGCGATCATATGTATTTGTGATTGGTGAAAGGTACCATACGATAGTGCCGTGTGATACCCCAATATACAATAATTTTCAATGTATAAATTGGTCATATCCAAAATAAATGTGGTCCATAAAAATAGTATACATTCTTTAAAATAACTTTCCTTGCTTTGTGGTATTATTGATATAGATTGACTCTGTTAAAAATCAACCTAATGATATTCAAGATTACATTGATCGATCCAGTTGTGACAAACACAATCCGCTAACCAACTTCCACTCTCCTCATAACCGATTTGAAATATGCTAAAATACCAACAACTGGTGCATTTATATACGTGGTCGGCTCAGAGTGAGCAGGATTAGCTCGAGAATCGTTATATGAATCATTGATATCAGGGCCTCCAACAATAGCACCTATTAGCAAGTTGGGATTAGGTCGGTTGCTTGCAAAATATGACCTTCCATCTTCACAGTTGATGTGCTCTGGATGTTTATCAATGGAAGGTAATGAAGATCCCCTATGATGGATATACCTAGGGAACTTGTTTCCATATCCCACCATGTATGACATACCTGACGGGTTGTTCCCCAATATATAATCCACCTGCATCAATACATATATTAACTTTGGTAAGCTTTTTATGTTGGAAAATTATTTAGTTCTTGCATAGCATCATTGGAACATGAATATGAAGAAGAAAATGAATGAAACTGCTTTTATCTTTTACCATGACCAAAAATTGTATAGAATTTGGGGTTAAAACGATAATTTCTTGTATGAATACTCAAAATTATTAAACTGGGCTAATGGGATTTTTTAAAAATGTGAGCAACATAGGTAAAACTAACAAAATTTTGAAAAGGTCATCATAAGATTATATGAATTTTGTGGGTTAAAATGCTACCTTCTTTTTATAAATATTAAAAATTGTCTGGAGACTTTTTTTTTGATTTTTTTTTTTTGATCGGCAAAAAAATCTTTATTGATGAAAATAAACAAAGTGATAGGTTACATCAATAAAAAGAAGCTCAGAGCTAGGACAAGCTCAAAGCTCCAGTTGGTGAGAAACCAACAAGAAGGGAAAACAGAAAACAGAAAACAATCAACCAAATAACACCTGAACCAGCCCAACACATCTGCAGATCATCACCAATTCAACATGACAAAACAAACATTTTGCTCCGCAAGGTTCTCATAACCAAAATCACCTATGAACAACTCGAAAGATGGCTGGAGTGTATAAATTAACCACAGAATCAGCAGCAGAAGCCTAGCAGATCGCTACCCGCCAGAAAACCAGTTCAGAAGCAGAACAACACATCACCCACAGATCACTAATTCCAAAAAACCAGTTCAGCGACAGAACAACAGATCACCAACAGATCACTAACAGGATGGGCTAACAACAAATAACTCTACCATCCACAGATCACCACCAACAGATTGCAGTTCATTGACAGATTAGATTAGTAACAGAACAAACAGTAGCAGAAACAGCAGAAACACCAGTGTGATAACATCAGCAGACGAAGACAGAGCAGACCAAGAATGCTGTAACTGATACTCAACAACACGGCAATAGATTTCTTTTAAACTGAATAGCATAGCCTGGTTTGTCTCCAATTGAGAACCACGTCCTCGACTGTGAAGGGGAAATCCTTAATAGAAGCTTTAAGCCAAAGAGCCAATCTGATCTTAATAAGTTCCCACAATTCTGCAGAATTAGGATGAGCATCTCGAAAAACACACTCATTCCTAAGTCTCCAAAGGGACCAGAGTACTACCAGTGGGATCGCTCCCCAAAATTTCCTGAGTGGGTGCTTGAATTTCTCCCCTATCCACCAATTGAACAGAGCTGCTACAGATTGTGGGATACACCAACAGAGCCCCCATTCATATAACACAGATGACCAAATGGTCCAAGAGAAGTGACAATGAAGCAAAACATGAGAAACAGATTCGGGGGCCATTTTGCAGAGAGGACATAATGGAGAAACATTGCTACCTAAGATACCAATATCGAGCAGAAACACTGCTGTTTTAACTCTGTTTTTCCATGCTAACCATCCGAAGAAATGTACTTTGGGAGGTAAGATATTGCTCCAGATGAATTTGCTGATGTTGAGGTGTGGCCCAAGGAGAGAATTACAGAGAGAATATAAGGAAGACACAGACAAAACACAAGAACCTGAGGCCGCAGAAGACCACACCATGTTGTCGGGACTATTGAGGCTCAAGGGGGGGGGCAGAAGATAACATTATAATCAACTTAGCTTCAATGGCCTCTTTCCAGGCATACAGGATTCTTCTATATGGAAAGTTCCAAACTGTAGAGCTGGTTTTCCTGGCATAGAATTGTTGGAGAGAACCATTCTTATCAACAGACAGATTGAAGAGAGAGGGGAACTCATCCTTGAGATAGGCAGATCCACACCACTTGTCATGCCAAAATCTGATACGACTATCATCCCCAACCTTGATTTGGCAATTATCCAAGAAGAATTGAAACGTATGTGAACTATGTACTCTTATAAAAGTGATGTCCTTCCATACCCTAGAGTACTTGTAGGAGGATTGCATAGGAGGATGCCAACACTGAACCTCAATTTTATACTTACTACAAAGAACTTTCCTCCATAATGCTGAGATTTGATTTCCAAATTTCCACCACCATTTTAGAAGCAAGCATGCATTAACATCCCTGATCCTTCTGATACCCAAGTCCCCTTGGGCAATACTCTTTGTGACCTCAATCCATTTTACCAAATGAACTTTTCTTTTTAGGCTATCACCACCCCACAAGAAAGCAGCCTCAATCTTTTCAATTTCACGGGCCACACCTTCAGGCATCTTGAATAGGGAAAGATAGTACACAGGGAGACTCGAAAGGATAGACTTGATCAAGGTTAACCTCCCAGCGAAGGACAGATTTTGCCTCTTCCAGCCTGAAAGCCTAGATCTAATTTTATCAAGCACAGGCTTCCAGGTTGATTTTTTACCCGGATTGGCTCCTAAAGGTAGCCGCAAAAATTTCAGTGGCAAGCTTTGCACCTTACAGTCCAAGAATCTGGCAATTGCATTTAGAGACTCATCATTCATACCTACACCAAATACAACACTCTTATGATAATTTATTCTAAGCCCCAAAAGGACTTCAAAGCATCGAAGGAGTCTTTTGACAATCACCACCTGGTCCATATCAGCCTCGCAGAAGAAAATTGAGTCATCAGCAAATTGAAGGTGAGATAAAAGAACCTCCTTAACCCCAACCGAGACACCATGAAGGATGCCAAGATGTAGTGCTCTATTCAGGAGAATATTAAGCCCCTCGGCCACTATATTGAAGAGGAAGGGTGACAATGGGTCACCTTGTCGGAGCCCTCTTTGCGGAGAGAACTCATTAGTTGGTGAACCATTGACCAAGATGGAAATTCTGGATGTAGATACACAGGTTTTTATCTAGGAGATCCATTTAGCCCCAAAACCAAAGCTGGACATCAAAGAGAACAGGAACTCCCAGTTTACTGAATCGAAAAATTTCTCAAAATCTAGCTTGATGATCAACCCTTGTTGCTTAGCTGTAGACACCCCATTTTTGACTGACCTTAAGACTCAGACGTCACCAGTTGAGCACTCGGTGATATTGCATGTTGTGCTTGTTCAGAAGTCTCAGAGTCGCGGCTGCGAGCCCTGCCTCCGGACTTCCGAACTCTCTACTGTGCCTTGTCTCGGTTTGCGAACCATACTCGGTTTTCTCTGTTTCTTTTCCTGGGGGGAGGGAGAGGTCCCGTAGACCATCTCTCAGTGGCCGTGGGCTACATTTGGTGGCCGTAGGCCATTTTGCCCATTTCGGAGATGTCAGGCCTCGTGCCTCGGTTCGAGACCGCTTAACCATCTCCGTTTGTTCTGATTTTTGGCATACTTCCTTTATACTCCCTTTTGAGGGACACTGGGGTCTGAGAAACCCACTTTGTGGCCGAATGCCACTTTCGGTGCTTAACAGCCCATTTTCGGGACCCCGAACTGCGCGTTTTGGCCCCCGAACATTCGTTTTGCAACGGTTTTCGTTCCTTTTTGGCAGGTACCTCTGTTTTATCACTGGGAAGGTCACTGAAGGGTGGGAGGCCAGTAATTGTTGCAGCAACCAGTTATATATCCTCCGACGCCCTCCGATGCCCGTTTTCCACACTTCCGAGCTAATGTTGAACACCTTGGGGCCATTTTCTTGAACTTTCAACCACATATTTGTGATGCACACACATGGGAGGACCCTAAAAGTTGGTGGCCGGCCACTAATGTTGCTCGACCCTTTTGAACCCCTCCTTCCGGGCTAATGTTGAACACCTTGGCCCCATTTTCTTGAACTTTGAACCACATATTTGTAATGTACACACATGGGAGGACCCTAAAAGTTGGTGGCCGGCCACTAATGTTGCTTGACCCTTTTGAACCCTTCTTTCCAGGCCAATGTTGAACACCCTTGAGCCACTTTCTTGGACTTTTAACCACAGGGTTGTGTTGAGGGCACATGGGAGGACACCATTATGTGGTGGCCGGCCACTAAACCAACTTGACCCTTTTGACCCCTAGCCGGCCGGCTAGGGGGTGTGGCCGGCCGGCCACCTGCAACAAAAATACCTGGCCGGCCATGATCCTCACACTGTTCACTTTACAGCTGCATAGCTTTATCCCCCAGAAAATATCCCAATCCGGGGGATATTTTGTGGGGGAAAGCTTGCCTCCTTTTCCCCCACCTTTTGCCCCTCCTTTTGGTCCATATAACCAAGGGCCAACACTTGTATTAGGGGTTAGAGAAATTTCCTTCAAGCACATACATTCAAACCTCCCTCTATCTCTCTCATTTCCTCAAAAACATCCAAGTTCTATACTTCATTCCTTCATCACCACCAAGCACCACCACCACCACTCCATTTCCAGCAACAAGGAGGGCTTCTCAAAGGCTAAAGGTGCTGCAACTTGGTCCAAGAAGCAAGCAAAGATTGGTCTACAAGGGTGAGTTGCTATTTCACCCTTTTTGGGCTTATTTTTGCAACTTTTCTTAACCATATATTCTTTTTGCTTTGAGCTCCGGCCATAACTTAAAGTGGCCTTGCTTTGAGCTCATTTTCACTTTTTCTTAAGGGCTCAACCCTGTTTGAGCCCCCCATATTGCACTTGCTTCAATACCCTTCTTAAATACTGTTTTCTTGCATGATTTTTTTAGCTTGCGTGTGATCTGTTTTGGAGTTTTTACAGTTCTATAAATAGGCTTATTTTGAGCCCCTCTTCAACATTGAAGAAGGGATCAACACTGTTTGGGACCTCCATGCTATACTTGCCTTTATACTCCCTTTTTGGTCCCATTTTTGCATGCTTTGGAAGCCTATTGTGCTTTGGTTTTTGTCCATTTTACAGCACTGAAAATAGTCTCATTTTGGTCCATTCTTCATGTTTCATTTAGGTCCTTTCATGGTTTGGGACCTCTATATGCCACTTCATGTTATATCTCTCTTTCGGTCCCCATTTTTGCATGTTTTGTTAGCTTATCATGCTTTTGTTTTTGGCCATTTTACAGTTCTGCAAATAGTCTTATTTTGGCCCATTCTTCATGTTTCATTAAGGGTCTTTGGCCGTTTGTGGAATATTTTGTATACCTCATGTTATAGCCTCTTTTGAGCCTTATTTTGCATTGCATTTCTAGCATGTTTGTATACTGTTTTGGAGTTTTTACAGTTCTGTAAATATGCTTATTTTTGGTCCCTCTTCAATGTTTTAGAAGGGATTTTTTCAGTTTGGGCTTTGCATATACCACTTGCCTCTTTGGCCACCTTTTGGCCCTTTTTCTTGCATAGGAGTGCAGCCATACCTGTGTTTGTTTTGGGGGTTTTTACAGTTCTGGAAAACATCATATTTTAGGCCCCTCTTCAACTTTGTTGAAGGGCCCTAACCTGTTTGAGGACAGCAGTTATGAGTTGCTTCTTAATCCCATGTTTAAGGCCATTTCTTGCATGCTAGTTTTGCCCTGTCTTTGCTTGCTGTTTGGCCATGTTTTAAACTGGAAAAATGCTCATCTTGGGATTTCCTTGCTTCTGTATTTTCATTGCATGTCCATATTGTGCATGTTTGGTATAGTTATAAGCCATTTCGGATGCCAAAATTCATGTTTCGGGAGAAATTCCATGCATCGGGTGTGTTTTCGCCTCATTTCAGGGCTGTTTTCCCCCACATTTCAGTGCTGAAATTCCATTAGCATGTTTGCATGTCATTTCCATGCCATTGCATTGCATATACCATTGCCTCGGTTTGCATGCCCGTGTGCACTCATTTCGAGGCACTTCATTTTCATCTATCGGCCTCTTATGTGAGTGCGGCTGAGGCTCTCTCATGTTAGTGTAAGCCCATATCATATTTCCATGCCATTGCATTGCGTATGCCATTGTCTCGGTTTGCGTACCCGTGTGCACGCATTTCGAGGCACTCCATTTTCATCCATCGGCATCTTATGTGAGTGTGGCTGAGGCTCTCTCATGTTAGTATAAGTCCATGTTGCATTCTCTATGCTATCCATGCCATTGCATTGCGTATGCCATTGCCTCGGTTTGCGTGCCCGTGTGCACGCATTTCGAGGCACTTCATTTTCATCCATCGGCCTCTTATGTGAGTGCGGCTGAGGCTCTCTCTCATGTTGGTATAAGTCCGTATCATATTTTCATGTCATTTGCATTGCGTATGTCATTTTCTCGATTTGCATGCCTGTGTGCACGCATTTCGAGGCATCTCATTTTCATAGCATTGAGCATGCTAGGCTGTATCTTAGTTGCATTCATGCATGTCATGCATATTGCATCGTGTTCGGGATAGGAGTTAGCCCGGGCACGGGAAACGAGGTGCATTTCGTACTCCGAGTAACGGAACGTGTCTCAATTCCCAGTCACCGACACTCCGGATCATCCATGATGGAGTTAGGTCTTGTTGTGTTTTCACGTGCATTCATTCTATATTGAATTGTGCAATTCGACTCCTCGGCCATCATGCATCGATATGCGTGATTGGTGGCACGAGGATCGAGGCATGCATATATCTGTGAAAATACATTGCTATGCCCCTTTCCTGCTCTCTGTTGCAGCAAAATGAAGAATCAGCAACTTTTCGGAGCTTGGCACGCTTTCCAAGAATAACTGCTAAACAGAGGCTAATTGGGGCATCCCGGTGGATTTCTGCGCAAGACAACCCGGACATGCATCATCCATCAGAAGCAAGGCAGTCCCTGGCTTGCATGCCAGTTTTATTTATTTTCTTAGTTAATTTGTTAATTAATTAGGAATTTGTATATTATTTGGACTGTAATATTTGGACTGTAATATTCTTTTATTTGGGACTGTATATTTATTCGGACCCTCTGCGCGAGGACATAATTGTAATAAGTGTGCGTGTGTGTGTTGTATGTCTTCCAACCCCACGTCTTTCTCCCTTTTATTTACCTGCTTATGATGGTTAGATTAGGGCATGTTTAAATCAGCATACAGTATGACAGCATGTTTGCATCATTCATCTGTATTGCATGCACCAGGCTCGGCGCATCATACTAACTGCATTGTACTTTCAATTCCAAATTGAATACATGATAGTTGTAGCATTTCATATGCCATATTTAGAATAGCCGAGCCTGCTATAGTTGCATTTTTGCATGTGTTGCATTAGGCATTTCTGTATAATTAGGATCATGCATGATTTCTAATACAGTTTTTGTTTTGGCTGGGAGTACTCGGTAAGCTTTATGCTTTAGCATCCTTGCATGCGTGTGAGTGAATGCCATAAATAGTATGTTTACCATGAGGCTAAATGCTTATGTGATATAACTGCCTGAATGCCTGTGCGTGAAGGTTGAGTCAGTTGAATTGGGATAATTCATCAAAATCTGCATTTTTAGCCTACTTGCGAGTAGCAAACCATCTTTCAAAAGCAACACATGAAATGTTTTGTTCCAACTCAGGCGATCCAGTCTATACTTGTATGCTGTGCGCATCACATAGTTACCTAGGCTAATAACCGGAATAAGAACTCACAAAGTTTTCAAAAATAGATATCATGGTTAGTAGAGGCCGGTCTCTGACCGGGCGAGCGGGGGTGCTCACGAAGTGACCTTCCCCAATCGTACCCAAGTTCCCGAGCCGAGGCAACTTTGGTGATGACGGACACGTGGCTTTAGGCAACGAGTCAGGGTTTCCTAAATTTCCCAAAAATAAAATATTTAGGTGGCGACTCTGTATCTGGCAAAGCAGTCCATGTTTGGCACTTCTTTCAAAAATCTGTTTTCTCAAAACGATTTGCCGGATTTGGACTCTTTGGTTCAGATTTAGAACCATAACACAAATCGAGTCCGAACTGTAGCGAGGCCCCCCCTCCCCCCCGCGGGCTTGTTACATTAGCCTTCTTCCAACCATCTACTACTTCATTAGCAATAAATACCCCATCAAGGATATTCCTTCCCCCCTATGAAAGCGGTCTGAGAATCACCAATAATGGAGGGCATCACAGACTTCATTCTGTGCGAGAGAACCTTAGCTAAAATCTTGTATATAGAACTCACCAAGCTAATGGGTCGGTAATCTGACAGATTATTAGGATTTGGAGTCTTAGGGGATAAGTGTAATCAACGAGCTGTTGATGCCATAAGTAAGTCTACTGTGGTTGTGAAAATCTTGGAAGAATTGCATGAACACTTGTTTCATTATTCTCCAAAACTTCTTATAGCATGGGAGGTTAAACCCATCTGGTCCGGGAGCCTTGTTGCTATTGGTCTCTTTAATGGCAGCCCATACCTCTGCTTCAGTGAAATCAGATACAAGATGATGGGAAATCGTGTCTTTAATTAATCTGAATTACCCTCCCAATACGGGCCTCTTGACCCAACATTCATTGAAGTGTTTCTTGAAGTGAAGGAACACCTCATGTTTAACTCTGCTCGGTTCATCTAGAGACACACCATTTACTGAGATGGAATTTATCATGTTCCTATTATGTTTGGTACTTGCAACAGCATGAAAGAACCTAGTATTTTTGTCCCCTTGCAGAGACCAGTTCATTCGGGATTATTGATGCCATAACCACTCCACCTTCCTATAGAGTTTCCACACTTCACATCTTACTTCTCTTCTCTGAACCATTTCTGATTGAAGCAGTATTCTTTCCTCTGCTATTCTGTCAAAGGCATGCAATTCCTCCTCTGTTGCCTTGAGTTTAGTGGTAATATTACCAAACACTTCAGTGTTCCAAACCTTTAACTCCATCTTAAGATGCCTGAATTTTTGCTGGATTATGAAGCCTGCCCAACTAGAAACAGTAGAATTCTCCCAGCAGAAACTGAAAAAATGAGCGAAATTGGGATGCAAGGTCCAAGCATTAATAAACCTGAAGGGCTTAGGGCCCCAATCTCTTTCATCTTCCATCATCAATAGAGGGCAATGATCTGATATTAACCTAGGCAGGCCCTAGAGCTTCATTTTGAAGTGGACCAACCATTCTGGACTGAGCATTATTCTGTCAATTCTACTCCATTTCTGGGCCTCTTGAGAGTTACACCATGTGTAGGACCGACCAAAAAGGGGCAGGTCACTCAATTCGCATTTGTCTGTAAACTCATTAAGATGGCGTATTCCCCTATCTCTTCTGACACATCCAACTCTCTCCCCCATGTGCCTTATTTCATTAAGATCACCAGCCAAGCACCAAGGGCTAGGGAAGGAATCCTTGAGCTTAAAGATGGAATTCCAAAGAGTGGATCGACTACTAACATTATTAGGAGCATATACATTGAGAAAAACATAATCAAAGGAGTTGTAGAGTGTACCTGAGAGGAGAATAAACTTCCTGTTGCAACAGTTCCCACTTAGTTGGAAAACATCCGGATCCCAAATGCAGAGGAGCCCTCCTGTAGTACCAACAGGGTCTACTGACATAAACTCCATCTTTCTATTTCCCCAAAGCCCACGAGCAACAAACTCTGAAACTATTACTTTCTTAGTTTCTTGAATGAAAGCAACATCAATATGTCTATCTCTCAGAAGACGTTTGATTATACCCCTCTTTTTAGGCTTGCCAATGCCTCTGACATTCCAAGAGAGAAGCTTCATAGAGACCAGATGATGCACTGTGAAGCCCCCGAACACAGCAATCACAGGTTTGCCGAGCCCACTTCTTTGATTCTCACTTTATCATTAAGTTCAAGATCAATAATTTTGTCCATCACAGCAACTTTTTTACTCTTAAAATTAATACCAAGCTGCTCCCCCAACTTAATGGTTGCTTTAGCTTCTTTGAGGAGGAAGCTGCTTGAGCTGGATTTTCCTTTGGACAGATCTAATTGAGTAAGGGCAGCAACTGCAGATTTGAGAATAACAAACTTGGATGAATGTTTAATAGTGGTTGCAGCTTTCTGGCCATAAAGCGTAGCAAAACGGGAGAAACCCTCCACATAAGCCTTCTTCTTTCTAGATTTCTTAACCTTCCGAAAGGGATTAAGGGTGAAAGAAGATGATCTACCAAGGTTTTGATCCTTAAGACCCAGAGTGCCCAATGAAGATGGACCAGCAGTAACATTTGGGCCTAAGACTGGAGCATGACAACTAATAGGCCTAGTGGCAGGGCATTCAGGCCCTGAACTCTTTGCATACCATATGGTTGGGCTGGATCCACCTCAAGAGAAATACCAGGCCTAAAGTCATCCTTTGGTCCACTTAGACTTTTGTTGAAGCCAGGAGATAAAACTTCCTCAGCACTCCTTAGTGGGTCAACGAAGTTTTTTGGGTAGGGTGCTAGCTCCCCCATCATGCCACCCTTTCTCCTACTGCACTAGCATGGCAGAGCTTCCCCTCACACAACGTCTCCTCTGCCTCTGTGTCCGCCAACTCCCCACTGTAGCACTAGTTAAGTCCCTTCCTGAATGCTTCCTCATTGGGACCAAGAACCACCACACCAGCTACGTTCTCACCTAGCTACCTATCGTAGCAGGTCTCTTCAACCACTGTATCCTCTTTCTCACCACTGATACACTGTGTGAGCCTCCGATCACCTGAGTGATCATACCCATGTGCCACTACGAATTGTATGGAGACTTAGTGAGATTTTTTTAATGAAGTATAAGAGTTCGTAGCTTTGCCTGGACTATCTTATAACTACTAATCTCATTGATTCATTAGTATAATTTTTTATTTATATTTATTTTGATTATCGAAAGTCAATTGTGTGTTAAGTTGGTGCCCTAAAGGCTGATAAAAAATATAAAAAAAAAGTTGGTGCCCTAAAGTCCATGTTGTGTGAATGGTAATACAACTCTACTACAAACACAATAATCAGTTACATAATCAGACAGAAAAACATAAATAATAAATAAACAAGATTTAACAAAATTTGTTCGTGATTTAAAAAAATTTATCCATCCATATACATTCTCATAGAGTGGCATTGGATACATACTTGGCCTTTCGCGACATGAATGAGCCTAGATGGCTTGACAGCAACATTATCACAATGAACAATAGATATATTGCCATGACCATTCAAATAGCGAGAGTAGACGATTAGAAGAAAGGACAGAGTTGTTACATGTTGCATATTGCCTCCTCCTGGTTTGAACAGAAGTCCACCTATATTACACATATATTGTCATTCACAAAATATTAAGATAAAAATTCAAAAAACATTTTTCCATGCCATGTATAATATTAGGTTGCGATGATGGCAATTTATTTGCTGAATTTTTTTTATCATCGAATAACCCGGAAGACCCATTTTTTTATTATCTGAATTGACCCAACAGTCAAAACTGACAGCTTCATCATCGTGGCCTAAGCCTTTAGTCCAAATTTATCATTTTATGTATTTAATTTCACGATTATCATTTTTTAAAAGACTGTATAGACATTTTTTCAGCTTTAAATAAATTCAATTTTGGCTAGGTTTGTTTCAAAAGCTTCTTTTTGCTTTCTAAAATCTAAATTTGAGCTTAACACAAATTTATTATTTCCAATAGATATTAATAATTTTAATATTTTCTTACCTGATTAGTAATGAATTGCCTTTAAAGATTGTTTTTGAGTAGAATCAAGATTGCTCTTTTTATATATATGGATGTAACCCTTTGGGCCATTCATTAAATTTTGCATAACTAATCCAAAAAAATTAATCTACTTAATAATATAGCAAACATACATACCTGGAGAATATGTTACGCTTTTGGTCGGTGATTCAGGCAACACACTGCATACAAACTTGTCTGCGTTTGTACGAAATAGACTGGAATCTAACACAAACTGTAAACACAAATAAATAAGAAAGTAAATCAGATTAATCAAAAACTCTTAATTTTGCATACATAAAATGAGTGCATTGACATAATTACCTTAGAAAGAAGTATATTGATTCCAGCGTGCTTAGCATCCCATCCAAATTCAGCAAAAACAGAGTCTAAACTATGTACGTTCCGAGTAACATAATTCCAATAGTAAGTTGCTTTAGTGGCTTTGTGTAACCATGCTGCTGCCCATATCAATTCATCCTATGTTGCACATTCTACTTCTTTTAGTTATAAGTCAATTCATAAATGAAAACTTTTCTAATTTTCTAATTTTTTTTTTTAAAATCATATGCAAATTTCATGGGATAAATTACACCAATAATCCCTACATTTTTCCCTTACTTTTCAATTTTGTGTAATTAATAACGTCAGTTATGGTTTTTGGCGAAAAATGATTACTGAGATGGTTAAAGTTGACTTATTTTTTAGTTGAGTAAATTTATAATTTTATCTTTAAAAACAAAAGGCACACTATTCATGTGTGCATTTTTCATTAAAAAAAAATGTTAATGGCTGTAGTCAATTGGACCAAATAGAGACAAAATAAAAAAATTCAAGATTAAAATCTAGTTAGTTGAAATTATATAAATCAAAATGACACAATAATTAAAATATAGAGACTTGTGATGTAATTTATCCAATTTCTTACTATTTGTATCCATGCATTTTTTGAAACTTTGTAGGATTTTTGCTAAAGCTTACCTGATAGCCATTGCGACTACAATAAAATGGGCACACTGCTGGCCCAAGACCGTCATTGTAAGATCCTCGAAACTTATCTGCAAATAAAAAAATCTATTCCCCATACAATAGTTACTAGTATTATCAAATTGTCCAGCTTCTCTTCAATTAGGAGTGAGGAATCCCGTCCAATTTGGCTTTGGCAGACCTATAGGCGGTTCGACGATTAGACCATATAGACTCTCAATTTATTAAAAAAAATTTAAAAATTCTTATGGTGGAAATTCTAAAAGCTTTTTAAAAACTTAGTTAGAAAATGTTTGTCTCATTTTCATACTTAGGGCTATTTTGGTAATAATCTAAAATAGTTAAAAAGTCATTATAAAAAATTTAATTCTTCTTTTTATTTTTTTACATGTTTTTTTATAAAAAATTAAAAGATCAACTAAAATAATCAATTTTCAAAACAACCCTTCGTCTAAAATCTCCAAAAATCTTGAGCTGCTAATGGGTAGACCCATCGTTAAACTCAAATTAATAATTTGATTTTTTTTTTTTAAATTTCATTAAATTCAAATTGATTCAATATGTATGTTGACATTATTTCACCATTTTGCCTTTAAAAAAAAATGATAATATTAGCTACAATTATTGTACTGATTTGATTATTTTATAAATAATTTACATAATTTTTTTTATTTATAAAATAAACGATTTATCTTATCAAAAGGGCCCAATCATCAGAGAACTTCTAAGCTAAACTGAACAATTTAATCTTCTTCTTAACTAAAGAGAAGCCAAACCCATTTATCTATTACTATTCATAACTAAACATTAGCAGGTGACACACGCAATGCGTATGTAATTTAGATAAGTAAAAATAACAATAAATAAATATTATAATATATAAATTGTATAAATGATAAATGTGTTCTTAATGAAATTCAAGGTTTGGTTTTAAACCAAAACCTTACTTGCGTTATAAAAATCTGCCATGTGATATGAGAAGAAAATTTGGAGATTTAAACACCAAGATTCAGTGTTTACATATATAATATAGATAGATAATGGTATAGATGGATAGATAATTACCCTGGAAGCCCTCCGAAGAAGCAATTTGGAGTAGCGACGATCAAAACCATAAAACACCATGGAAGAGGCAGCCAGAGCAGCTGCAATCTCGGCGGAAACTTCGGAGCCGGGCTTGTTCTCCGTCACGGCATAGGTTGTTCGAGGGGTGTCCATGTCTTCGGGCCTTTCCCAGCAGTTGTGATCGCCGTTGGGATCGCCGACCTGAGCGTACACAACTCCGGGGACGCTGGTGGCTTTGAGGAAGTAGTCAGTTGCCCATCTAATGGCCTCGTAAGCGTGTTGTAAGTCAGAGCCCATGAACTCGCCGAACTCAAGAACTCCCCAAGCTAGCATGGTGGTTGTGTATGCCATTGGAAAATGGAACTTCACATTGTCTCCGGCGTCGTAGTAACCACCCACCAAATCCACCTGAGGGGAATCATCACAAATACTTTGCTCCTTAGCTTACTTAAATGTAAGTACAAACTAACAAATTTTATTTTTACCCACCCAAAAAATTAAAAAAAAAAAAATTATTGTTAAATATGATGCAAACTTTTTTTCTTTTTTTTTTCTTTTTTTTGCTGTGAGTGGAGATTATTTGTGAAAAAATTAAATTGATTCAATAAATAATCAGGTTAATTTATGATATTTATTTGTAAAAAAATAAATTGATAAATATTAGGATAAATTACAAATATATTTTTGAGATTTTTAACATACGAATTGTCGCATGTGGTTTGAAAAATTATAAATATTTTCTTGTCAAATTTTTTTATTTAACATAATTAATGGAAAAAATAAAATTGTTAATTGTTCTTCCGTATAACATAAAAATTACATGAATTATTAATTAAAATAAATTTATGATATAATTAAAAAATGTTAATTAACTTAATAATTTATTAATAAAATAAGTTGTTTATTATAAAATTAAAAATTTCAAGTGGTGGGATGTAATTTTTAGAATCACGAGAACAATTTATATTTTAAACAAACCTTAAGATATATTAATAATTTATCCTAAATATTATTTAAAAACTAAACTATCTATTTTTTGATAAACAAATACAATAATTTATATTATTTTGATTATTTAATATGATTTTTATTTTTATTTTTATTTTTATGAATAATCTAAATAGTGTGATTTAAAAAATAAAAAATTTTAATTATTAAAGTGTGATCCATCGTGACCAAACAACATGATTTGAGAGAATCTGGTTCCATAATAATATTATAATAATATCATTCCATGAAAGCAATAAGGGTGTGTTTGTTTGGAGGGATTGGAGGGGGCATTGGACACCAATGTCTATTGGATCATGGAATCCATTTGTTAGGTCCCTAAGTCTTGTCAATTCCACGAACAAACTTGTGTAATCGAGTTGTAATTTCTGTGCTGTTTTGTGTTGCTCGCTCGAGTGAAGAAGGCCTCGCTCGAGCGAAGGACTGCGTCTGGCTGCAAACCTGAAAGAGGTCATTGTGCGCTCGAGCGAAGCATTGGAGGCTCGAACGAAGAACTGCATCTGCGTACAAACCTGAAAGAGTTTATTCCTCGCTCGAGCGAAGACTTTATGGCTCGAGCGAAGGTCCTTATGGAAGTCACGCGAGATAAGCTTCTCGCTCGAGCGAGATAAGCTTCGCTCGAGCGAGCTTCCGAATCCGGAATTTTATAAGTAGTTGGTTTCTCCAAACTTTAGGATTACTTTTTGAGATCTACTTTGAGATTTTCTGAGGTCTTCTTGTAGAGAGATTTTGGTGAGTTTTCCTTGATGTCTTGAGAAGAGTTCTTCACTCATGATCTAAAATACATACATCAAGGAGTTGGTTTCTTTAAATTCAAGAGAGAGTTCTCTTCAGTGGATTCCGAAGATTCTAGCATATAGTTTCAAAAGGTGTTTGATTCTATATGTGAGTGAGGTTGTGGAATCAACTTCAAGATTGATCAGTTCCGAGACGAAGTCGTGAAAAAGAGTTACAGAAGATTCGAAGACAGATTGACTAAGTTGGGTAATCTTCGTATGATATCTTTGTAATCTTTTTACTTCAGTAGTGGATTGATTTGTGGCGTTTCGCCCGTGGTTTTTTAATCATAGTTGGAGGTGTCCAATTGTGGTTTTTTCCACGTTAAAATCGTTTGTGTCGATTTATTATTTAATCTGAAAAACAAACAATCTAAATCACTTTCGTAAGTGCTTGTTGATTTAGATTGTGTGTTTTGGATTTTTGGGATTTGGAATATTTTAATCTTGATCTAATCACGAATCACTTAGATTTTCAATTGGTATCAGAGCAGGTCACTCTTTGTTTTTTCAAAACTATAGGAGTGTGATTTTGTGTGATTAGTATCATGGATTCTATTCGTGAAGGTAACTCGACTCATAGACCCCCATTACTTGACGGTACAAACTATTCTTATTGGAAAGCTCGTATGAGAGCATTTTTAAAATCCATCGATGAGAAAGTTTGGCACTCCGTAATCTTTGGGTGGAGTGAACCTACAATCACCATGGATGGGATTGATATTCCTAAACCCCTTGATAAATGGGACACAACCGATTACCAGAATTCGAGTTGGAACAGCAAAGCTCTCAACTCCCTCTTCTGCTCTGTCACACCTGAAGAATTCCGTCGAATTTGCACGTGTGAAATAGCAAAAGAGGCGTGGAATATTCTTGAAACGATTCACGAAGGTACTACCTCTGTTAAAAGGGCAAAACTTCAACGTCTCACGTCCGCCTTTGAAACCCTTTTTATGCGCGACGATGAGACGTTCGATGAATTTTATGCAAAACTCAGTGATATCGTGAATTCCTGTTTCACTCTCGGTGAAAAAATCCCCGAAGCAAAAGTTGTTGGAAAAATTTTGAGGTCCCTTCCCGAGAGGTTCCAACCAAAGGTGACAGCCATTGAGGAGGCTCAGAATGTTGATACCCTCAAGCTCGATCAATTGGTTGGAAATTTGCAGACTTATGAAGCCCACCAAATTTCTAAGAAAAAGCAAAAAGAAAATATGGCTTTCACGAGTGCCCATGAGACGGAAAAACCTCCGGAGACTGAATTTGATTTAGAGTCTGAGATGACGGCTATGCTTACAAAACAGTTTAAAAATTTTTTGAAAAAGAAGCCGAATTTCAGAGCCCCTATTTCAAAAGATAAGAGTAATGACAAACCCAAAACTTTTCCACCAAAACTTGCTTCAAAAACTGAAAAGAAGATTGTAAAGGGGCAAGGGGTCAAGTGCTATGAATGTCAAGGTTTTGGTCACATTGCCCTTGAATGCCCTTCGAAAAAGAATCGAAAGAAAGTCTACACTGTAACTTGGGATGATGAAAGCGGGTCGGAGCAAGAACCCAAAGAACCTGAATCTGGAGAAGACGGGGATAGTGCTTTCATGGCTTTTTGGTCTACTTTGACACCACCTCCTCCAAAGCCAGCAGAGTTAGCTCGTGGTCAGAATTTGCATCTTCCTCCCACTTTTGACGGGAGTAACTACCTGTTTTGGAAAATCAGAATGAGAGCTTTTCTGAGAGCTTTTGATCCAGAAGGCTGGCAGGCCATTGAAGAAGATACAGACAGGGCTAACAATCCGAGCAATCAGAGAGCCCTGATCACTATTCGTGGAGCAATTTCTACTGAAGAACAGCAACGGGTTGTTCGTTGCACAAAGGCTAAAGAGGCATGGGAAATTTTGAGCCAATTCCATGAAGGAGGAAATTCACATTCACCACCATCCAGCAACTTTTCAGTCTTAGTTGCTAGATTGGAAGAGGCAAAGGAGAATGAAGAGCAAAAAGAGGATGATGAAACATCTGATGACAATGATGAGATCAATGGCGATGAACTACAACAAGCTTACGAAAAGCTATACGAGGAATCTCTGAATTTGTCCAAAACCAACGACAAACTCTCTCTCAAGATCAAAACATGTGAGAGTGAGAATGTCAGGCTGAAAGGAGAACTTGTAGCAGCAAAGCAGAATATCGTCAAGATCTCGAGTGACAGGCAAGACTTACAGGCAAGACTTAGGTGGAAAACTACTATCCTGTGAAACTGAAAGGAATGAACTTCTGAAGGTGTATTCCACATATGAAGAAAAGCTTGCAAGTCTTGAGCTGTCACAAGCCAGATTGGAAGAGATAGCCTGTCAAAAGGATGAAGAGCTTCGTCTTGCTAGAGCCACTATTGCCATATGGAACAAAGGTTCCAAATCTTTAGAAGACATCCTCGGGTCTCAACAAATGGGTTGCGACAAAAGCGGGTTAGGCTTTGGTGCAACAGCTCACAAGGGACAGGCCTCTACTTCACATGACAAGAAGACTCAAGCAAAGGGAAAATTGAAGGTAGACCAGGCTGATCTCTCTCTTCGTCCACCAAAAGCTGGTAAGATCAACAAAAAGGAGGTAAAACCGGTTTTTATTTGTCATCACTGTGGTAGGTATGTCCACATTCGTCCTTATTGCTATGAATTGTTTGGTAAGGTGTCTCAAAAGAGTAGAAATTCTAATACTTTTTGGGCTAGGAGACAACCTTACATGTCTAGGCGGAATACCAAGACTAAAAAGATTTGGGTGAGAAAAGATGATTTGACTTGTTTAGTTGTTCACACTGCTCTAAAAGCACGTGATTCACACATGTGGTATCTTGATAGTGGGTGTTCTCGTCATATGTCCGGTAACAAATCCTACTTCACCTCCCTTGAAAAATATGAAGGAGGAATTGTTACCTTTGGAGATGGCGGCACTTCGAGAGTCATTGGTAAGGGCTCTATAAGTGTTGCTGGTCTTCCCAAGCTAAATAATGTTCTACTAGTTGATGGTCTTAAAGAAAATCTTTTAAGCATTAGTCAAATGTGTGATTCCCATCATGAAGTATTGTTTTCAAAAAATAAATGTGAAATTTTGGATAAAAAGGGAAATACTGTCTTACATGGGGTTCGCACATCTGATAACTGCTATGGGATTGTTACTACTAATGATCTCACTTGTCACTCTGCCATCATTAGTAACATTGACCTGTGGCATCAAAGATTAGGTCACATGAATTTCAATGACCTAACTAAGATAGCCAACAAAGAGCTTGTGAGGGGAATACCTAAACTGGGTAAGAATTTGAGCCATGTGTGTGGACCATGTCAACTTGGAAAGCAAACCCGTGCCCCGCATCAAAAGGTGAACAGCTTTACAACCAAACGTCCTCTCGAATTGGTTCACATGGATTTAATGGGTCCTACTCGCACTGAAAGCATCGGAGGTAAAAGATACATTTTTTTAACTGTTGATGATTTTACTCGATTTTCATGGGGAAATTTTTTAAAGGAAAAATCTGATACGTTTGATGCTTTCCAGGCCTTAGTCTTTAAAATCCAGAATGAACAAAGTATTTCCATTGATCGTATCATAAGAATCCGAACCGATCATGGTCGTGAGTTTGAAAATAGTTCGTTTTCGGATTTTTGTGATATACATGGAATTAAGCATGAATTTACTGCACCCATTACTCCACAACAAAATGGAGTTGTTGAGAGGAAGAACAGGGTTGTTCAAGAAATGGCTAGGGTCATGCTCCTTAGTAAGAAACTTCCTCCAAAATTTTGGGCCGAAGCCATAAATGCAGCTGTTTATGTCATAAATCGCGTGTATTTAAGGCCCGGCACTTTACAAACTCCATATGAATTGTGAAAGGGCTTGAAACCTAATGTAAAATACTTCAAAACTTTTGGGAGTAAGTGTTACATCTTCAAAGATAGAGAGCCTTTGGGCAAATTTGACTCCCGAAGTGATGAAGGTATTTTTCTAGGGTATTCAACCACTAGTAGGGCTTTTAGAGTCTATAACCTGCGAACTTCATCTTTAATAGAATCTATCAATGTGGTTATAGATGACACAGGTGCACCTCCTCCAGCAACAAATGAGGATGATAATGATGAGTCTCCAATCTTGGATACCGAATCTCAAAATCAAGGAGAAGGTGCAGACCCATCACAAGAAATGGTTACCGAACCATCCTCACAGGTAAGGCCAAGTCCAAAGAGTGCTCCAAGGGACATCACTCATGTTGCCCCTGTCACCACAAGTCTTGAGCTTAAACCATCAGCTAGGGTGAAACTGAATCATCCAGCTCAACAGGTGATTGGAAGTGTCTCGGATCGAATGAAAACCCGAAGACAGATTCGGGATGAGGTATCACATATGTGTTATGTTTCTTTAATTGAACCTAAGAATTTTAAAGAGGCCTTGCTAGATGATAGTTGGGTCAATGCTATGCATGAAGAATTAGGTCAATTTGAACGTAACAAAGTTTGGACTCTAGTTCCCAGATCTAGAGACATGAATGTGATAGGTACCAAGTGGATCTTTAAAAATAAATCTGATGAGAATGGTACAGTTGTTAGGAACAAAGCTAGGTTGGTTGCTCAAGGCTATACACAAGTAGAGGGTGTTGACTATGATGAGACGTTTGCCCCAGTTGCACGTCTCGAATCTATTCGTATTTTACTTGGTGTTGCATGTTTTCTTGGCTTTAAATTGTTTCAAATGGATGTGAAAAGTGCTTTTCTGAATGGGTACTTGAAAGAAGAGGCATATGTTGAGCAACCAAAAGGGTTTGAGGACCCTAAATGTCCTAATCATGTCTACAAGTTAGACAAGGCTTTGTATGGATTGAAACAAGCCCCTCGTGCTTGGTATGATAGACTCACTACATTTCTTCTTGATAATGATTTTCAAAGGGGTAGTGTGGATAAGACTTTATTTGTGAAACATCTCATATTCTTGTTGCTCAGATTTATGTTGATGATATTGTGTTTGGATCCACTGCGGGACATCTTGTGAAATATTTTTCGGATTGCATGACACATGAGTTTGAGATGAGCATGATGGGAGAGTTGTCTTACTTTTTGGGTCTTCAAATTAAACAGTCTCCTTCAGGTATATTTGTGTCTCAGTCTAAGTATGCGAAAAATCTTGTGTCTAAGTTTGGTCTTGAGTCTGCCAAACATGCCCGCACTCCCATGAGCACCAGTCTTCACCTCTCCAAAGATTCCTCTGGTATTGATGTTGATCCTACCCTTTATCGGAGTATGATAGGGAGTCTTTTGTATCTCACAGCCAGTCGTCCAGATATTGCTTTCAGTGTAGGTGTTTGTGCCCGTTACCAAGCTAGTCCTAAAGAGTCTCATTTACTTGCTGTCAAACGCATCATTAAATATGTTAATGGGACTTTGGGGTATGGGGTTTGGTTTTCTACTGATACTACAGCTGAGATTACTGGTTTTTCTGATGCCGACTGGGCAGGGTGTGCTGATGATAGGAAAAGTACATCTGGGGGGTGTTTTTACCTTGGGAATAATCTGGTTTCCTGGCATAGTAAAAAGCAAAATGCCATCTCTCTTTCGACTGCTAAGGCTGAGTACATTGCTGCAGGGAGTTGTTGTGCTCAAATGTTGTGGATAAAGCAAATGCTTCATGATTATGGGATAGAACAGAACACTCTTACTCTTTTTTGTGATAACACAAGTGCCATAAACATTTCAAAAAATCCTGTCCAACACTCTCGCACCAAACACATTGACATTCGTCATCATTTTATTCGAGAGTTAGTGGAAGAGGGCCTTGTTGTTCTTGAGCACATTCCCACTGAGCATCAAAAAGCTGATATTTTTACAAAACCCCTTGATCTTCTTCGGTTTGAGTTCCTTAGAAAGACCTTGGGTGTCATGCTCGATCACTAGAGTGTTACTTGTTTCTTGAGTAGGTGTAAATGTTTGTGCCTTATGAATGCTTGGAGGTGATAATCTCCTTGTTTCGAGCCTCACTCTTGCATCTAGTGGTTCGTGAGTTTGTCTATTGCACTCTCCATTGTGCTTAGGGTTTACCATTGGGGGTTTGTAAGGGTTTAACATTGGGGATTTTATTTACATATACATATATTGCCATTATGTGATTGTAATCTGTTTTTCTCTCTATTGTTTCACACATTGATGTTTCGATTCTATAATGGCTGTAATATCTTGTTTTCTCTGTGGCTGATTGTTTGTCTCTTTAGCACTACTCTTCATTTCATTTCTTTTATGCTAATGTTACGAATTTCACTGCTTTTCTAACCCCTGGTGGACTAATTTGTTTTGACTGACTCTTTGTGTTTTGTTTTGGGGGTTTTCTGGTGTTGTCTATTGGATATTCCTTGTCTTTCTGGGCTCTTGTCTATATTGCTCTGTTTGGGTTGTATTAGTCATGGCCGAGTCATCCAAGCGTCGTAAAGCTACGGTTTCTCGTTCGTCCTTCAACTCTGAAAAGTTCCCATCTAAAGAAAAATCTAAGTTGTTTAGGGAGTCTTTTGCATCTCGTACCGTACATTTAGAGCGCAATATCCTCTCAAATGCCTTTGAGGTTATTCCCATTCGGTCTTTATTTGATACGTTAGGCGGAGATCAAGTGTTGCATTTCTCCGGGCCACAAAATTTGAGTCTCATCCGAGAATTCTATTGCAATATCCATTCCATTCGCAAAGCACTTCCAGCATCCTTTGAGACTTGGCTTAGGAAGAAGTCACTTGTTATCACTGGGGATGTGTTTCGGATTTTACTTGGTCTTCCTGAAGTTCATAATTGTCATTTTCCGTTTCTTACCCGGTCAGGTGTTGATTTTAATTGTGTTGCTTCTGAGTTATGTGGTGTTGACCGGACTTGGATCACTGGGGATCTCCTTCAGCAAAATGAGTTGTTTCCTCGGTTCCGTCTCTTGAATATCATCGTGTGTGCGAATCTTTATGTCACCACCCATTCCTCGCATATTACTCAGGACCAAGGTTATGTTCTGTATTGTATTCATCACCGACTACCTATTGACCTTCCGGAAATGATTGTTTCAAAAATGATTGGGGTTTCTGAGGGCCGAAAATCTTTGGGGCTTCCTTATGGGTGTTTGCTTACTCGTTTTCTCACTGCCCTTGATGTTCTTTCTTTTGATGATGATGAGTTTGCTTACCCTATCAAACCCATTACTAAATTGACAGTCTCTCAGAGTCAGGCTCATGTGAGGGGGAGTGTGTCGGGGGTTGGGAGTTCTGGTGCAGGTAATGATGATCCCCTTGGCGAGGAGGAGGAGTTTGAGGCCGCCAATGCCGGTGCCCCTGATCTTCCTGAGCTACGTCCTCGCTCATTTCGTGGCCAGCTACAGCACTTTGAGCAGTCTGTTACACGTCGCCTTGATCTTTTGGCTACACGTCTTGATGCTTTTGATGGCCGCCTTGATGAGCAGAGTGCTGTGCTTGCTCAGATTCTTTCTCTTCTTCAGTTGCAGCAGCCACCATTGTCTCCTTCTTAGCTTTTGGCATTTGTTTCTCTTGGACAGTTTTTGTTCTTACTTTAGATAGTGTTTTTTTTTATGCTGTATCTACCTATTGATGTTTTTGGGTCACTCCCGGACAAAAAGGGGGAGTAGTTTTGGGTACTCATGTTTGTTTTGCAGATGGGTATTTGGAGGTTTATATTTATATGTTGTGGCTATTTGTGATATGGATATTGGGCGTTATATGTTTTTCTTTTATATTTTATATCTTAATGGTTTGTTTTGTTATGTTACATTTCAGGTTTGATGAAGTTAGATTTCATTCCAGGTTTTCCTCAAGTTTGGTTTATTGTTTCAAGATTTTTAGATTGGTTGCATAGTTGGTTTGCCTTGCCTTGAGTTGTAATAGTTTTAGCTAGTTCGTTTGCTTTGAGTTGTAATCGTTTTAGCTAGTTCATCTATTTAGGAAATTGTGTTAGGAAGTTTTGTCCGGGTATTGACAAAGGGAGAGATTGTTAGGTCCCTAAGTCTTGTCAATTCCACGAACAAACTTGTGTAATCGAGTTGTAATTTCTGTGTTGTTTTGTGTTGCTCACTCGAGCGAAGAAGGCCTCGCTCAAGCGAAGGACTGCGTCTGGCTGCAAACCTGAAAGAGGTCATTGTGCGCTCGAGCGAAGCATTGGAGGCTCGAGCGAAGAACTGCATCTGCGTACAAACCTGAAAGAGTTTATTCCTCGCTCGAGCGAAGACTTTATGGCTCGAGCAAAGGTCCTTATGGAAGTCACGCGAGATAAGCTTCTCGCCCGAGCGAGATAAGCTTCGCTCGAGCGAGCTTCCGAATCCGGAATTTTATAAGTAGTTGGTTTTTCCAAACTTTAGGATTACTTTTTGAGATCTACTTTGAGATTTTCTGAGGTCTTCTTGTAGAGAGATTTTGGTGAGTTTTCCTTGATGTCTTGAGAAGAGTTCTTCACTCATGATCTAAAATACATACATCAAGGAGTTGGTTTCTTTAAATTCAAGAGAGAGTTCTCTTCGGTGGATTCCGAAGATTCTAGCATATAGTTTCAAAAGGTGTTTGATTCTATATGTGAGTGAGGTTGTGGAATCAACTTCAAGATTGATCAGTTCCGAGACGAAGTCGTGAAAAAGAGTTACAGAAGATTCGAAGACAGATTGACTAAGTTGGGTAATCTTTGTATGATATCTTTGTAATCTTTTTACTTCAGTAGTGGATTGATTTGTGGCGTTTCGCCCGTGGTTTTTTAATCATAGTTGGAGGTGTCCAATTGTGGTTTTTTCCACGTTAAAATCGTTTGTGTCGATTTATTATTTAATCTGAAAAACAAACAATCTAAATCACTTTCGTAAGTGCTTGTTGATTTAGATTGTGTGTTTTGGATTTTTGGGATTTGGAATATTTTAATCTTGATCTAATCACGAATCACTTAGATTTTCACCATTGTTTGGTTGTAAATTTATAGGCTAGATTAGGCGTCTGGATGAACTATCAATCCCACATATGTGGGAATATTATATCCTTGGGAGGTATGAGATAGAATTGGTAAGGTAACTATCATATGAGGTAAAATGATGAAATGACATATTTGCCTTCAATTTAGAAATAAAATAATTTTATTTAATTTTTATTGATGTTTTATTTATTTGATTTTTTAAAATAAAATTTTATTGATGTTTTATTTAATAAATATTATTTTTTTAATCAATTTATTAAAAATTTTATTTTAAAAAATAACACAAATTTTTATTGATATTTTATTTATTTAATTTTAAAAAATAAATTTATTTAATTTTTAAACAAATAAAATAAATTTTTATTTAATCTAGTCAAAAAAAATTAAAATATTAAAGACATGTTTAATATTGATATTATTTAGTAAATAATTTAAAATGGCAAAATTATCTTTTAAATATTTATCCTTCTTTAGAATATCTCAAACAAACATAACGTTCAATGGAATAATCATTTCCTTACATCTAATCCTATAACTAAACAAACTTGGGATACACATCTTATCCAACCAAATAGTCCACGAATTATATATCTTAGGATTATCAATTCTATGGATTATAATCTCTCCTTATTCAGTCCGTCCAAACAAACATGACCTAAAGGTATGTTTGTTTAATATTATAATCTACCGGACTGTTAGTCCTAGGATATATTGTCTCTAGGCTATTTGGTAAGAAATGATGTGTATCTTATATTTGTTTTGTCATGATATTAGATGTCTAGATTAGACTATTATATTGAATCTTTTGTTTGTTTAGTCATGAAATTATATATCTAGATTAGACTATTCTATTAAATCATATATGAATCCTATTTTATTTATTTTTTTACTAGAATTTTTAAAAAATTAAACAAATAGAACATCAATTAAAATTATATAAATTTCTTTTAATTTTTGGTTGAGATTTTTAAATTTTATTTTATTTTACTAAGCATAATTAATATCACAAGCTCTCTGTTTTAGCAACACAAAAACACTCACCGGTGGTATCCCGGTCAACCGGTTAGTCGACTGGGAGTTGACTGGCCAAAAATGTAATCCCTAGTTATCCCAAATTTTATGTCCCACACTCTCGAAAGAGAATAATCCAACATATATGTGACTAATAATCCATCGGATTATTAGTTTGATGCAAAATTCCTAAACCAAATAATAAACTATTCTATCCGCCGAACATAGAATCATTTCCCAGAACTGAATCATTCCAAACAAACTTGCTGTAAGTAGAGTAACCCATTGCTTCAAAACAATTACTAATTTATTAACATGGGAACGAACATGAGAGAGAGAGAGAGAGAGAGAGAGAGAGAGAGAGAGAGAGAGAGAGAGTTACATGAAGATCAGAGCCATCAAGAAGAGCGGAGTCCTTTCGCCAAGTGATGCGCTGAGAAGGAGGTAGCTTGCCAGACCTTTGGCCTTCAAAGAACAAAAGGCTCTTTGTCAATGCTTCCCCGTAATCATGTGAATTTGCTGCATTCACTACCATCATCATCACATTCATAAACACCACCAACAACATTCTCACTACTTTCCTCATTCTCATCACCATTACCATCTATGCTTTCAATTCAATATCACCTTATACATACATATATATATATATATATATATATATATGGTACATAGGAAAATATTATGCTAAAGAAGGAAATAACATAATAACCATAAAAAAAAAAAATCATAACAAGTACAATATAAATTATAATTAAAATAATATCATAACTAAAGAAGAAAATTAGTCATAATTAAAGATAAAAAAAATATAATTAAGAATATATATGGTAAAGAAGGTATATATTAGATAAAAGTTAATATGAACATGTATTCTTCTGAATCACTTTGCATACATCTCTCTCTCTTGTTTATGGGGAGGGGAGGGAGATGGATAGTTCACACAAAGATGGAGGCGAGGCAGTGTCAGAAGTGTGTTTGGTGTATTTGGCTTAATTCATTTGATTTTTTGTTCGTATAATGTTAGAAATATCAAATTTTTTATTAAATAAATGACCAAATGTATCACATAAGTATGTGATTTATATTTTGCAGACCCCACACCCATGTAATATATTTAATCATTTATTTGGTATAAAATTTACAGCCTATAACATTTTCTTTTTTTGTTTATGCGTTCACAAGGGTTACTCAAAGGTGCATATTTTTTACTTCCCTTATACACTTCTTTATTTTGGAGAAATTATTCAATACTCGTTGATCAATACTTTTTTCTACTTACAAGTTGACATTTAATATTTTATCTTCTAAAATTGTAAAACAAAAGTGGTGAATCCTATGATTTAGAACAATAACTATTTATTTGGAACACCACCTAGACTTGCCTCAGGAGCATTGAACAATTTCTCTTTTATTACAAAGAGGCACTTTGGAAAGTTAATTAGAACACCTCCACTCGATACTTCAAATATAATGGGACACTTTAACGGTCATTTTTTGAAATAGGCAAACCGCCAACTGTTTTTTTAGCATATTTGTATTTGGGGAGATAGAATAAGCCAACCAGTGAAATTACCGAAATACTCTCACTTCTTTTGACATGGTAATTTGGAAAATGTTAGTGAAGGGTAAAATGGTAATTTCAAAAATGTGCATGAGAGTAATATGAGAATTTTATAATTTTTACAAAAGATGTGATATCATATTATAATAATTTCCAAAAAGCAAAAAAACTATTTATTTAATACTTACCAAATGTATTTGTGAAAAAAATCAAAAAAACAACAAATTAAGCCACCAAAAAAAACTGCTTATTTTGTTTTTCAAATGACCCTCGAGCAATGACGATATACAAATAAAAAAGGGATTTTTTTGAATGCATCAAATGAGCTTAATTATAACACACACACACACCCAAACTTCCAGAGGTGGGATGCCAGCCCAACATCCTAGTCAGCAATTGTCTAGGAGAGGTTTTTTCGTGGGTCCACCTTATTTCCTCATTCGCTCAAAATGAGGTTAATTAATCCAACTATCTTTTAAGGTAATAAAGACAAGAAATATATGATTTTAACGAGTGGCGTTATGTTATAAATATTAATTAGTGTATTAATTAATACACTAATTAGACAGAATATTAGGTAGGATCATATTAAGGGGTGGAAATGCTATATGCACCAATTAGTATACTAACTAGTATACCAATTGATGATGTGTCAAAATTTAAGAGATTTTTAGTATTTGTAATTTATATAATGAGTGAGGTCAATAATAATATCATAACCAGTGTTCCTACACTAGTTAGTACGCAAATTGATGCATGTAGCATCACCGAATAAAACCATATATATATCTTGTATTTTAATTACTGTGTTAATTGGTACACTAGTTAATGCATCTAGCATTACTCAGTAATGCTATAAATACTCATTACTCATTTAAGAATACATTAACTATAACTTCCTCCACTACTATAGAAGTTGAAAAAACATTAAGGTGTCGTTTGGTAACACTTATGTTTTTAGTTTTTTGTTTATATTTATAAAAATTTAAAAAACTCAAATAAAAATTTGTTTGGTAAAATTTTTGATTTATAAATCAATGGTCTCAGTTTATAAATTTGGCCAAAAAATGAAAACATAAAAAATGTGTTTCCATTTTGAGTTTTTAGTTTTTTTTTTTTTACCACCCAACACTAGTCACCATCCGCCATCATTTTCCACTACTGTCTTCCGCCACCACCACCCACCACCCACCCCCACCACCACCACCACCACCACCCACTTGCCATCCACCCACCACCACCCACCACTCGCCACTACCATCCACCGCTCGCCACCACCACCTACTTGCCACCACCACTCACCACCCACCTGCCACCACCACCATCCACCACCTGCCACTACCAACCACCTGCCACTCACCCGCCGCCACCACCCACCACCCACCACCACCACCACCACCACCACCACCCACCCGCCACCAACACCTGCCACCACTACCACCACCCACTCATTACCACCTACCACCTGCCACCGTCACCCACCCACCACCACCACTACCACCACCATCCGCCGCCTACCCGCCACCATCCACCGCCACCCGTCATCCGCCACCCACCTGCCACCACCACCCTCCACCACCCTCCACCACCACCACCATCTACCACCGTCACCCACCCATCCACCATCACCACCCGCCACCACCCGCCACCACCTGCCATCCGCCATCGACCTGCCACCACCACCCACTCGTTACCACCCACCACCCGCCACCGTCACCCACCCACTCATCCACCATCACCACCCACCACCACCCGCCATCCGCCACCCACCTGCCACCACCACCCACTCGCTACCACCCACTACCCGCCACCGTCACCCATTCACTCACCACCACCACCCGCCACCTACCCGTCACCACCCACCACCTGCTACCACCACCACTACCACCACCACCCACTCGCTACTACCCGCCACCATCACCCACCCACCCACCCACCCACCACCACCACCACCACCACCCACCGTCACCACTTTCTACCACTATCTTCCGCCGCCACTTGCCACCACTCGTCATTTCTCACTTTTTTTTATATTTTAATTTTTTTTTAAACATTTTGTCAATTACCAAACGCGTTTGTAGTTTATGTTTTTCTAAAAATAAACAAAAACTAATTTATAAAATTTTTGTAAATATAAACTGAAAACGTAAACGTTACCAAACACACCCTAAAGGTTTATTATGAAAGAATAATACTATATACACTAATTAGTTTACTAACTAATGTACCAATTGATGATATAACATAATTTAAGATATTTTTGGTATTTGTAATTTATATAATGAGTGAGGTCAATAATAATGTTATAGCTAGTGTTGGTATATTAGTTAGTACACTAATTAATGCATGTAGCACAACCGATTATGAAATAGTGGTGCTGCATGCACCAATTGATATACTAATTAGTATATCAACCTACGTTATGACATTATGACTGACTCCACCCATTATACAAATTATAAATACTCAAAATCTCTAAAATTATGACACATCATCTATTAGTACATTAATTGATATACTAATTGGTGCATATAGTATTATTCATTATGAAATAATGTTTGTTTTATAGTTTGACTAAATACCCTTTTGACATTTCTCTACATTTTGTTAACAATTTTTTAATTAATAACTTATTAAATCATATGGACAAGACTTTTTGAATAGTTATACAATGAAAAATTATGTCACGATTTATTTAATTAAATAAGTTCAACTTTTTTTTTAATTTAAATTTTGTTTTTAACATATTATGGAAGTTGCACCAAACAAATTTACATCTTATTTATAAAATTTTTAAGCTAATACAAAAATTTTAATTTTTTAATTTATAAATTTCACCAAATGAACTAATTATAGAGTCTCATTATCTGGAACTCTTACATCGTCTATGTCAAAAAAAAAATAAAAATAAAAATAAATTATTATTGCATTTCGTTAATTTGTGAAAAAATAATATAAAATGTCAAAAAAATAACTTGTAACATGTGTGGAAAATGAAAAAGTCTAGAAAAGAAACGAGATAGAAATGTCAAAAGGGTATTGTGGTCTAACTATAAAACAAACATTCTTTAATAGTATACATTCAATATTTTTTCTACCATCTATAATACTGGGAGGAAGTTAATACTTATTTAATGCATTCACTTGTTAACAAAACCCACTAAGGCAAATACTAACAAGTGCCCCTATGTATTGTTTAAGGGACATGCACTAATAAATCCTAAATGTTAGGATTATGTTCCATGGAGCCCCAAATTTTTTCTTGCTTTCCATTTGATCCTTTTAGTTGTGAAATGACACAAGTACCCACTACAACAAAAAGCACAAACGGCGACTAAAATAGAATTAGTAGCCAAAAGTCTTCACTTTTGGCGACTAAAACAGTTTAGTAGCCAAATGTATAGTTATTGGCGACTAAAAATCAGTTTAATCGCCGATTATATGGGTTTTAGCGACTAAAAAAATTGTAATAGCCAAAAGTCAAGGTTTTTGGCGACTACAAACATTTAGTAGCCAAAAGTATAGATTTTGGCAACTAAAAATTAGTTTGGTCGCCGATTATACGTGTTTTACCGACAAAAAAAATTTCGTAGCCAAAAGTCAAGCTTTTTGGCTACTAAAAAAATATTTAGTAGCTAAAAGTCAACAATTGGTGACTAAAATTCAGTTTAGTCGCCCAAAGTGGAGGGTTTTGGCGACTAAAATTCAGTTTAGTCGCCAAAAGTGGAGGTTTTAGGCAAGAATTAATTCTTTTAGCGACAAAAAAGTAATTAGTAGCCAAAAAGTATAGAATTGGCGACTAAAAAATAGCTTTAGTCGCCAAAAGTGGTCTCCTATTTTTTTTAGTAAATAATTTATTTTTTACATAAATTATATTAAATAAAAATAATTATTTATATATATATAGTTTTGTATTAATACCGGTCAATATACTATATAAATAATATATGTTGTATTTATATTCATGTGATGTTGTAGTGACATAGTGGAGAGAGTGTGTTGCTAAAGGTTTAGAATGTGGGAGGTTGGTGGTTCGAAACTTGGGAACAGCAGAGGGTAATTTTTTTTTTTTTTTTCTGAAATATGCTTTTGGCGACTAAAATGTGTAGTCGCCAAAAACTTGACTATTGGCGACGAAAAAAATAGTCGGCAAATGTATAAATAATAAAAAAATTAATTCACTATTGGCGACTAAAAGATTAGTCGCTAAATGTATAATTTTCAAAAATGTAATTGACTAAAAAAAAAACAACGCCCAATTAGTACACATTAATGTGTGTTTGGGAGGGAAAAGATTGAGTACACACCTAACCTTTAGCATAATGCACAAAGTGGTGGCCCCAAGACTTGAAACCATAACCTTAAGGTTATTAGGCCAAGTCTTAACCATTGAACCAATGGTCACCCCTTAAAAATGTAATTGACTATTGGCGACAAAAGCTTTGGTCGCTAAAGACCTGTTTTTTGCCGACTAAAACTTTTTTTGTCGCCAATACCTCCAACGACCATGTATTCGCAACAAAACCGGCGACTAAAATATTTAGTCGGGAAAAGTGAAAATTCGACTTTTGGCGACTAAAAATGGACTCTTGGCGACTAAAAATTTAGTCGCCAAAGGTGCTTTTCTTGTAGTGACCATCCGTAAGAGTGTAGTGAAGCAAAATAGTTGTCTGAGTAATTTGGGGGGGGCGTGTGTTGGGTGTCACGTTTTCGAATAGCACACTAAAGGGTTTATTACTAACCTTTTGTGAGTTGTCGTCCGTTACGTGTTACATAGGCTAGTGTAAGAGTGTCACATTTGAATGAAGTTTACCTAAGGGTTTTTTACTGCATTCCTTGGGTTGGCACTGGACAGGTGCCATATACATGCCTGGCCTATGTGTTCCAATCCATTACGTGATACCAATTTCCCCAAAATTTCCCAAATTGAGTGCTAGAAAATGTGTAATGCTAAAAATCCCTAGAATGAAGCGATTCCCTGTCCTCTATGATCGTTTCTTTCATATGTGATTCAGGGGAAATCGTGAGAGATTTCATGAATCATTTGTTGGATTACATTGATAAGGGCACATATTCATTGTGTTGGTGCAACGATCTGAATAGAGGTGAATGACGACGAAGTTGTGGTGTTACTGTCTCTGATCGCCTGTGCATACCTTGCATCAATGGCAACAAGAGGTAAGCGCCATCACATTTTTATTTGTAGTCATGTTTTTGGGTTTGTTCGTATTCTAGGGTTTTTATGTGTTGTCGATTGTGAACTAATGATGTGGCAGTGGTTTATGATTATCATGTTACATTTGTGTCTTGTGGGGGAGGGTTTTGGGGTGTGACATACAACATGTATTTGTTTCCCATTGTTGGTGTTACGTGCCATTCGGTGTTGATATATATATATATATATATTTTGTTGTTGCCATAATGTAGTATGTATGTGTGATGATGTGTGAACTATAGTGGTAGTAGTTTAATTCACAGTAAATACATGTGTTGTGGTCCTTGAATGTGACCTTGTTCCGAGATGGGTTTTCACTGCTACCATGTGTATGTCTGTGTCTTTTTGGTCATTACAATGTTTACTTTAGATGTGTGTAGTTAATGTGACAATGTTTACATGTGTGCCTATACGTGCTAGTGCATTTGTTTTGTAATAATGAACATACTTTACATAGTTCACTGTGTGTCGCATTAATTATATATAACCGAGCGCCTTTTTTTAATGTGTCCATATTTTTTTATGCGTTAACCGTGTGGTTCGTTAGGGTGTATGATTATGCATATGCTTATAATGTGATCACCCTTTTCATTTTGTTATGTAAAAATGTAATTGCCTTAGTTTACATAAATGACGCGGACTGAGTTGTTGACATATTTTTTGGATTTATGTGTATGTTTGTGGGACTTAATCATACATGGTCAGCCGGTGTGTGTGTCGTTGATGTATTTTTTGTTATTCGAACCGAATTGTAATTTTAATGGCAATGCAAATGCCATTAAGAAAATGAGTTCGTGGACACGTTCATGTAAATGGAAATGCCATGAGGATGCAAGGATGTCAAAGGCAAACAAAATGCAGGGTCGCATCTTATTCAAACAAACTAAACTCATTAATCCTATTGTCGGGCACCAAGTTATAAAGCCCGCCATCAATCCGTCACGAAAATTAATTCAACCCTTATATTTGAATGCTATGTTTGTTTTGAGTTTTCAAATCATAATTTTAAATCAATTTCAAAATACGTTTTGAATTTTTGGTCTACCCGGTCGTCTGCTCGGACATCCTCCCGGATGTCCAGCTGATTAATCGGAATAGTACAAATTTTACTTATTTAATTATTTTTTTCAAATGCCAATCGCCACCTGTTATTTGGGAAAAAAGAATTTATATTTCTTTTTGATATTTTTCAAATATACAAATTATTTTTTTAGACTAAAATGACAAGTTATTTTTCTGAATTGAATTTTAAAAAGAGTTTGGTTATGAATTTTGAATAGAGTTTTGAGTTGTATGTTTGGTTATAAGTTGTAAGTTTTTGAATTAAGTTTCACTCTTTATAAACTCATAACTAAACAACTTTTCTCGTTTCATATGTCACATTAAAAATTCAAAACTCAATTCAAAACTTTTTTCAAAACTCATAACCAAATAAATTTTCTATTTTCAAATCATAATTTTAAAACTCACAAACTCAAAACACAACTCTATTATCAAATCATAATTCTAAAACTCTACCAAACACTATGTTGCCGTTTGGTAACACTTACGTTTTCAGTTTTCTATTTATATTTACAAAAATTTAAAAAACTCAAATAAAAACTTGTTTGGTAAAATTTTTAATTTATAAATCAGTGGTCTCAGTTTATAAATTTGGCCAAAAAATGAAAATACAAAAAATGTGTTTCCATTTTGAGCTTTTAGTTTTTTTTTTTTTTACCACCCAACACTAGCCACCACCCGCCACCATTTTCCACCGTCGTCTTTCGCCATCACCACCCACCCCCCACCCCCCACCACCACCTGCCACCACCACTGACCACCCACCTTCCACCACCACCACCCACCTGTCACTCACTCGCCGCCACCACCACCCACCCTTCGCCGCCGCCACCACCACCACCCACCCGCCACCACCCACCACCCGCCACTACCATCCACCGCCCGCCACCACCACCCGCCACCTACTTGCCACCACCATTCACCACCCACCAGCCACCCACCACCACCAGTCACCTGCCACCCACCCACCCACCCACCACCACCACCACCACCATCACCCACCACCCACCTGCCACACCACCACCCATCCACCCACCACCACCACTACCCGCCAACACTCGCCATTCGCCACCCACCTGCCACCACCACCCGCCACTCGCCACCGTCACCCACCCACCCGCCATCTGCCACCCGCCACCCGTCGCCGCCACTACCACCACCACCACCACCACCACCACCCACTCGCTACCACCCACCACCCACCACCCGCCACCTACCCGCCACCACCACCCACCCGCCACCCACCATCCGCCACCCACTTGCCACCACCACTCACCACCCGCCACCACCACCACCACTACCCACTTGCTACCACCCACCACCACCCACCACCCGCCACCGTCACCCACCCACCCACCCCCACCACCCACTCGCCACCAGGTACCCACCCCCCACCATCACCACCACCACTTTCCACACCGTCTTCCGCCGCCACTTGCCACCACTTGCCATTTCTCACTCTTTTTTATATTTTTAAATTTTTTTAAACATTTTGTCAATTACCAAACGCGTTTGTAGTTTATGTTTTTCTAAAAGTAAACAAAAAATAAACAAAAACCAATTTATAAAATTTCTGTAAATATAAACTGAAAACGTAAACGTTACCAAACACATGTATTTAGTGGAGGTTTCCAACTATGATTCCACAACATGACTTGATTGTTTTGTTTGTTTACAATTTTCAAAAATTGATTTGATGCCTACTTTTCAAAACACATCTACCCAGTCATCCTTCCGGTTGTCCAGCCGGTTGACCGGAACAGTGTTCGGGTTTTTTTTTTTTTTGGCACCTATTATTTTTGTATTTTAAATAAAAAATATTTTGGGAATTTTTTTAATTTTTTTATGAGTTTTGAATAGAATTTTGGGTTGTGTGTTTGGTTATGAGTTGTAAGTTTTTGAATCAAATATAATATGTCACATCACTCAATTCAAAACTATTTTCAAAATTCATAACCAAACAAATTTTTCATACTCAAATCATAATTCCAAAATTCACAAACTCAAAATACAACTCTATTATCAAATTATAATTCTAAAGCTCTACCAAACGCAAATTTTTCTAAGTTTGTTTAGTATGAAACTAGTGAAAGTCATAAGAAAATTAATTTTCTTGTATACAACTCATAATATCGTGGTAACTAAGTTTCAATTTCTTGCAAAAAAACACAGGAAAATACAGGAAAGTTTAAATTTGTTATATAATACCACTTAAACAATATGTTTTCTATTCAAAAATAAAATTTATGTTTTAAGCCCACTTATTGGTAGGCAAACACGGCCATAGTTCTATTATTAAGTGAAAGATGGTGTCCAAGCTCTCACCTTCATACCAGGTGGCAGATTTTTCTATCTTAAAATAAAAAGTTAATGCTAATTTTTTTTATTATGTACATGCTTGTGCCACCTGCTAGTACCAAATGATTGAAATGCCAAGCCCATCTAGAGACTAGCCTCAATTGTTTTTTAATTCTTCCAAAAAAATTACATCAAAATGTTTTTCAACAAAAACAAAAATCTGTAGACTCTGGATTGAAGATGATGACGATGATGATGATGATGATGATGTGTGTGTGTGTGTGTGTGAGAGAGAGAGAGAGAGAGAGAGAGAGAGAGAGAGAGAGATAAGTACCTAAGTAAAGAAGAGTGCGAAGAGACGAGACTTCCCTTTTGGTACCTTCGTATACCCTATGATTTGAATCCATTGATAGTTGAAATGAAATCAGAACATCATCAAAACCTGTGTTTGATTGGGGAATTTGGGTAGAATTTTGAAAAGAGAGAGAAATATAAAAGGTGTGTAAATTGTGTGCAATGTAAGTAAATTTCATTTTTTTTTTTGTTTTGTTTTCAAATCCTTTCTAAAATCCCCAATTAAATATAGCTAAATAGGAAAAGGATAAGAACAACAGTAATCAGAAGTAATGAAAGGAACAAAAAGATAAAAGGTCATTGCCGCTTTAATGGATGAATTGGATTAGGATGGTTATGGGTCTCACTTACAGCGTGTTTGGTGATAAATTGAAAGGGTTGATTAGTAATCCCCTTAGTAAGAGATTAGTTTGGTTGAATAAAGCGTGAGATTAAGAAAATAATGAGCGGATTGAGTCTGTCTGATCGTTTGTCCAAACGTCCAAAACAGTACATATATATATATATATTTTTGCAATTGCAAAAAATAAATAAAAATAAAATAAAAATAAAATTATATTTGCTTTAGATACGCTTTTTAGATTTTTTACAAAAGTAATTTAATAATCCAATCACTAATCATCTCGCACACTATATCATCAAAACAAATACACTTTTACTTAATCTTCTCATTAACAATACACACATTAACAATCTCTTCACTAACCATCCCTTCATTGATAATCCCATCCAACCTAATCCACCAAAACAAACGTGGACAAAGGGAAATTTATTAGAGTCAACGACCATGCGGTAAGAGACTACAAAACATAGCCAAAAGTTATTTAGGGTTCGTATGGAATGTGAGTTGGCTTTTTAGCTTTTTTAGCTTGGGGCTAAAAAGTCTCATTTGTGATAGGTTTTCGATTTTTTTGACTTTTGTGAGAGAAAAAATGAAATGATTATGATTTGAATGTGACATTTTGTCTTATTGACTTTTTAGCATATTTTGTCTTTTTGTGGCTAAAATAACCAAAAAATCAAAAAGTTTGGCATGCCAAACGAAGCCTTAGGAAGGGAAACATTGTGCTACATATCATATACACTTTAATTAATTTTATACTTGAATCATCATTGAAAAAATAAAATAATATTATAATCAAATATAACATGAGACATAACTAAAAAATTTATGAATCATAACTAAAATAATATCATAACTGAGAGGGTAATTTATATTCGAATTGGGCCGAGCTGAGCCTTTATGGGCCTCAGTACGAAGGGCTGAGTAAAGAGGTCATAAAGTTACTCCGGTCTTGAAGAGGCTTAAAGTTAGCCTGGTCTCAAGCCCAGAAGGTAGACCGGTCCGAGGGACTCTTGATGTTAGTCCGGTCGAAGGACGCTTGTAGTTAGACCGGTTTAAGGATGCTTTGAACTTATACCGGTCATGGCGCAGTGAAACAAGATTGGTCTAAACCTTGATAAAAGATAGTTCGGTTTTGGGCATGCATGGTTTGTTGAAAACTATGGACAGAGAACCGAACTAGGTATGGTTCGGCTAAGCATAGTCGTGATTACTTCGGTCGTGTGGTAGGTCGGCCATGGAAGAACCATCTCACTTGGTTTAAGCAGTGAGGGGGGGGTTGAAGGATAAGCATTATACTTCAGGAGTATGAATCCTAGGAGGACTCAGCATGGAGGAGTAAAAGTCCTACTAGGATTGTGCCACGCAAAACCTATAAAAGCTCACAAACATCACCTATGGAGAGGTAACACAACTTTGGTTCTTTGATACACAGAGCTTTTTGCCTACTTGTCTATTTTGCTGACTTAGGCATCGGAGGGGTTTCCGGCACACACCCGCCGGCTAGCTCACGTTTGTGTTTTCAGGGAGTAAAGCAACGACATTTAGATGAGCGCAGACTTGATCAACAGGATTATACGAGAAGGTTTATTTCTTTCCCGTACAATTGGTGCCGTCTGTGGGAAAAAAATCACAGAACAAAACCTCTTGATCAAGCTTTTCCTCTTTAGAAGCAATGGCGCACAATGAAGATTGGCCACAGTTCGCCATCGACGAACAAACACCAGAGGGGGGTGCAAGGCGCGAAGGCCTACCTTCTATCCCTCCCATGGCGGACTTAGAACCACAGAGACAAAATCCCAGGAGGGATACAAGGGGGAGGAGGCGGACTAACAACCCCCGTCACTCTCGTTCACAAAGTCCTGACAGACAAAGGAGGAGGATTGATCCTCAAGTTCTGGAGGACCGCGTGAAGGAGCAAGATGAATTAATAAGGAAGATGGCGGCGGACATGGAGGCCTTGAAGCGCCAGATGAAGGGAAAATGAGTGGTGTAGACACCCCATTTTTGACCGACCTCGAGACTCAGACGTCATCAGTTGAGCACTTGGTGATATTGCATAATGTGCTCGTTCAGAAGTTTCAGAGTCTTGGCTGCGAGCCCCGCCTCCGGATTTCCGAACCCTCTTCTATGCCTTGTCTCGGTTTGCGAACCAAACTCGGTTTTCTCTGTTTCTTTTCCTGAGGGAAGGGAGAGGTCCTGTAGACTATCTCTCAATGCCCGTGGGCTACATTTGGTGGCCGTAGGCCATTTTTCCCATTCCGGAGCCCGGTTTCCGGTTTTCGGAGCCGTCAAGCCGTGTGCCTCGGTTCGGGACCGCCTAACCATCTCCGTTTGCTCTGATTTTTGGCATACATCTTATTTTCTCCCTTTTGAGGGACACTGGGGTCTGAGAAACCCACTTCGTGGCCGAACGCCACTTTCGGTGTTTAACGGGCAGTTTCCGGGGCCCCGAACTGCGTGTTTTGGCCCCCGAACATTCGTTTTGCATCGGTTTTCGTTCATTTTTGGCAGGTACCTCTGTTTTATCACCAAGAAGGTCACTGAAGGGTGGGAGGCTAGTAATTGTTGTAGCAACCAGTTATCTCTCCTCCGGAGCCTCCCGGCGCCCGTTTTTCTGACTTCCGGGCCAATGTTGAACACCCTGGGGTTAGTGTTGCCAACTTTCAACCACATATCTGTGATCTACACACTTGGGAGGCCACTAAAAGTTGGTGGCCGGCCATTAAGGTTACCTGACCCTTTTGACCCCTTTCTTCCGGGCTAATGTTGAACCCCTTGGACCTTTTTTCTTGAACTTTGAACCACATATCTGTGATCTACACACCTGGGAGGCCCCTAAAAGTTGGTGACCGGCCAGTAATTCAAATTGACCCTTTTGAACCCCTCTTTCCAAGCTAATGTTGAACCCCTTGGACCCACTTTCTTGGAATTCTAACCACATGGTTGTGTTGAACACACATAGGAGTACCTCCCCAGTAGCTGGCCGGCCAGAAAATCTCATTGAACCTTTTGACCCCTAGCCGGCCGGCTAGGGGGTGTGGCCGGCCGGCCACCTCCAACAAAAGTGAGAGGCCGGCCGTGTTTCTTGCACTGTGCACTTTCCAGCTGTGGGGCAATATCCCCCAGACAAGATATTTATCCGGGGGATATTTTGTGGGGGAGTTTTGCTCTCCTTTTCCCCCACCTTTACACCCCCTTTTGGACCCTTATAACCAGCTGGTGGCCTCCTTTGTTGGGGTTGGAAAAACTCTTCTTCAAGCTCCCATATAGAACTCCATCTCCATAGCTCTCATTTCTTCAAAAAACCCTAAGTCCCTAACCATCATTCCTTCTACACCACCAAGCTCTACCACCACCATCTCATTTCCAGCAACAAGGAAGGTTTCTCAAAGGTCAAAGAAGCTGTAAATTCATCCAAGAAGCAACAAAAGTTTGAGTCTTCAAGGGTAAGTAACACTTTTACCCTTTTGACCCTTTTTCTTGATCTATTTGTAAGCCCCACTTCCTTTTTGTTTCAAGCTCCGGCCCTAACTGAAAAGGGCCCTCTTTTGAGTTCATATTCACTTTTCATTAAGGGCTCAACCCTGTTTGAGCCCTCCATAATACACTTGCTTCATTGATCCTCTTATATGTCATGATTTTGCATGCTATTTTTGGCCCATGAGCAATTTATTTTCGAGCATGTTGTAAACTGACATTAGGCTTATTTTGAGCCCCTCTTAAACATTGGAGAAGGGCTCAACATTGTTTGGTACCTCCATGTGTCACTTGTAGTTATATCCCTTATTTGGCCCCATTTTTGCATAAATTGGCAGCCCCCTTTGCTTCTGTTTTTGGACCTTGGTCCGAACTGAAAGTGGCCTTATTTTGGCCTATAATTCATGTTTCATTAACACTTTTTTTCTGTTTGGTGATTAGTTTGTATACCTCATGTTATAACCACTTTTGAGCCTTATTTTGCATCACATTTCTATCATATTTTTATACTGATTTTGAGGCTGCCATATACTGTAAATATTCATATTTTTGGTCCCTCTTCAATGTTGTAGAAGGAAATTTTTCAGTTTGGGTTTTGCTTATATCACTTGCTTCATTACCCCTCTTTTGGCCCCTATTCTTGCATGTTATTTTTATCATACCTATGCTTGCTGTTTGGCCATGCTTATAACTGTGAAAGTGCATTTTTTGGGACTGTCTAGCTTCTGTATTTGCATTGCATGTCCATATTGTACATGTTTGGCATAGCTATAGGTCATTTCGGGTGCCTAAATTCACATTTCGGGACAATTCCTTGCATTTCATGTCATTTCGCCTCATTTCGGGACTGTTTTCCCCCATATTTTAGTGCTGAAATTCCATTAGAATGATTTCATGCCATTTCCATGTCATTTCATCACATTCTGTCATTGCCTCGGTTTGCGTGCCCGTGTGCACGCATTTCGAGGCACTTCATTTTCATTCACCGGCATCTTATGTGAGTGTGGCTGAGGCTCTCTCATGTTAGTATAAGTCCATTTTGCATTTCGTATGCCATTTTAGCCGTATTTCATTGCGTATGCCATTGCCTCGGTTTGCGTGCCTGTGTGCACGCATTTCGAGGCACTCCATTTTTATCCGACGGCATCCTATGTGAGTGTGGCTGAGGCTCACTCATGTTGGTATAAGCCCATATCATGTTTCCATGTCATTTGCATTGCGTATGCCATTGCCTCGGTTTGCGTGCCCGTGTGCACGCATTTCGAGGCACTTCATTTTCATCAACCGGCATCTTATGTGAGTGCGGCTGAGGCTCTCTCATGTTGGTATAAGCCCATATCATGTTTCCATGTCATTTGCATTGCGTATGCCATTGCCTCGGTTTGCGTGCCCGTGTGCACGCACTTCGAGGCACTTCATTTTCATCAATCGGCATCTTATGTGAGTGCGGCTGAGGCTCTCTCATGTTAGTATAAGTCCATATTGCATTCTGTATGTCATTTGCATCACGTATGCATCGCCTCGGTTTGTGTGCCCGTGTGCACGCATTTCGAGGCACTCCATTTTTATCCGCCGGCATCCTATGTGAGTGTGGCTGAGGCTCACTCATGTTGGTATAAGCCCATATCATGTTTTCATGTCATTTCATCGCATTTTGTCATTGCCTCGGTTTGCGTGCCCGTGGGCACGCATTTCGAGGCACTTCATTTTTATCCACCGGCATCCTGTGTGAGTGTGGCTGAGGCTCACTCATGTTGGTATAAGCCCATATCATGTTTTCATGTCATTTCATCACATTTTGGCATTGCCTCAGTTTGCGTGCCCGTGTGCACGCATTTTGAGGCACCTCATTTTCATAGCATTCTGTCGTCGCCTCGGTTTGCGTGCTCGTGTTCACGCATTTCGAGACACATATCATCGCCTCGATTTGCGTGCCCGTGTGCACACATTTCGAGACACATATCATCGCCTCGGTTTGCGTGCCCGTGTTCACGCATTTCGAGACACATATCATTGCCTCGGTTTGCGTGCCCGTGTGCACGCATTTCGAGACACATATCATCGCCTCGGTTTGCGTGCCCGCGTGCACGCATTTCGAGACACCTCATTTTCATCGTATTCTGCCATTTTTTCGGTTTGCGCGCCCGTGTGCACGCATTTCGAGGCATATCATTTTCATTGCATTCGTGTATTTTCTCAGTTTGCGTGCCTGCGTGCACGCATTTCGAGGCATTTCACTTCCATAACATTGAGTATGTTAGGATTATATCTTAGTTGCATTTCATGCATATCATGCATATTGCATCGTGTTCGGAATAGGAGTTAGCCCGGGCACGGGAAACGAGGTACATTTCGTACTCCGAGTGACGGAATGTGTCTCAATTCCCCAGTCACCGACACTCCGGATTATCCATGATGGAGTTAGGTTTTAGCTGTAGTTTCATGTGCATTCATCCTATATTGAGTTGTGCATTTCGACTCCTCGGCCATTATGCCTCGGTATGCATGTTTGGTGGCACGAGGATCGAGACATGCATATATCTGTGCAAATACATTGCTATGCCCCTTTCCTGCTCTCTGTTGCAGCAAAATGAAGAATCAGCAACCTTTTGGGGCTTGGCACGCATTTCAAGAACAGGTGTAAACAGAGGCTAATTGGGGCATTCCGGTGGATTTCCGCGCAAGACAATCCGGACATGCATCATCCACCAGAAGCAAGGCAGTCCCTGACTTGCATGCCAGTTTTATTTGCTTTCTTAGTTAATTCATTAATTAATTAGGATTTTGTAATATTTTGGACTGTAATATTCTTTTGTTCGGGACTGTAATATTGGGACTGTATTATTTATTCGGACCCTCTGCGCGAGGGCACAACTGTAATAAGTGTGCGTGTGTGTGTTGTATGTCTTCCAACCCCACGTCTTTCTTCCCTTTTATTTACCTGCTTATGATGGTTAGATTAGGGCATGTTTAAATTAGCATACAGTATGACAGCATGTTTGCATCATTCATATGTATTGCATGCACCGGGCTCGGCGCATCATACTAACTGCATCGTACTTTCAATTCCAAACTGAATACATGATAGTTGTAACATTCCATACGCCATCTTAGAATAGCCGAGCCTGCTATAGTTGCATTTTGCATGTGTTGCATTAGGCATTTCTGTATACTTAGGATCATGCATGATTTCTAATGAAGTTTCTGTTTTTGGCTTGGAGTACCCGGTGAGTTTTTATGCTTTAGCATCCTTGCATGCGTATGAGTGTTGCCATGAATAGCATGCTTACCATGAGGCTAATTGCTTATGTGATATAACTGCCTGAATGCCTGTGGGTGAAGGTTGGGTTATTTGAATTGGAATAATTCATCAAATGTGTGTTTTAAGCCCACTAGATAGTGGCAAAATCATGTTTTCTAAGCCCACCCGAGGGTGGCAAATCCACGTCTTAGCCTACTTGCGGGTAGCACCATCAAACCACTTTCAAATAAACAAACATGAAATGTTTTGTTCCAATTCAGGCAACTCAGTCTATACTTATATGCTGTGTGCATCACATAGTAACCTAGGCTAATAACCGGAATAAGAACTCACAATGTTTTCAAAAATTGATATCATGGTTAGTAGAGGCCGGTCTATGACCGGGCGAGCGGGGGCGCTCACGAAGTGACCTTCCCCAATCGTACCCAAGTTCCCGAGCCGAGGCAACTTTGGTGATGACGGACACGTGGCCTTTTGGCACCGAGTCAGGGTTTCCTAAATTTCCCAAAATAAAATATTTAGGTGGCGACTCTATATCTGGAAAAGCAGTCCATGTTTGGCACTTCTTTCAAAAATCAGTTTTCTCAAAACGATTTGCCGGATTTGGACTCTTTGGTTCAGACTTAGAACCGTGACTAACGAAAGTCGAGTCCGAGCTGTAGCGAGGTCCCCCGCGGGCTTGTTACAAGTGGCGACAGGAGAGGGGCGCAAAAGCAAAACGCCCCCTCGCCACTCAGAAGACCGTGGAAGGTATTCCACACCATCACAAGCAGAAAGTAAGAGCCTCAGGACAGGCGATACTCAATCCAGAACTTCCAGAGCTCGTTTCTCCAGGTCTAAGAGAACGAGATCATTGAGGTATTACACAGAGGGAAGTACCTATCGACCATCGCGCTCGTACAGACATCATCCAGGCAAACGGAGTTGCCCAAATCATCCAATTTGCGGATCATGCTGGAAGAAAGGGCACGTTTGAAGGAAGATACTAGGGCGCGCGACCCTCGCAGAGTTTCTGCCCTTCAACGATTGGCTCCTTGATCGCATGGAAGCGTCGAGGTTGGAATGCCATTACCACGCCCTGCCTACGAACCAACGGACAAAGCATTAGCAAGGCTGCAGACCTCGCCGTTCGTTCTGGCAATTGAAAACGCGCCCCTACCTACAGGCTTCCTTCAGCCCAAATTCACTACGTACGAGGGGAAGACGGACCCCTACATTCACCTAAGCCACTTCCGCCAGGTTATGGCGGTATATCGGCGAAACGAGGCTCTAATATGCATCCTCTTCCCGTCAAGCCTTGGCGATCTAGGCTTGACTTGGTTTGAAAAGCTTCCAGAAGGCAGCATAGCCTCCTGGGCGTAATTGGCGGAGGCGTTTGTCACAAGGTTCAGAACAAACACCAAAACCCCGGTGGAGATTGACCAGCTACTCTCCATCGACATGGGCGAAAAAGAGACATTAAGGTCCTACAATAGTCGCTACTGGGAGACCTTCAACCAGATTGGGGACTGTCCCACCAATCTCGTCATTGCACAGTACAAAAGAGGCCTTCTAGTCGGAAATAGACTAAGGGACTCGATCACCATGACACCACCCCTCACCATGGAAGCCTTGATGGAAAGAGTGCATCAGCACATCAGGGTAGAAGAGGATGGCGCACGTGCCAAAACAAAATCTGGCACGACCACAGTACCAGAGAAGAAGGCCTCAGTAAAGGTTAACGCGGTAGACCGTCTAAGCAAAAACGTACGAGGCAGACGAGACAACGAAGAGGACCAGGATAAAAGATGGTTGAGAGTCCGCACTGCCATAACCACGGTCTTCAAGAAACCGATCTATCGAATTCTAAGTGAAATACGGGATGAGCCTTTCGTCAGATGGCCAGCTAAGCTTGGGGAAGCTCAGAAGGACTATGACGAAAGATCACGGTGCACCTTCCACAAAGAAAAGGCGCACCGCACTGAAAATTACACGCCAACCAGCCCCCTAGGACCATAACAACCCCAACAGAATGCCAATCGACGCCCCACCTCAAGGCGTTATCAATGTGATACATGGAGTTTTCGAACCTGAGCATGTATGCGAGCTCAGAGGATCAATCAAAAAGGCTGAGCATTTAAGAGAGGTACAAAGTGCCCAACCTGCCATCAAGAAGGGGAAGACAGAGGCCACGAACGTCATGTCTTTTTCGGATAAGGACTTGGCAAGGATATATTGCCATCACAATAATGCCTTGGTTGTCACTCTCTGAGTCAAGGATTTTGACGTCAAGCGGATTTTGATAGACCAAGGCAGTTCATGTGAAATAATGTACTACAACACCTTTAAACAGTTGAAGTTACAAGATAAAAACTTGGCACCTGTCGTATCTCCCCTGATTGGATTCAACTCCATGCCAGAATGGCCCGTTGGCAAAATAATCCTCCCAGTCAAGGCAGAAAGCGTGACGAAACAAGTGGAGTTCTGGGTATTAAAGGTCCCCTCCACTTATAACATCATCTTGGGCAGAACATGGCTGCATGCCATGCGATCGGTGGCGTCATCCTACCATCAAGTAATGCGGTTCCCCAACGATACCGGTGTAATTGAAGAGGTCTATGGAGATTAGATTATGTCCAAGCAATGCTTTATCACGGTGAATAGCAGCCGCGCTGCCAAAGGATGCGTTCATTCGATGGAAGAACCTGAGAGCAATGAACTGTTCGCAGATGTAGGCAAAACAGCTAATCAAAAAGCAGTGGAAGACTTGGCAGAGGTAAGAATAGATGAAAAGAAACCGGATAAGTTCTTTTTGCTCAGTTCATCGTTATCCAGCACTGAGAGATTAGAGGTCTTGGAATTTTTAACCTCTAATATTGAAGTGTTTGCCTGGACACCATACGACATGCCAGGCATTGATCCCAACTTCATCTGTCACCAACTCAATGTCCACCCATCCGCCAGACCAATCATTCAATGCACCCGTAGATCGGCACTCCACCATGCCGAGATAGTGGCAGAAGAAGTAGGAAACCTGTTGGAGGCAGGAGCAATCAGAGAAGTGCACTATCCAAGATGGATCTCCAACACAGTCGTGGTGCCAAAGAAGAATGGCAAGTGGCGTGTCTGTGCCGACTACAAAACAGTCAACAAGGCATGTCCGAAAGACAGCTTTTCTCTACCACGGATAGATCAACTAGTCGACCTAACGGCGGGGCACAACTGACTTAGCTTTCTGGATGCATACAGAGGCTACCATCAAATCGCCATGCATAAACCAGATCAGGTGGGCACATCCTTTACAACTTCAAGAGGACTATACTGTTACAAGGTCGTGCCCTTTGGCCTAAAGAACGCAGGGGCAACATTCCAACGGATGGTCACCAAGATGTTTGAACCATTGTTAGGCAGAACAATGGAGGTTTACATCGGCGACATGGTGGTCAAGAGCAAGGATGAGAATGACCATCTCAAGGACCTAGGTGAGATGTTTGAGATCCTAAAAAAGCACAAGTTGCACCTCAATGCGTTCAAGTGTGCATTCGGAGTAGGATCTGGCAAATTCCTGGACTTTCTTGTGACCAACCGGGGTATAGAAGCAGACCCCTCTCAGATCAAAGCAATCCAGGATTTGGAGAGACCAAACTCAGTAAAAGAAGTGCAACATCTCACCGACATGACAGCTGCGCTCAATCGGTTCATAAGCCGGTCATCGGACAGACTACGACCATTCTTCCATGCCCTAAAAGCCAAGTTTGAGTGGGATGAAGAATGCGACCGCGCTCTGGAAAGCTTAAAGGAATATATGTCTTCTCCACCACTGCTGGTGACCCCAATTCCTAGAGAAGAACTCTTCCTGTACCTGGCAGTCTCTCAGCATGCAATTAGCGTAGTGTTGGTCCGTGCGGAAGGAATCCAACATCTGCCTATCTATTATGTCAGCAAGACATTGCTAGGTGCCGAAACAAGGTATTTGCCACTGGAAAAACTGGCATTGGCCTTGATGATGGCCTCAAGGAAGTTGTCACACTACTTTCACGCCCACACCATAATTGTCCTCACAGCTTTCCCATTAAAAGCTCTATTTGAGAGGGCAAACTTTTCTGGGCGAATCTTAAAGTGGGCAGTAGAGTTGGGACAATTCGACATCAAGTTCCAACCCAGAACTGCGATAAAGGCCCAAGCTTTGGCAAACTTTGTCGCAGAATTCACCCCAGGAAGTCATCATATCTGCCCAGTCGACTTGACTGATACAACCAAACTAGGGATAGAAGTTGATGCCGGAATAGCGCAACCCCTGGTGTAGGATGTTCAGTCAGACCCCACAATAGACCAGAGTAAAGACAGCAAGGAAGAAGCAAACCATGCTACACCAAGCCAAGACTCACCAACAAATAAAGACTTGGTACAATCAGATAGCGAGGGGCAGACAGCAAGCATGGACCTTGAAGAAAACACCAGCAACATTCTTAACCCCACGACATCATCTGACCCCTCCACTTGCTGGAAGTTGTTCGTTGGAGAGATGTGGAAGCTCTTTGTGGATGGAGCATCCAACCGGCATGGTGCAGGACTTGGCATAGTCCTCATCTCACCAGACGGCCTGATTGTGGAGCAAGCAATCAACCTGGGCTTCCCAGCATCAAACAACGAAGCGGAGTATGAAGCACTTCTTGCAGGACTCAAAACAGCATTCTACATGAAGGCCATCGAACTAATGGTCTACAGCGACTCACAGCTGGTGGTAAATCAAATTTTTGGCAACTATGAAGCAAAGGATGACAGGATGGCCAAGTACCAAGAATTGGTCAGAACAGAGATCAAGAAATTTGAAGTAGTGAGGATAGAACAGATTGGCAGGGAGGAAAATAGCAGAGCAGATGAACTAGCAGGCTTCGCTTCAATGGCAGATACTTCCATCCCTCATCCATTGCTCATCGACTACTTACCAAAACCAAGCATTGAAGACCCCAAATCAGAAGAGGTATGTTGCGCCGAGCTAGGCCCCTCATGGATGGATCCCATCATACTGTTCTTAAAAGATGGCGTCTTACCGGAAGAAAAGAAAGAAGCCAACAAAATTAGAGCAAAGTCGCAGCGATTTTGGCTCTCCCCATCTATGGTATTGTACAAAAAATCCTTCTCAGGACCTTATCTAAAGTGTGTCCACCCCAGTAAAGTAAAAGCATTCTTGTTCGAAATACATGAGGGGGTGTGCGGAAGCCACCAAGGAGGAAGATCATTAGCTTACAGAGCCATTTCACAAGGATACTGGTGGCCATACATGCAAGCAGACTCCGAGAAGTATGTGAAGAAGTGCGAGAAATGTCAGAAGTTCGCACATCAAATACATCAGCCGGCCACAGAACTCCTACCATTGACCAGTCCATGGCCCTTTGCAATGTGGGGCTTGGACATAGTAGGACCACTTCCAACAGCGCCCGGAAACAGGAAGTTCTTTCTCGCAGCAACAGACTACTTCACAAAGTGGGTGGAAGCAGAAGCATTGGCATCAATCAAGGAAAAAGATGTGAAGAAGTTCATCTGGCAAGATATCATTACTCGATTCGGCATACCTAAAGCCCTCATATCAGACAATGGCACCCAGTTTGATGGAAAAATCTTTAGAAGCTTTTGTGAAGAATACAAGATAGAGTTCTACAATTCTACACTAGCATATCCTCAAGCATATGGCCAAGCAGAAGCATCAAACAAGGTTGTCTTAGATGGACTGAAGAAAAGGTTAGAGAAGGCGAAAGGCAAGTGGGCGGAGGAACTTCCTCATGTTTTATGGGCTTACCGTACCACACCTCGACGATCAACAGGAAAACACCATTCTCCTTAGCCTACGGCATGGAAGCAGTAATCCCACTGGAAGTTGGCCTCCCCACAATTAGAAGCGAAAATTTTGATCCAGACTTGAATGAAGAAGCCATAGCATTGGAGCTCGACCTCGCCGAAGAAAGAAGAGAAAGAGCACTAGTCCACATTGCCTCATATCAACAAGATTTATCCAAGAAATACAACAAAACAGTGCATCCAAGGCAATTCAAGATCGGAGATTGGGTGCTGCGCAAAGTGATGGGAAACACCCTGGTGCCAGGAGATGGCAAGCTAGGGCCTAATTGGGAAGGTCCTTACAAAGTAGTTGGGTTAGCAGGCAAAGGGGCATACCACCTAGAAGACAAGGACGACAAAGCAATCCCTAGGCTATGGAACACCGCCAATCTCAAGTTATTTTATTTTTAGCTTTCCTTTTTCAAACATGTGTAAATTTTTTCTTTCCTCAATAAAACAAGTCGATTCTTTTCAGCATAGTTGTTTTCTGTAAAAGTTAGTTTTAGTGAAGTTAGGAACAGTGCAAACATTTTATTCTAAGCTGGCTGAAAAAACCAACTTAGAGGTTGGCTGGATTAAACCAACACCCCTTCTAAGCCCAGGATAAGGATCCAGGCTGCAGGACGTTTGGTCGAAATAACCAAACACTTTACTTTAGGTTGGCTGGAAAAACCAATCTAAAGGTTGGCTGGATTAAACCAACACCCTTCCTAAGCCCAGGATAAGGATCTAGGCTACAGGACGTTTGGTCGGAATAACCAAACACTTTACTTTAGGTTGGCTGGAAAAACCAATCTAAAGGTCGGCTGGATTAAACTAACACCCTTCCTAAGCCCAGGATAAGGATCCAGGCTGCAGGACGTTTGGTCGGAATAACCAAACACTTTACTTTAGGTTGGCTGGAAAAAACAATCTAAAGGTTGGCTAGATTAAACCAACACCCTTCCTAAGCCCAGGACAAGGATCCAAGCTGCAGGACGTTTGGTCGGAATAACCAAACATTTTATTCTAGATTGGCTGGAAAAACCAATCTACAGGTTGGCTGGAAAAACCAACACCCCTCCTAAGCCCAGGATAAGGATCTAGATTGCAGGACGTTTGGTCAGAAAAACCAAACATTTTATTCTAACTTGGCAGGAATAACCAATTTAGAAGTGGCTGGATTAAACCAACTCTTGGTACTCTTGAGCCGAAGTAAGGACATCGGCTAAAGAGTGGTTAGCTGGACAAAACCAACTTAAGGATGGCCAAATTAAACTCTTATTACTCTTCAGCCAAAGTAAGGGTTTAGACTGAAGAGTAATTGACTGAATTAAACCACTCTTGGTACTCTTCAGCTGAAGTAAGTATATCGGCAAAAGAGTGGCTGGCTAGTAAGGTCAGTCAGACGGCACAGCTAAGACCGAAATAAAGTATCTCGGCCGAAAAATAGTATGCTTCAAGTTGCAGTTAGAAAGCATGCTCAAACAGGAAAGTAAACCGGAATAACAGTTAGCGCAAAAGAAGATGATTCTCATTAATCAAGTTCAAAGCGATTACAAGGGAGGGGCTCCCAGCCCGGTTACAAGTCGAAGCAAAAAGAAGAAAAAGAAAGTACAGAATCAAGTAAAAAGGTCTTCAAGATCAGCTTCAATATCAACTTGAACACTGGTTGCAGATGGAAGATCAGTCTTAGTAGCAACTGGCAGAACGGTGTCAGTCTGCGGCTCAACAGTTAGGTCTTTAACCGTTGGCTCCAACCGAGCTGATTGATCGTTGCCTTGCTCGTTGACTACCGGAGTAACAGTTGGCTCATTTTCTTCATCTTCCTCATCTGAACCCTGCAAAAATTGTTGTTGGACAGAAGCAACATACTCTGCTAGTGAGGCCGGAATGAAATACTGAGGAGCATTGTAGACCTCGGTTTCAGGCCCACAGCCGAGCTGCTCCACATCACTTCTCCAGCCGCACTTGAAAAATAAGTCCATCGCTCTCTCACATTGTGGAATATAGAAGCCCTTCGCCTCCTTGAAACCTTCGGCGTTGGCACCATCCACCTTCTTCTTCAGTTCAGCGATTTCGGTGTCCTTTTTCCCTTCGAGCTCGACTAGCTCACGAAGGTACTTGTCTTTCATCACGGTCAACGCCTTCTGTTTGTCAGCTTCAGCCGAGATAACTAGTCCGGTTAGACGAGCTACCTCAGCCACTAGCTCGGTCATTTTTTGTTGTGATTCCTTCAGTTCGGTTGTTCTTTCTTCCACCTCTACCATGGCCTGCCTAGCCGTTTTCTTGAGCTCCAATACCTTTTGATGGGCAATTTGGCTCTTCTGAAGAGGCTAAAATCAATGGAAAGAAATGAAATAACAAGATCGAACTGAAAGTTTCAAAAATTTGAGAGACAAGAGGGGCATCTTACCAGGATCATGGATTTGGTGGCCGATCGGATGGCCCTTAGCTCGGTCAGGTTCTGGTGATGTTCCATGTCTGCTGTAAGGCAAACACTCTTGGCAAGGTTGAATGCCATAAAGTGATCTTTCTCAGCAACCACCGAATCGGTATCTTGGATATCTCGGTTCTGAAATTTCAGCTTTGGTGCCCACTTGGAAGAGCCAGCCCGGTCAGAAGGCTCCGGTTGTGGAATCGGTGGGTGGCTCGATGGAGGGGTGGTTTCGTCCTCATCCGCTAGACGCTGCTCCGTTAGGGTAGACCGAGCGCGCTTGAATGGGCGTGATGAAGAAGGCTATTGAGAAGGAAGGGCCACAACGGCCTGTTGTGTTTGGCTTGGTGGCGGTACTTCGGGTCTGTTGGTTTCGGTCAAGAGGGGCCTGACTCTATTTCTCTTGGCCATCTCTTCTTCAGTGGTCAGTGGGATTAGTCTAATTTGTGGTAAGGTTGGGTCTGGTTCGGGGGCGTCCTCAAGCAGAAAGTCTGTTACTCTGGCTTTTCGGCGACCGCTGTAACGGTATGTCGGCTCAAAATTAAGAAGTTTGGCCCAACTTCTTTCTGGAAAACGTAGTGCGGCGCGAAGTATGTTCAGGTTGGGGTAACTATACAAAGATTGAAGATGGGCTGAATCTGCATTAAGAAGACTAACTGTTAGTTCGGTTCAGGAGCAGGTAACCGAAATAAAAACAAAGCATGTGAACAAACTGAAGTAATTATACCAGGTGTTCTTTTTTTCTAGTTTATACTTCGGCCTGGGATCTGGGCTTGGTGGTCTTCAAAATTCCCAGATACCCAGAAAAAATCGTCATCGTTTAAGTCCTTATCCGGCGTATCTTTTATTATTTTTTCACTGCGACAGCGTATCCTAAGGTAGTAGACCCAGCCGTCATCTTTGGAGCCAATGGAGTATTGGTGGAATATTTCTGCTAGGCCGAGGTTAAGACCGGCTCGGCGGTTTAGTTCGGCTATTCCCATTATTATACGGTAAGAATTGGTGGAAAGCTGAGTTGGGCATATTCTGGTTTGTCTTAGGAATTCACAAATCAAGGGTTGAACGGGGAATCTTAGTCCGGTTTCTATTATTGATAAGAGGGTAAAAGGCACATAGCCCTCTTTTCCCCATGGAACGATATGTTGTTCGGCCAGAATGAGTTGGACGTCGTCAGGGATGTTGTAATCCCTTCGGAATTCGGCCAGGCCACCAGGGGTTTCTACCAAAAACCTATATTTCCCCATTTATTTTTTAAGTTATGGATAAATTAGTTCGGTCGCAAAATTGTGCTCAGTAGCTCGGTTAAGCGCGCAGTGGAGTGCTTGGGCAACCTAAGTCTGCAAAGTGGAAAATAAAGGGGTTAAGCATAGATCATTGGACCGTGCTACAAAATTAAAGAAAGAATAGGAGTCCTACTTCGGCTATGTGGGATGCTACAGGTTCTGTCTCGGTTTCAACAAGATGCTTAGTAGCTCGGATTGAGTAGGGGGTTCGATAGCTCGGTCTTGGCGAGCGATTCGTTATCTCGGTTAAAGAGAAGGCTCAGTCAGACCGGTTGAGCCTCTAGGGGCAGCTTTCTGAGTTCGGTCTAAAAACTTAGAAAGCTGGCTTAGCCCCAAAGACCTAGCTCGGTCGAAAGATAAGGTTTCCAGTATGCTAAGTTCAGACTTAGTTCGGTTCGTTTATCCCGGCTGAGGTAAATCAGAGGATGGTTTGACTTATTGAAATTGCTAGTATAAATATGAAGTGCTAGCTCGGTCGTATAGTTAGATTAGCGTGGCATCGACTACAAACTACTTTTTAGTTCGGTTATATTGTAATTTTGGATCAAACACAGTGTTCTATAGACTACTTCATAAAGATCAAGTGGTTCTTAAAAGTGTTTTTCAAACATAGTATGCTATGGATTAAACAAAAGCAGAAACAAAAATAGAGAAACAGATTTATGATGCTTACCAGGTCCAGAGGCACAAGAAGATGGAAGTGGAAGTAGCAACAATAGCAAGAACACGCAGCTTCTTCGAAATACAAAAAATAGTAAGAGCTTAGAAGAGAGAAAGAGAGAGAAGAGCTTGAAACAGTAAAATGATCGATGAGGGTGATTCAAAGGACGAAAATATTGTTTTGGATATAGGAAGGACGAAACGGCGCGGGACTGTTCAAATTTTGCGGAGTATGAGGGCGGCGCGACAGCTGCAGTAAGCCAATACCAACATGCCACGTGTCATACGGATAAGAATCGATTCAGTTTCTGTGATTGAAGGAACGTTGTGACCGGACAAGCACAACTCGGCTTAAGTTTAGCTCGGCTGGGAGGGTTAAAAGTATATAGCTCGGCTTTAAAGGCTTCAGAGTTTTAGCTCGGCTGGAAAGGCTAAATGGTTTTTTAGCTCGGCTGAAAGGGTAAAACTTTAGCCCGGTTTATAGACAGGTAATCCCTATCATGCTACGCAGATAGAATTAAGGGGCAATTGAGAGGGTAATTTATATACGAATTGGGCCGAGCTGGGCCTTTATGGGCCTCAGTATGAAGGGCTGAGTAAAGAGGTCATAAAGTTACTCCGGTCTTAAAGAGGCTTAAAGTTAGCCCGGTCTCAAGCCTAGAAGGTAGACCGGTCCGAGGGACTCTTGATGTTAGTCCGGTCGAAGGACGCTTTGTAGTTAGACCGGTTTAAGGATGCTTTGAACTTATACCGGTCATGGCGCAGTGAAACAAGATTGGTCTAAACCTTGATAAAAGATAGTTCGGTTTTGGGCATACATGGTTTGTTGAAAACTATGGACAGAGAACCGAACTAGGTATGGTTCGGCTAAGCATAGTCGTGATTACTTCGGTCGTGTGGTAGGTCGGCCATGGAAGAACCATCTCACTTGGTTTAAGCAGTGAGGGGGGGTTGAAGGATAAGCATTATCCTTCAGGAGTATGAATCCTAGGAGGACTCAGCATGGAGGAGTAAAAGTCCTACTAGGATTGTGCAATGCAAAACCTATAAAAGCTCACAAACATCACCTATGGAGAGGTAACACAACTTTGGTTCTTTGATACACATAGCTTTTTGCCTACTTGCCTATTTTGCTGACTTAGGCATTGGAGGGGTTTCCGGCACACACCCGCCAGCTAGCTCACGTTTGCGTTTTCAGGGAGTAAAGCAACGACGTTTGGAGGAGTGCAGACTTGATCAACAGGATTATACGAGAAGGTTTATTTCTTTCCCGTACAATAACTAAAGAAGAAAATTGGTCATAATTAAAGAAAAAAATGACATAATTGGGAGCGCATATGATACACCCTTTGTGGAGTGTGTATATTAGAATTTCCTTTATAGGAAACATGCCATGTGAACGTTGTGTCAATACGTGATGCAGTTAAGGTGTTTTGAGAATAAAATTATAAATTAAATGGCAGATTGGTAGGTGGTTTGGGGGTGAATTAAAGAATACTCTTAGTCAATTATCAAGTATTCGTGTAATATATAACACTAATTTACATAATATTTTTATATATATAACACAGACTAATTTTTTTTAAAGTCCTTGATATTAAGAATTTATAGAATAAAAGGACATGCAATATTTTCAAAGTGAGGTCCCTCGATATTTTTCCAAAGAAATTTCAATCAAGAGTAATTTCAAAACACAGACAAATTTCTTTGTGTTTTGAAATTTTCTCTATGCTTTGAGATTTTTCTGGATTGAAATTTTCTTTATATTTTGAAATTTCTTTAGTTTGAAATTTCCCTAATTTGCTCAATTTCATTGATTTTTTTCTGTATTTCAAAATTTCTCTAGGTTGAAATTTCTCTAGTTTGCTCACAAATTTCTTTGTGTTTTGACGAATTTTCTCTGATTTGCTCATAATTTTTTTTATATTTTGACCAAATAAGAAAAAATTGAACTACAAATAAGCATATTTCTACGCAACACATACAAACAAGCATGCAGATATATTGGTGTCTTTATCATCTTCGAATAACATTAACGGTCACTCTTCATAATCATCTTATTGCAATACAAATTTTTTTGATATCTATTGACCATCCAGAGTGATATAATCAAGAGTCCTGTATTCATAAAAACAAAAAATCAAAAACAAAAAGTCGAAAGAGTTATCTTTACTCTTCAAAAAGTCGGAATCTACATATCGAAATCTATATTTCGACATTCCTAAGGCCTTCACAACACAACAAATTAAAGCATGCATTCAACAAGAACCAAAAGAACTTTCAAAATTTTAGTATATTTCTTGAACAAACACACACACGTGTATATATATATATACATTATAAATTATACATATATATGTATCTCCATGTGTAGTGAAGAATTGATGGAATTAGGTACCCTAGATAGTTAATGCTATTGATGGATCAGGCATAGAGGAATGGACATTGATTGGAGTTCAAAACTCGGATGTGGATCGTTCACTTTTGATGATGAATTGTGCTCAATTGCATTTTGAAAAACCTAGAGAGAGAGAGATGAAGGAGAATGAGAGAGTGAGTGTGAAATATGAGTGTGAGTGAGGAATCTTAGGCTCCAAAAAAAAATATATATATTGTGGACCTCTCTCATTATTAAAAGTTGGAGAGGGATGTTAAACTAAATATTCTTATTTTTTTATACTATTAATTTATAATAAATTTTACATCTTAAATTTCTCTCACTCATTTTTATTTTGATATTCATTAGGAGTCAATATATATATATATATATATTAACAATAATGGAGCGAAACAGTTTTGAAGGCGGATAAAACAGTGCCAATTGATTCAAATCGATACTATTTTAACGGATTAAACAGTATTTTGCATCGTCCTAATTGTGTCAATGAAATTGCCCAAGTCATTGATTTTTAAAATTTTAGGAAATATTTATCTTTTAAATTATCGACTAAATATATTTATTTTTTAAAATAATTATAAAAATAAAATATAAGGTCAAAAGTATAATAAATTTTAAATTTCTATTCTACAAACGAGATTAAATGAAGGTAACTTAATCAAAGTGACGCATACCATTGGTTCACCTCGTCAAATTTGGTCAGTAACACTACTGTTCTATAATATACTCGATTTTTCTTCATTAGATTGTTCTAATTTTAATTTTCCTTTGTCTTTGTCCATTCTCTCATAATAATAGCTCTATTTGGTGTAACAGGTAAAACGGATTATAAATTATAACTTAACAAATTATAAATTATTACTTTAATCAAAAGCTATTAATCTATTTGGTGTATCTGTTGAATTATAGATTTAAGTTGTTAAGTAGTATTTGTTAAATAAGCTGTGAAGTAACTTTTTCAATTAACTCTTATTTTTTGTTATTCACTACTTGTCTACATTTCTCATAAATAATAATAATAATAATCTATAATCCATTTGGGTCTTTTTCTATTTCTAAAAAATAAAAAATAAAAAATAAGAAAATCTAATAATATAACCATAAATTAATATGTCCGCAACAGAAACTGATAATCAGAAGCAAGGGGTGAGCAGCTTCTCAGAATCAGCTTTTTTGAATTAAAATAAGTTGTTAAAATTAGAAACTGTCTGAAATAAGTTTAACCAAACAGTTCAAAATAACTTTTCCAAAGCTAAAAGTTATAAGTTAGCTCAAAAAAGCCCAAACAAACACCTCCAATATCCATGTCACTTCTTCTACCTTAAAGAAAGCAAAGAAAACTAGATTTGGAGAATTCGATGGGCAAACATATGCACTTTATGCAAAGAGTATATTTTTTTTTCATAAAATGTATTAATTTTTTTTATAGAAAATATAATTTATTTTTCTCACAAAATATATAACTTCTCTCATAAAAAAGTATAATTTTAATTAGAATCCAAAATCGTTGGGCTATTTTGGGCTTTAATTTGGACTCATCTTGATAATCTAAACAGTTTAATGTGTAGAGTCCGTCGAATACATCATTCTTGCAAAAAAATTACGGTGATCGGATATCGATAATCACTTAATCAAATCATATTTCTATAACAATTTATTTTAAAAATTACACTTGTTGACGGAAATGTAATATAATGAAATGACTATTAATATCTGATCAATCTGATTTTTTGCAAGAATGATGTACTCATTGAGTTCTACATTTTGAACGGTTTAGATTATTGAGATGGGCTCAAATTAGGGCCCACAATAGTTAAACAACTCCATTCAGTCTGATAACGGATTGGAGATGAGCCAGCTCTTTTTAGTTATACATGATTTTTAGGTGCACATTATAATTTTAAAATTCATAACTTTCATCACAAAAATCGTAACTTTCATTTCACAAAATGTATAATTCTCTCAAAAAAAGTATTAATCCTATGATTTGATTTTAATGATATCTAAAATATTATGAGATAAATTGTGATTTTTTAATACATATATTTTGTTGTGAAGTAATCTTGCTTCACTATAATAATAAATGAGAGGGAGATTTATGATCTGAAATCGGGCTGTGGTAACGGCCGGACAGATTTGGGCTGAACACATTGGGCCGTGGAAGTTTTGGGCCTGTCTAGAGAGTGTTGCTCGGTCAAGGTTAGGCACTGACAAGGCGATGCTTCAAGGCACAAGGACCGGTCAAGTGAGGGCTAAGCCGAGTTGTTCGCTGCCTCACTAGGCTCCACGGTTCGAGAGTTAGCTTCGTGGGAGCGCCGACGTCCAACCAGCATGAGCTGAGCCGAGCTCGGCTCTGCCGAAATGTAGCTGAGCACAGTCGATATTGAACATGGCCTGGAGTAGCTAGGTTATGGAGCGCTTGGGCTTAAGTGTGGAATGGCCGTTGGTAGCCGAGATAATGTTGACCGACTGCCGAGCTCCCAGCAGAGTAGGCTGGCAGTTGGGATTAGGTGATGCTCCGCAAGATTTGTGCTAATGGATGGGATAGCAGAGCCACGTGTCGATAGATCACTCGGAGTAGATTTGGGGGGCAGAGGGTATATAAGCATGTCTGCGTCCCCCATACGCGACAGATGAACATTTGGTGAGACATACACTAAACACAATTCTCTCCCTTCTTTATATCTATCCCCTGGTATGTGTTCTAACTTGACCGTCGGAGGGGTTTTCCGGCCACACACCGCCGGGTAGCTCACCGCCTTTGTGTACGCAGGTGATCGGATAGAAGCGGAGCTTGGAAGAAGGGAGTACGGGCTTGCCTGAATATTCTCTCCCTGTACAATTGGCGCCGTCTGTGGGAACTCCCTTCGGCATCTGGACGTATTGCGCCGGTGCTGGAGCCAGCGCGGCTGGGGGCTAATGTGCGGGGAATCCCACATCGGTCTGTGAGGGACTACTTTCCCACCTTATAAGCAGGCTGGCTCCTCTTACCTTGCATTGGCCTTTTCCCCTAGTGGGGGAGGAACAAAACCGTGAGGCGGGTTTCGCCAAAGCCGACAATATGTGCAAGGCACGGGGAGTAGTTGCTTCAATTGGCGCCGTCTGTGGGAAACTTTGCAAATAAAACCTTGTCTTCCAAGCTCATCCGATCGCTTTCTATAGCGAACAACGAAGAGATTCCGCTGTCTGCCATCGATGGAGCCACTCCGGAGTCAGGCAGACGGAGAGAGGGACACCCCACCATTACTCCGATGGGAGACTTGGAGACATTCCCAGGAGGACAGTCGGGAGACGCGCGGGATAAGCGCGGAAGAAGTCATGGTCATTCACGGAGTCCAGACGGTCACCGATGGAGGAGAGACTCACACGCCAGACGTCTGGAAAATAAGCTGAAAGACCAGGACGCCGTCATTCGGCGAATGGCGGCGGAGATGGAGGAGCTGAAGTGGCATGTCAAAGGGAAGTATGTAGCTGGAGTAGGAGACCACAGTGAGCGCACCCAACCCCGCCGTTCAGGTAGTCAGAGTCAGTGGCACACACCGTCCATCTCTATTACCAGAAGTTACAAGGTTGGTGATTCCGAAGTGCGCGCAGAGAAGTCCAGCGCACAAGATAGCGCTTACCAGCCCTCACGTCCGGCGATGACGTCGAGGTACACCTATTCCGCTCGATCAAAAGATTTGCGGGCAGTCTTGGAGGGACGGGCTGGCCGGCGGGAGGCACAGAGGATACCGGCTTTCCAGCGGTTATCCTACGGGGTTCACGCCAGCGAGGAGGTCGGAATGCCTCCACCCCGCCTAGCGGTGCCACTCCTTGTGGATTCCGACTTAGCAAGGTTGAGCGCCACCCCTTTCTCCCTGAAAATAAAAATAACACCGCTTCCAGCAGGCTTCCACCAGCCAAAGTTCATGCTTTACGACGGAAAGACCGATCCTTACATGCATGTAAGCCACTTTCGACAGGTCATGGCCGGACATAGACAGAATGATGCTCTTATGTGCCTCATCTTTCCGTCAAGTTTGGGCGAGCTGGGCTTGAAATGGTTCGAGCGGCTGTCGGAGGGGAGTATTAAGAGGTGGCATCAGTTGGCCGAAGCCTTTGTGACGTGCTTCAAAACCAACACTAAAACACCTAAAGAAGTTGATCACCTGCTGAGTGTCAAGATGGAGCTGAGCGATACATTGAAGGCATAAAACTCCAGATATTGGGAGACTTTCAACGAGATCTTGGATTGCCCGGTCAACCTTGCAATCACTCAGTACAAGCGGGGCCTTCCGGTCGGACATAGACTGCGGGACTCACTTACCATGCACCAGCCGACGTCCATGGGCCAGCTAATGCAGCGCATCAATGAGCACATCTGAGTAGAGGATGATGCGTCAACAGCTATCGCGAAGGCGACTCCGGTGGCAACAGACAAGAGGTCAGCTGGCAAAGTGCACGCAGTTGGACAAGAGTCCAGCCGATCAAGTGACCGCACTGAGGAATCGGACCGTGGCTCAAATCGCAAAAACTGGGGTAGGGGTCGTCGAAATGACCGGGATGACTACCCCCGGGATGATGTGGCCGACGCAAACAGAAGATTGAAGGCCAGGACGGGCATTACCACGGTCTTCAAAATTTCAATCTATTGCATACTTAGTGAAATCCGCAACGAGGAGTACGTCCGATTTCCGGCTAAGTTGGGCGATGGTCAGAAGGGCTTCAATCCGTGGTACCGTTGCACGTTTCACAGGGAGCGCGGCCACCGGATAGAGGATTGTTTGCCTTTGAGGCAACACTTGGAAGTGTTAGTCGCAGCCGGATACCTGGACCTTTACATCGATGGAGGTGTTAAGGCGAATCAGGCTCCGGTTGATCCGCGAGGACCAGATAACCGTGATGCACCCCCACAAGGAGTTGTTAATGTCATTCACGGCATAATGGAACCGGCGCGGGTATGCGAGCTCCGGGGTATGATAAAGAAGGCAGAACACATGAGGGAAGTCTTGTCGGTTCAGCCTGCAATCAAGAGAGGGAAGACCGAAGAAAGAGATGTGCTTAGTTTCTCCTCGAGGGATCTAGAGCACCTTCAGACACCTCACAACGACGCCTTAGTAGTAACGCTCCGCGTCAAGGAGTTTGATGTCAAACGGATCTTGATCGATCAGGGAAGCTCGGTCGAGATCATGTACTACGATGCATTCAAGCAGCTCAAGCTCCGCGATACAGACTTGGCTCTGGCAACTTCGCCCCTAGTCGGTTTCAACTCACAACCGGAGTGGCCTTTGGGAAAGATTATCCTGTCGGTCAAAGCGGGATCCGTAGTCAAGCAAGTGGAGTTTTGGGTGCTGCATGTACCATCCACTTATAACCTGATCCTTGGAATGGGATGGCTTCACGCGATGCAAGTCGTGGCGTCGACCTACCATCAGGTAATGAGATTCCCCTCGGCTATGGGGGCAATCGAAGAAATTTGGGGAGATCAAGTCATGTCAAAGCAGTGCTTCGTGGCGGTCAACGGGAGCCGGGCTGCCAAAGGCTTTGTTCAAATGATAGAAGGGCCGGGAGACCAGGGAGTTCTTGAGGATGTGGGCACCAGGGCAGAGGACAAAGCCGTTGAGGAATTAGTGGAAGTGCAGATTGATACAGAGCATCCAGACAAGTTCTTCCTGCTCAGCTCCAGCCTTACTACCCGAGAAAGGACTGAAATGGTGGAGTCTTTGATGGCCAACATCGAGGTCTTCGCATGGTCGCCTTACAACATGCCCGGCCTTGATCCAAGTTTTATCTGTCATCACCTCAATGTCTTCCCCGGAGAAAAGCCGGTCATTCAGTGAACAAGGAGGTCAACGCTACATCACGTCGAGGTAGTTGCGGAGGAAGTGAAAAACTTGCTTGAGGCACGAGCAATTCAGGAAGTGCACTACCCTCGGTGGATTTCCAACACCGTAGTGGTGCCCAAGAAGAATGAGAAGTGGCGAGTTTGTGTCGATTACAAGACAGTCAACCGAGCTTGTCCGAAAGATAGCTTCCCTTTGCCTCGCATTGACCAGCTCGTGGACTCGATGGCTGGACATAATAGGCTCAGCTTCTTGGATGCCTATCGCGGCTACCATCAGATTGCCATGCATGGGCCCGACCGAGAGATCACCTCCTTCACGACTCCAAGGGGACTCTTCTACTACCGAGTTATGCCTTTTGGTTTGAAGAACGTCGGGGCAACCTTTCAGAGGATGGTGACTAAGATGTTTGCTCCGTTGCTCGGCCGGACAATGGAGGCTTACATTGATGATATGGTGGTTAAAAGCCGGCATCAAGTGGACCACTTGTCTGACTTGGCCGAGATGTTCGACATTCTCAAAAAACACAAGCTACGCTTGAATGCGTCTAAGTGTGCCTTTGGTGTGAGGTCCGAAAAATTTTTGGGATTCCTAGTCACGAACCGAGGCATAGAAGCAGACCCCTCTCAGATCAGAGCCATGCAGGAGTTGAAACAGCCCAGCTCGGCTAAGGACGTGCAGCATCTGGCCGGAATGGCCGCCGCGCTTAATCGATTTATAAGCCGGTCATCAGATCGCTGCCGCCCTTTCTTTCAGGCATTGAAATCAAAGTTCTCGTGGGATGAAGAGTGTGACTAGGCTTTGGCCGAGCTCAAGGAATATCTGTCTTCTCCGCCAATATTGGTTACACCGAAGCCAGGCGAGGAACTCTATCTTTACCTTGTCGTCTTACAGCATGCTGTTAGTGCGGTGCTAGTCCGAGCTGAAGGAATTAAGCACCTCCCAATCTTCTACGTCAGTAAAACCGTGTTGCCGGCAGAGTCGAGATACTTGCCGTTAGAAAAGCTTGCGTTGGCATTGATGATGGCTTCAAGGAAGTTGGCGCACTATTTCCACGCCCATACCATCATCGTACTGACGGAGTTTCCCCTTAAGGCTTTGTTCGAACAAGCGGACTTCTCCGGTCGAGTTCTTAAGTGGGCAGTCGAGTTGGGACAGTTTGATGTGAAGTTCCAGCCACGCACTGCCATCAAAGCAGAGACTTTGGCCGATTTTGTTGCCGAATTCTCACCTGGAACTCACCCGATCTGCCCGGTCGATATTGCCGAAGCAGATCAAGAGGTGAACGCGAGCATGACCGAAATACAATAACTTGGTGGAGTTGGCGACGCGGAATTCGCGCGCCCCACCGATACACCTTTAGTTAATACAACGACACCTCCCGGTGATGCGATGACGGAGTTGGATATCACCGCCCAACCTGCTCTGTTCAGTAGCGCATCACCATGGGGGGAAGGCATGGAACTACTCAGTACAGAGTCTACAGCCGGCATGATATTGTAACCTGGTGATTCGCCTATGGACTTGGGCATCGTAGTTCAACCTGCTGAGTCCGGTGCCGAATCACCAAGGGGGGCTGAAGTGGAACCAATCAGCACAGAACCTAAAGCCGCACTGCCGAGCAACCGTGATCCCATTAATCTTCAAGCCTCCCAGGACCCCTCAGAATGTTGGAAGCTCTTTGTGGGGGAGATGTGGAAACTTTTTGTTGATGGAGCCTCGAACCGTCACGGTGCCGGGCTAGGTATTGTTTTGATTTCGCTAGACGGTCTGACAATTGAACATTCAATCAACCTTGGCTTTCCAGCATCCAACAATGAAGCCGAGTACGAGGCGCTTTTGGCCGGTCTCAAGAGCGCGCTTCAGATGCAAGCATCCGAGCTAATGGTTTACAGTGATTCCCAGCTTGTGGTTAACCAAGTTTCTGGGGTTTACGAGGCGAAGAACGACAGAATGGTAAAGTACCAAGCTCTAGTCAGGGACCATATCAAGCGATTCCAGGCGATCAGGGTCCAACAGATTGGCCGAGAAGAGAATGACCAGGCCGATGAGTTGGCCGGCCTTGCTTCTATGGTCGACCGCACATCTCCCAACCCTCTGTTGATCGAATTCCTTCCAAGGCCCAGCATTGAGGAAACCAGGCAGACAGATGTATACTGCGCCGAGTTAGGCCCTTCTTGGATGGACCCTATCATCATCTTTCTCAGAGAATGGATCCTTCCAACCGATAAGAAGGAGGCACACAAGGTGCGAGTAAAATTAGAGCGGTTTTGGCTCTCTCCTTCAGGTGCTTTGTACAAGAAGTCTTTCACCGGTCCTTACCTGAAATGTGTGCACCCGGGCAGCGTGGAAGCCTTCCTGTACGAAGTTCATGAAGGCATCTGTGGCAGTCACATAGGGGGCAGGTCCTTGGCCTACCGCGCTATTTCACAAGGCTATTGGTGGCCATGCATGCAAGCTGACGCATAGAAATATGTTCGCAAGTGTGAGAAGTGCCAGAAGTTTGCGCACCAGATCCATCAGCCGGCCAGAGAACTTCTTCCCCTAACCAGCCCTTGGCCTTTTGTAATGTGGGGATTAGACATAGTGGGGCCGCTCCTAGCAGCACCAGGCAACCGGAAGTTCTTCATCGCGGCAACAGACTACTTCACCAAGTGGGTTGAAGCCGAGCCTTTGGCAACAATCAAGGAGAAAGACGTGAAGCGGTTTGTCTGGCAGAATGTGGTAACACGGTTCGGCGTCCCTAAAATTTTGATCTCTGATAACGGCACCCAGTTTGACGGTCGCCTATTCAGAGGGTTTTGTGAAGATTTGAAGATTGAATTCTACAACTCCACTCCGGCTTACCCACAGTCCAACGGTCAAGCTGAGGCGTCAAACAAGACTATTCTTGACGGACTGAAGAAGAGGCTTGAGAAAGCCAAGGAAAAGTGGGCCGAGGAACTCCCCAGCGTCCTTTGGGCATACCAAACTACCCCGCGGCGTTCTACCGGGGAAACTCCATTCGCTTTGGCTTATGGCATGGAGGCGGTCATACCTTTGGAAGTAGGCATGCCCACTCTCAGAAGTGAAAGTTTTGAGCCCGAGCTGAATGCCGAGGCCATCGCCCTGGAACTAGACCTAGTGGAAGAGCGTCGGGAGAAGGCCCTCATCCACGTGGCCGCCTACCAACAAGAGCTCTCAAGGAAGTACAACAAAACGGTGCACCCCAGACCGTTCAAAGTAGGTGATTAGGTTTTGAGGAAAGTTATGCGCAACACCCTAGTGCCAGGTGAAGGCAAACTAGGGGCAAATTGGGAAGGACCTTACAAAATCACCGGTCTGGCGGGTAAGGGGGCATACCACTTGGAAGATCTGGATAGTAGAGTAATACCCCGACCGTGGAATGCGGCTAACCTCAAACTGTACTATTTCTAGCTTTTGTTTTCTTTTTGTGCAAAGGAATTTTTTGCCTTACACTTTAGAATGTAATTCTTTTTGTCAATTTATAGAAGTGTCTTATCTTTGGCTTAGCATTTTGATTACTGCTTTTAAAATTGGGACATTAAACCGAGATGTTTACTCCGGTCGCAAGAGTTGATGTTTTGTTCAACTTAGGTGTATCCAACCGAGATGATTTACTTCGGTTGAAGGTGTTGATGATTTGTTCAACTCTCAGAATTAAACCGAGATGATTTACTCCGGTTGAAGGTGTTGATGATTTGTTCAACTCTCAGAATTAAACCGAGATGTTTACTCCGGTCACAAGAGTTGATGTTTTGTTCAACTTAGGTGTATCCAACCGAGATGATTTACTCCGGTTGAAGGTGTTGATGATTTGTTCAACTCAGAATTAAACCGAGATGTTTATTCCGGTTGCAAGAGTTGATGTTTTGTTCACCCGGGTATATCCAACCGAGATGATTTACTCCGGTTGGAAGAGTTGATGACTTGTTCAACTTAGGATTCCCAACCGAGATGATTTACTCCGGTTGGAAGAGTTGATGACCTGTTCAACTTAGGATTCCCAACCGAGATGATTTACTCCGGTTGGAAGAGTTGATGACCTGTTCAACTTAGGATTCCCAACCGAGATGATTTACTCCGGTTGGAAGAGTTGATGACCTGCTTAACTTAGGATTCCCAACCGAGATGATTCACTCCGGTTGAGAGACTTGGTGATTTGTTCAACTTTGTTGTTCCAACCGAGATGGTTATTCTGGTTGAAGAAGTTCAATTCTGCTATTTATACTGTGATGTGAATTCCAGTCAGGCCAGATGGTTCAAACCGAGATGTTTTGCTGAAGACAGAGTTGGAGAAAACCGTGTAAACACTTGATGAAATTAAAGCTTTTCATTAATAAAAAGTTAATACAAAAGGTGCGGAACTTAGCCTGGTTACATTTACAGACAAAGAAAAAAGAAAACTAAGCTAAGGGGGAGAGGTCTGGGAATCCCTCATCAGCTTCCAGGTTGACCGTTTCTGTCTGGTCTTGGACACTGGTTCCAGTCTGGCCGGGCTGCCCCTGCTCGGTTTGGTCATCTCCCTTAGCGTCTTCCTCGGCTTCTTCGAGTCTTTCCTCGGCCTCAGCCTGCAGCGCGCTGAAGAAGTCATTGGCGTATGGAATGAGGTAGGTCGGTAAGAAGACAGCCGGTGGAGAGGTAAACACGTCAGTGCCAGGACCTTGACCGAGCTGTTGACAGGCAGCCTTCCATCCATCTTTGAAATATATGTCTTGGGTGGTGAAGACTTGTTTTTTATAGTTGTCTTCTGTCTCTTTGAAGCCGGCATTATTGGCGTCTTCACAATCCTTTTCCCTAGACTTATTAAGCGCGTCCAACTCGGCCTGGAGCTCATCCCTCTTTTTCTCGGCTTCGTTGAGTTGGCCGAGCAACCGGTTGTTGTCGGTGTTGGCGATTTCAAGCAAGGACTTTGCTCAGCCAAGCTCGGTTTGGAGGCTTTGGACTTGGCTGGCAGTGTCGGCTGCCTTTTGCCGAAGTCGGTGGATGCACTCCATGACTAAGTGTTGTTTTTGGATGGCCTGCAAAAAGGAAACTTGATCAGAGAAGAAATCGTGCAAACACTTGTGAAAATTTCAGAGGCAGATTGAAGCTTACCCTGGCCATGGACTTGACAGACGACTTCACCAACCGGGTGTCAGAGACGTGGTCGCTGCCGACTACGTCGCTCGGTAGGAGAAGGGCCTTGGAAAGATTGTAGGCGAGCAGGTGCCCTTTGTCGCCCTTGATCGAAGTTGTCGCCGGGATGTCTTTACCCTGGTGCTTGAGTAGCGGACGCCAGATTGGTGTTGGGTCAACCGTGACGGTAGGTTACTCGATGGTTAGCTCGGCAGACGGGTCCGCGCGAGCTCTTTTGCCAGCCCGGCGTGTTTCTTGGCTTGACTGCCCGGCAGCTGAAGAAGTTAGGGCGACCACGGCGCCGCTTGACTGACCGGCGGCTGGCGAGCGGATGACGACGCTCGGTATCTCGGTAGACGTTGAGGTGAGCAGGTTTTTGATTCGGCTTCGTTTGGCCATCTCTTTCTCTTCTGTCAACCGGATTAGTGGAACGTCTGGAAAAGTTGGATCTGGAGGAGGTGTTGGAGCACGGAGAAAGTCTGTAACTTTACTCCGGCGGGGAGCAGAGTATCTGTAGGTTGGAGTGTAACCGAGCAACTCGTTGCAATCTCGGTCACGGTAGCGAAGTGCGGTCCTGATGGCTTCTACGTTGGGGTATTGGTAGTTGGCTTGCAAGGCCTGGATTGCTGCAGAAGAAATAAGAAAAATGGTTAAGTACAGAACTATGAAGAAAGTAAGCTAACCGAGCAAGTTTGAACAGCTTACATGTGGAACCAAAGTTCTTGCTTATGAACCAGCCCGGTACATCAGCTGTTTCATAATTGCCAGACACCCAGAAGAAATCGTCATCATGCAAGTCCTTGTCTGGTGTGCCGGTCACAATTTTTTCTTTGCCCGGCCTAATCTTAAGATAGTAGGCGAGGCCGTCGCCAGTGTGCCCAAGGGTGTACTGCCGCAGTATCTCGGCTAAACCTAGGTTTATGCCTAACCGGTTGTTTAATTCGTGCACACCGTTTACTATCCAGTAGGTGTTGGTGGACACTTGAGTGGGTGCTAGCCCGGTGCGGCGCAAAAATTCGGTGATTAGTGGATTGAGCGGGAAACGGAGGCCTCCTTCGATGATAGACAGCATGGTGAAGAGGCATTGTTCTGATTTGTCCCAAGGCGTGGTCTCTTCTTCTGCGAGCTCAAGGTGGACGTCGGCCGGGATGCCGTACTCCTCCCTGAACGCAGCTAGCGCAGCCGGAGTATCCACCAGGAAGCGGAATTTCCCCATGTGGCTGACTAATCTAGCTCGGCCGAGGTGGTTTGGCACAGACTAGGAATGGGTGACAGTTCGGTCCTTATGAGCCTCAGAATTGGTCTTTGGTCCTCTTGGACTCTGAAGGAAAAAGGATGGCAAGTATAAGAGGAAGCGCGGTCGCGCAAAACGAGCTTTACTTTAGCTCGGTCATGGATTGTGCCAAACCACCACGGTCGTATAGTCTAACCAGGAGCTCAGTCGCCCAAGCGGACCAGTTGTTAGCCCGGTCGAGCGGCCAAGTCCTATGGCCATTCCGATTTTTGCTAAGATTATAGCAAACAGTTTATTTGCTCGGTTAAACTGATTTCTTGGATCACATGAAGATCTGGAGCCCGGTTAGCCCCAAATCCTTAGTGTTCTTCAGGAAAAATAAAGAACAGTTTGAAGAAAAATGAAGAAACTAAGGGGCATTGAAGGTTGTGGGTGGGGAAGGCCCTAAAACCTACGGATTTGGTACTAGAGAGGAAGAAATATCAAATGAAAATGACATGGGTAGAAGGACTTACCAATGGAAGTCCTGCTTCTTTGAGCACAAACACAAAGAATGACAGACGAGGTTTGAAAGAAGATGCTTGAGCTCTGAAGCGTCGGATTGCAGAGAGGCAGTAGGAGCGAAATGAGGGAGAAGGGGCTTGTATGTATAGATGGAGAAACTGCCAAGAATTCAAATTCTGGCAGACGGCTGGGTTGGCTGCTCGAGGTCCAATGGAAGCCTACCATGTGTCCCCATTTATGACGACGTCAGAACTGAAGGGACAGGTTGAAGAGTTGAGGAGACAACCGGGTAATTTTTGAAAAAGAGAACGTCAACCGAGGAGTTGAACCGGACAAATTTCACAGACAGGGGTCAACTAGCCCTGTCGCCGATTCGCATTCTGAGGACCGAGGAAATGTTATCCCAGTCGGAATATGTAATCCCAGTCACGCTTTTACAGACAAAATTAAGGGGCAATTGAGAGGGAGATTTATGATCTGAAATTGGGCCGTGGTAACGGCCGGACAGATTTGGGCCGAACACATTAGGTCGTGGAAGTTTTGGGCCTGTCTAGAGAGTGTTGCTCGGTCAAGGCTAGGCACTGACAAGGCGGTGCTTCAAGGCACAAGGACCGGTCAAGTGAGGGCTAAGCCGAGTTATTCGCTGCCTCACTGGGCTCCACGGTTCGAGAGTTAGCTTCGTGGGAGCGCCGACGTCCAACCAGCATGAGCTGAGCCGAGCTCGGCTCTGCCGGAATGTAGCCGAGCACGGTCGATATTGAACATGGCCTGGAGTAGCTAGGTTATTGAGCGCTTGGGCTTAAGTGTGGAATGGCTGTTGGTAGCCGAGATAATGTTGACCGACTGCCGAGCTCCCAGCAGAGTAGGCTGGCAGTTGGGATTAGGTGATGCTCAGCAAGATTTGTGCTGACGGATGGGATAGCACAGCCACGTGTCGAGAGATCACTCGGAGTAGATTTGGGGCGCAGAGGGTATATAAGCATGTCTGCGCCGCCCATACGCGACAGATGAACATTTGGTGAGACATACACTAAACACAATTCTCTCCCTTCTCTCTATCTATCCCCTGGTGTGTGTTCTAACTTGACCGTTGGAGGGGTCTTCCGGCCACACACCGCTGGGTAGCTCACCGCCTTTGTGTACACAGGTGATCGGATAGAAGCGTAGCTTGGAAGAAGGGAGTACGGGCTTGCCTGAATATTCTCTCCCCGTACAATAAAATAAAACAATTTCCACCGGCCTAAGAATAGAGGCTGCAATAAAGTTTGTCAAAAGTGATTGCAACCGTTTGAAATTCATAGCCTCAACCGTATTTGCATTTAATATTTTTCACATTGTTATATATATATATATATATAGCTATTGTATTTTGAGAATTTAGAGTGTGGGAGAAAGAAGAGAGTTGGAGAGTAAAAGTGTGTTTTTCTCTCCTCAGTGTATTCTACATATTTGAGTGAAATAAATCTGTTTTTTAGACTATCAATCCTCTCTTGTATTTGTTTTTGTGAACCACCATAAGTGGTTTTGCACCCCACTCTCACCAACAATGATATCAGAGTCGAAGGTAACTTGAATTTGCAAACCTTCTGCAAAAATTTTCAAGAACAAAGCATCGTTTCAAAACTTGCCCAGAAATTAAAGTTGTTGAAATTCACTTTTGATTGCACCAGTGTGTTGGTCTCATCAAGAAGATCACACTACAAAAACCTGCATCGAAAATCGAGTCAGGAGGAGGTAACACGCTCTACACGCGCCATTTGACGTCTTTCTCACCCGCCAAAACGGTCACTACGCGCCGCACGTGCAAACCAAAGGAAGAAAACGAAGAAGACAAAGTGAAAAAGGATCAAGTTAAATAATATAACTTGATACTTAAGACCAAACCAAGTTGTTTGGCAAAGTGGTTAAGCCTCATTTCTAAACATACGGGCGAATGTTCGAAACTCATCAGTAACAACTCAAAGTAATTTCTTTTTGACAAACAATTAAAGCCAAGCCGAGCCGCCACGCCGAAAACCAAGACGAGCCACAACCCGAGCCATGCCACCGACGTCATCTGATCCAGAAAATTATCCGATACTTCTCAGAAGTCCCAGATTTTGCCGATTTGAGTCGTTCAATTATTTTTGCTAGATCTAAGCCGTTTGAAGTTCATTTTTGGTGATCCAATAGTGCTTTCTAACTATTTGGAGTATTTCAAACACATCTGTGCCATCAGAATTTGCAAATCATTCACATCTTGAAAATTTACAGATTTTTAAAGTCAACCAATGGCCAACACAAACAACTTTTTTTAGCCCCAGTTTCCAAAACTCAACACAGAGAACTATGAAAATTGGAGTATTCAAAAACCTCACAAGATTTGTGGGAGTTAGTGGATCAAGGATATAACGAGCCAGCTACTCTCGAAGATGAAGGAAATTTAAATGAAGCTCAGAAGACGGCGTTAAAAGATTCAAGGAAGAGAGATAAAAAGGCATTGTATCTACTTTATCAAGGCATTGATGAGTCAAGCTTTGAGAAGATTTCAGCAGTAGCAACCTCTAAAGAGGCATGAAGTATTCTTTGCAATTCACACCGTGGAATTGAGAAGACGATTAGAGTTCGACTCTAGGTGTTACGTGGCGAATTCGAGATGCTGCACATGAATGAGAATGAGTCAATTTCTGAGTACTTCAACAGAACATTGACCATTGTTAATCAGATGAGAAGATATGAAGAGAAAATGGAATCTCTTCAAGCGATAGAGAAGATTCTTCGATCACTCAGTCCCAAGTTCGAGCACGTGGTTATAGCAATAGAAGAGTCTAAGGATCTCAGTTCCATGACCACTGATGAGCTGATGGGCACACTTGAGATTCATAAACAAAGGATCAACAAGAAGACTCCCTCAAGTTCTCTATAGCAAGCTCTTCAATTAAAGCTGTCTTTCAGAGATAATAGAAATGAGCAATGGGGGACATCACAAAGAAGCCGAGAAAGAGGCCGTGGTTACAATAACCGAAGTTCTAGTTTTCAAGGAAGAGGCGGAAGAGGTCCAGCCAAAGGAGGAAGAAGTTAACCACACTTTGCTCCAAGAGAAAAAGGAGGTGGTTACAACAACCGACTAGGATTTGACAAAAGCAATGTTCAGTGCTACCAGTGTCACAAGTTCGGGCATTACAACAATGAATGCCGGAGTAGAGCAACAACAGAAGCCAGAGAGCAAGTATATTTTGCCGAGCAAGAAACAAACAAAGTCGGATCTACAGTCCTGTTTGTCCACCATGGAGATACTAAAAACCAAAACAATGTTTGGTATTTAGATTCGGGAGCCCGTAATCACATGTGTGGTAAAAGAGAGTTGTTCATTGAGGTTGACGAGACTGTACAAGCACAAGTCTCATTTGGTGATTCTTCAAAGACTCCAGTGAAAGGAAGAGGCAATATTCTGATCAATCTCAAGAATAGAGATCATGATTACATCTCCAATGTTTATTATGTTCCTGCCATGAAAAACAACATTTTAAGTATGGGACAACTCCTAGAGAAAGGATACGACATCAGCATAAAAGATTGTCATCTTTCCATCAAAGACAGTCATGGTAATTTGATTGCTCGGGTGAGAATGTCCAAGAATAGGATGTTTGCACTGAACATCCAACATGATGCTGCGAAGTGTTTAAGTGCCATCATCAAAGACAAAGACTGGCTGTGGCATTTGAGGTTTGGACATCTCAACTTTGGAAGCTTGAAGCTGTTGTCAAGCAAGAATATGGTGAAAGGGCTCCCTTATATTGTTCATAGTAATGAAGTCTGTGAAAGTTGCATTCTTGGAAAGCATCACAGAACTAGCTTTGCCAAAGAAGTGAAGTGGAGAGCAATAAAGCCACTGGAGCTAGTGCACACTGATGTGTGTGGTCCATTGAAACCAATGTCAAATAGATAAAATAGATATTTTCTCACCTTCATTGATGATTATAGCCGGAAGACATGGGTGTATTTTCTTAAAAGAAAGTCGGAGGTGTTCAGTATCCTCAAAGAATTCAAAGCTTTTGTAAAAAAGCAAAGTGACTACTACATCAGGACATTGCGGTCAGATCAAGGTGGAGAATATACATCAGATGCTTTCGAGAATTATTGCAAAGAGCATGGAATCAAGCATCAAACAACACCATCCTATATGCCACAATTGAATGGTGTTGCTGAAAGGAAGAATCGTACAATCTTAGATATGGCAAGGAACATGTTGAAAGGAAAGGGACTGCCCAAGCAATTTTGGGCTGAAGTCGTGTCATGTGTTGTGTATCTACTAAATAGATGCCCAACCAAGAACCTTCACTTTATGACTCCAGAATAAGCTTAGAGTTCACATAAGCCAAATGTCAATCATATCAGAATATTTAGGTGTGTTGCATACACCAAGAATCCAGAAGTAAGAAGAACCAAGCTCGATGATAAGGGAGAAAAATGTATCTTTGTCGGATATGGAGACAGAACGATGGGATACAAGTTGTATAATCCCATTACCAGAAAGGCGATCATGAGTAGAGATGTGATATTTGAAGAAAAAGAAGAAGAAGCTTGGAACTGGAATCAAGATGAAGTTGTTAAAGATGCAGAACTCATTCTTGAAGATGAAACATCAAAAACAAAGGTTGAAATCACAAGAGAAGTTTAAGACGAGCCACAAACTCCTCTACATATAATACCTACACCTAGATCGCCAGTTTTAAATAAAAATGCAGCATCATCATCATCATCAGCATCATCAGATGATAGTTTTTTCAAGCAACCAAGACCAATGAGAAATTTGCAAGAGATATATGATGCTACAGAAGAAGTAGATCTAAATTTGTTCTGCCTACTCGCAGATAGTGATCCGTTTACTTTCTCAGAAGCCATCCAAGAAGATAAATGGAAGAAAGCAATGGATGAAGAAATTCATGCCATTGAGAAAAATGACACATGGAAGCTTACAAGTCCACCGGAGGGGCACAAACCCATTGGGGTGAAATGGGTATACAAGACAAAAAGGAATGCACAAGGCAAAGTGCAACGCTACAAGGCAAGATTAGTGGCAAAAGGTTACAAGCAGAAACCTGGAATTGATTATGGAGAGGTGTTTGCTCCAGTTGCCCGGTCGGAGACTATCAGGCTAATGATTTCTTTGGCTGCCCAGCACAAGTGGTAGATCTATCAACTTGATGTGAAATCTGCATTTCTTAATGGTTTCCTTGAATAAGAAATCTATATTGAACAACCTTCAAGGTATGTTCAGAATGGGCATGAAGACAAAATGTACAAATTGAAGAAAACACTTTATGGATTGAAGCAAACTCCGCGTGCATGAAATACTAGAATTGATCAGTATGTTCATGACAATGGTTTTGAAAAATGCCCATATGAGCACGCACTATGTTTGAAGAAGGAAGCTGATGGAAGCATGTTGCTTGTTTATCTTTATGTTGACGATCAAATTTCCACCGGAAACAATCCAGCCATGTTCAAAGACTTTAAAAGAAGCATGGTCCAAGAATTTGAAATGGCAAATATTGGATTGATGGCTCATTTTCTCGACATTGAAGTGGTACAAAGAAAAGATGGAATTTTTATTTCCCAAAGTGGCTATGCCAAGGAGATTCTCAAGAGATATGGAATGGAAAATTGCAATCCAGTGAACACTCCTGCAGACAGTGGAGTGGAGCTCAAAAAAGGTACAAAGGCAGGTGATGTGGATCCAACTTATTTCAAGAGCTTAGTTGGAACTCTTCACTATCTTACTTGCACTAGGCTAGACATACTCTATGGAGTATGACTGATTAGCAGATATATGGAAACACTAGATCAGTCACACCTGTATGCAGCAAAAAGGATTCTTCGCTACATCCAAGGTACAGTCGATGATGGTTTATTCTATAAACCAATTGATAATTTCAGTCTTGTTGGCTATTCAGATAGTGACTGGGGACGTGACTTAGATGAGCGGAAGAGTACAACTAGTTTTGTTTTCTTTATGGGAAATACAATGTTCACTTGGTCGTCCAAGAAGCAAGCTATTGTGACACTATCAACTTGCGAAGCTGAGTATGTTGCAGCCAACTCAGCTGTGCGCCATACAATTTGGTTAAGAAATGTGCTGAAGCATTTAGGATTTTCACAAGAAAATCCTACAGAGATCTATGTTGATAATCGCTCAGCAATTGCATTAACAAAGAACCTAGTTTATCATGAATGAAGTAAGCATATTGAGACCCGTTATCATTTCATCCGAAAGCATGTGAAAAATGAAGAGGTGGAATTATTTCCTTGCAAATCTCAAGATCAGCTTGCAGATATTTTCCCGAAGCCATTGAAAAATGATATGTTTAACAGAATGAAGTTTATGCTTGGGATGAAGCAGCATGGAGAATCAAGATTAAGGGGGGATGTTGTGAAGTAATCTTGCTTCACTATAATAATAAAATAAAACAATTTCCATCGGCCTAAGAACCGGCCTAAGAATAGAGGCTGCAATCAAGTTTGTCAAAAGTGGTTGCAACCGTTTGAAATTCATAGCCTCAGCCGTATTTGCATTTAATATTTTTCACATTGTTAGTTTTATATATATGTATATATATAGCTATTGTATTTTGAGAATTCAGAGTGCGGGAGAAAGAAGAGAGTTAGAGAGTAAAAGTATGTGTTTTTCTCTCCTCGGTGTATTCTACATATTTGAGTGAAATAAATCTGTTTTTCAGATTATCAATCCTTTTTTGTATTTGTTTTTGTAAACTACCATAAATGGTTTCCACCTCACTCTCACCAACATATTTTACAATAATTTGACACAAAATATAAAATAAATTTTATTATTTTGACATATGTTGCACCAGTTTTTAAAATAATTAAATTTATTATGCATCTTTTAAATATTTTAATTATATATAATTTAATATAAAAGGAAAAGGGAACACAGCACGTGTGGGGTGCCCCATTCAAATCCTTTCTATTTTGTTATTATTTTTTCCTTTGCTCTAATTATTGAATTGTGCAGATTTCTTGCTTGTCATAGCGGAGCCAGCCGTTTGAAAACAAAGGAAAAAGAAGAAAAATAAAGGAGCAAGCATGAAATTACCCACCGGTCATATCTTATTTTACTATAAAAACAGCACTGTGGAGAGAAGAAAAAAAGCAATTGAAGTGGAGAAAAAATTTGTGATATTTACGAGTTCTCAAAATATTGTGTGGTGTGTTTTTGTTGAGTTATGATTCTTTTTGAGAGAAAGTTTATTGAGGAATCGAGTGTTTATTGTAAAAAGGTTTGATATCCTTATTCTTATATTCTTGTAAAAACAATAATATTTTTGTGAGTGATTTTTTGATAAAATTCCTTGCGGTAAGTGTGACTAACACCGAATTCAAAACTAGTTGGTTGGAGTGATCGGGGTTGATCGATTGTTAAGGTTCACTAACACCTGTGAAGCTAGGAGTGCAAATACTATTTAACGAATAGTGAAGAAATCTCAAGGAAGATCTCGAGGAGCGAATATAGGCTTGGTTTGAGCCAAACCACTATAAAATATGTGTTTGCTATCTCTTCCCTTCGCTTAATTTATTTTATTAAACCACTATAAAATATGTGTTTGCTATCTCTTCCCTTCGCTTAATTTATTTTATTAGTCTCATTTATATTGCTTCATATTTTTTATTTCTCATTCGGATTAAATCTTAATTTATTATTCTCATCTTTATTGTTTCGTATCTCTATTTATTTATTTTTTGTGCTAAATTTTAAATTTTTTAATTTATTTAGAAACCCAATTCACCCACCTCTTGGGTTGCCTTTTGGGTAAATTTTCCAATAATGTGCAAGTGGACATTGTAACATCTCCCATAAATTTTTCAGAATACCATTACACTGAAATTATATTTCTTGGAATATAGAAAAATTAATGAAGTCATGATTTTTCTAATATTTTTTGGGTTTTTATTTATTTATTTTGGTTGAAGAAATAGGTAATGATGTTATGGTACACATCACTTATGTTGCTTCTCTGATCTTGTAGCATTATATTAATATTATGATAGTATTTCATACTAATAACTTATTGTTGCGTTATTGTAGATTAAGATCTCAGCTCGTAGAGTTGATTAATGAAATAAATCATTTAGATAAAACTTTAATATACCTCATTCAGACATTGTAAAATAGGGTACACCTCTTTTTGAGCAGGTCTATCAATTTATTTTTTTATATTCATTATAAAATGCTATCTACCTATAATTTTTATTTTTGGAAAGTCATGTGATACATTTCTCTGTTGTGATTGACTAATAGTAAGTCTACTGCAATTTTGCTAGGGATTTGGGAGGTAATAACAGCAACTTAGCTGGCCAGGATTGCATTTGTGATTGGTGAAAGGTACCATACAATAGTGCTGTGTGATACCCCAATATACAATAATTTTCAATGTATAAATTAGTCATATCCAGAATAAATGTGGTCCGTAAAAATAGCATATATTCTTTAAAATAACTTTCCTTGCTTTGTGGTATTATTGATATAGATAAACTCTGTTAAAAATCAACCTAATGATATTCAAGATTACATTGATAGATCCAGTTGTGACAAACACAATCTGCTAACCAATTTCCACTCTCCCCATAACTGATTTAAAATATGCTAAAATACCAACAACTGGTGCATTTATATACGTGGTCGGCTCAGAGTGAGCAGGATCAGCTCGAGAATCGTTATATGAATCATTGATATTAGGGCCTCTAACAATAGCACCTATTAGCAAGTTGGGATTAGGTTGGTTGCTTGCAAAATATGACCTTCTGATAATACAACGTATTCCAAATAGAACGGGTCGGACTGATCCACGCTTCCCGAACTGGAGCCTGAGGTACCAAGCCCACGGAGAGACCTGCACAAGAGTTCAACGGGGAACAGGGAGTCCCCCAGCGAACCCTCCGACGAGCAAGTTAGAAAGAGTGATGGAATGTAGAGATAGATTAGTGATAGAAAGCTTAACCTTCTTCTTGTCTTTGACGTCTGCTTATATCCTCTGGTAATCATTTCGTTATCGCTTCTGACCTATCGCCATGGCCGAAAGTCTATGCTCTAGCTTGCCTTGTTCATGGTGAGGCCGTTCTGTCTCGACGGGGAGGGCTTATCGCAATAAATGCTGTAAGGGCCTTCATTAATGGCTGATGTGTAGTGCAATAACTTTGCAGGATCTTTGTCTGCTTACGTGGCTTGTCCTTCTCTTGCCACGTGTTTAGGTGTTATTGGTTCTTAATACCATGTTGAGCTCCAGTAATGTTGGGCCTTAATATTTAAGTTATGTATTGGGCCTTAAACAGTGGGCTATATCCTCTATGGGCTTACCCGTGTCAGTAGGCGCTAGAAGGAGGGCAGTAAGGTCATGGCTCAAGCATCATTACAACTTCATGTTTGTAGCATAGTTGCCAGTCAAATTCCAGGTCCAACTTCCACGCCTCTTAATGTTCTTTATATTTTTTAACTTTCATTTTCCAACCATTTAGCATTTCAAGACTGTCACATTTTGAGACCTTTTCGCTCTCACATTTTCTCAACACTCTGACCATATGACTTAACACTTCAAAACTCTCAATTTTAAGACCTTTACATTTCAACATTTTTATTGTTAACATTCTTTGCAACATAATTTCCTCACAAGATAGATTGGCTCCCTACTTCTCCATTTTCACTGTGATTTTTACACAAGCCTTACATGAGTAACCATTCTCATCCTTTGCAGATCCACAAAAAAAAGACAATAGTATAAAAAAAATTAAAAAAAAAAACACACAACTCATAATTTCATTTATTCACAAACTTGCACATCAGTTCATTACAGAAGTTACACACCCAACGGAAAAACAAACAAACAAAGCAACAACAAAAAATTTTATCTACAAACAAAGGGCAAAAATTTTACATTCATCATTCCTCCTCGCTCGAAGCAAGGTCTTCTTCGTCAATACCTTCGTCTAAGGGGGTCTGGGCCACATCGTCTTCATCTATTTTAACACTGTTAAAGTCCAAGTTTGGGAACAGCTCTTCTGCTTTGCGTTTAAACATCTTCTTTCTACTTTCCCAGAACTCGACCATCTCATGTTTGTAGAAGTCTGACCGCTGGAAGCTCTGGATCACTTCCTCTTCGCTCATGCTTCCAGCAGTTGCTCCAGACGGGCCAGCCCCCTTTTCTCTCTCTCTCGCCAAGCTGTTGGCGATCGCGGCATCAATAGCCATCTGAAAGTCGGTGGACCCCTTGAACTGCTCTACTACTGTAACGCACAGGTCGGGGTACGCCGCCCTTTCAGATGCTAGTTTCGTCCTTTTTTCCTCCAAGGCCCTCTCTAGCCCCGCCCTCTCCGCCGCTGACTTAGCACGCTTGTCTGCCGCCTCCTTTTCCAACCCAGCGATCTTTAAGTCTGTTTCCTCTTTTTCTTTGATCGACTGGGCCCGCAGATCCTTGTTGCAAGTCATGGCCTTATCCCACCGTTCGTTGGCGACGATGCAAGCCTTCTGCGCCTCTTCCAGTTTCTTTTGCTCGCCAACCAGCTGGAACTCGAGCGACACCACCTTACGACGTTCCGTCTCCAGCTCCAACTTGGCCGCGAGTAGCTCAGCATGGGCACGGTCGGTAACATTGCCCTGCACCACTGCCAACACCTCTATCTTCTTGGCCTTCTGGGCCTCTTCCAGCCCCCTAAAACACGCACTTCGCGCGGTCTTCCGCCACCCTGCAGTCTCCTTCCTTAAACTTTCAAGTTGGGCCTTCACCTCCCCCAGCTTGGCCTTCAATGGCTCAACTTCACCTTTTGTGTACGCTGGTTTCTTCAGCAAGGCACTTGCTAAGGTTGTTGGCTCCATCTGGGCCGAGCAGAGCCCCCTTAGCAATTCAGCCTCTGTAAAACTCTCCATCGCGCGCACTGCCGCGTCTTCCACCACGCCCAAAAGCCGATCGGCAGCAGTCCTAGCTGGGCCTCCTTCTCCCTCCAGTCGCCCAGACACTACTAGAGCGTGGTAGATGGCAGTCTTCAACTTGGCCCTCCTTCATTCTCCTTGCGGCGCAAGACCCCCCTGTGGGCTGTTGCTCTACCCCCTCCTCAGCGCCGGTGGCCCCACCTTTCACTGGATTTTCAAGGCCAGTCACCCCACTCTCCATCCCCTTCGCCGTTGCCTCTAATCCCACTTCGGCGGTCTTCTCCGCCACTACCTCCTTCACCTTCTTCAAGGCTAGCCCCTCCTCCCTCTCCCTAACCCTTTTCTTTTTCTTCACCACAGCCTCCACCTCCTTGTTGGCCTTTTCCTTCAATGGATCAACTGGGGGCAGTCGTGGCTCAAAATCACCCAAGTCATTCCCCCACAGCGATTTGGAGCGCGGTCAGATCCTTTCCCTCACAGTCGGCTTCGGCGGACGGTCCACCTGTGACTCTCTGTATTTATTAGCCTTGGAAAAACTCGCCCTATCCTCCGCCTCCTGCGCCCTCCTCCTCGCCTCCAATTCTACCGGCGTAAAATCCCCATCGGTTGGCTGAGGGCCCAGCCTTGCGGAAAACAAGGCTAAGGGTTGAACGAAGTCGTCCCACTTGGCGCCCTCCTTCTCCCTTCATGCCTTCACCTTCTTCACCCTCTCCTCTGCCGCTGCCCCCAACCTTGGCTTCACCGATTTGGTTGGCACTCTCCACACGGTGCGTACTCCTACTCCCCCGTTGGCGGACACATAGAACCACCGTGGCCTCTACCCCTTAATTGACGACGGCAACCCCGCCACCAGACCCTTCCCTGCCGCCGCTTGTAAAGTGACCCAAGTCTCTTGCTGGCCCGAAGCCTTGTAGCATGCAAAAAACTCGTCCACCGTCATTTCAACCCCTTCGTTCGCCTACGGGCACGCGCTTGCACAGGCCAGTAAGATCTTCCACGCATTGGGCATCAGTTGGCCCGGAGCCACCTCCAGTCGATCCAACACGTCCACTACTATCCGGGAGGAGTGGCAACCTTAAACCCCCCTTTAACACCTCCTCATATAGGACAAATTCCCCCGGTCGGGCATCGGATGCCCTCTCATTTGATGTCGACAGTTTTAGCTCTATTTCTGCGGGAATCTGATATTTCTCGCGCATAACCTCCAACTCCTCCACAGTAAAGGTCAACTTGTCAGCCTTCATGTGCCAGTGATATGGCTCAACCTGACTGATTGGCTTCGCAGCCGCCATTAGCGTGGATGAGCGGGGTCGTCCTGCCGGTACCCCTTCACCCCCCACTCGCCTTTCTGTCCTGTATTGCTCCGCCAGGTCCACTGCGTCGTCATTCCCCAAGGCATCTAGTCTCACATTGGGCGCTTCCTCTCGAGCCATCTCTCTGGTATGCCTGCGTATAGCTTTAGATGCTGGGACAAGGTAGTCCACAAAATGTTGCAGGGGTGTATCACTGGAAACGAAAGAGTTTACTTCTGGAACGCTTTGATTTTCTTACAGAAGGTAGGTAAAGCGAATAATACCAAAAGCCCAAGGCTTGCCTATATTCCAAGGGTCACAATTAAATTTCACCAGCTTGAGAATTTTCAAATATCTGTCAAAACTGTCTTTTCAACACCCTATATTGACCTATCGCTTCATTTCTTGCTCAACGCCTAACCTTCCCCATCACGGGATTCCGCCACGTGTATGACCACGATCCACTGCCCCTTTCCCCTTCCCTGTCTATTCCACTTTACCTTACCACGTGCCCCGCCACCCCTCGAGCCCCGCGCACAACCACTTCCCCTCGTGGTCGGCCCCACCACTTGATCACCCTTCGCGGTCGGCCCTTCTCATGGTCAGTTCCACCACACGGTCACCCTTCGTGGTCGGCCCCCCTCATGGTCGGTCCCACCACTCGGTCACCCTTCACGGTCGGCCCTCCTCACGGTCGATCCCTCCACTCGGTCACCCTTCATGCTCGGCCTTCCTCGCGGTCGGCCCCTCCACCCGGTCGCCCTTCGCGGTCGGCCCTCTTCACAGTCGATCCCTCCACTTGGTCACCCTTCATGCTCGGCCTTCCTCACGATCGGCCCCTCCACCCGGTCGCCCTTCGTGGTCACCCTTCGCATTCGGCCGCATCTCTCTGTCGGCCTTCGCCTCGACAGTCACTCACAACCATCGTTTTCTTCATTATTCCCTTCGTTGGACTAAAGCTGCACTTAGGAATGGGGGACTACTGACACGGGTAAGCCCATAGAGGATATAGCCCACCGTTTAAAGCCCAATACATAACTCAAATATTAAGGCCCAACGTTGCTAGAGCTCAACATGGCATTAAGAACCAATAACACCTAAACACGTGGCAAGAGAAGGACAAGCCACGTAAGCAGACAAAGATCCTGCAAAGTTATTGCATTGCACATCAGCCATTAATGAAGGCCCTTACAACATTTATTGCGATAAGCCCTCTCCGTCGAGATAGAACGGCCTCACCATAAATAAGGCAAGGTAGAGCATAGACTTTCGGCCATGGCAATAAGTCGGAAGCGACAACGAAATGATTACCAGAGGATATAAGCAGACGTCGAAGACAAGAAGAAGGTTAAGCTTTCTATCTCTAATCTATCTCTACATTCCATCTCTCTTTCTAACTTGCTCGTCGGAGGGTTCGCTGGGGGACTCCTCGTTCCCCGTTGAACTCTTGTGCAGGTCTCTCTGTGGGCTTGGTACCTCAGGCGCCAGTTCAGGAAGCATGGATCAGTCCGATCCGTTCTATTTGGAATACGTTGTATTATCATCTTCCATCATCACAGTTGATGTGCTCTGGATGTTTATCAATGGAAGGTAATGAGGATCCCCTGTGATGGATATACCTAGGGAACTTGTTGCCATATCCCACCATGTACGACATACTTGATGGGTTGTTCCCCAATATATAATCCACTTGCATCAATAAATATATTAACTTTGGTAATCATTTTATGTTAGTTCTTGCATAGCATCATTGTAACATGAATACATAGAAGAAAATGAATGAAACTGATCTTATCTTTTACCATGACAAAAAATTATATAGAATTTGAGGTTAAAATGGTAATTTCTTGTATGAATACTCAAAATTATTATATAGGGCTAATGGGATTTTTTAAAAATGTGAGCAACATAGGTAAAACTAACAAAATTTTGAAAAGGTCATCATAAAGATTATATGAATTTTGTGGGTTAAAATGCTACCTTCTTTTTCTAAATACTAAAAATTGTATGGAAACTTAGTGAGATTTTTTTAATGAAGTCTAGGAGTTCGTAGCTTTGCCAGGACTATCTTATAACTACTAATTTCATTGATTCATTAGTATAATTTTTTATTTATATTTATTTTGATCATTGAAAGTCAATTGTGCGTTAAGTTGGTGCCTTAAAGGTTGATTAAAAAAAAAAGAAAAAAGGTTGGTGCCCTGAAGTCCGTGTTGTGTTAATGGCTATACAACTCTATTACAAACACAATAATCAGTTACATAATCCAACAGAAAAACATAAATAATAAATAAACAAGATTTAACAAAATTTGTTCGTGTTTGAAAAAAAATTTATCCATCCATATACATTCTCATAGAGTGGCATTGGATACATACTTGGCCTTTAAAGATTGTTTTTGAGTAGAATCAAGATTGCTCTTTTTATATATATGGATGTAACCCTTTGGGCCATTCATTAAATTTTGCAGAACTAATTCTAAAAAATTAATCTACTTAATAATATAGCAAACATACGTACCTGGAGAATATGTTACGCTTTTGGTTGGTGATTCAGGCAATACACTGCAAACTTGTCTGCGTTTGGACAAAATAGACTGGAATGTAACACAAACTGTAAACACAAACAAATAAGAAAGTAAATCAGATTAATCAAAAACTCTTAATTTTGCATACATAAAATGAGTGCATTGACATAATTACCTTAGAAAGAAGTATATTGATTCCAGCGTGCTTAGCATCCCACCCAAATTCAGCAATACGTTCCGAGTAACATAATTCCAATAGTAAGCTGCTTTAGTGGCTTTGTGTAACCATGCTGCTGCCCATATCAATTCATCCTGTGTTGCACATTCTACTTCTTTTAGTAATAAGTCAATTCATAAATGCAAACTTTTCTAATTTTCTAATTTTTTTTTTCAATCATATGCAAATTTCATGGGATAAATTACACCAATAATCCCTACATTTGCCCTTACTTTTCAATTTTGTGTCAATTTAGTATAATTCATAACGTCAGTTAGGGTTTTTTGCGAAAAATAGACACTGAGATGGTTAAAGTTGACTTATTTTTTGATTAAGTAAATTTATAATTTTATCTTTAAAAACAAAAGGCGTACTATTCATGTGTGCATTTTCATTAAAAAAAAATGTTAATGGCTGTAGTCAATTGGACTAAATAGAGACAAAATAAAAAAATTCAAGATTAAAATCTAGTTTGTTGAGATTATGTAAATCAAAATGACACAATAGTCAAAATAGAGACTTGTGATGTAATTTACCCAATTTCTTACTACTTGTATCCATGCATTTTTTGAACCTTTGTAGGATTTTTGCTAATGCTTACCTGATAACCATTGCCACTACAATAAAATGGGCACACTGCTGGCCCAAGGCCGTCATTGTAAGATCCTCGAAACTTATCTGCAAATAAAAAAACTTATTCTCCATACAAAGTTAATCAGCAGGTTTGGTTATCATTTTTTAAAAATATTTTTCAAAAAATTCTACTTTCATATTTTCTGTATTTTTTTGTTTTTGCTGAATTTTTTTAATATTTTGAGCAATTGTTTTTAATTTTTAGACATACCTAACATATATATACCTAAAAAGTAAAAAAAAATTGAAAAAAATCTTTTAAAAATTCACTAAATACCAAAATTACAAAAAAAATATGAGAATTCAGTACATTTTTTTTTATATTTTTATGTATTTATTAATTTTTAAAAATATTTTTTCACAAATTTTTTATTTTTTAGATACATCTAAGTAAAGTGTATCTAAAAAAATAAAAAAAAATATTTAAAATTTTAAAAATATTCACCAAAAACAAAAAATACAAAAATTAAATAACTCAATTTTTAAAAAATTTAATTTAAAAAATTCAAACAAAACACACTGAATAGTATTATCAAATTATACACATTGTCCAGCTTCTCTTCGATTAGGAGTGAGGAATCCCGTCCAATTTGGCTTTGGCAGACCTATAGGTGGTTCAACGATTAGACCATATAGACTCTGAATTTATTAAAAAAAAATTAAAAATTCTTATGGTGGAAAGTCTAAAACCTATTTAAAAACTTAGGAAAATGCTGGCGACCCCAGTAATGGGCGACCCCCAACGACCCCTAGCCAACGTGGTTGTGGGAGATTGGCAGGAAAGCAATAGAAAAAAAGAAAAAGAAAACTGACGAATGGCGCTGCGCTACGTCACTGGGGGTCGACCCCCAGTGGGGTGTGTAGCATTGTTGAAAAACTTATGCCAAGTTTAGCATGAAGCTAAAAAGTTAAAAAATCAAAAATTTATTTAAAAAATTAAAAAGTTGTCACTATTTATCAAAAGTCAAAAAGTACGGTTGCATGACTCTCAATCCTAATTTTTCCCTATACACTAATTTATACAATTTTTTAATACATATTTTTTCATAAAAAGTCAAAAAATTAACCTAAACAATTATATTTTTTTCTCAATTTTTTAGTCTAAAAAATCAAAAAACATACTTATTTAGGACATCCTAACCAACCCCTTAGTTAGAAGATGTTGGTCTCATTTTCATACTTAGGGCTATTTTGGTAATAATTTAAAATAATTAAAAAGTCATTTTAAAAAAAATTAATTCTTCTTTTTATTTTTTTAATATATTTTTTTATAAAAAAAAAAATTAAAAAATCAACTAAAATAATCAATTTTCAAAACAATCATTCGTCTGAGATCTCTAAAATGCTTGAGCTGCTAATGGGCAGACCCATCATCAAACTCAAATCGATCATTTGATTTTTTTTTTTTAAATTTCATTAATTCAAATTGATTCAATATGTATGTTGACATTATTTCACCATTTTGTCTTTAAAAAAAAAACAAATATGATAATATTTGCTATAATTATTGTACTGATTTGATTATTTCATAAATAATTTACATAATTTTTTTTATTTATAAAATAAAGGATTTATATTATCAAAAGGCCCAATTGTCAGAGAACTTTTAAGCTAAATTGAACAATTTAAATCTTCTCCTCAACTAAAGAGAAGCCGAACCCATTTATTTACTACTATTCATAATTAAACACTAGCGGGTGACACATTTAATGCGCATGTAATTTAGATAAGTAAAAATAACAATAAATAAAAAATAAATTAATATTATAATATGTAAGTTGTTTAAATGATAAATATGTTCTTAATGAAATTCAATGTTTGGTTTCAAACCAAAACCTTGCTTGCGTTATAAAAATCTGCCATGTGATATGAGAAGAAGATTTTGAGATTTAAACACCAAGATTCAGTGTTTACATATATAATAATAGTATATGTGTGAGTGATTTTCTGACCACACTGTCCACTTAGTAACTAGTTGGAGAGCACCGGCAGAATAGATGGCACCTGGCTGACCTGCAACAGAAAGAGAAGATTCTGGCGGTGGTTCATCCATCCGGAGGCACTCCGACGATCAAGTCAGTATATCTCTCAAAGATAAATCAAGTGCTAAACTCACAAGCTTGAGTATCAAAAGCATACCTTAGACCCATGGGGGTGCCTCTCTTTTATAGCCAACATAAACCTAGTCCCAATAGAAGCCTAACTTCTATGGACTCAGGATTACTTCTAATCTTGGACTCCAAGTAAAATTAGGATAAACTCTCTAAGAGTCTTATCTTAATACAAACTGAAGTCTTCTATCATTCTAGGACTCTTGCTCCTCATCCGCTTATCTCGGATTCCGATATCTTCGGAGGCAACCTCGGCCTATCCGAGATGACCTTGGCATAACAACCAGGACACGTGGCACCTCGGCTGACACATCGGCGTCACCTTGGCCACGTGTTGGTACTCAGAAAATATATCCCCACAACTACCCCCTAGGTTCTATTACCTCAGCATTCTGAGATGATGGAACCTACACTGTTCGTTCATCTGTGCCCCTCTGTTCGAGATCAAACTCGCCGACCTCAAAGTTCCCTGGACTTTACTGTCCACTTCTGTCAAGTATCAAGCTTCATGCTTTCCAAGCTGCTCGAGATCACACCTCCTACCCGAGGTTCTTGTTCCATTAATTCGTAAACTCCAAGAGCTTAGCAACTGTTCCACTCACATTCTTCAGTGGGTTTCCGACTTCCAGTCATCTATTTGACTCCAGCGATCTTCATATCGGCGTTCATTTCTCCTGGTAGGTTCATAAACTCTTTTATTAAGCTCAATCTTTCATAACTCTTCTGAATCCATTTACTTGCCCTCTGTTGTCTTCTATTTTAGTCTGTTTTCAAGTTTTGAATTGTTTGAACGCCTAGCACTGTTCTTGCCATATCCGCTTTCTGTTGCTAGCATCGTGTCTGGGTCATTACTTTCTTGTTCTTCACATTCTTACTTAGTGCATGTGCACTTGTCTTTATTCTTGAACTTTGTCGTCTTCTTGACTCTGATTTTTCTCTTTTTTCATTCAATCCTCTGGCTTTTTCTCTTTCTAGCTCTTTTGCTTAAATTCGTCATTGTTCCAATCTTTCAAGCTCTGCAACTGTTTTCGTTCCTCTCCTCCAGTGAAGCTTACGTCATTTTGTCATTTTCGCATCCGTCGTCAGATTTCGGCAATTCTCATTCCAGCTTCCCTCTTTCTGGTAAGCCATTGTTCCTCTTGGTTTTATTTCTTGTTGCTTTCCAAGAAGCTCTGCTTCATTGTTAATCACCATTGTTGTTTTACCCGTTGTTTTCAAATCATCTTCTTGAATACACACTGTTCACACATCTGTTGATTTCTGCCACTGTTCTTGGCTTGACACACCAGTGTAATCTTTTTGTCTTGATTTCCTAATAGCTTCATCACCATTCTTGATTACGAATTACATTCTTGTTTCTGTTTTCTGTGTCTTTTTCCAGATTCTTGCTTTCAATCCTTGCCTTCAAACTCTGAGGTGCCAATCGCCGAAAAGAGCTTTGATCAAACTCTTTGGGAGATCGATGCTGAGCTCGAGGCCGAGAAGGCTGCTGAGAAGTCTTCCCAACTGTCTTCTATATCCTGCCATTGATGCCGAGTAGTTTTGTTTCCTTCTTTTACTCCTTGTACCTTGTACCTTGTACTTTGTCCTTCTTTGTATGCTTTTTAATCCGACCGACGTGCCATTTTTGTAGTCTGAATAATTTATTTTTCAATATTCCAACCGAAGTGCCTTCTTTCTTCTTTAAATGCATTTCTCTAATTTCTTCTTTGAATTAATGTCTTCTTTTTTCTGCTCTTGTATGATTCTACACTTAAAATAATTTGCATGTCTTCAAAGTACACCTTGACTGTGCAATCTCTTCGGGGAAAATACCTCTGTCACAACTTCTAATCTTGCTCATCTCGGCCTTGTCCTAACACTTCAAAATATTGTAACAAATATTTTTACAAGTGTTGCTTAGGACTTGTCACTTTCTCAATGTCTTCTGTCAAGACTTCAGTTTTCTATATTTCAAGTTTTGACAACCTGGCAGTCTCGGCAAGTACGCAGATATTGCTTGAGCTTGACTTTAACTTGTAAATTTTTCTTAAAAATTTTAACAAGTTTTTTAACCATCATCCTTTATCATAACCTCGGCTTAACTTCAGCTTGTAAATTTTTCTCAAAATTTTCAACAAGTGTTTAACCATCTTCCTTTCGATACGACCTCGGTTTAACTATAACTTGTAAATTCACATAAAATTTCAACAAGTGTTTAAACCAATCTTCTTCCGATACGACCTCGGTTTAACTTCAATCTTGTAAATTCACACAGAATTTCAACAAGTGTTAAATATGACCTCGGTTTAACTTCAACTTATAAATTCACACAAAATTTTAACAAGTGTTAAACATCATCTCGGTTTAACTTCAACTTGTAAATTCATACAGAATTTCAACAAGTGTTAAATATCACATTGGTTTAACTTCAACTTGTAAATTTACACAGAATTTCAACAAGTGTTAAATATGACCTCGGTTTAACTTCAACTTGTAAATCCACACAGAATTTCAACAAGTGTTAAACATCATCTCGATTTAACTTCAACTTGTAAATTCACACAGAATTTCAACAAGTGTTAAACATCATCTCGGTTTAACTTCAACTTGTAAATTCACACAGAATTTCAATAAGTGTTAAATATGACATCGGTTTAACTTCAACTTGTAAATTCACACAGAATTTCAACAAGTGTTAAACATCATCTCGGTTTAACTTCAACTTGTAAATTCACACAGAATTTCAACAAGCGTTAAATATCACATCGGTTTAACTTCAACTTGTAAATTCACATAGAATTTCAACAAGTGTTAAATATGACCTCGGTTTAACTTCAACGTGTAAATTCACACAGAATTTCAACAAGTGTTAAACATCATCTCGGTTTAACTTCCACTTGTAAATTCACACAGAATTTCAAGTGTTAAATATCACATCGGTTTAACTTCAACTTGTAAATTCACATAGAATTTCAACAAGTGTTTAAACAATGATTTCGGTTTAACTTAACTTGTAAATTGTCCACAAATTTCAACAAGTGTTAAACAATGATTTCGGTTTAACTTAACTTGTAAATTGTCCACAAATTTCAACAACTATTAAACAATGATTTCGGTTTAACTTCAACTTGTAAATTGTCCACAAATTTCAACAAGTGTTAAAGAATGATTTTGGTTTAACTTAACTTGTAAATTCACACAGAATTTCAACAAGTGTTAAACATATTCTTCTTCTCTCTGCCCCCTGCATGGCTTCCACATATTCCTTTGCGAACCTTATAAAAGGTCTTCAACCTGGCTAACTGCAGTCCAACCTTGTGTGTGTGTTTTTTTTTTTATCTTCTGGGACCTGAGATTTGCTCACTGAGCTCTTCTCTTCTCGGACTTAAGTGCCGAGATCTTGTCTGCTAGAATCTTGTATCTGCTCACACAGGTTGAGCTCTTCTCTTCTCGGACCTACTCATCTAAGCCGAGATCATGTCTTCTAGGATCTGGGATCCAGGGTCTGGAATCTGGGATCTGCTCACTTAGGATGAGTTCTTCTATACTTGAATGTTATCTCCTTAGGAGCGCTCATGCCCCTTGTCTTTGCATCCCTTCTGGAAGGGTTTTCGTTCCTCCGCAGGTATCTATCCTTCCATACCTGGAGGTCATCTTCGTTGTAGTATCCGCTTCAATCTGTTGTCTTTGGTGCGACACCTTTTTGGCCGGCGTTTTTCACTCCGTGACTCCGGTCACGAGTTTCTGTGTTGCGGTCGTCCCTTTCAACGTCGAGGTTGATATGTCTCCCACTCCCAGCAGGAGCGTTGTCTCCAATCTGATTCTTCTGTCCGTCATTGGCCATCTATTCTTCTTTCTTTCATTGGCCATCTATTCTTCTTTCTTTCCCACAGACGACGCCAAATTGTGTGAGTGATTTTCTGATCACACTGCCCGCTTAGTAACCAGTTAGAGAGCACCGGCAGAATAGATGGCACCTGGGTGACCTGCAATAGAAAGAAAAGATTCCGGCGGTGGTTCGTCCACCCGGGGGCACTCCGACGATCAAGTCAGTATATCTCTCAAAGATAAATCAAGTGCTAAACTCACAAACTTGAGTATCAAAAGCATACCTTAGACCCATGGGGGTGCCTCAATTTTATAGCCAACATAAACCTAGTCCCAATAGAAGCCTAACTTCTATGAACTCAGGATTACTACTAATCTTAGACTCCCAGTAAGATTAGGATAAACTCTCTAAAAGTCTTATCTTAATACAAACTGAAGTCGTCTCTCATTCTAGGACTCTTGCTCCTCATCCGCTTATCTCGGATTCTGATATCTTCGAAGGCAATCTTGGCCTATCCGAGATGACCTTGGCATAACAACTAGGACACGTGGCACCTCGGCTGACATGTCGGCATCACCTTGGCCACGTGTTGGTACTCAGAAAATATATCCGCACAGTATAGATAGCTAAGAGTATAGATGGATAGATAATTACCCTGGAAGCCCTCCGAAGAAGCAATTTAGAGTAGCGACGATCAAAACCATAAAACACCATGGAAGAGGCAGCCAGAGCAGCTGCAATCTCGGTGGAAACTTTGGAGCCGGGCTTGTTCTCCGTCACGGCATAGGTTGTTCGAGGGGTTTCCATGTCTTCGGGCCTTTCCCAGCAGTTGTGATCGCCGTAGGGATCGCCGACCTGAGCGTACACATCTCCGGGGACGCTGGTGGCTTTGAGGAAGTAGTCAGTTGCCCATCTAATGGCCTCGTGAGCGTGTTGTAAGTCAGAGCCCATGAACTCGCCGAACTCAAGAACTCCCCAAGCTAGCATGGTGGTTGTGTATGCCATTGGAAAGTGGAACTTCACATTGTCTTCGGCGTCGTAGTAACCACCCACCAAATCCACCTGAGGGGAATCATCACAAATACTTTGCTCCTTAGCTCACTTAAATGTAACTACAACCTAACAAATTTTATTTTTACCCACCCACAAAAAATATATATATACAATAAATAATCAGGTTAATTTAGGATATTTATTTGTAAAAAAATAAATTGATAAATATTAGGATAAATTACAAATATATTTTTGAGATTTATTTAACATACGAATTGTCACACATGATTTAAAAAATTATAAATATTTTTTTGTCAATTTTTTTTATTTAACATAATTAATTGAAAAAATAAAACTTTTAATTGTTCTCCCATATAATAAAAAAAATTACATGAATTATTAATTAAAATAAATTTCTGATATCATTAAAAATTATTAATTGACTTGATAATTTATTAATAAAATAAGTTGTTTATTATAAAATTAAAAGCTTCAAACGGTGAGATGTAATTTTCAAAATTACGAGAACAATTTATATTTTAAACAAACCTTAAAATATATTAATAATTTATCTTAAATATTATTTTAAAACTAAACTATCTATTTTTTGATAATCAAATACAATAAATTTACATGATTATGATTATTTAATATGATTTTTATGAATAATATAAACAATGTGATTTAAAAAATAAATAATTTTAATTATTAGGGCAAATTACATATACCTCCCTCGTGATTTATCTAAATTACAGATACCCCCTGAGGTTTATATTTTCATAACAAATTGCTCCCTGAGGTTTATATTTTTATAACAATTTGCCCACTAATTTGTTATGCAAATATAACCTTCAGGGGGATATCTGAATTTTCTCAAACCTCAGACGGATATCTGTAATTTTGCTAAACCTCGAGAGAGGTATATGTAATTTTCCCTAATTATTAAAGTGAGATCCACTGTGACCAAACAATATGATTTGAGAGAATTTGATTCCGTAATAATATTATAATAATATCATTCCACGAAAGCAATAAGTGTGTGTTTGTTTAGAGGGATTGGAGGGGCGATTGGACACCATGTCTATTGGATCATGGAATCCATTGTTTGGTTGTAAATTCGTAGGCTGGATTAGGTGTCCAGATAAACTATCAATCCCATATATGTGAGAGTATTGTTATCCTAGGGAGGTATGAGATAGAATTGGTGGGATAACTATCCCATGAGATTAAATGGTAAAATGACATATTTGCCCTCCAAATATTTGATTTAATTATGTATTATATTTAATAAATTTAAATAAAATTTAAATGTCTCAGTTTAAAAATAAAATAATTTTATTAATTTTTATTGATTTATTTAATTTTTTAAAATAAATTTTTATTGATGTTTTATTTAATTTCATTATTTAAATTTTTATTAATATTTTATTTATTTAATTTTTAAAAAATAAAATAAATTTTTATTTAATCTAGCCCCCCAAAATTAAAATATTAAAAACATGTTTAATATTGATATTATTTAGTAAACAATTTAAAATGGAAAAATTGTCTTTTGAACATTTATCATTTTTTAGAATATCTCAAACAAATATAAGATTCAACGGAATAATCATTTCCTTACATCTAATCATATGACTAACCAAACTTGAGATACACATCTTATTCAATCAAATAGTCTAGGAACTATATATCTTAGGATTAACAATCCCATAGATTATAATACTTCCTTATTCAATCCGTCCAAACAAATATGACCTAAAGGTATGTTTGTTTGAACGGAATGGATAAGGAGTTTTGTAATCCACCGAACTGTTAGTACTAGAATATATTGTCTCTAGGCTATTTGGTAAGAAATGATGTGTATCTTATATTTGTTTAGTCATGAGATTAAATCTCTAGATCGGATTATTCTATTAAATTTTATGTTTGTTTAGTCATGGAATTATATATATAGATTGGACTATTCTATTAAATCATATATGTATCATGTTTTATTTATTTTTTTTCTAGAACTTTTAAAGAATTAAATAAATAGAACATCAACAAAAATTATATAAATTTATTTTACTTTTTGGTTGAGATTTTTAAATTTTATTTTATTTTACGAAGTATAATTAATATCACAAGCTCTCTGTTTTAGCAACACAAAAGCACTCACCGGTGGTCCCCGGTCAATCGGTTTGTCAATCGGGGTCGGCTGGCCAAAAATGTAATCTCATAGGGTGAGATATCCCAAATTTTATGTTCCACACTCCCGGGAGAGAACAATCCAACATATTTGTGACTAATAATCCAGATGGACTATTAATTTGATGCAAAATTTCTAAACCAAATAGTAAACTATTCCATCCGCCGAACATAGAATCACATCCCAGGACTAAATCATTAGGGGTGAGCATGGTCCGGATTGGACCGGATTGGGATAAAACCAGAACCAATCCGTTATCTACGGTTCCTGAAAAATTGGAACCAATCCAATCCATTTAAATCATGGAACCAATCCGAACCAATCCATTTAAACACGGATTGGATCGGTTTAGGACCACGGATTCACATAATTAAATAACAAAAATATATATATATATATATATATATATATATAACACTTTAATTTCATAAAAACATAAACATAGTGCTATATTAGTTCCACAATAGCAATATGTTTTTCTATAATAGCAACATAATGTTCTAAAATTTAAACAACAATAAGAAAACTGGTTTCACCTTAAAAATTTAGACCATTATAAATTACAACTATAAACTAACGAACAAAAGTAATAAAAAAAGATATTATACGGGTTTAAGTTTGAGTTTAGGATTTATATAGAATAAGAGAAGATACTATGAGGGAGGATGTATAATAAAAATATAGATTATTTGCATACGGTCCGGATCAGTTCCAATCCGGAACCGTGGAGTTCAATCTGAAACCAATCCGTGGACTACGGATTTTTAATTCTTCAATCCGGAACCGAACCACGGATTCAAAAAACCAATCCAAACCTATCGGATTGGACTGGACTGGATCGGATTATGGATTTCACGGATTCCTTGCTCAGCCCTATAAATCATTCCGAACAAACGTGCTAATAGAGTAGCCCATTGCTTTAAAACAATTACTAATCAGTGTGTTTGATTTCAGTTTTATAAAAATTGAGTTTTTTTTGGTGTTTTTATTTTTTTTATTTTTAATGAATATTTTTTCAATTTTAAGCATTTTTTTTTTACTTTTTTATATGCACCTTACTTAAATGTATCTAAAAAAAAATATTTGTGAAAAAAATATTTTAAAAATTAATAAATACACAAAAATACGTTAAATATATTGAATTTTTGTAATTTTTTTTATATTTTTAGTATTTAGTGAATTTTTTAAAGATTTTTTTCATGAAAATTATATTTTTTAAGTGTATTAATGTTTGGTATGTTTAAAAATTAAAATAAAAAAAAATTGTTTAAAATATTAAAAAAATTCAGTAAAAAAATAAAAAATAAATAAAATTTTCTGAAAAGTATTTTCATAAAGGACCTGGCTTTGGTCCAGTCCACCATCGGACTGGACCGTGCTGTTGGGCCCATGGGGGCCCACCACGGTTCTTGTTTTGAAAATCTGAACCGTTCAATGTGTAGAACTCGTCGAGTACTATAAGTTTGTGAAAAATCACGTTGATCGGATATCAATAGCTATGTGATCAAAACAGTTTTTTATAAACCGTTAATTTATTCACCGTCCATTTTTTTATACAAAACTGATTTGATCACATAACTATCGATATCCGATTAACGTGAGTTTTCACAAGCCTATAGTATTTGACGAGTTCTACACATTTAACGGTTCAGATTTTCAAAACGAGACCCGTGGTGGTCTCCCACGGGCCCAACAGCACGGTTCAGTCCGATGACGGATTGGAGCAAAGCCAGACCCTTTCATAAAAATTGAAAACAAAGTGAATATTTTTTTAACATGCGAACAAACATGAGAGAGAGAGAGAGAGAGAGTTACATGAAGATCAGAGCCATCAAGAAGAGCGGAGTCCTTTCGCCAAGTGATACGTTGAGAAGGGGGTAACTTGCCAGACCTCTGGCCTTCAAAGAACAAAAGGCTCTTCGTCAATGCTTCCCCGTAATCTTGTGAATTTGCTACATTCACTACCATCATCATCACATTCATCAACAGCACCAACAACATTCTCACTACTTTCCTCATTCTCATCACCATTATCATCTATGCCTTCTCTTCAATATCACCTTACACACACACACACACACACATATAGTACTTTGGAAAATATTATGCTAAAGAAGGAAATAACATAATAACTATAAAAAAAAATCATAACGAAGCATAATATAAATTATAATTAAATAATATCATAATGAAAGAAAAAATTAGTCATAATTAAAGAAAAAAAAAACATAATTAAGAGTACATATGGTAAAGAGCGTATATATTAGAATTTTACTAATAGTTAATATGAAAATGTATTCTTCCAGGGATGAAACTAGGATTTTATTACCGAAGGGGCCAAAAGTCGAATAAAATTTTTCACCATATACATAATTACATATGCATGTATAATATGATATATAAATTAGATCTATACACGTTAAAAAAAATTCAAATACTATAGAAACAATTTCTAATAGGATGAAAAAGTTTTTTTGGTGTAAAATAAACAGAGAATGCAAGATATAAAATGAGATATATACATTTTTAAAATGTCACGAAAAATCATATTTTTAACAAAAATAGGGGGGTAATGACCTCTCACAGTCTTCTCTTAGTTCCGTCCCTATTTCTTCTGTATCACTTTGCATACACTTCTCTCTCTCTCTCTCTCTCTCTCTCTCTCTCTTGTTTATAGGGAGGGGAGGGAGACGGATAGTTCACACAAGGATGGAGGCAAGGCGGCCCATGCACTTCCAAAGCCTTAGGGTGTGTTTGGTAACGTTTATGTTTTTAGTTTATATTTACAAAAATTTTATAAACTGGTTTTTGTTTATTTTTTGTTTATTTTAGAAAAACATAAATTACAAATGCGTTTGGTAATTGACAAAATGTTTAAAAAAAATTAAAAAATATAAAAAAGAGTGAGAAATGGCAAGTAGTGGCAAGCGGCGGCGGAAGACGGTGGTGGAAAGTGGTAACGGTGGGTGGTGGGTAGCTAGTGGTGGCGGGTGGGTGGTGGTGGTGGTGGGTGCATAGGTGACGGTGGCGGGTGGTAGGTGGTAACGAGTGGGTGGTGGTGGTGGTGGTAGCCGGTGGTGGGTGGTGGTGGCAGGTGAGTGACGGATGGCGGGTAATGGGTGGTGGTGGTGGTGGCAGGTAGGTGGCGGGTGGTGGGTGGTAGCGAGTGGATAGTGGTGGTGGCGGATGGTGAGTGGTGGTGGCAGGTGGATGGCGGATGGCGGTGGATGGTGGCAGGTGGGTGGTGAGTGGTGATAGTGGGTGAGTGGATGACGGTGGCGGGTGGTGGGTAGCAGCGAGTGGGTGGTGTTGGGGGGGTGGTGGGTGGTGGTGGCAGGTGGGTGGCGGATGGCGAGTGGTGGCGAGTGGTGGCGGGTGGTGGCAGGTGGTAGTGGTGGTAGTGGTGCGTGGATGGGTGACGGTAGCGGGTGGTAGGTGGTAGCGAGTGGGCGGTGGTGGCGGTGGTGGGTGATAGTGGCGGATGGGTGGCGGGTGGGTGGTAGGTGGCTGGTGGTGAATGGTGGTGGTAGGTAGGTGGTGGCTGGCGGTGGATAGTAGTGGCGGGTGGTGGGTGGTGACGGGTGGATGGCAGGTGGGTGGTGGGTGGTGGTGGTGGTGGTGGTGGTGGTAGTGGTGGTGGCGAGGGATGGGTGGTGAGTGGTGGTGGCTGGTGGTGGTGGGGGGTGAGTGGTGGCTGGTGGTGGCGGAAGACGGTGGTGGAAAATGGTGACGGGTGGTGGCTAGTGTTGGGTGGTAAAAAAAAAAACTCAAAACTCAAAACGGAAACACATTTTTTGTGTTTTCATTTTTTTGCCAAATTTATAAACTCAGACCACTGATTTATAAATCAAAAATTTTACCAAACAAGTTTTTATTTGAGTTTTTAAAATTTTTGTAAATATAAACAGAAAACTGAAAACGTAAGTGTTACCAAACGGCACCTTAGTGTACAGAATATCAAAAGTGTGTTCGGTGTATTTGGCTTAATTCATTTGATTTTTTGTTCAGATAATATTAGGGATATTAATTTTTTTATTAAATAAATGATCAAATAGCATGCATGGATATGAGGCTTATATTTTGTAGACTCCACATCCATATAATATATTTGATCATTTATTTGATAGAAAATTTATGACCTATAACATTTTCTTTTTTGTTCATGTGTTCACAAGAGTTACTCAAAGGTCCATATTTTTTACTTGCCCAATACACTTCTTTATTTTGGAGAAATTATGCAATGCTCCACGAGCAATACTTTTTCTACTTACAAGTTGACATGCAATATTTTATCTTCTAAAATTGTAAAACAAAGTGGTGAGCTAACTCTTTATTTGGTTACAAAGAGGCATTTTGGAGCATTGAATAATTTCTCTTTTATTACAAAGAAGCATTTTGGAAAGTTAAAGCACCTCCACTCAATACTTCAAATATAATGTGACACTCTAACGGTCATATTTTGGCATCAAGTATCAAGTCCATGCCGTTTGTCAAAAGTTGACGTGACATTTGGCATCATCCCTTCATGTCAATTTTGACATATTCCTACTTCATGTCTTTTTTTTTTTTTTTTTGAAATAAAAAAGCTTCCATGCAAAATAAAAGAGTTCAAATTTAAAAAATAATAAAATAATAGATTTGACATATTGGATGAAGCTTCCATATCAAATTGACATATGTCAATTTGCCACTTAAGCTTCAAAAAAAATTTAACATACAAAGTTTTGAAGGTTTGGGTGAAGATGCTCTTAGAAATAAGCTAGCTTCCTGCTTTAAATAAGCAAAAAACCAACTTTTTTGAGCATATTTGTATAACCAACTTTTTTGAGCATATTTGTATTTAGGGAGATAGAAATAAGCCAATTAGTGAAATTACCGAAATACTCTCACTTCTTTTTGCATGGTAATTCGAAAAATGTTAGTGGAGAGTAAAATGATAATTTCAAAAATATACATGATGGTAATATGAGAATTTTACAATTTTTACAAAAGATGTGACATCATATTATAATAATTTCCAAAAAGCAAAAAAACTATTTATTTAATACTTTCCAAATGTATTTGTGAAAAAACCAAAAAACAACAAAATAAGCAACCCAAAAAAAAAAAAACTGCTTATTTTATCTTTCAAAACACCCTCGAGCAATGACAATACACAAATAAAAAAGGGATTTTTTTGAATGCATCAAATGAGGTTAATTATAACACACACACACACCCAAACTTCCAGATGTGGGAAGCCAGCCCAACATCCCTAGTCAGCAATTGCCTAGGTGAGGTTTTCTCATGGGTCCTGCCTTATTTCTTCATTTGCTCAAAATGAGGTTAATAAATCCAATTATCTTTTAAAGTAATAAAGACAATAAATATATGGTTTGGTAAACCAGTGGAGTAATGTTATAAATACTAATTAGGCTTCATTTAGAAATATGCTATTTTAGGAATTTTTTAACTAAAATATGAAATAAAAAAATTAGTATGTTTGGAATTATTTTTGATTTTTTTTTTAACAAAAAAATGTGCAAAAAGTAGAGAAAAAATAGAATATTTGACTTTTTGGTATAGGTTATAGATTTTTTGTTTTTTTAGTAACTTTTCGACTTTTAAGCTAAAATAGACAGTTCCCAAACGAGGCCTTAGTATATCAATCAATACACTAATTAGATAGAATATTAGGTAGGATCATATTAAGTGATGGAAATGTTATATGTACCAATTAGTGTACTAACTAGTGTTGGTAGTACACTAATTACGCTATTTGATATTTGTAATTTACATAATGAGTGAGGTCAATAATAATGTCATATTGTTGACCTCACTCATTATATAAATTACAAATATCCAAAACCTCTAAAATTATGCTGCATCATTTGTTAGTACATTAATTGATATACTAATTGTTGCATATAACATTATTCATTATGAAATAATGTCTTTTTTATTGTTTGACTAAAATGCCCTTTTGACATTTCTCTACATTTTTTTATCTACTTTTTAGGTGACATTTTAATTTTGTTAACATTTTTTAATTAATGACTTATTAAATCATATGGACAAGACTTTTTGAATAGTTATACAATGAAAAATTATGTCACGATTTATTTAACTAAATAAGTTCAACTCTTTATTTTTATTTTTATGCATATTATTGAAGTTGCATCAAACAAATTTACATCTTATTTATAAAAAATTTAAGCGAGTACAAAAATTTTAATTTTTGAATTTATAAATTTCACCAAATGAACTAATAATTATAGAGTCTTATTATCTGGAACTATTACATTGTCTATGTCAATAAAAAAAATTATTATTGCATTTCGTTAATTTGTGAAAAACTAATATAACATGTCAAAAAAAATAGAGCCGTGATTCGGACCCCCACCCCCACCTCCACGTGGGGGGCTGCCAATGGAGAAGAAAAAGGAAAAAAAAAGAAAAAAAAACAGTTTTGGACCAATGAAAACAGACCCCCAGCACCCCCACTGGGGGTCTTAAGCTTTATTCAAAAAAATAACTTGTAACATGTGTGGAAAATGAAAAAGTCAAGAAAAAAGAAGAAGAAGAAGATAGAAATATCCAAAGGGTATTTTGGTCTAACTATAAAACAAACATTCTTTAATAGTATACATTTATTATTTTTTCTTCCATTTATAATACTGAGAGGAAATTAATACTCATTTAATGCATTCATTTGTTAACAAAATCCTCTAAGGCAAATACTAACAAGTGCTCCTAGGTTTTGTTTAAGGGAAATGCGCCAATAAATCCTAAATGTTAGGATTATGTTCCACAGAGCCCCAAAATTTTTCTTGTTTTCCATTTGGTCCTTTTAGTTGTGAAATGACACAAGTACCATATGTAAAAGTGTAGTGAAGCAAAATAGTTGTCTGAGAAATTTGGGAGGGGGGGGGGGCGTGTGTTGGGTGTCACGTTTTCGAATAGCGCACTAAGGGGTTTATTACAAACCTTTTGTGAGTTGGCGTCTGTTATGTGTCACGTAGGCGAGTGCAAGAGTGTCACATTTGAATGAAGTTTATGTAAGGTTTTTTGACTACATTCCTTGGATTGGGATTGGACAAGTGCCATATATAGGCCTGACCCATGTGTACCAACCCATTACGTGATACCAATTTCCCCAAAATTTCCCAAATTGAATGCTGGAAAACATGTATTGCTGAAAATCCCTAGAATGAAGCGATTCCCTGTCCCCTGTGATCGTTTCTTTCATATGTGATTCGGGGGAAATCTTGAGAGATTTCATGAATCATTTGTTGCGTTACATTGATAAGGGAAGATATACATTGCGCCGGTGTAACGATCTGAATCGAAGTGAAGGACGACGAAGTTGTGGTGTTACTGTCTCTAATCTCCTGTGCATGCCATGCATCGATGGCACTGAGAGGTAAGCGCCATCACATTCTTATTTGTAGTCATGTTTTTGGGTTTGTTTGAATCCTAGGGTTTCTGTGTGTTTTTTATTGTGAACTGATGATGTGGCGATGGTTTATGATTATCATGTTACATTTGTGTCTTGTGGGAGAGGGTTTTGGGGTGTGACATGCAACACGTATTTGTTTTCCATTGTTGTTGTTACGTGTCATTCGTTGTTGAATTTATTTTATTTTATTTTTGTCGTTGCCATAATGTAGTATGTATGTGTGTGATGATGTGTGAACTATAGAGGTTGTAGTTTAATTCATAGTAAATACATGTGTTGTGGCCCTTGAATGTGACCTTGTTCCGAGATGGGTTTTCACTATTACCAAGTGTATTTGTGGTCATTACAATGTTTACTTTAAATGCGTGTAGTTAATGTGACAATGTGACAATGTTTACGTGCGTGTTTGTACGTGCTAGTGCTTGAGTGTGATGGACAACCCATAGCTGTGGGAAAAATTAATGTTTGAAACGGTAACATGGTGTGTGGAGTATACATAACACATGGAGTGGTTGCATCTCATTACGGGAAGCCCCCCGTGGTGTTAGTTTAGGACCATTGATTGTGTGTAAGACGTATAAGGGATTTATTTTGTAATAATGAACATACTTTACATAGTTCACACGGTGTCACATTAATTATATATAACCGAGTGCCTTTTTTTAATGTGTCCATATTTTTTTATGCGTTAACCGCGTGGTTCGTTAGGGTGTATGATTATGCATATGCTTATAATGTGATCACCCTTTTCATTTTGTCGTGTAAAAATGTAATTGTCTTAGTTTGCATAAATGACTCGGATTGAGTTGTTGACATATTTTTTGGGTATATGTTTATGTTTGTGGGACTTAATTATACATGGTCGGCTGGTGTGTGCCGTTGATGTATTTTTTGTTATTTGGATTGAATTGTGATTTTAATGACAATGCAAATGCCAGTAAGAAAATGAGTTCGTGGACACGTTCATGTGAACAGAAATCCCTTGAGGATGCAAGGGTGTCAAAGGCAAACAAAATGCAAGGTTGCATCTTGTTCAAACAAACTAAACTCATTAATCGTATTGTCTAGTACCAAGTTACAAAAGCCTGCCACCGGTCCGTCATGATAAGCACCCCCGAGGTTGAACTTCTGTTTGAACATGGTAAGCTTTGTTAAGTTAGTCATGCCATCAAACTTGAAAGCATGGCACTTTTGTAGTTGAAGAGGACCCCTTTTGGATTATGATTGAGGCAATCCGAATCAACCAACTATACCACAACGAATTCAAAAAGTGTGACGAGTTAATTGTGAAAATTATAAAGGCGTACAACCACAAGGATAACATGTTCAACATCGGCACATCCAGTATTAAGCTTGGCAGAAGTGACATAAGGCTACTATTCAGAGTCCAATGCAGGAAGAAATGTATTGATTTGACCCTCGGCCCAAGGCCTGTCTCCGATTTCATTCAACGTAAATGGGACCACATGAAAAGAAACTTTCCACCAATGGGACTTATCAGATTAATAGGAAAAACTTGAAATTAATTGGAGTACTTGTTTGTGAGATGAGATTTATTAGTAAATATCACATTGTTTATTGTTGGGAAGTGTATATATATAGAACTGTCAAAAAGGTATTTTGGTCTAACTATAAAACATACATTCTTTAATAGTATAAATTTAATATTTTTTCTACCATTTATATACTAGAGGAAGTTAATACTCATTTAATATATTCACTTGTTAACAAAACCTGCCCCCTGCGTATTGTTTAACGTTGGGAAGCATATAAAAAATATCTTGAAAATATGAGAAAATGTTAAAAAATATATATATATTGATTTTAATACAAATGTATTGAATTTAGTAAAAAATGTCTTGTATTCTTCAATTTTTATTTTATTTTATTTATTTATTTATTTATTTATTTTTTACTTATGCTCTAAGGAAACCTACTAGTAAGACCCTTTTTCTAACGTGACTACAATAACCTTTTATGTATTTCTTTTCATTCTTTTTTTTTTTTTGATCCATTCACCTCCCACACGTGTATTTCCAAATTAATTAATCAAATAGATATTCAATTATTATTTATAATTTTTATATATTTTATTTTAATCTAAATTTAATATTATATTTACATTTCTCTTCAAAATATCCACTTGGTTGTGGTAAAATTTGAGAACAAAAAATTCTGGTTTTCATCACTAAATTGAAAGTTATAAACCATTATAATTATATTATGAAAAATTCGGTAAAGATGTAACAAATCATTTGAAATGAAAATATTACAAATCAGTTTAATGAAAAATGTAAATAAAACATTAATTTTTAAACAAAAATGAAATATTTAAAAATTATAAATGATATTTGATTGTTAGAAAGTTCACTTTTAAATTTTGGGGAAGTACCAATCAGGCCCAGTCCTAAGGGCAGGCCAAAGAGGCCTGCGCCTTGGGCCCCCAGATTTGGGCTGAAAATAGGGCCCCAAAATATGATTTTGTATTTTAGATATAAAAAAAAATCCAAATATTATAAGCCCAATTGAACATGGGGCCAAAATATATATATATATATATATATATATATATATATATATATATATATATATCATAATAGAGGCCCAATTCAACAAAAAAAATCAAAGTATTATAAGCCCAATTGAACATGGGGCCAAAAAAAAAAAATATCATAATAGAGGCCCAATTCAACATGGGCCCAAAAACAAGAAGCACATCATAATACCTACCCTGAGGTTGAGAAGAATGAATTCACGTGGGTCACTCTCACTGAAAGAAACATTGAAAGTGTAAGATAAATTGATAGAGAAAGAGAGATACAGAGAGAATGAATTATGTATATTGATTTATGTATTGAATGTATTTTGTACAATGGTTCAGGAGCTCCTTATAAAGGAGAAGTTTACAAACAATGCACCCAAAAGCAACCGAAAGCAAAGACATCATGATCAGCTAGGACACACTTTACAGCTAATAACAACATAGAATACACTAACAATATAATGCACTAACAGCCCCCCTCAAACTCAAGGAGGATAGGCACTAGCCAACTTGAGTTTGAAGAGAGTAACAAAATAGAAAAATAAACTGATAAATAAAATAAAATAGGATAGGAGACACGGTATGGTCGTGTCAGACCGTTGTAGGAGACACGGTATGGTCGTGTCGGACCGTTGTAGCAGACAGTTTACGGGGTCATGTCGGACCGTTGTAGCAGACACTGTGTGGTCGTGTCAGACCGTTGTAGAAGACAGTTTATGGGGTCATGTCGGACCGGTGTAGCAGGACAGTTTACGGGGTCATGTCGGACCGTTGTAGAAGACAGTTTACGGGGTCATGTCAGACCGATGTAGCAGCTGACCGGAATCAATGTCGGGACAGTTTATGGGGTCATGTCGGACCGTTGTAGAAGACAGTTTATGGGGTCATGTCGGACCGTTGTAGCAGGACAGTTTACGAGGTTATGCCGGACCGATGTAGCAGACACTGTGTGGTCGTGTCAGACCGTTGTAGAAGATTGTGGTGGTGCACCAAGGGGGTGACTTAAGGAGTGCGCCATGGGCGACTTATACATGATACTGTGTATAACCCCCCCTCAAACTCAAATAGGTGTGAAGATAGAAACCTATTTGAGGTTGAAACAAAGGGATTGATAAAGCTGATTGGTGTAGAAGACACTGTATGAGTGTGTAGATAGGCTGCCCAAAAGATATACATGGATGTAGATATTGAGCCCTCAAAAGTCGTGCCCTCAAAAGGTGTGCCCGCACCCTCAAAAGGCGTGTCATCAAAAGGCGTGCCCGAGTCATCAAAAGGCGTGCCATGAAAAGGCGTGCCAGGTTGTCGGCGTCAAGAGGCGCGCGATGCGCGTGGCTGCCTCGGCTATATAACCAAGACTGAACCTGAGGCTGAGGCAGAGGCTGAGACAAAAAACCTGCGAATTTCTCTGAAAAACTCTTCGTTGTGCTGAGAGAGAGAGTCTGGAACACTCTGTTGCGAGAGATAGTCTGTAATACTCTGTTGCCCAGAAAATGGCCTCGTCTTCCCGGAGTCTGCTCACTCTCTTTCCAGACCTTAACGAGTCAACAAGAGAGAAAACTGGTGCGGTGGCACTGGAACCTCAACCAAGTGCCCCGGAGTTTGCTCCGTTGAACTTTCCGATGCGGTCTGTGGAGCAAAAAATGGCGGTGCAGTCGGATGTGGAGGCCAATCAGTATACGTTGAAGTTATGTGTGGAGTCCATGACGGCGGTCACAAACCTGTCGCACCGGCTGCAGAGTAGGACAAATGAGGTGCAGCAGTTAAACGCCCAACTGGCTCTGCTCCAACGCATGTATAAGGATGCGCGAGTAGAGATAAGTGTGCTAAAGGCGGAAAATAAGGAGCTGAAGCGGAAGGCCACCGTTATGTTCCGATTTGGAGGGTCGCCATATGCTGCAGCGGAGGAGTAGGGAGTAGTGATCATGCCCAGTGGAGTGGGAAACACGGAGGCAACACCGGCAAGGGCCGTCCAAGACGGAGGCAAGAAGAAGAGACCGGCGGCAGAGTAGAGAAGAAAAAATCCCACTGTGGGTGTGATTGTTGTGGTTGTGGGTTTTTGTTGTATGTTTTGTTTTGTTTTTTTTTTTTTTTATGTAAAATGGTGAATGGGGTGAGCCCCGACATGAATAAAAGGAATTTGGGGTGCAAAATTGTAAAGTTTGTATTTTTATTTTTTTTTTATGTGATTTTATTTTATTTTATTATTTTTGTTATATATATATATATATTTGTTTTTTTTTTTTTTTTTTTTTTTTTTTTTTTTTTTTTGGTGTGGTTGAAAGAGGGGAACACTCCCATGTGAGAAAAATAAAAATAAGAAAGAGAATGAGAATGTGCACATTGTCCAGCAAAGTGATGATGAAAATAAAATAAATCCAGTGGGGGTGTCGGAACCTGTGGGCTAGGATAGGGAGGTGAAAATATTAAAATAAGGTGGTACAGTGCAAGTGTGTGTGTGTATGTCTCTTGTGCAGATCAAAAACTTTGGAGAAAAAAAAAAGAAAAGAAAAGTTAAAAAGAGGAGGAGAGAGAAGAGAAGAGGGAAACCACTGAGGAAGACGGAGAGAGGATCGGAGAAGGGAGAGAAAGGATCGAGAGGTAGATGAGGGTTAGGGTTAGGGTTTGGATCTTCGTATTCTTCGAGAAAGCCGCCATCGCAAGAAGGGCAGAGAAGGTCGGTGTTGGGAGAGGGAGTGACGGTGACCGTCCGATTGCATTAGTAGCAGAAATAGAGCTGTGGGCCGCCGTCCACGACGGTTCCTCCGGCGGAGGCCATGTTTTCGGTCGATCTTTAGGAGAGGAGAGAATGGGGATAACAGGGTCAATCATCCAGCAGATCGTTGATTGCATGAAGATCGTCCTCGAATACTCCTTCCATGGGCGACCCAGGTAGGTAGGGAAGTTGGTCTTGACGGGTGTGAGATCGGCAGTGGCATCGATTCGGCATTTCTGGATTACAATTCCGGTGTTTTGGTTGTTTGTCGATGCGGCCTTGCGCGGTGAGCATGTGGCCGGCGTCGGGTTTCCGAGCGTGGATGTCGCAGTCTTGGAATAACGCCGCCACGTTGCCGAATATGAAATCTACAGTCCCTGCAATAAAGCAGTTGATGTAGAACTGGCGATTGGAGTGAACATAAAGGGTGTCTTGGTGTGAGTTGCTTGCTGCTATGGCTTCGATGAGTGGTGGGGACCGTCGGATCATGAATCACAGCTGATCTTAAGGTGATGAATGTATAGCAACATAGCGGGCCTTGTTAGTGAAACAATTCAAGGTATGTGTAAGGTATGTGTTGAAAAACTCCCGCGGGCAGCGAAGGCAAGGTTGCCGGCCGGCTGCCCGCCGGAAAGAAAAGAGTATAGGCCTAAATCTTATAGCTCTGATACCATGTAAGATAAATTGATAGAGAAAGAGAGATACAGAGAGAATGAATTATGTATATTGATTTATGTATTGAATGTATTTTGTACAATGGTTCAGGAGCTCCTTATAAAGGAGAAGTTTACAAACAATGCACCCAAAAGCAACCGAAAGCAAAGACATCATGATCAGCTAGGACACACTTTACAGCTAATAACAACATAGAATACACTAACAATATAATGCACTAACAGAAAGAAACGTATATCTCTCTCTCTCTCTCTTATATTGAACTGATCTCTCTCTCCTATTGGACTGATGAAACTGTGTGAGTCCACCTTCAATCCTCTCCTCTCCTCCATATTTGACGGACGTTGCTGAGCATTAACGATTTTGGGCATCAAAACTATGAGTCTTTCTTTCTCTCTCTCTCTCTCTCTCTATATATATATATATATCACATTTAAATGGAGGAAGTTTTTGCCCTAATTTTTTCCTTAATTTCTTGCCCTAATTTTCCTCCTAATTTCTTGCCCTATATATTTTGTTCTTTAAATTCAAAAATCACCTAATTTATGTGCTTTAGTGGAAGTTTATAATTTTTGTTATGCTCTAATTATGAAAGTATATTATTTGCAGAGATCAGTGATTGTGAATTTGTGTGGATTTGTGATTATATAGAGTAGTCATGTCTCCTAGGAAGTATATTTCTAGATGTGAAAAAAGGAAAAAGAAGCAAAAATTAGAAAATTTTATTCAATCTTAATCGGGAGCACTTGATAAATTTTTTGGTAGCAAGACACAAATAGAAAGTTCATGTTTGGTTGATGAAGATTTGGTAATTGAAGAACTTAATCAATGTAATGAGAATGATAATGAAGATTTGGGTGTTGAAGAGCTTATTGAATGTTTGAATGAGAATGAAAATGAAGATTTGGTGAATGAGGAGCCCATTGAAAGTGAAGATTTTAATGTTGAATATGGACCTTTAAATATTAATGACCCAAGTAATTGGGACAAGATCGATCAGAATTTCAGAGATTTATTAGTTGAAAGAAGTCCTATAAGAAGTAATGTTGTCAATTTTCCTAGAGATAACAAGGATAGACAGTTCTCCTCTACATATTACATTCGAAATTTATCAAATGAAGAGAAGCAAGATAGGAAATGACTAGTATATTCAGATGCTTCAAACAAAGTATTTTGCTTTTGTTGTAAGTTGTTTAAGGAAGATGGGAACAAGACTCAGTTGGCTACTAATGGATTTAAAGATTGGAAGAATCTAGGTCACAGGCTTAGAAGTCATGAAACTAGCAATGAGCACATTACTTGTATGAGCAAATGGATTGAATTGGAAAAAAGATTGCAAAAGAATGAAACAATTGATAAAGGTGTTCAAGAACAAATCAACAGGGAGAGAGAACATTGGAAAAATGTATTACTAAGGATAATTGCTGTTGTGAGAACTCTTGCTAAAAATAATTTAGCGTTTCGTGGAGACAATAAGAAGATTTATCAGGAAAGAAATGAAAACTTTTTAAGTTTAATTGAAATGATTGCTCAATTGGATTCGGTAATGCAAGACCACCTTCATCGCATTGAAAGGAATGAAATTCATTACCTTTATCTTGGTCACAAAATCCAAAATGAATTGATACAGATGTTAGCGGGTGAGATCAAAAGTACAATTGTGAAAAGAATCAAAGAAGCGAAATATTTTTCAGTTACTCTTGATTGTACTCCAGATGTTAGTCATGAAGAACAAATGTCTCTTGTAATAAGATGTGTGGATGTTTCAACTAATCAAGTAAAGGTGGAAGAGTTCTTTTTAGAATTTTTAAAGGTGGATGACACATCGGAATTGGGTCTTTTTAATGTACTTAAAGAGGTATTGTGCACACTCCAACTTGATATTGTTGATATAAGAGGGCAAGGATATGATAATGGCTCTAACATGAAAGGGAAACACAAAGGTGTACAAAAAAGGCTGCTTGAAATAAATCCTAGAGCATTCTACGCACTATGTGGTTGTCATAGTCTTAACCTTGCACTTTGTGATACGGCTAACTCTTGTCCCAAAGCTATCTCCTTTTTTGGAGTGTTACAACATATATATTTATTGTTTTCATCTTCTACAAAGCGGTGGAAAGTTTTCAAAGATCATGTGAAAGGTCTCACATTGAAGCCATTGTCACAAACAAGGTGGGAAAGTCGCGTTGAAAGTGTTAAAGCAATAAGCTATCAAGCTCCACAAATAAGAGATGCTTTAAATCATTTGGCAAATCTTGGTGAACCCCACAATACAAAGAGTGAAGCTGAGTCTTTAGCAACATATGAAATTGGGAACTTTGAATTTTTGCTTGGCATGATTATTTGGCACAATTTATTGTTTGCAGTTAACTCAGTTAGCAAAATATTTCAAAGGGAAGACATGCATATTGATGTTGCCATAATTCAGTTAAAAGGACTCATTACCTTTCTTGAAAAGTATAGAGAAACTGGATTTTTGGATGCCATGACTGAGGCTATAGAAGTTGCTACTCTAATGGAAATTGATCCAGTATTTCGTGAAAAGCGTGTCATTCGTAGAAAGAAGCAATTTGATGAGAATATTAGTGAAGAGGTGACACAGACTACTGAAGAATCTTTTAGAGTTTATTACTTTATGTATATAATTGATCAAGCTCTTTTTTCACTTAAGAGTAGGTTTGAACAATTTCAAGTATATGAGGAAAATTTTGGATTTTTGTTTGATTTGAAAAAGTTGAGTTCTACCAACAAGGAATGTTTAAAGACTTATTGTGTTAATCTTGAAGATTTTCTGAAACATGATGAACTTTCTGATATTGATGGGAGAGATCTATTTTCAGAGTTGAATGCCTTGAAAGAAGTTTTACCGAAAGGAATCAAAAGGTGAATTAAGTATTAAATTATTTGAAAACAATGGACGGTTGTTTCCCAAATGCATGGATTGTGTATAGAATTTTGTTAACTATACATGTTACAGTGGCCTCCGGAGAAAGAAGTTTTTCAAAGTTGAAGTTAATCAAATCTACCTTCGGTCAACTATGTCACAAGAAAGATTGAATGGGGTAGCTTTGTCATCCATTGAAAAGGATATGGTGGAGAAATTCGATTATGCAAGCTTCATTAGTGATTTTCCAACTAAAAATGTGAGAAGAGTAATGTTTATGTGATAGTTAGTTCAATTGTAAACTGGATATTACTAAACTATAAAGCAACAAAACCAGATTTTTATTTTTTTGAGTATTTGTAATGATTGCTTCTTATCTTAATATATGAAAGTAAATTTTTGTTTATAATTTTAATGATTATATGTGCAAGTAAATTTTTTTGTGGCTACAAACAAATAAAAAAGTTCTTGTAACTTATCGTTTCATCCATCAACTTTTTTTTTTCAATGTAAAAAAGACCTCATTTCCGAAGGTCACCTTGGGCCCCATAAATCTTAGGGCCGGCCCTGGTACCAATAAATCCAATTTTCATATCTTAGTAACCAATAAGTCCTCCAAATAATCTAATGAACCCAATAGCTCTGTTTGTGTGGAAATGACTGTATAATTACCCTACAATTTTCACTTATGAATGCTGGTTAATACCCATAAATGACCAAAATTTTCATAGTTTGAAATTACACATTTACCCAAAGTTTACTAAGGGGTTTTTGTACTCTTTTGGAATGTTTGAAAAATTCTACATTTCAAAACATTCCAAATCAAAAGCCCACAATTATACATTTGCTCAAAGTTTATTAAAGAATTTTGTACTCCTTTTGAAATGTTTGAAAATTTTCATATTTCAAGCCATTCCAAATCAAAACCCCACAGTTTGAAATTATATATTTGCTCAAAACTTATTAAGGGGTTTGTACTACTTTTGAAATGTTTCAAGAATCTCACATTTCAAATATTCCAAGTGAAAAAAGATTCCCGTTTTTTTCGCACAAAAGGAAAAAAAAAAAAAAAAAAGAGAGAAGAAAACATAATGAAAATAAGGGTGTAACCGTAAACCCAATTTTCAAAAGAATATATTAAATTCACATTTTCAAATCAATGAGACTAATTGGTCTATAAAAAAAACCTTAATACTATTGGATTAGCATTCCTTAAAATGAGATTTATGGGTAAATTTTTCTTAAATTTTTTCTCACTTTGTCTATACCAATGAAGATTGTTGGTGTATTGCACCATGAATTGATATTGAATATCTATTTGATTAATTAATTTCAAAAAACAAAAAAAATACACGGGTGGAAAATGAATGGATTGGGAAAATAAAAAATAAAAAAGACAAAATGAAGACAAAATATATAAAAGGGTGTGGTAGGAAAGAAACATATTATTTAATACAATACACTTATTGCCTTTGTTACTTTCTATAATAATGAGATTAATTAGAATGTATTCGTTAACAAAATCCATAAAAAAAAAAGTTATATATAAAATCCACACAGAATGATATGTCAAATGAATATTTATTCATTTCAAATTAAAAAACTCATAAAAATGACTTATTCTTTTAAGATTTCAATTGATACATCATTCGGATGGTTTGGGATTGTCGTTGTGCGTTATGCGCAACAGCAATTGTTGCGCACTTAATTGGGCCAATTTCACAGTCAAATTTGATAATTTAAACCGTTCATATTTTACAAAATATTGAGCAGAACATACCTACAAAAAATTAAGTTAATCAGATATCGGCAACCCTTTCATCAAATCACATTTGCGTATAGTTTTATATTTTAAATTACACTTACTATTTATTTTTTTAAATAGAAATGTGATTTAATGAAAAAAACTATTGATATCCGATTAACATGATTTTTTATAGTTATGTTCTACTTGATATTTTATAAAATGTGAACGGTTCAGATTATCGAATTGTGCCTTGAAATAAGCCCAATTAGTTGCGTAGCAACAACCCCAACTCCCATTCTGATAACCTTATTTTTATAAAAATATAAATTTTGTTTGCAAATCACTTTCTTGGTATCCCCAACCAATACCCAAAATTATTTTGTTCACTTATAAGGTTATGAACAAAATATAATTGTGATTAGTTAGAATTGTGTGATAGACTGCGTAATGGATTATATTCTATTTGAATTGGGAGATCTCTCAATTTTAACCCATTACAAATAGAGGTGTAAACAGCTCAATTTGATTAGGGTTGAGAGAAAATTTAGTATTGAACTGAATGTTCAGTTCCTGTAGAACCTATCACAAAATACCCTTAGAAGGGCTAAGCGGAGTGCAAAGGGTTTTTCATGAGATGGAAAATGAAAACGATTAGCCCAACATGACGTTTAAATCACCATAAAGAAATACAGTTTTAACATCTAACTGCTTTAGCTCAAGGTCAAAGCTAGCTATCAAAGCCAAGGAAAATAGTTAATATCTTTTCATAGTTAGCTTAGTAAATCAGACCCTAAATCCTGCAAAAAAAAAAAAAAAAAAAAAAAATTTGGGGGAGAAGGGGTATTCAAAAATTAAAGCATGTGTAACTTGTTTTTTGTGCTCCTTGGAGGGGTTTAGTCTCCTCGGATACGATAGCCCTACAGTTCAGACTCTCGTGGTTCTGAATCTGATTTCACAAGTGCAATGTGAAACAGTGAAGACACAAAAGAGTCAAAATTCGACAAATCTTTGGAAAATTGATTTGTGTAATCAAAAATGCCAAAAATGGACTATACTGCCAAATTTTAGAGTCGTTACCTAAATATTTTTAGAAAATTTAGAAAATTCGTGATTCGTGTCAAATGCCACTTATCAGTCATCACCAAAGTGTCTCAGCTCGGGAACTTAGGTATGAGAGGGGAAGGTTATGAATTGAGCACCCTATTCACCCGATCAAAGATTGGCCTCTACTAATCATGATGTTATTTTTATTTACATTATATGCTCTTGTTCTAATTTTTAGGCTATCTCTACTATGTGATACACGCAAGTATAGAATAATTCACAAAAGTTGGAATGCTTTGATTTCATGTTTGTTTCGAAAAGTGTTTTGAATATGTACCACTTTAAAAAAGTGATCTCATATGTACATTAATCAAATCATCCCAATTTAAGCGAAAAGCCACCATCCACAGGCATTTCAAACAAGTGTATCAAATAAGCACTTAGCCTCATGGTAAACATGCTTGACATGGCAACAATCACACGCATGCAATATGTTAAAGCAAAAAAATGCTTACCCCAAATAGCCAAGGCGAGCCAAAAGAAAGAAAATAGTTAGAAAAAATGCATGATCCTAACGATGCAAAATGACTAATGCAACACATACAACATGCAATTAATAGGCTCGATTACTAGTATGGCATGTGAGTTAATTCAAGGCATGCAATAAAATCACGTATTCGATTAAGGAAGTTGAAATTGGCATTTGATTAGTATGATGAACCGAACCTTATGCATGCAAACATGGATATAAGTCATGGCAATGACATGAAAATGTAAAACGTGATGCTACAATTATAAGCAGATAAATAAAAAGAAGAAAGAAATGGGGGTTGGAAGACATACACACAATATTACATATTTATCCTCGTATAGGAGGGTTCGAACTAACTATTACAACACTAAATAAATTAGCTACACTAACTAATTATTACAATTTGAATGAATCTAATTGATTAATTACAACATGGCATGAATTAACTAAATAAATAATTAATTAATAAACTAGCTATTACAAGCTTCGAATAAATCTACCAATTTAACACTAATTGCACGAGCAATGGGAGTAAATAATTGCGTATGCATGGACAGGAATATCCACCAAAAAACGCCTATGTTTTGCTATCAAAACTTTGTTTTACAGGCAGAAAGCTAATATGTTTTCATCCCAGCCTCTGCTTTGTTCTGCCATAAAAATGGTACTGTCTGCATAAAATGGATTGGCCGGCCGGCCTTGAAAGGTGGTCGACCGGATGGTTAGGTGGCCAGTCGGCCACTATTTTTTGATATTACCCTGCTGCAACAGAAAAGAAATAAAGCACAAACAGAGTGTCTTCAGAAGATGTTTGTCCTCTCTGCCTCTCTTTATCATTAAACAGATCAAAGGAGGGGTAGACCCGATTCGTAAACCATCAATTGGCGAAAACTTGTTACGTGATGATCTATGAACCGGAGGAACAAAGTCTCAATAAATAGAAAATAAAATCCAACAAAGCCTCCTCCCTACCATGGAGTTACCTCAAGGGAAGTGGTAGACCTTGATTCTTGAACCATTTTTATCACTAAAGAGTATGAAATGATTTCAAGACTCAGTGAGTTCAATTAATGTCTAATTGAACCCAAACCAATTTTATTACTCTTGTTACCATTTTAGTCCAATTTTATTTAACCTCTTTTAATTACCTTTCCATTCTTTAATTCATTTAGTCCAAAACTGAGAATTTTGTCCACTAGCAGGAGAGAAGTGTCAAACAAGAAGTTGTTCTTGGCATGACAGAGATGTAATGCCTTGATAATGAACCTCCGAAGAGATTAAACCATTAAACATGGAAGGGTCTCTTTCGCATGCCTTAAACAACACTCGTTTGAAATGACTCTCAAACAAAGAAAACCAAGAAAGGAGGGAGGGTGCAGAGATATTTATTACAAGTGAAATTATATGTATGAAAGCTATGAAAATAAAGGCTATCAACTCAAATAGGTTGGTGTCTAAGGCCTAAACCACCAAACCTATGAGGACTACAACACTACAAGCATACTATACAAAGCATAAAAATAAACACATTAAAATAGTCCTAAAACTCACAAACACAATGTTGCAATTGTTATGCAAAAGCTAGAAAAAGTAAACAACAATTGGAGAGAATTAAAGCTAGTAAACAAGGCAAAAGAGGGATGGCTAACCCCTCCACCATTTGGATCTCAAAACTACATTTTTAGCCTCTGAAAAGCGCTGAAAAAATAGTGGTAAAAAGTTGAGAAAAAAGTAGGAAACACAAGGACAAAAGCTTAGAGAACAAGGTTCAAAAAAGGGTGGTTAACCCCTCCACCTTTAATAGCTTTAAGCCATAAGTTTCTACCCATAAAAATAGTGTAAAAACAGTACAAAAACAGCAAGAAAAGATAGGGGAGAAGTAATTTAAAGAAGGCCAAGGTTAGACCTCTTGAAGAGGAGTAACTCTTTGATTCACAAACCAACAAGTGATCACCCTCAAGAGCTGAAATTTAGACGCAAGAACCTTAGCAAGGAGAGCTAAAATATTGGTTTAGGAAGTAAGCGTAAGGTGTATATAGGTAGCAAGATATATATAGATATATATATATATATATATAGAGAGAGAGAGAGAGGGATTTTCAAGTTTTTGAGCTTTGGTAATTTTTTCTAACTTCATAACATGGTCCTCTATATATAGCAAAACTGGTTGGTATCTCAGAAATACCTGTATTGTGCCAGCTGGTGCAGTGCACACACATGGGGGGACAGCTGGTAGTAAATATCTGTTCTATCAGAAAACCTAGCCGGTTGACTTGGTGGGGGCCAGCCGGCCACCAAATTCTGGCCAGCTAGCCACCTATTCACCTGCAGGCCTCTGGGTGGTTAGGTGTGGAAAAAAAATAAGGTTTTGGTCCAAAGGTGGTGTAAGATTCTAGGCTTTGAAACCCAAGAAACGAGGCTTCTTGCTGAGAAAATTGAACATTTGTACAACATAATATTTCATCATTGAGTGATCAATCTAAGGCGCCCAAGTCTTAAGGGCGGTCAAAAATGGGGTGTCTATAGTTGCCTCTTTTTGACAGAGCTTGAAGCCATGAAATGACGTGAGTGAATGTCAAAGCCTGAAGCCAACCTATTTTGACGAGGCCATAAAACTTGGGCAAACAAACAAAATGTAGATGCAAAGTTGCCTATGTATCTTTTTTGCAAGGAATCAAACCAGTGTAGTTCAAAGGCAGGATGCAAAATGATATCTAATGTAAGGAAATAATCAAACCACAAGCAATGCAAAACACATTGTAGACATTTCATTTTTTACCATCCTCAAGACTTGGACGCCATCGTTTGTGCACTCAATGATTTTGCATGTTTGTGCTTGTTTTGAGTGCTCGAAGCTCTCGGCGGAACGCCTTGTCTTTGACCCTCTAAACTCTCTGTGTTTTGGCCTTGTTTTTGGGCCAGACCTTGGTGCCCCTTGTCTGGAGGGAGGAGAGGCCTTGTCGGCCATTTTTGGCCCTTGTCAGCCACTTTTTCCCCTTGTCGGCCACCTAGAGTGGCCGACGGCCATTTCTCTCATTTTTCAGATATTTTGTGTGCCAGCTGTGCCAACTGTTGATCACTGAAGTCATCCTCCATACACACATGGAGGGATGGAAACAAGCCTTAGGCTTGTATTTCTATATAAGGGGAGGTCTCTCCCCCTTTTTAAGGGTTACAAAATTTGTGAGCAAATTTTCCTTTCTCTCTGTCTAGAATCCTCTCTCTCTCTCTCTTCCTATTTTGTGCTTGAAAGTGGGAAATCTCTACATATTTGCATACTACCCCTTAACCAAATCAGACCACCTTGTAGCTGAGGTGCTTGGAGGTCTTATTTGAGCTCTCAAAGCTGGTTTTTGCTTAGAAAGTGGTTGTTTGTTTCTGTGCTTCAAAGGTTTAAAGCTTACCCCTTTCAAGCTTATTTTCGTACGCTAGTTTGGCCACCTTTACATGTTGTTTTTGGCCTAGTTTTTAACTACAAAAACCTCTAATTTTAAGGCTTAAAAATGGTGGTTTAAGGCATTTTTGGAGTTAGGGGTGGCCCACTCTCCTTTGTAGCTTGTTTGCTAAGTGTTGTACCATCTTTCAAAGCTTTTAAAATAATCTTTTTTTGGCCTTTTAACCACTGAATTCTAGGGGAATATCAGTGGCAAAAAGTTGGTTTTGAGGTCTAAAATAGGAGGGGGTGGCCTCCCCTCCTTGTATCTTGTTTGCATATGTAGATGGCCTAGGATGTGAGCATGCTTTTCTACCTTTTTGTAGCTTAGTTCAAGCATATTTTGGGCTTTATTTTGACTTGATTTAACTCTATTTTTGGCTGGTTGCGTTACTTGTTGCTTGCTTTTTGTACTTGTAGTGTAATCATGCTTACTAGACTAGCATATTTAATGATTTAGCCTATTGTTCTAGCTTGTGTTAGTTGGACTCCAGCACATTTTTGCTACTGATTTAGCATGGTTTAACTCTTTTTTGAGTGGTCTTGGTCATGTGAGCTTTGTATTGCATAGTGATAGTGCAAATGCCTTCACTAACCTAGTGTTTTAAGGCATTTAACATGTCTTGCATGAGATGGTTGCATGTTATAGCATCCTTTAACATGTGGTTTCAGTGCATATACCTCTGTCATGCTCTCACATATTTCACTTCTTCATTGCTTTTGCGGGTTGTGTATTGTGCCTTGTTTGTGGGCTAACATGTGTGCATGTTGTCCTAGTCTTTTGAGCTTCTATATTAACATGTTTAGACCATTGTTTTGGCATGTTTAAGCTTTCTCCAAAGCTAGTTTGGTCATTTGAGCTTGATAATGCATGCCTCTAGTGTAATGTTTTTCACTAGTTTTTATGCTTTTGGCCCTTAACATGTTGTGCATGTGTTGCTTGCATGTTTTAGCATTATTTGTCATGCCATTTCAACACTGAAATTTTGCAACCTCCCTCATTTCTTCACTTTTAATTTGCTTTGAGGGTTGGTTAGCCTTAGGGTTGTTTTTAAGCTTGAGATAGAGCTTGTGCTCAATGGCTTTAACCCTCTTTTGAGGGTTCCTCCTAGCCAAAGGCATGATCTCTCTCATGTCTTAAATCATTCTTTGGTCGACCCCTCTCTCATTAGAGGACTTTCACATTGGACTAAATCGGTTAAATGATTAATTGGTAATGTAAAATGTATAAACAAAAAAAGCAAAGTAAAACATGAACAAGATAAAGCATTTGTGTTGCATTGCATGTATTTGGATCGGACGTTAATCCAAACATGAGGAATGAGGGATGTTTCATACTCAAAGTGATGAAACGTGTCGCATTTCTTGGTCGCCGTCACCCTTGATCATGCATGATAGGGTGGTGGCCGTTTGAGTCTTATGTGCGCATTCATTAGCTTGTACAAGCTTGATCCTTTGGCCATCATGCATTGAGATGCTTGATTGGTGGTTTGAGAGCCAAGCGCCACACTCTTTTGAGCTTGAGAAATGATGAGGAGAGTGGCAGTACATACATTTCTTGCAAAATGCCTTGCTTTGCGTCTGTTGTTCTCTGTTGTAGTAAAAATAGCATTTTGGAAAAGCAAGTGGCCGACCGGCCACTTGGGGTAGCCGACTGGCCACCTAAACTAGCCGACTGGCCAGTTAGGGTGGCCGAAAGCCACCTTTTGTGGCCGACATGCCACCAGTTCATTTCTATGCAAGAGGGTTCCTGTTTTGAAGCAAAGGCAGTCTGGAGATTGGCACAATTTTCAAAAAACAAGGCCAGTGCAAGCAGAGACAACTGATGGCAAGGCAATGGATTTTCAGGAGGAAGCCAAACGAGCGTGCATGTCTCCCTCGCCCGCGAGGCCACTTTACTTGCTTTAATTAGTTAGTTATAACTAATTATTTGATTCGAGTATTGTTCTTAATTAGTTTGTGCAGCTAGTTAGTCATTCAATTTCAATTCGGTTTGTAATTAATTAGCTAGAATAGTTAATTAGTTGTTTTGTAATAATTAGCTTAGCGTAGTGTTGCTTAGCTTATTTATTCGGACCCTCCTTCGCGAGGGCACAATATTGTAATAAGTGTGCGTGTGTGTGTGCATGTCTTCCAACCCCACGTCTTTCTCCCTTTTATTTAACCACTTTCGATGGTTAGATTAGGGCACGTTTTGATTAGCATACCTTATACATTTATTCTTGCATGTTTGCATCATTCTTTTGTTTTGCATGCACCGGGCACGGCGCATCATTCAAACTGCATCGCAATTTCAATATACCTATTTGAATACGTGTTTCAAAGCATGTTATCAAATTGTTGCATTCATATGCCATCTTAGATAGCCGAGCCTATTAGTTGCATTATTGCATGTGTTGCATTAGGCATCTTGCATAATTAGGATCATGCATATTTCTAACTAGCTTTTGTTTTGGCTTGAAATACACTGTAAGTTTTACGCTTTAGCATACTTGCATAGGCGTGAGTGATGCCATGATAGCATGCTTACCATAAGGCTATTTACTTAAATGATTAACTGCATGAATGCCTGTAGATGAAGGCTTTGTTGCTTGAATTGGAACAATTCATCAAATGTGAGTTTTAAGCCCACTTTGCGAAGTGGCAATTCATCATGTTTTAAGCCCATTTGAGGGTGGCAAATCCGCGCTTTAGCCCACTTGAGGGTGGCACTTTCAAACCATTTTTAAAAACAAACATGAGTTGAATTTGTTCCAAGTCTTGTGACTTAGTCTATACTTGTATGGGCGTCACATAGTAAAATTAGCTAATAATCAGAATAAGAACACATGTATTTATAAAACAACATATCATACTTAGTAGAGGTCGATCTTTGATCGGGTTAGCGTGGGTGCTCATTTCAGGACCTTCCCCTCTCGTACCCAATTTCCCGAGCCGAGGCAACTTTGGTGATGACAGACACATGGTTTTAGGCACAAGTCAGGGTTTCCTAAATTTCTCCAAAAAATAAAATATTTAGATGGCGACTCTATAATTTGGCAAAGCAGTCCAGTTTGGCATTATTTGATTCAAAATCTGATTTTCCAAAATGATTTGCCAGATTAGACTCTTTGGTGATTTATCAGTCTTACATTGTACTTTGTGAGATTAGATTTAGAACCGTGACAGGAGTCCGAATTGTAGGACCAATTTGCGCCTCTCCGAAAGGGGGGTGCGCGAAGAAAGTCGAGTCTACACACGTGAATACCATAAAGGAATGGAGATGCAAATCAAACTACATTTAACACAGAAAAGGTACCGAAACCCTCAAACCACAATTCTTGGTGGAATAGGCGCGTACACACGTAGAGCTATGCTTTTTTGCAAAAAGAGTACAAGTAATTTGGGTGGTATGATATAAGTGAGGAATGATTTGTTGGGGAAAGATAATGATCCTAAATACTGAATGCAACAAGACAAAGTACGATGCAATGGATGCAATGGATGAAGTGAATAAGGGGCTCAGGCCGAACTACATCTTACCTAGAAAAGGCATAGACACAAAACAAACCACGTCTAACACAAAAAAGGTGTCGGAACCCTTATATCACAATTCTTGGTGAAATAGGCGCGTACACATGCATAGCTATGCTTCAACACGATAAGTATAAGCACATGCCAAATTAAGCTCAACATAGAAATGATGCAGGCAATAAAATGGTATGATGTAATGGGTGTAATGGATAGTGTAGTAAATGTATGCGATAGAAGTACTAGATAATAGATGCGATGTAGCAACTAGGAGGTGGTGCCTTGGAACTTTAAGACTTCTTCCTGCATCTTGTGCTTCCACACCACAAGTACTACTTTTCTCCCTGGCTATGTTTGCAACTTTCATTATTCTCCAACAGGGTGACAGACTAGTTGGTTCAATATCCAGAATTGAGGCGCATACAAGCTACCTCAACTTATAAGGCTGTCATACAGATTTTAGTCTTAGAAATTCCAAACCTTTGCATTCTAGGCCCTGGCCATTTGAACTCCAGTTTCCACCGTCTCAGTTGGTCTCCTAAAAACTCATCACCAAACACAGTTAGGTGGCTATACCAGACCGCCTGAAGTAGTTCGGGCACGATAAACACCAAAGGAATTACATCTTTAGAGGATTTAAGGTCTCCTTGACCCAGTGAGTGCACATGACAGTGCGGGTGGGATGCATAAAACAGTGCTATGGGGGTGCACAAAACAGTGTGATACAAGTTGAATGCACAAAATAGTGCTATGAAGTGCACAAGGCAATACTGTTTAGAGTGCACAAGACAATGCGATGCAAGGCACACAAAACAGTGTGATATAAGGTAAATGTACAAACCAGTGCGATACAAAGTGAATGCACAAAATAGTACGATGTAAGGTACACAAAATAGTGTGATACAAGGTGAATGCACAAAACAATGCAATGCAAGGTGAATGCCTAAAACAATGCGATGCAAGGTGCACAAAATAATGTGATGCAAGGTGAATATACAAAACAGTGCGATGCAAGGTGCACAAAATAATACGATGTAAGGTGCACAAAATAGTGCGATGCAAGGTGAATGCATAAAATAGTGCGATGCAAGGTGCACAAAGCAGTGCGATACAAGTTGAATACACAAAACAGTGCGATACAAGGTGAATGCACAAAACAATGTGATGCAAGGTGCATAAAACAGTATGATACAAGGTGAATGCATAAAACAATGCGATGTCAGGTGCATAGGATAGTGCGATGCAGGGTGCACAAAATAGTGCGATACAAAGTGGACAAGATAGTGAAATACAAGGTGAATAGAACAGTGCTGCACAAAACAGTGCAATTTGGATGTATAAAATAGTGCTATATAGGTGCACAAAACAGTGTGATGTAGGTGCATAGGATAGTGCGATACAGGGTGTACAAGACAGTGCGATACAAATTGCACAAAATAGTATGATGTGGGTGCACAAGATAGTGTAATGAAGGAGCACAAAACACTGTAATGCAGGGGCAATGAGCAGTACGTAAAGTAGCACATCATGTACCTTATGAAATGTAAGGCAACTTGCCACAATTTATTGAAATGTAACTGAAAAACACTGTGGAAGGTAGCTTAACAAAACTCTGTGAAGTATAAAACAAAGTCAAGAGTAAAAGTAACCAACCATGCAATTCAAATCAACCAAAGTGTATGAGCATGCATGCACAATCCAAAGCACATGTATTAATCAGAGGGAAGATAGCAATCCCAAGAGAGTTTTGAAATGTTCAGAGACAACTTTCGAAAGCTGATTCGTATAAGAATCATCATGGGGGTAAACTACCCTAATCTAGGGGAAAGTGCCCGACAAATGGCTCTAAGCATATTGAGAGAAAGGTTGGGTTCATTCAATTAATGACCCAATCAGATGTACTGAATATTGCCCCTAGTGTCCAGTCATCGGCCACTGATTCGGTTCATTTCCCTTGTTCGATGGATGGCCCAATCAGATGTACTGAAAATTGCCCCTAGTGTTCACTGGCCACCGATTGGGTTCATGCCCCTTGTTCAATGGATGGCCTAGTCAGATGTACGGAAAAATGCCCCCAGTGTCCAATCACTGGCCACCTTTTTTCACATTATGCAAGCATGTGTGATGGGGATCATTAGATCTTGGAACAGTTGCCAACCAATCAGACTGATGATTCTTTTCTTTCTTTACATGTTGAGAGCTTACTCAAGTTCCCTCCAAAGCAGTGATGGATTCCTCATATATACTTTGCAATGATCATAAATGCGATGCCCCTTGTATGGGCACTCTCAGTTTGTTTATGAAATCCACACATGGACTTGTTTTTGAGTTTGAAGCGAATGCTCATGTATGGAATTTTGACTATGCCACTCTGTTGAACTTTGAGTGACAAATATACTATGCTGACTCGATGAAGAGCGCTTTTGAACGACAGACACATTATAGTGACTCGATGAAGAGCATTTTTGAATGATAGACATGTTATGGTGACTTGATGAAGAGCGTAGACTGAGACAAACACTAGGCATGACACGATAGAACTCACAACTAACCCAAAAGCAGAAAAAGACTCAAGGTAACTGATCATTCATAGTGCCCCTAGCCTTACTTATGCTCCCTTTAAAACTCAATTTTGATTCCTCTTTTGCTCAAGATAGAGATTCTACTGATAAGTTTCAAGTATTGAAAATTGCTTCATTTCTTGATTCAAGCCAGTTCTTTCTTACCCAACGCAAGTATGTGTAGTAGTCGGTGTAGCTCATGGATTGATGCGAAGCTGACGACGTGAATTGGGTAAGGTGATTGGGTTGAGATGAATAAGATGGATATGGTTGAGACTGTACTTCAAGATGAAGTTGCCTACGTATCCCAAGAATGAAAATCAGGTCAATGTAGTTCATGGCGGAGGTTCACTTGTGTGTTGACACTTTCCTTTGGCGCTCTAACTTTTGCCAAAGTTGCCCCTTCAGGATTTTTAACGTTGTGAGCTCTATTTGTTTGATTTCTCATTTTTCTTGCTCTAACTTTTGCCTAGGTCGCCCTTTCGGGTTTTCAGGTTAGCGAGCCTCCCAAGGATAGTTGTCACAACCCAAACACGCCCCTAAGGGTTTAGTATCGTAACTGGCTAGTAATCCGTGATTACCAAAAGCCTGCTTAACAGTAATGACAATAATACAGAGTAAGGGCTAGCGGAAGCCAATCAATAAATAAAAGATGTCCAATGAGCTGTGAAAATATGAATGGAAAAAAAAAATTTTACGGACTAATCCACATTCATAACCACATATATATATAAATATATACATATCAGATACATATAATATGCAGGTTAGGGATCCAATCCCTACACCATAACTGTACAACATAGTCTAAAACATTCGATACAAAACAGAGACAAAATGGTGAATCTGAAACACCCCAAAAACAGCCTTGGCTCGGGCAGACTCGGAAGCTTGAAGTGAGGCACAACGGTTAGCTGGAAAAAACAGGAGCTTAACTCGACGCTTCTAGCTTCGGTCCGGTGCCTGGCCACCTACATACATATATAAACTGTGAGCTGAAGCTCAGTGAATAACAACTGTGTAAAGGGGTTAAGAATAAATGTCCTTTTAGTAATTAAAACAGTCATTTGCATCAGTAGATCAGTTATTTAGTCAGTGGCTCATATTTCATGCCATATCAGTCATTTAGAAATCATAGCAGTCATGCGTGGCACATCTAATAGCAAAACAGTACAGTAGGTCTTAGTAGACCGAACAGTCAGTTGATGGCCGTCGAAATAGTATACAGTATTGGTTTCAAACATTGGAACTAACAGAGATCTCTACGATAGTAGCAGTAACAGTAACAGTATAGTAGCAGTAACTGTAACAGTGAGTTGCTATGGATGCCAGAAGTACAGCTCACAAAACAGGACAAACATTCATTCAGTAAACAATGTCACTTCAGAAAGCAGTACAGTCGATCGTTCAAAAAATAATTATAATCGAACATATCTTTACAACATTGTTACTCACAGATTACTAGGCTATAGGCAGGCTAATCAGCGTCCTCGGGTGCCAACCCTACACAGTTGCAGAACGAACACACACTAAATTACACACTCGGAATTAATAACTTAGCCCCTAACTTGACTTGGTGTGGTTCTATATCAATATCCTCATTAAGATGCCTTAAACATGGCCTACGAATGCCTAGGATGGAATGAGGATGCAAAAATGTACTTAACAACATTTTTCAAGATTTGCTGAAAACAGGGGTCTCGCTTGAGCGTGGCTGTAGACGCGCCCGCAGAGGGGGACCTCGTGCTACAGTTCGGACTCTCGATTTGTGTCACGGTTCTTAATCTGAACCAAAGAGTCCAAATCTGGCAAATCGTTTTGAGAAACTGATTTTTGAAAAAGTAATGCCAAACATGGACTGCTTTGCCAAATACAGAGTCGCCACCTAAATATTTTTTTATGGGAGAATTTAGGAAACCCTGACTCGGTGCCGAAGGCCACATGTCCGTCATCACCGGAGTTGTCTCGGCTCGGGAGCTTGGGTACGATCGGGGAAGGTCAGCTATGAGCACCCCCTTTCGCCCGGTCCGAAGACCGGCCTCTACTAACCGTGATATCTTGTTTTGAAAACGTTATGTGTTCTTATCCCGATTATTAGCCTAGAATTACTATGTTATGCGCGCAGCAAACAAGTATAGACCAAATCGCCCAAATTGGAACAAAACATTTCATGTTTGTTTTGAAAATGGTTTGCTACTCGCAAGTAGGCTAAAATGCAGATTTTGCCACCCTCAAGTGGGCTTTTAGAAAAGATGATTTTGCCACTATCTAGTGGGCTTAAAACTCACAGTTTTAATGCATTATTCCAATTTAGGTAATTCAACCTCCATCCACAGGCATTCAAGCAGTTATATCACATAAGCAGCTAGCCTCATGGTATTCATACTGTCATGGCAACACTCACACGCATGCGATATGCTAAAGCACGAAAGCTTACCTAGTACTCCGAGCCAAAACAGAAACTAGTCAGTAATCATATGCATGATCCTAGTTCATGTTAAAAATGGCTAATGCAACACATGCAAAGATGCAATCTAAACAGGCTCGGCTAACCCTAAAATGGCATATGAAATGCTACAAGTAACATGTATTCAATTTGGAATTGAAAAGTACAATGTAGTTTGTATGATGTACCGAGCCCGGTGCATGTCAACAAATGCATGAATGCACGCATGCATAGCCCCGGAAGTAAGCTTTCCGACGGTGGTGGCCTCATAGCTAAATTCCAAGTGTACAGATAGATAAGCCCGATTCAGCGAGGGCTGCTCAACTCGCTTCTACCCGGATTCATGCCGAACTTTTCCCAAACTAGTTTTCTCCTCTCCTTTCCTCTCTTCTTCAACTCTGAACCCCTAAACAAAGTGTTTTGAAGGATTTGCCTCTCTCCTTCCCGAAGAAACTGAACATTTGCCCGGCACACCTTTCTCCGCCAAGCAAACCATCAGTGGTGCCCAAGTCTTAAGGGCGGTCAAAAATGGGGTGTCTACAGTTGCCCCTCTTTGACAGAACTCGAAAGTCATAACAATGACGGGAGTGAATGTCAAAGCCCAGAGACGACCCATTTTTGACAAGGCCGAAGACTTGGACAAACAAACAAAATACCGATGAATAAATGGTTGTGCCCACAGGCTGCCTACGTATCCCTTTGCAAGGAATCAAACCAGCGTAGTTCAGGGGCAGGATGCAAATGATATGCAGGAAGACTTTGATAATTGGACTTATACGCTACGCGAAGCCGATTTGTACCCAAAACAATGCAATGTACTAACAAGTACAAGTAAGGTGCGCAAAATAGCGCGAATGTAGCTGTGATGAAGCAATTATGCAAAATAAATGCAACATTTTAAGCGAATGCTATGCCAGCAAGTAGACATGAACCAAACTACATCTCATGCAGAAAGGATGTAAGAGAATTATGCAATTCTCACGAACATGTGCGTTAGATACACAAAAGTGAACGAAGTGTGATAGATACACTAAGTGGACAAACATGCGCGTTAGATACACATAGTGAAGAGAGTGTGATGGACATGCTTACACGAATAAAGTGTGATTGATACGCTAAGCAAAGCAAAGTGTGATAGATACACAAAGCGAAACAAGTGTGATGGATACACTGAGCAAATATGTGATAGATACACTAAGCAACCGTGTGTGGTGGATGCACAAAGGGAGCGTGTGATGGATACACAAAGTGAACGTGTGATAGATACACAAAGTGAGCATAGTGTGATAGATACATAAAAGGTGAAGCTAGTGTGATGGATACACTATATGAGGCAAAGTGTGAGCGTGTGATAGATACACAAAAGGTGTGCACAAAGTGTGATAGATGCACTAAGTGAACAAGTGTGATGGATACACAAAAGGTGAACACAAAGTGTGGTAGATGCACCTGGTGAACAAGTATGATAGATACACTGAAAGCGAACACGAAGTGTGATAGATGCACTTAGTGAACAGAGTGTGATTGATACACTAAAAGCGAACACAAAGTGTGATAGATGCACAGTGTGAACAAAGTATGATTGATATATTGAAAATGAACACAAAGTATGATAGATGCACTATGTGAACAGAGTGTGATTGATACACTAAAAGGGAACACAAAGTGTGATAGATGCACTATGTGAACAGAGTGTGATTGATACACTAAAGCGAACACAAAGTGTGATAGATGCACAGTGTGAACAAGTATGATTGATATACTAAAGGTGAACACAAAGTGTGATAGATGCACTTAGTGAACAAAGTGTGATTGATACACTAAAAGTGAACACGAAGTGTGATAGATGCACTTAGTGAACAAGTATGATAGATATACTAAAAGGGAACACAAAGTGTGATAGATGCACTGTGTGAACAGAGTGTGATTGATACACTAAAAGCGAACACAAAGTGTGATAGATGCACAGTGTGAACAAAGTATGATTGATATATTGAAAATGAACACAAAGTGTGATAGATGCACTTAGTGAACAGAGTGTGATTGATACACTAAATCAATGAAGTGTGATACAGAAAACAAGAATGTGTGTGATAGATACACAAAATGAAAGAAATGTGATTGATACACTAAGTGAGAGTGCAATAGACACAAAAGCGAATATGTGCGTGATAGATACACGAAATGAGAATGTGTGTGGTAGATACACAAAATGAAAGAAATGTGATTGATACACTAAGTGAAGAGATTGTGATTGATACACTAAATGAGAATGAAGTGTGATTGATACACTAAGCGAATGAAGTGTGATTGATACACTAAAGTGAGTGTGTGTGATTGATACACAAAAGTGAATGACCTTAAAACGGAACTTCTTTGAATGAACCGTGCATACAATATCGTGCATGACTGAGGAAGAAACTTGATAGGTATAATGCATTACAATGCAAGTGAAGTGGGTGCATAACAATGTAAGTGGAAGAGTGTATAACCTTGCAGCAGGATTGATCTTGCGCCTGAGGTAGAGGTACACTCATATTTCGAAGCATTGACAAGGCCCTGAAGAGGTACGTCCGGAGTACAATCACGGAATTTTCTGAAGTTGACACAAACTCAGATACTTCGATTTTCGCTCTTTTGTCTTTGCTTTGTAGTTTGGAACCATCATAGCTTCAGATAGGTGCTGGTTTCACCGTTCACACTTATCGGGGGTGGACCCTGCAGTTTTATGGAAAAAAGAATCTTGTTTTGCACAAACGTGAAGGATGGCACAGCACTCTGAGCACAAAACGATTTATTTTTGAAATTGAGAGATGAGTTTTCGACCAGGTATTAAGCCTACGACTGAACACAGCGAGAAAGACTCAACAACGGAAAACAAAAGGTAAACAACCTAAACACGTTGAGACACGCTCGGAACGACTCAAAGCAAGAATCGAGACAAACAAAACAAAAGACACGACACACAGACGTGCACAGGGAGCCTGTTTTACCGGGTATTATTCCCACCCTTTCTTATTTGTGATTCTCACATCACTCGGCTCTCAAGCTCGGTTTTTCTCTCAAAACCCTTTTCTCGCTTTTTCTCTCAGCGCACATCTCTCTATTCTTCATTCTCTCATTTTTCATCCCTCCCCTGGGTGGTTGATGGATAAGCTGGAAATTGTGGGCTCTTGCCCCTGGTATTTTACCAGACTCTTGTTCACAACAGTAAGTTTCTCCCATAGAGGGGTTGTGCTACAACTGGGTGTGTAGCAAATCTGCAGCTAACATCGGTTGATGATGCCCTGCTGGGGAGTTCGGACGTGATTAGATCTGTCCAAACAAAGGAGTGGAATATCTTGATCCGTTCTCGTCCGTGCTTCGCACTTGGCTTGATACCTCGTTGCATGGAGAATGTGAGAGCCTTCTGCCCTTTTGCGGTCAGCTTCAGAGGTGCCCTTTTCTGGCAGGTGCCCTTCTTGGCAAGTATGTTGAAAATGGGGAAAAGACAGGAAGCCTGACTCAATTGTGCCCCTAGTTCATCATTTTGACCATTTTTATTTTGTTTTCTACGAAAACAATTTTTGACCAATATGAGAGTTAGATTAACACACTTGTTCGATTTTTGATTTGAAATCATGCAAGTCAGGCTATGAGCACTGAAAATTTTCCTTTTTGGGTCCAAGAAATGGTCCAGTTTTTGGAAAAGATGGAACAATTTTCGAGAAAAGTAGTCAGCTTCAGTAAAAATTCTCAAAAACTATTTTTGCAAACGGCCAATGCTTAACAAGCACGGAACCCACTCTTGAGACGCACAACCTCGGATTTGGAGGAAAATTGCCTCCTTGCTCGAAGAGAGCTACATGGCAACGGAAAGTTGCCCCTTGTTTGCACGGCACCGCAGCGCATTGAATGGCAACGAAAAGTTGCCCCTTGTCTGAATGGCACCGTAGCGCATTATAATCAGTCCTCGAAGCGATGATTGCAACCGAACTCTCGGATACAGAGAAGGCAAAAATTATCAGAACCATTACATGGACACAATTGATTTTGAAGTGTTTCAGGGCTGGACTTCAGAATGAAGTTGCCTACGTATCCCAATGATGGGAATCAAGCCTTACGTAGTTCGGGGTTAAGGTACACTCGGGTATTTAACCTCTCCTTTTTAGGCTCTAACTTTTGCCAAGGCGCCCGATGCGGGTTTTCGACCTTGCGAGCTTTGTTTTTCTTTTCTTTTCAATTCTTTTCATTTCTTTTCTTTTCATTTCATTTCCTTTTTTTTTATTTTCTTTTTTGTTCTTTTCTTTTTTGTATTTTTCTTTTGCTCTAACTTTTGCCTGGGTCGCCCTTCCGGGTTTTCGGCCCAGCGAGCCTCTCAAAGGGTAAAAGTGTAACAAATCCATGCCAAATGGTTTTAGGGTTTTGAAGCCATCCGTATCCAGGAGAGTGGCTGTTGTATTGATTTACTGAAGGATCCATCTTCGGCTCTTCGAGCACATCTGACATTTTTGCCCCTAGTTTGAGGGGGGGCTTCTGATCTAGCTTTACAAGCTTCCTCTGATGAGGTCTAATCTTCTTGATCTGACTTTCTTGTCTCTTGTCCGAGGGCTGCTTCGAATCTGGCCACACAGGCCTCATATGGCGGTTGACCATTGAACATTCTGAATTTAAGTCCGAGGTTTGAAAACAAATGGACAGAATCTTGAGGCTGAGGGCGATCCTAGGCTGCACAATCTCAAGAGCGATTCCACGCAAGTCTTCACAGGACTGCGCAAAACATTTTTCGAAAGTTTTTAAGAAAGCGACAAATCGCTCGCGCTGAAGACAGTGTGGGACCAATCTGGATCAAGCCAGGATCCTTCTCAGTACTCACATTAACAAACACGATCTCATTCATTAAGGGCTTAGCACGCCTCTCTTTCCCTCAGTTTGATCAAATTTTGCAAAATCTGAGGAATTCCTTCCTCTTCATTTTTATCACCGCAGTGTTCAAAAAGGTTTTGAAAATCTTAGGTCATTATAATGACTTCAAGGCACAGAAAAAGGCAAGCGAAGAGCACTGTCATTCCATTCAATACTTCTGGCACAACTGGCACACGGCAGAAGCAAACACAAGAGTGTGAAAATCACTGCTGTTCCATTCAAATCTGTTGGCATAACTGGCTCCAAGGCAGAAACAGACTCAAAAGAAGGCAAAAAGACAAACACAAAACAAAATAGTGATGCCCGAGGTAACACCCCCGGAATCACCCGACTTTAACAAAACATGACTGACTCGATACAACAAGACAGACTCGACTGACTCAGTATGAAAAGACTGACTCAATACAAATTGAGAAGACTGACCCAGTACCCAAGTCAGAAAACACAAAAACTAGCATTCGTAAAATGCCCGAAACAGTGCGTGCCAAACGCCACATCTGGAGTAAATTGAGTGCCGCCCACAGGTGGTTCATCCCCTGATCACATACTCGTACTATCCCCCGAGTTCACTGATCCAGTGGTGATAGACTTTACTGAGCTGGTGCGGCAATGACCTTGTTGTCAAACAAATCCTGTGCATCATGGCGCAGACGAAAGCAGTTATCGGTCTCATGACCGGTTTGTTCGTGGTACGCACAGTACTTAGTCTGGTCATGCTTTGCGGGGATAGGATCGGGTAGGGGCTGTTGTTCCAACGGTTTCAGATGTCCTTTCCGGAATAAGACCTCTAGAGCCTTTGACAAAGGCATATGAAGTGGAGTGAAGACCCTCTTGACTCGAGGTGGATATTTGGTTTTTTGTGAGCTACTTCCGGACGCACCGGTGAATGGGGTGGCTGTTTTTGATGCAGTGGTGGCAACCATGTCTACTTCAGAAGATCTTGAACCTGCATCACCACTGGTGGTCGCATTAGAATTGCGGGAAAATGCCCTCCTGGGCTGCTCCTTATCCTGGTCAAACAGACCTTGCCTCATTGCATCTTCGATTTGTACCCCCATATCGTGTAAATTTGAGAAAGTGGGAAAGGGGATTACAATCATTCTCTGCATTAGCTTAGGCTGGAGATTGTGCACAATCATCCGTATTTGATCCTTATCTGTTGGCCTAATGGTCATCATTGAGGCCTTGGCCCTCCAGCGGGCCACGAATTCTGAGAAGCTCTCCTTAGGCTCCTGCCTCGTCGTCTCAAGATCACGGGTCGTAATCTCGATTTGTGTATTGTATGAATATTGTGCGATGAAGGCCTTAGCCATCTCATCCCAACTTCTCTTGACGTCATCCTCCAATTTTGCATACCATGCGGCCGCTACACCCGACAGGGTCCGGCCAAACAAAGACAGCTTCTGCAATCTAGTGAGGCCCATTGGTCTTAGGACGTCTGAAAATAGTCGCAGGTGTACCATGGGATCCTCAGATCCGTCAAAACGATCGATTTGTGGCATCTTAAACCGATCTGGCAACGTCACAGCTGCGTCAGTGTATCCGTCTCCAATGTCCGGAATGGACTTCACGCCTTGAGATTTCTTAAACAGCTTTTCAAGCTTGCTCATTTTTAATGCCATGGGGCCCACCTCGGACTCGAAGGGAGAATCCGATTGATTGATAGGAGTGGGTGCTTTGGATAGTTGAGGCGGGATCGGGGGCGGAGCTGGCCCCGTTGGAAGGTCGGTATCCTCCTGGACGTGGGTTGCCTCCCCGAGTATGGGAACTCTTGGTGGTGGAGGAGTCTGGTGCGAAGTAGATACTCCAGTTTGCTGCTCCAATCTGGCAATTGTCTCTGCCTGTTGGGTTATGGCCACAGCCTGTTGTTTGGCGAATTCCGCTTGACGGACAGCGTCTTGCTGCATGGCTTTCATACTATCCTGGAGTTGGCGCACCATCTCTTCCAGACTTGACATACTGTTCTAATCTAACTGAGCAACCGGTATATCTGTGTCGGCAATAGGCTCGGAAATCTCAGCCCGACTGCTCAAAGATCACTGATCTGGTAGCTGTTGTACAGGTGGTCCGTACCTGACTAGCCTTCTCTGGCCCTGATTACCCTTGAACTGAATCTCTGACCTGACAAAGTCTATCAGCACAAGTCCGATGAACCTCGGGGGATATCGGAGCCTTCTGAAGCTATGGTTCCAGGACTACCTTGCAAAAGGGAAAACAGAGAGCATCTCAGCCTAATTTCACTGGAACAGATTTGAGCATATTAGGATGAATGTACCCAATACTGATCACTGTTTCCCAAATATCTGTCCCAAAATTGATACCCTCAGGTAAAACTGATTCCCCAAATACTGATGCCCACAGGCCTGATGCCCAAACTTGCAAACTGATATATGCATTCCTATAGAGATATACTCTAAAAGCACATAGCAAGTAAAAAGAGCCAAAACACCCCTATGTTGGGGTAGGGTTTCCCTGTCCTATTTTGTCAGGAGCTATGGTTTCACTACGCACGCAGCGGTTTCAAACAACCTATCGGGTAAGCAACCTGTCCTAGCTGGGAATGGTCACTATGGATTCCGAATATGCACTAGGTCGAATGGTCAAAAGGGTGCCCCGGAAAAACCGGGGTTTGTGTTCCCATACTGTCAGAGCCCATAACCGGTCAGCCTTATGGTCATGCCTTGACAAGACAAGCTTCCGGCAAACCGTTCAGGAATGGCAGATGGCAAACACTGTGTTCCTAGGCGCACCAATGCACATGCGATGCAAAGAAACACATAAGTGAAATCAAAACAGGATATCACGAGTTCGAGTCAAGCCCTCTAATTCCCCAGCGGAGTCGCCAGAAACTGTAGACGCGCCCGCGTGGGCCTCATGCTACAGTTCGGACTCGATTTGTGTCACGGTTCTTAATCTGAACCAAAGAGTCCAAATCTGGCAAATCGTTTTGAGAAACTGATTTTTGAAAAAGTAATGCCAAACATGGACTGCTTTGCCAGATACAGAGTCGCCACCTAAATATTTTTTTATGGGAGAATTTAGGAAACCCTGACTCGGTGCCGAAGGCCACATGTCCGTCATCACCGGAGTTGTCTCGGCTCGGGAGCTTGGGTACGATCGGGGAAGGTCAGCTATGAGCACCCCCTTTCGCCCGGTCCGAAGACCGGCCTCTACTAACCGTGATATCTTGTTTTGAAAACGTTATGTGTTCTTATCCCGATTAGTAGCCTAGAATTACTATGTTATGCGCGCAGCAAACAAGTATAGACCAAATCGCCCAAATTGGAACAAAACATTTCATGTTTGTTTTGAAAATGGTTTGCTACTCGCAAGTAGGCTAAAATGCAGATTTTGCCACCCTCAAGTGGGCTTTTAGAAAAGATGATTTTGCCACTATCTAGTGGGCTTAAAACTCACAGTTTTAATGCATTATTCCAATTTAGGTAATTCAACCTCCATCCACAGGCATTCAAGCAGTTATATCACATAAGCAGCTAGTCTCATGGTAATCATACTGTCATGGCAACACTCACACGCATGCGATATGCTAAAGCACGAAAGCTTACCTAGTACTCCGAGCCAAAACAGAAACTAGTCAGTAATCATATGCATGATCCTAGTTCATGTTAAAAATGGCTAATGCAACACATGCAAAGATGCAATCTAAACAGGCTCGGCTAACCCTAAAATGGCATATGAAATGCTACAAGTAACATGTATTCAATTTGGAATTGAAAAGTACAATGTAGTTTGTATGATGTACCGAGCCCGGTGCATGTCAACAAATGCATGAATGCACGCATGCATAGCATAAGGTATGCTAAAATAAATGTGCCCTAATCTACCATCATAAGCAGGTAAATAAAAGGGAAGAAAGAAGTGGAGGTTGGAAGACATGCACACCACGCACACACACTTATTACAGACACGCCCTCACTCGGAGGGACCAAAATAATAATACAAATTAATTAACTACGCAAGCTAATTAAATATTACAAATTGCTTAATTAATTAACAAATTAACTAAACTAAAGAAAAACAGTAAACCGCCTCGGGGCGAGGGCCAGATGCAACACATGCTCGGGACTGGCTCGGAATCGCACTGCCATGCGTAGTTTGCTTCTGTTTTCCCTGCTCTGCTCTTCTGAAAACTACCAAAGTCTCAGGGATGCCTCTCAGGACACTGGGGGATATCATCGGCTGACCAGAATTTCCACCGGCAGTAGCATTTAGTCACTGGCACAAAATAGATCCACCGGCCATCTATTGACTGCCGGTCGGCACTAAATACTGCCGGCCGGCAATCAATTCCTGCAGAACCTGCAACTCACAGCAGCAGAGGGCAAAATCTTGCATGGCAATGCAATTCAAACAATTTATGCACCAATCACATTCCTTATCATGTTAATGACTCAAAGGAGGATGTGCCCCGATTCTCGGACCACCAATCACGCATTTCCATGCATGATGGCCCAAAGAATCAAGTGTGCAACTTCAATTTCAAAATGCATGCAAGCCAAATAAACACACAAGGAGGCCTAACCTCTATCATACTCATCTCAAGAGGCAAGGTGATGCATGCAAGATACAATACAACTTAGGCATACGAGCTAAGGATGCAACATGCCGATACAAGCAAACATGCAAGGTGAGCATGCAAATAAGCAAAGGATGGTCTTAAACATGAATTAGGCAGCTCTAGTTAGGCCCAAAACAGTGGCCAAAATGCTAAGTGCATGGAGGCAAATGACATGCAAACATGCATAGATACATGGTCCAAGACTTAAGCATAATGAAGCGACTTTTCGACGCATTTGAAAGGCACAAACATGGACAATTCGCATGCAAATTTCAGAGGCGATAGGTGATGCAAAACAGCCCCGAAACATAACGAAACAACACTCACCGCATGGAATGAATCCCGAAATGCGAAATTAGGCACATGAAATGGCTTACAGCTATACAAAGCATGCATAATATGGACATGGAGCATGAAGACAGAAGCAAGGAAGCCTTGAGATAAGCATTTTTACAGTTTATGGCATGGCCAAACAGCAAGCAAAGATGGGGCTAAAATGGCATACAAAAACGGGGCTACCACATGGATTTCAAAGCAAGTAGCACATAGAGTATCCAAACAGTGTTGAGCCCTTCTTCAATGTTGAAGAAGGGCTCAAAATAAGCAACTTCACAGTTTATAACATGCCTCAAAACAGATCACACACAAGCCAAAAATATTATGCAAAATTATGGCATAAAGAGGGCTAATGAAGGAAGTGCTAGCTACTGTCCTCAAACAGCAAGAGGTCCTCAATCAAACATGAAGAGGACCTCAAAATATGATGATTTGAAGTTTGGGTCGGAGCCCAAAGATGTAACCACAAGGGGCTAAGATATAGGCCAAGAAAATGCACAAAAGAGGGAAAGTGGGACTCACCCTTGTAGAACCAATCTTTAGCAACCTTTGGACCGAGTTTGGGAGCTTTTAACCTCTGGAGGACAGGCTCAAGCTGCTGGAATGGGCGTTGGATGCCTTGTGCTATGAGTTGATGAAGGAATGGCCCAAGAACAAGGGTGTTTGATGGTTGAATGAGAGAGATATGGAGAGAGATTGAGGGTTGTATCTATGTATATCAGATATACATGGTATATCTCTGTTTTTTTTGCCTCAAACCATCCAACCTAGACAAAGGGAGAGGAATGGTGCTTATATAAGGCAAGGGAAGCATTTAACTTACAAGCTAAGTAAAGGGAAAGGGTCAAAGGGGTTCAAGGGGGTGCAAGGCTTCTAGAGGAAGCTAAAACAGCTGGCCAAGCTTCTCCAAGAAGCTTGGCCAAAGGGTTTGAGCTTCTAGAAGGTTAAGGGGTTCAAAGGCTCACAAGGTGCAAAACAAACACACATGTGCGTGGGGGATCGATTCTGTGCATTCCAGCTGGCACAGCTGGAATCCACTCAATCTGCAGAATGCCCCGGAAGGTCGTCGGCTAGCAAAAATTGCCGGTCAGCAAAATAAAGTGCCGGTCGGCACAATAAATTTCCGGCCGGATAAATATAGTGCCGGTGGATGGCCGGTAAGGTCAAAAAATAGCCAGTTGGTGTCCAAATTGAAGCCCCGGAAGTTAGCTTTCCAATGGCGCAAACCTTGCATTAAAATTCCCCCTGTGGAAAAAGTTATGCCCATTTTGGTGAAGCCGCGTAGATTCGATCCAACCGGGATGATACCCAACTTCAACCAATCATATCTCCCCCACCCGGACTTGGCTTTAAGAGATTCTTGAGTGTAAATTGAAGCCCCAGAAGTAAGCTTTCCGACGGTGGTGGCCTCATAGCTAAATTCCAAGTGTACAGATAGATAAGCCCGATTCAGCGAGGGCTGCTCAACTCGCTTCTACCCGGATTCATGCCGAACTTTTCCCAAACTAGTTTTCTCCTCTCCTTTCCTCTCTTCTTCAACTCTGAACCCCTAAACAAAGTGTTTTGAAGGATTTGCCTCTCTCCTTGCCGAAGAAACTGAACATTTGCCCTGCACACCTTTCTCCGCCAAGCAAACCATCAGTGGTGCCCAAGTCTTAAGGACGGTCAAAAATGGGGTGTCTACAGTGGCTTTCTCTGCTCGAGCAAGCTTACAGAATGAAAGGGGTCACTCGAACGTAGACTCCCTCACTCGAGCGATCTGTAAAAGTGTGAAAAGTACTGGTTGCTGAAATTCTCCGCTCGATGCTCACTCGAGCGTGAGACACAATTCCTCGCTCGAGCGTAGGTATCGTCGCTCGAACGTGCGTCTGCACACGCAAAAACCTGAGAGCTTGCAATTTACGCTCGAGCCAGCATTCCGTCGCTCGAGCGTGATTCTAAAACAAAGATGGTCTCTCGAGCGTGGAAGCCAAAATCTGGGTTTCTAGATTTGCTCCCAAAGCTCAAACCAAGAATCAAACATGCCAAAACTCATCCTTTTGGGCCAATTTTCTGGAAAACACTTAGAAACTTATAATACAACATGTTTTAAAGATCATTTCATAAAATCAAGCCCAAAGGTTTGACAATTGAACACAAATTTCAATTAAAACTTGAAGAACAAAGCAAGAACATAACATACATGAGTTCTTATGAACTCTAATGCTCCAAAGCATGACCAAATGCAAGATTGAACTAAAAAACATGGTGAATTCTTGGATCACAACTAAAATATGAACATGCATGTGTGAATCCCATGAAAACAACTTCAAAATTTCCTTGATATGATCATGCATCTTTGAATGGATTCTCAAATCAACACTTTAAGCTAATTCTTGACTCTAATCACCTATTTCTCCATGAACTATGCATGAAACAACTTAAACTCACAATTAAGAGAATGAATTTCCTACCTTAAGTCTTGAATTCCAAGTGTGATAGCCCAATTTTGCAATTCTCCTTCAATCTCCCTAAATTTCAAGCCACTCTCTTATGGAATCAATTTTTCTTCCAATTCTCTCTCTCTCTCTCTCTCTCTCTCTCTCTCTCTCTCACATTTTTGGTCTTGAGGACGGATGAAGGATGATGTGCCAAACATGTAAATTACGCCCTAAACAATGTTTTTGAAGGTGGCCCACCAAATGGCAAAAATGTAATAAACTCAAGTTAATGTGATTTAACATTATTTATTCCAATTTAATAATTCCAAATTGAATTTTAATTAAACCTACCATAAAATCCTATAAATCCTAATTAGCATATAACACTAATCAATTTCTAAATCGGTCGCCGATAAGACTTTCAATTCGCAATTCGAAATCAAAACATGAACAGATCATTCTGTAACAAACAGATAGAAATGCAATTAAAACAATACACTCATGTAATCAAATTAGAATTTCATCTTAATCAATTACTTGTCATGCTTAATCACAGATTAACGCTAATCAGAGGTGGGGGTTGTCACAATAGCATTATAACACTTTGCGGTGAATTTGATCAATAATCATTCTCGCCCTAACACTGGAACTGGCTTCACCTTGATTTGAGCTTAGTTCTCCATTCTCTTATGCATGCCTTTTTTTTTTCTTTTCTTTTTTTGGCTCCTTTTTCAAACTTGGTTTTTCTTGCAATGTGGTACTTCCTCGCATTGGCTTCCTCGGATTCAGACAAAAGTTTCTTTCCTTACAATTGATTGGATTTCATTCCAATGAATACCCTTGCTTGTTGGTTTACTTTTTTTTTCTTTTTCCTTTTTCTTTTTCGTTTTCGTTTTCGTTTTCGTTTTCGTTTCTCTTTCATTTTCTTTTTCTTTTTTCCTTTTTCCTTTCTTTTCTTCTTCTCTTGTTTTCCTTATTTTCCTTTTGGTTTCTTTTATCCATTTCTTTGTAAAATAATGAATACACCAAGGAGAGAAATTCTATGATTGTGACGTCAGAAAGCCATCTTGTACTTGCAGGTCTGAAAGTCGCCTTGTACTTGCCGAAATGGTCATCAAGGTGAAGAAAAACCCTAGGACAATGTAGAATACCCCACACAATTCTGAATTTATCTTCACAAGTTTGCCAAAGAAACAGTTTAAAATTTGGAAATCATGAAGGACTTTGCGCCGACAATTTGGAATCCATTCAAACAATTTAGGGGATCCTTCTCAACACTCACACTTATCAACGGAATCTCATTCAAAAAAAAAAATTAGAGCTTTTTCTATTTTCAAAAAGGTCACACATGAATTACTATAGGCACAATAAAATGATCAGAAACTTGACTCCCACTTTCTTATTATTAAAACAAAAAAATGAAGACCCGAGGGTACACGAAAGCAACTCAAAGGAAAAGACTTAACTAACGCAACAACACAAGAAAAGACAAAGAAAATAAAACTCACGACTTAACTATTTACAAGACATTACTCAAAACAAAATCAACATCCTTGAGACAGAAAGGGGTTTTCACTCTCCAAGTCCATCTGCAGATTTCAAAAACAACTTTAAGTAGCCCACGGGAGGGTCTAAACCTGCCTTCAATTCAATAATAACATCCACAACCAACAGGATTGATTTCAAACGTTCAAACTGAGTCACATAGATTGGGCCTCACAATCACCCTAGTTGTCTCCACACATCTCATTAATTGTCCTGGCTGGGGTCAAGGTTGGTTATTGGTAAGCCACTGATGAGATTATGTTATGGGATGGCAATCTATTGCAGTTAGGGAGAGGTTTATTGACAACTTTGGGATTTTCAAGTGGGGTGATGACCTTTTTGTCAATCAGGTCTTGAATTTCATGGCGAAGGTGAAAACAATGGTCAGTATGGTGACCTTACTACTGATGGAATGTGCAATATTGGGTAAGGTCATGTCTAGGTGGAAAAGAATTAGGAAAAGGTTGAGGATTGAGTGATTTGAGATACCCTTTCTTCATCAATAACTTCAAGGCGAAGGTTGGGCTCATGTGGAGATGGGCGAAAGTTCGTTTTTTAGAGGAGAAAATGACAGTGTTAGAAACATTGGCAAATGGATTGACAGGTGTTGGTTGGGTGTTCATGGGCTTAGGACTAAAATCAAGATGGGTGTTTCTGGTAAAACATCCATTTTCATTGTTTGCCCCCTAATTCAAAATGCTCTTAATCTGAGCGATAAAAGTGTCATCTACAGTCTTTGCAACAACTGCGAGCACTTTCTGTTTGTTCAACCCTTTGACTTCAATAGCCCACCAAAGATGTGCATAGGGATCAATACTTGTTACGGCCTTATTCTTGCCACTTGCTTCACCTTGGCCAAGGGATTGGGTGGCTATATTGAAGCAAGGCCCATTTGTTGTTGATATGTCATCATCTAAACTTGAGATAGCTTCAGGTTGGCCCTTTTCCACTGCAACTTGCCCTGAGATTGGGAAGCTTTTTGATGTAAACCTTTTGGCATATGATGTGGTCAATGATGAAGCCAAGACCCCAAAGGCTAAATTTGCTATAGTTCTCAAAAGATCTTCAATCATGCTCAACAGCTCTAGAGTAGCGAATTCGGCCATTGGTGTTCGCAGTGTATTTTAACCGACTTGGTCTTGATGAATTGGTTGGGTTGGACTCTTTGGAGTAGGTTAGACTGGAATTAGGCTATTGTGGAGTTTGAGTTCAAGTTTTGGGGTTTGAGACACTCGGGGTTCAAGTGCATCCATCCTGCACAAGTCCGTGCTTTTTGGAATGAACTCCTTGGGCTTAGGTAAATAGGCTGGGATGATATATATACTGGGGTTGAAGGTAGGTGGTAGTGTATGGATAATGTTACGTTGAAGAGGAAGTGCTTGGTCATGGATGGGAAGTAGGTTAGTAGTAACATTGGGTTCATGAGGTGGAGCTATCGTTTGGTTGTCGATGAGATTTTGAACCTCATAATGAAGGTGGTAGCAACGATTGGTGCCATGACTGTGTTGCTGATGGTACGCACAGTATTTGGTGAGGTTATGTCTAGTAGGGAGTGATTCAGAAAGAGGTTGGGGATAAAAGGGTTTGAAATACCCTCTTTCCATCAGGACTTTTAGTGCGTTAATTAGGCTCATATGGAGGGTGAAAGTTCTACCTTGAGCTTGGGTTGGACTGGCTGTTTGTTGGTTGGTATTGGCAAAAAGGTCGGCAGATTTGAGAGTGGCGACGGTATTGATTTCAATGGGTTTAGGAATAGTGCTACTGCTAGCATTGGTACTCTTGGAAAACACCATCTTTGTTAGTTCGCTTGTTCTAGGAATAATCCCTTCGTTAAATAAGCTTTCAATCTGAACCCCTAATTTATGCAAAATTTTGAAAGTGAATGGTAGAGCGACTATTAACTTTTGTAACATATCAGGCTTAAGGTTCTACACCACTATCCGCACTTGGTTCCTCTCAGAAGGCCGATATGTCATTTGTGTGTTGCCTTCACTCTCCACCTTGTAACAAATTCCACAAAAGGTTCTTTAGGATTCTGGTGGGTCACTTCAAGCTCTTGGGTGGTCAGTTCAATCTGGGTATTGTAAGAATACTGATTGACAAATGCCTCAGCCAAATCTTTCCAGTTTCGTTTCATTTTATCCTCTATCTTGGCGTACCAAGTGACTACTATACCCGATAGGGTTCTTCTATACACAAAGAGTTTCTGAGGCTTAGTCAGACCCATCGGTTTCAGGATGTTCAAGAAAAGCCGGATATGTACCATACGATCTCCAGACTCATTGAAACAGTTAATGTGTGGCATTTTGAATCTGTTTGGGAGCCTTACAGCAACCTGGGTGTACCCATCCTCAATGTCGGGAATAGTTAATTCCCTGTGCCTTTTTAAATTGTTTCTCACAGTTAGCAATTTTTAATAAGGTCAGGTCGAGCTCATTAACATCAAGGGTAAAAAGCCCCTCATTAGGCTACACTAGGGGTCTGGAAACTTGAGCTTGAGCTAACCCTTCTCGAGGATTTGGACCTTGCAAATCTTCAGCTGGCAGAGGTGGGCCAAAGTTCGACTGGGGACCCAGGACTGGATGTGTGATAAATGCCCCAGATGGGCGTTGCATTTCAGCATTGGTCTCATCCTGCACGGAAATTCCCTGGTTTAGGGTCGTTATCATGGCCATAACTTCTTCTAGACCCTAAGCCATCACGGGTCTGCTGAATTGGCAATCGGGGAAATGGATGGGTGTAAGCTAAGTGCTGACTGACAAGGATTTAAGCCTTGTTATACTTGATGTATCTAAACTGGATTAATCTAGATGAGCTCGACTGGAATGAGATTTTTTAGAATGGGTCTTTTGGCGTTAGATGGTCTTTTTCTTTTGGTGATCAGATGGACTAGGCCTTTACTAAGTGGGTTTTGTTTTTCTAGGATTGGATGGACTAGCCTTCGTTGAGTTGGGTATGACTTGGTCTTTGGCTCCGATAAACTTATCATTAAAAACAAATGCCCAATAAGATCGGGACACCAGGTATGCTGGTCACAATAAAGCAAATACAATTTTTGGCCCTGGTTCTGGTCTTATTGAAAATTCACCCATATCAGACACAAACCCTTGGATTTTGACTCAAATTCTTATTCTGATATGACCTTAAGTTTGAAAGGAATCACCTCAATATTAAGACTCTCCAAGGATTGCATCATACATTGCCAAAGATTTCACATTTTGCATAAAAACATTCGAAACACCCCTATGAGAGGTTAAGGTTTCCTTGTCCTAGATTTGACATGATCTAGGGTTTTACTACTTTAAGCAAGCAGTTTCACAAAATCCTGCATAAGGGCAAGCATCTTGTCTTATGTTGGAATAGTCATTATGACTTTACTATATGCAGCTAAACCGAATGGTCAAAAGGGGTACCTCAGCAAGATTACTTAATATACGTCTCACACCTAACACCGAGAAGTGAAAAGTGGATCAAGTGGAACGACGGTAATCCAGATCCAAGGGTTATGTTTCCAATATGACAGAGCCCACAACCGGCCAGCCTTTTGGCAAGCTTTTTAGGCAAGTCTCTAGCAAGCCGTCTAGGAATAGCAGATGAAAAACACAGTGACTTAAAGTAACAAATGCAAGTGCAATGTAAAGAACATATATATGTAAATAAAACGTCACATCATAAAGTTCCAATTAAGTTCTCTAATTCTCTAGCAAAGTCGCCAGAAACTGTAGCTTGTTTTTCGTGTTTCTTGGAGGGGTTTAGTCTCTTTGAATATGATAGCCCTATAGTTCAAACTCCCGTGATTTTGAATTTGATTTCACAAGTGCAATATGAAACAGTGAAAACATAAAAGAGTCCAAATCCAACAAATCTTTGAAAAAAATCGATTTGTATAATCAAAAATGCCAAAAATAGACTGCATTGCCAGATTTCAGAGTCGTCACCTAAATATTTTTGAAAAATTTATGAACTCATGACTCGTGCAAAAGGCCACTTATCCGTAATCACCAAAGTGCCTCGGCTCGGGAACTTAGGTATTAGAGGCGAAAGTCATGAATTGAGCACCCCACTACTAATCATGAATCGGCCTCTACTAATCATGATGTGATTTTTATTTACATTATATGCTCTTGTTCTGATTATTAGGCTAGCTTTACTATGTAATACACATAAGTATAGACTAATTTACAAATGTTGGAACGCTTTAATTTTATGTTTGTTTCGAAAAGTATTTTGAATATGTACCACTTTAAAAAAGTGATCTCATATATACATTAATCAAATCATCCCAAGATAAGTGAAAAGCCTTGTAGCACTCTGTGCTTCCTGTTATAATGGAATTATATTTGACTCTTTGATTATCTTGATTTTTGAATCTTTTTAGTCGATATTTGAGCTTTGGTTGAGGTGTTACCATAAAGGTTGGGTAAGATTGAATCAAAAACTCCAAATTCTAATAGTTGTTATTGAGTAGTCTTCACTCTTTTATCATTTTCTCTCTCCATTCTTTGAATCTTGATGTGAGGCTAGAACTATTGGAAAGATTATTTCTGGGGCTTCAATTTGGACACAAGAACGACCCTAAACGGAGTCCGGACGATAGAGCTATACTTGTTTAAAATTTGCGAATCTGTGCTGTTAGTATAGTGTGCTTGAGCGCAACTTTTCGAGCGTACAACATATAATCAGATCTTTAAAAGTCACTTTTTGGATCAAACCACTTCACTTTTCATTCCCCTCTCTCTCTCTCTCTCTTTTTCTGCCATTTTTGTTTTCTCAAGCTTTTTAAGCTTGCTTTCATCTATTTCTATACATCTTTGACCCTTAGTTCCATATATCAAAATGTAAAGCACGACGAGGGCTTCCATTTAATCTCAACGGATCGTTGTTTTGGAGCCGGTGATTGTTTCGACTTGTTTCCTTCTTGCATCAAGAGGTAGGGTCTATTTCTTAGGCTTAATATGAGTTCGGTAAAGTATTTGTGGTGTATTATAAATATATAGACCCCATTGTTCTTGGATTGATTTTTGATAATTTGTTTGTTAGTGTTTGTCCCAAATGGGACTGTTGAGCTATGGTTTAGTTACAAAAGTTTATTTCCCACGTATAAAGAATGTATATGAGTTTTTAAATGTAAAAAGCCCTAATTTGGAGAAACCCTAAAATATTGATCTTTTGGGGAATTGTTGGATTGTTAAATCAAAATGTAAATGATGGGTTTTCAAATATTTTCTTGAAAAAGGTTGTGATTATGAAATTGGATTTGATGTATGTTGAAATGAGCCATTTCTTGCATTGAAATGAATTTTCAAAGAGGAAGGGAGTTACGCCCTAAAAATGTAATTGTTAAGATTGTAAAGAGGAAATGAATTAAATGTTAAGAAATGTGAAATTGAAATGATGATTAATGATGATGGTGGAGTTTGATATGTATTATCACTCCCATTTGAGATTTTGAAAAAGTGTATCTTTAATGAAATTTATTTATCTGTTTAGATATATTTGTTTTGGGCTATCGGTGAAGGATAGCTATGATTGTTGTAGAAATTGTATATTGACTAGGCAAACTGGACTGTTTATAAATCATGCATATTATGGAACATGCAATGAATTTTGAGGATTTAAACTGTATATTTTGGAAAGAGATTTGGAAAATTCTTGTGTTATGTTTAAGAGCATTTGTTTCATTTTGAAATCATATTTTGAGTCACATGTATTGTGTTATTTGGAAAGAGTAAATAAAACGGTAAATCTGAGAAATGGTTGTCATTGAATATGACTGTGTGTTTTAATACATTACATGTGTTTGACGTTTGAAAGGAGAAAGTGCATGGACTCCACTGAATTAAGTTGGCTTGTGTGTCCAGGGTGAAAGTCCCAAAAACAGTGCGTATACATGGGGGCCGATCCCACGGACGAAATTTTCCTAAAATGGCAATTATAGTGCTTGTATAGCCTATGTTTACATGGGTCCCGTTTGACGGTTTCCCACGGACGAAATTTCCTTGAAAGGTTGTATTGGTTTTGGAGATTTACCCATTTTATTTATTATCATTTTGGTTTTGGAAAGAAATTATTTTAAACGGTTTTAGCAATGTATTTGCTATTGGTTAACGATGTATTCGTATTGGAATTGGCGATGAAATTGCTAGTTAGTATTGAGATACCTGGATTGACTTGTGGAAATGGATTTTTATATCAAACTAATGTATTGAATTCGGAAAACCTGTGAAGAAAGGGGTTGTTATTGAGAAAGCAAGTGGATTTGAGAATCCATTGAGCATATTATATATGTATGTATTGCATTTATAATCATTTACACTGGTGGAGCATATTTAGTTTTTGAAATATTTCCTACTGGGCTTTATGCTCACCCTACGAGGTTGAAAATATTTTTCAGGTATGCTTATACGGATGTGGACTGAGACGTTGAAGTTGTGTTTGGAACTGTGTAGGGTGGTTCCTTTATTTGTTGGCAAAAAAGGCCATTTATGTATTTGTTGGCCGTGTGCCATTCTTGTAAGAGTTACACCCTTTGTATATGATGTAAACCTTTGGGAATCTTAATTTGATTCGTAACATCTTTGTATGTTTTGTTATATAGCATCAATTTGACTTAGATGTTGTATCTAAGAATGTATAAAAATTGAAATAACACATGCACTATGTGCTTATAATATATATATCTGCATGAGTGTTGTTAGTGATTGCCTATCGTTGGGTGGTTTACTCACGTGAGCCGAACCTTGTAAATCCGAGGCGTGACAAGCCTCCAGCCACAGGCATTTCAAATAAGCACTTACCCTCATGGTAAACATGCTTGACATGGCAACAATCATACGCATGCAATTTGCTAAAGTGAAAAAATGTTTACCACAAATAGCCAAGGCGAGCTAAAAGAAAGAAAATAGTTAGAAAAAATGCATGATCCTAACGATGCAAAATGATTAATGCAACACATACAACATGCAATTAATAGGCTCAGCTACTAGTATGGCATGTTAGTCAATTCAAGGCATGCAATAAAAGCATGTATTCGATTAAGGAAATTGAAATTGACATTTGATTAGTATGATGAGCCGAACCTTATGCGTGCAAACATGGATATAAGTCATGGTAATGACATGAAAATATAAAACATGATGGTACAATTATAAGTAGGTAAATAAAAGGGAGAAAGAAATGAGAATTAGAAGACATACACACATTATTACATATTTATCCTTGCACAGGAGGGTCCGAATGAATATCCTAATTAAACTAACTATTACAGCACCAAATGAATTAGCTACACTAACTAGTTATTGCAATTCGAACGAATCTAATTGATCAATTGCAACATAGCATGAATTAACTAAGTAACTAATTAATTAATGAACTAGCTATTACAAGCTTCGAATAAATCTACCAATTTAACACTAATTACACAAGCCATGGGAGTAAATAATTGCGTATGCATGGATAGGAATATCCACCCGAAAACGCCTTTGTTTTGCTGCCAGAACTGTTTTGTTTTGCAGGTAGAAGGATAATTTGTTTTCACCCTAGCCTCTACTCTGTTCTGCCATAAAAATGGTACTGTTTGCATAAAATGGAGTGGTCGGCCGGCCTTAAAAGGTGGTTGGCCGAATGGTTAGGTGGCTAGCCAACCACTATTTTTTTATACTACCTTGCTACAACAGAAAAGAAACAAAGGACAAACTGAGTGTCTTCAGGGGATGTTTGTCCTCTCTGCATCTCTTTATTATTAAACAGATCAAATGAGGGGTAGACCCGATTCGCAAGCCATCAATTAGCGCAAACTCTTTGCGTGATGATCTATGAACCGGCAGGACAAAGTCTCAATAAATGGCAAAATAAAGACCAACAAAACCTCCTCCCTATCATAGAGTTACCTTAAGAGAAATGGTAGACCTTGATTCTTGAACCATTCTCATCACTAAAGAGTATGAAATGATTTCAAGACTCAATGAGTTCAATTAACGTCCAATTGAATCCAACCCAATTTTATTACTCTTGTTACCATTTTAGTCCAATTTTATTTAACCTCTTTTAATTACCTTTCCATTCTTTCATTCATTTAGTCCAAAAATGAGAATTATGACCACTAACAGGAGAGAAGTCTCATACAAGAAGTTGTTTTTGGCATGAGAGAGATGTAATACCTTGGTAATTAACCTCTGAAGAGATTAAACCATTAAGTATGGAAGGGTCTCTTTCGTATGCCTTAAACAACATTCGTTTGAAACGATTCTCAAACAAAGAAAACCAAGAAAGGAGAGAGGGTGCAGAGATGTTTATTGCAAGTGAAATTATATGTATGAAAGCTATGAAAATAATGGCTATCAACTCAAATATGCTGGTGTCTAAGGCCTAAACCACTAAACCTATGAGGACTACAATACTATAAGCATACTATACAAAGCATAAACGAAATAAATACACTAAAACAGTCCTAAAACTCACAAAAATAGTTCCGGAATTGGAATGCAAAAGCTAGAAAAAGTAAGCAACAATTGGAGAGAATTAAAGTTAGTAAACAAGCCAAAGGAGAAGTGGCTAACCCCTCCACGTTTTGGATCTTAAAACCACATTTTTAGCCTCTAAAAAACTCTGAAAAACTGTGGTAAAAAGTTGGAAAAACGTTGAGAAAGAAGTGGGAAACACAAGGGCAAAAGCTTAGAGAACAAGGTTCAAAGAAGGGTGGTTAACCCCTCCACCTTTAATAGCTTTAAGCCGCCAGTTTCATCCCATAAAAATAGTGTAAAAACAGTACAAAAACAGCAAGAAAAGATAGGGGAGAAGTAGTGTAAAGATGGCCAACGTTATACCTCTTGAAAATGAGTAACTCTTTGATTCACAAACCAACAAGTGATCACCCTCAAGAGCTTTAGACGCAAGAACCTCAGCAAGGAGAGCTAAAATATTGGTTTAGAAAGTATGTATAAGGTGTATATAGGTTGCGAGAGAGAGAGAGAGAGAGAGAGAGAGAGAGAGAGAGAGAGAGAGAGAGATTTTCAAGTTTTTGAGCTTTGGTAATTTTTTCTAACCTCAAAACATAAGGTATGGTCCTCTATATATTGAAAACTTGGTTGCTATCTTGGAAATATCTTTATTGAGTCAACTGGTGCAGTGTATGCACATGAAGGGACAGTTGACAGTAAATATTTGTTTTATCGGGAAACCTGGCCGATCGACCAGGTAGGGGATGGTCGGCCACCAAATTCTAGCCAGCCTTCCATTTGTTGGCCTGTAGGCCTTTGGGTGGTCATGTGTAGAAAAAAAAAAAAAAACCAGGTTTTGGTTTAAAGGTGGTGCAAGATTCTAGGCTTTGAAACCCAAGAAACAAGGTTTCTTGCTGAGAAAATCGAACGTTTGTACAACGTAGTATTTCATCATCTAGTGATCAACCTAAGGCGTCCAAGTCTTAAAGGCGGTCAAAAATGGGGTGTCTACAACATGTTTTAGTATAAATGAGTGATTCACATGAGTTTTTAAAAGTAATTGGTAAAGTATTTTTAGTTTGTATGTTTCAATGAAGTATCATTTATATCTACTTCATACTAAGTTGAAATCTTTTAAATATTATATTTTTATAAATAATTAGTAAACATATATGAATAATTTTGGCATAAGGATATGGGTATGTTGATGTGGCATAGGAGAGACACAAATTTAGAATAAACACTAATTTTAATACTGTCTTTCTCTATATGATATGATGATGATGATATTATTCGAGTAACATTGGCACACAGAAAATCTTTATCTTTTACTTTGCACAGTTTTTTACCTCTTGACAATCAATTTAAAAGCCATAATATTTAAGATATTCTAAATATCTTCTGTTTTACTAACTTCTTACATCATTTTCTCATTTTTAAACATAAAGCAATGATATTCACATTTATAAATGCATGTAAAACTCATATACTTGTGTCTTGGAGTGAGAAAATAAGATAAGAAATAAGATTACATGTAATATTTTTTTAGTAAAAATTGACAGATGATGAATATGATGTTTTACTTACCATGATAATATCATTTTGTGCGGTACGGTGTAAGAGAAATTTTAATGAAATTCAGCTATCTTAATTATGTGATTTTGTATATTGAAATCATTTGTCTTGACTCTTAACTGATTTTGTACATTGGAAGAAATTTTGTAATAAAATTTAGTTTTGAATCAATCTTAAATGATTTTTGAAAACTTTAATATATGATCAAGTTAAATAGTGAAATTAAACTTTTTTCATTCATCTTTTGTTAAGATGGCATATTTTTGCATTTTTCATGAAGAAACTTAGACTATACTCTTAAAATCATATGAAAATTTGAATTTCTGTATTTGTTCATATTTTTTCATGTAATTAGTTTTTTTTATATTTTGATTTTTTTTTTCTAATTATATATTATATGTAAATTTTATATGATTTTGCGGAGTCTTCTATGATTGTATACATATGCATCCATTCAAGTTTGGTGTCTTTTCTTTTCATTTCTTTTTTTAAACATGAAAAGACTGAAAAAATAGTTGATTTTGATGATGTGGCAAATTGGTCAATCTACCAAACTACTAATGGCGTGTTTAGTTGGAGGATTTGGAGAGGGATTTGGAAAGAAAAATGGAAAATATATGTGAAATGTGAATAAAATATACTTATATTTCACATAGTTTCACACACCTTTTCCCTTTCCCTTTCTAAATCCCTCCTAAAATCCTTCAACCAAACACAGCATAAGCCTTATGTCAGATTTGGCACAAGGTATAACATTGTCAAAATTTAACAGTTGCATTGGAGCTCAATTTTTGCATTAAGTTGCTACATTATAACTATAGCAGAGGTTATAACAACTGCATTGGAGCTGCTCTTAGTTCACCGCAACCCAAAAAGAAACAAAAAAACAAAAAAACACAAAGGAGTACATGTTAGTTTAAACCAACAACCATGTCTATGTCCATGTCCATGTTATCACAAGTCAAACAAACGCAGCCCAATTTCTATGGGGCATAAGTATCCGTGGGCTGCGTATCATTAAACCAACACCATGTCCATTATTAACCCGTAGCCCAGACCAAGATTTTGGCAATCCAAAACGTCTCTTCTCAGTCCATCTTTTCAATAATATTTTCAAGTTAATAGTAAAATTTATAAATATTATGGCCAAGTTTGGCTATCTCAAATAAGTACAATTTTTTATTTTTTTATCTTTTTTTCATCACATCATTTCTCTACTTTTTTACATATCTTTTCATAAAAAGATAAAAAGTACACTTATTTAGGTCATCCCAAACAACCCCAATAATTAAATTTATAAACTTTTTCATTAATCTGTAAATATTTTTTAAATTTCCCACTGAAGTAAAAGAATTCTTCAAATATGCCCCCTTGAAGAGAGAGAGTCTCCCTGACTTATATGAGTTCTAGATCTTAACTTTTAACCAATAAACAGCGTGTGTTTTTAAAAAAATGTAACCACTAAATAAAGAGTGTGTTTATTTTGATGAATTATTTCATGAGATTGGATTATTAATTCATTTAGACTAATAGTTTATTATTTGGTTTAATTTTTTTGTTTCGAATTAATAGTCCCTTCAGAATATTAGTCTCTCATACGAGGAATTATTGTATCCTAAGGGGGAGGTGGGATTATTTCCATAGGATTGGTATTTCATGGGATTAATGTGTGAAATGTTCATTTTACTCTTATGCTATTACTTAATAAAAAATTGAAAAATTATAAAATAATCTTTTGAACATTTATAAATTATTTTTTTAGTGTTATTAATTTACAATTATATATTAAATAAAAAATATAAATTATAAATTAAATTTAATTAAAATAATAAATTATAAATTATGGCCTTATAAAGTAATTTTTTTTAGTGTTGTTGAAAAATTAAATTTATATATTAAATAAAATTATTTTTTTAGTGTTGTTAATTTAAAATTATATATTAAATAAAAAATATAAATTATAAATTTAATTTAATTGAAAATAATAAATTAAAAATTATGGCCTTATAAATTAAAATTTTTTAGTGTTGTTAAATTATAAATTATAGATTACAAATTTAAAATTATATATTAAATAAAAATCATAAATTACAAGAATAAAATTGTATTTTGAACATTTATCATTATTCAGTCCGTCCAATCAAACATTGTATTCATTAAAAATAGTCCAAACATCTAATCACATGACTAAACAATATAAATCCAGCCAAACTAAATAGTCTGAGGATAATATATCTCAAAACTAACAGTCTAATAAATTACAATTCTCCTTTATTCAATCTGTCCAAATAAACACTCCCATAGTGATATGAAACTACACGTTAGTTAAAAATAATAATAATGCGGAAACCATGTGCTTGGTTATCATTTTTCAAAAACACTTTTCAAAAAAATTTACTTTTTTATTTTCCGTATTTTTTTGTTTTTACAAAAATTTTTTAATATTTTAAGCAATTTTTTTAATTTTTAAACATACCTAACATACATATACCTAAAAAGTAAAAAAAAAAAAAAAATTGAAAAAAACCTTTTAAAAATTTACTAAATACCAAAAATATTAAAAAAAATACGAGGATTCAGTACATTTTTTTGTATTTTTATGTATTTATAAATTTTTAAAAATATTTTTTCACAAATTTTTTACTTTTTAAATATATCTAAGTAAGGTGCATCTAAAAAAGTAAAAAAAATGTTTAAAATTTTAAAAATATTTACTAAAAACAAAAAAAAAAACACGAAAATCAAAAAACTCAATTTTCAAAAAATTTAATTTAAAAAACTCAAACCAAACACACTAATATTGTCAGAAATCTAACAGTGGACTACTTAACAATTCCACCATACATCTGCTATAGCCTAAGTCAACTTTACACTATTATAAGGGTAAACTAGCAATAGGTGCTAATAGTTAGATTTAATTTTCATTAAATTCTATTGAGAATAAGTCTTGATAAAATTGTCGCTAAAAATAATTTTTTTGTGACAATTTTTTATATATGTCACTAAAAATTGACAATAAGTGACTTTTTTTGTCATATTTTTTATACATTGTCGCTAAAACTTACAATTAGTGACCCTTTTTTATGATAATTTTTTTTTATAGGGCCTATTAGATAATAAGTCCACTTATTAGAACTTACACATAAGTATATTATTAATTAATGCACAATCTCATCCTCTCTAATTCTACTTTTTTTTTTTTTTAGACTTTAATTCGATCAATTTCGTTAAAGAAAATGGTACATCTTTATATCAAGTAAAAAACTTTAAATATGGATTTAATTAGATTTCAGATAATTAGGATAATTCATGACAAGTAGTCTAACATGATTTGAACTACTCAAAATTTCTCAACAGTATTTTGTATTGGTCTGATCAGATATTTCATGATAGATTAAAGCACAACTAATTCCACTTGAATGTTTTATATTTCACTTATTTCGTGGTGGTTTTTTATTTTTTTTATTTAAATTGTTGTTATTATTATTATTATTATTATTAGTATTATTATTATATATGTATGCTTATATGGGCCGTTGTTAAGAAACTTAACATACATGGTATATTTTTCTAAAAGGGCATATAATAAAAATAAAAATGATTCATTTATACAATTTTTCCTTCGAATTCCCCTTGTATGTACTTATGACTAGTAAGAAAATGATCCTAACCGGTTTCTTACCTGTCAAAAACACATTCAAGGGACATTTGGGGAGAAAAAATTGCATAGATGTAGTATTGTTGTAATAAAAAATGTATAATCAATATTTTTTGAGGCATTCACCTTTTGTTATAATGAATAAATTATGTTGATCTCTTTTAAAATTTGAAAAAAATACACTAAAGTTCAGAAGTTTGACATAATTTATTATCCCTTATAGTAAGATTAAACTAATTTCAACTAATATATATGGTGTTGGAAAAGAGATGACAATTATTATTATTATTATTATTATTATTATTATTGTTATTATTATTATTGATTGAAAAAATTAAATGTTAAGTCAATTAAAATATTAAGAATAGTCAATATAATTATATTAATATGTTTTTATTTTTATTTTTTTATATTTTTTAAAAAAAATTTGAAGAAATTAGTATGATTTATTTGTTATTATTTTTCTTAGTAGTTTTACCCAAACTAGCAAGCATGCACATGCATTATCAACAATTAACGGTGTTTGAACTTCGATTGAAAGGACGGATCGTAGCTTTTGATGCACTTTGATAGTCAATGCACTTAAACTCAATAACTAATTAAAAATTACAACTTGGCATCCAATGTACATAAAAATCAACTTATTGCGTCATATCCATCTGTTTTATATCATTTAAAAAAATTATTTATTATTTTATTTATTTTTAATATGTGTTTAGGCCAAGTTTGGAAAGTCTCAAAAAAGTTAAAAAGTCAAAAAATTACTCAAAAAGTTAAAAAGTTATCACTATTCATCAAAAGTCAACAATTACGACTACACAACTCTAAATATTAATTTTTCCCTACACATTAATTTATACAATTTTTTAATACATATTTTTATATAAGAAGTCAAAAAGTTAATTTAAGCATTCATATTTTCAACCTTAACTTTTTAATCTAAAAAAACAAAAAATACCCTTATTAAGATATCCCAAATAACCCCTTATTAATACATATCATGTATATGTGTGACGTATCATATTTACCAAATGCCAAACCTTATTATGCGACATAAGAAATCATGTAAGAAATAAAGACTATTGATAAAATATTATAATGGTATATAACATTTTAATTACATAATTGTTATAGTAAATTACACCAACTTGCTATGAAATTTACAAAAAAATACATTGAGCCCCACAACATTAGCATAATAACATTGAGCTGTGTTAAAATGTTAATTCTCGTAACATTTAATTTCTTTTTATTAGTAATTTGTTAATCATATAGATGAAAAATAACGTTATTATTGCTTTTATATTAAAATTAATATTTTGCCCGATTTATCACTGTGTCCACACACCATTTGCACTAACTTTAGTTTATATATATATATATATATAAAAGGGAGGGAGGCTGTAATTAGGTCAAATTTATAAAGTTTAGTGTCCGTTTTTTCAAATCTCAATCAGCATAATTTATCCTAAACGACATTTTGTTATAAAGGTATTGGCTGGTGGATGACTCACTCTTTTTATGAGAGATGCCAATATTCGACTTGCAATTTTTATTTCCTATTCTTCCCATACTAATAAAGAATAAAAAAAAAAAATCAATTTCTAATTATTTTTAAAATAATGTTAAACCTACAAATTTTTTATAAGAAACACTCATATAAAATGATGCAGCAAAGACGACTAAGGCATTTGGTCTAATAATTGTGTAACATTTTTTATGGTGTGAGATATCGGTTTCAATTCTTATGAAGAGGAATTTGATACTTTTCGTAGGTAATAGGATCTTCTATTCCCAAATAACTTTGTCTCCCTATCCCAATTCACTTACAACTATTGGATATATCTTCGGATTTTCACATCTTGAAATTCTCATATGATCCAATGGCAGTGAATGAATTGGGACAATGGGATAGAGTTATTTAGAGATAGAGGACCCTTGCACCCTTTATAGTGCACTACTAAAGAAAGGGCCTTTTGAGTCGGTTTTTTGAGTCGGCAAATTTTACTGTCACAAAAGGTAGCCTTTTTGAGACGGCACAGAGTTACCGACTCAAATACCAAACCTTTAACGTCGGCACCGTTGGCCGACACAAAAAATTAATATTTGATAGCATTATTTGAGTCGGTTGAATTTACCGACGCAAAAGATAGACCTTTTAAGTCGGCATAGACCTTTTGCGTCGGCAAATTTGTGCCGATGCAAAAAATTAGACCTTTTTGTGTCGGCAACTGATGCCGTAGCAAAAAAAAAAAAAATTTATAGCCAAGATATATATATATTTACTTGATTATATTTAATAAATATATTTATTTATATATATACTTTTATATTAATATTGAGTGTATATATTATAAATAATATATATCTCATTCAATATCTGAAAGAGGTATGGTGGTGAAGTGGATTTAGTGCGGTGACCTCGGGTCAAATTGTCCAAATGGTGTGTGTTCAAAACTTGGGAGCCTCAATGAGAAAATTATGAGTTAAATTTTTTAAAACATTTAACCACTTTTTGAGTCGGCAATCTACCGTCTCAAAAAATTAAAACTTTTTGCGTCGGCAGATTGCCGACTCAAAAACTTTTTGCGACCCCACCATTTTTGTCCCTTGAGTTGCCGTCGCAAAAAGTTTTTGCGTCGGCAAATACGCTATTTGCGACGGCACGCTGCCGACTCAAAAGCCCTGTTTTCTAGTAGTGGTGGTTGTTTCTTTCTTCTCCATTATGGGGGTTGTGGTGATAATTGTGATTGCTTCTTTCTCTCTATTATGGGCAATGTGGTGATGATTTATCTGGTTGGTAGATTTGGTATATTGATTGTGTTAGACTTTATTGACTTTCTAATTATTTTAGATTAGTAGTCTATTTAATGATATAAATATTTCTTATACTTGTAATTATTTTTCTATATTTAGGCCAAGTTTGGCATGACCTAAATAATACAAAAAGTCAAAAAGTCACTATCCTATTTAAATCACATCATCTTATTTAAATCACATCACCTCTCTAACACATCACATTAAACCCAACCCATATAAGCCAATAAGTCAAAAAGTACACTTTTTTAGAACATCCCAAACCAACACTTAATGATATAGCAAAAACTATTATAATGATGGACTTCTTGATTTTTAATGAAATACTATAAATGGGCCATTAATTTTCCATATTTAATGATATAAATATTTTTCTATATTTAATGAAAAAATTACTATATGTACCAATTGATATACTAACTAGTATACCAATTGATGATGTGACATAATTTAAGAGGTTTTTGAAATTTATAATGTGATTAATGAGTGAGGTCAATAATAATGTGTCTGTTTGGTGCAGCTTAAAAGCTGCTTATTTCAGCTTTCAGCTTAATTTAAGCTATTTTGATGTGTTTGGTTTAACTTAACAATGCAGCTTATAGCTTTGTGTAAGTCAGAAATCAGCTTATTCTTTGAGTGGGACAGGAGAGGCTTAATTTATAAATTAGAAATCAACTTATGTTCATAGTTATAAGCTATAAGCTGTTAAGGCACAAGCTATAAGCACTTTCCCACAGCTCTACCAAACAGGGCCAATATCATAACTAGTGTAGGTACACTGGTTAATATACTAATTGGTGCATGTAACACTACCATTAATGATATAACAAAGACTATTATAATGATGGACTTCTTAATTTTTAATGAAATACTATAAATGAATATTAATTTTTATACAAATTCAACTTGTTAACAGATTATTGCATACAACAACATTCTAAACATTTAATTCTAGATAAAATTAATAACAATATTTTTTTTTATAGTACCTCTACATCCACTAAATTTGTTTAGTCCAGATTCGTCTGAATGAGTTTCTTCAGGGAAAGTGACTCATTTGGATGAATTCGGACTAAACAAATTCGGTAGACAAATCATTAATTTTTTTTTAAGCAACTAGCTTTAGTAATTTAGTAAACAGTAATTCTATCATAAAATTTTAAATTGAAACCAAATTCAGGTTAAAATTGGCAGTCAACCCCTGATTGAAAATTGCTTGGTGAGCCCCCATCAGCTCCCAATCAAGAGCTGCAAGTTTCTCACTTTTACTAGTAATATTACAAATTGAGAAATTTTATCTCAATTTTTTTAATAGAAATCTCCATCTGTGACTCATATTAATTTTTTTTATTAAGATTTCACACTACACCAATCAATTTCTATCACATGAACAGATTAGGGGTAAAAACGTGAGATAATTTTTCTCGATCAATAAAATTTGATACTTTTAACACATCCAAGCTATTTCATGCCAAAAAAAAACCACATAACACAAAGAAAAATGTTTCAGAATCGTCATACGGGTGTAAATCTCACAATCTCGTGATCTTTTATAGTACTCCCAATCATGTGATTACATGCTTGATTCTGGCTTTATTTAAAACGAGAGTTTGGTTAAAATAATCTATTAAAAAATAAAATAAATTAAAATATAGTCAGTAAGATAAAATATCAAATTCAATTCATAATCATTTCGTTTTTTCTCTCACAACTATTAAATCAACTATAAAAAAAAGAGTAATGCTGTAGACTCCAAAAATTGTATCAAAATTTCTATCAAATGTTTCACATGGGTGTGAAACTCACATCATGTGAGTCTTATGTGAGTCCCACACCTATGTGAGATATTTGATATAACTTTTGGAATCTCTAATACTTTTGATAAAAAAAAGTTAATCAACTTTTTAAATACAACTATTTTAACTAAATTAAAATGAGCAGAAAGTTAAGTAACTAACTAAAATAGCTAATATTCCAAACAAAGAGTTTGTGTATATAAAAATATTATTTTAATACACCTCAAAAACCCAAATCAAACCAAGACCTAGAAAAATAAAACATACATATGTAATGGCTATGAAGCTAGGTCTAGGCTTGATCTTGCTATTCATATCCTTCTCTTCTTCTTCCTCTCAAGCCCCACTAGCCCAACCTCCTGGCACCACCGGCCGTGACATCGACTACTGGTGCAACACCACACCACACCCCGAACCCTGCAAGGTCTACATGAGACGTAGCTCGAACTATTTTTCACCGAACTGCACAGCCGAGTTTAGAACAATGGCGGTCAAAGTAGCTATGGATCGAGCCCATCGTGCTCTCGGTCACTCAATGGCTCTAGGTCACCATTTTCGTACCATGCACGAAAAGCTCGTATGGAGAGACTGTTCAAAACTGCTCGACGACACAGTTTTCCAACTCAACCGAACCTTACAAGGGTTAACGACGAACAAGAGTTGTAGCGATTTCGATGCTCAAACTTGGCTTAGCACCGCACTAACCAATTATCAAACTTGCCAAAAAGGGTCGCTTGAGCTGAACGTATCAAGCTTCATTTCGCGTATGGTGGCTAATAATGTTTCGGAGCTAATTAGCAACAGTTTGGCCATCAATGGGGGTTTGCTTGGCCAGCAAGAAACTGTAGGTGATTGGCCGAGTTGGGTTTCGGCTGGCGAGAGAAAGTTGTTACAGTATTCGTCGTTGGCTTTGCGTGCTAATTACATTGTTGCTCAAGATGGGTCGGGAAATTTTAGATCTATTCAGGAAGCAATTAACTATGCGGTGTCGAAGAGGATTGGGAAAGCGAGGATAACTATATATGTGAAGAGAGGTGTTTATAGTGAGAACGTTGAGATTACCAACACTATGAACAAGATAACGTTGGTCGGAGATGGGTTGAGAAAAACGATAATTACAGGCAGCCGGAGTGTTGCGAATGGGTACACAATTTACAGCTGTGCTACTTTTGGTAACGAAGTCCTCTCCCTAAACTTGCTGCTTTTTTTTTTTATCAGCAAAGAAAGAGAAACTTTATTGATGAGATGAGCAAAAACAAGTAACATAATACATCAATAAAGGAGGAAAATACAAAAAGTATCATAACTAAACTTGCTGCTTGAACTTACTGCTTAGGAATTCCTCTCCCTAAACTTGCTGCTTTGCTTCTCTATGACTATAATTTACATTAAAATTAGGGTTAAAATTTAAATAAATAGAAAAGGCACTTTGTGTTATTTTGATTCAACCATATGTGCCTCAAATCTCCAACATTGTTCCATCCAAATTGGGATGCCAATTTGTCCTCCCTTGACCTCTTATCCCTCGTCTTATTCCGTGCAAATTTTTTCTATCCCAATACGAAAATAGGAAGGGATGAAATTTGCTTCCCGAAATCTGTTTTGCCCACCCAGTCCTAATTTTATTAATTAATTAAATACCCTTTTATGTATATATATATAGATATAGAATTTGCTTTGTTAAATATAATAAATGTAAACATTTTTTTTTAATATTTTTTATCTCTATTACTTATAATTATATTAGTATACCCTCTTTATTTAGGGTGATAATTATTACCCTGCCACCTCCCCGCTCTAGTTACACCCCTACAACATTCCTAATTTTTTTTTGCCCTGCTCTCGTCCCAAAAGGAACATAATGGGGACGGGACATAACAAGTCTAACCTTGCCCTGTCTTGCCTCGTTGTCATTCTGGCGTCCAATCTTTTTTTTTTTTTTTTTAATTAGTAAATAAAATCTTTATTGATGGGAACATACAAAATATGATAAGTAACATCAATAAAGAAAAACTTGGAGTTAACTAAAGCTCTAAACTCCAATCGGTGAAACACCAACAACAAGCAAAGAAAGGACAACAGAACAACAATTAGCAGAACAACATAATGGCTTCCACTTGAACCTCCGACGGCAGCAGACTACCAATAGATAACTGACAGATTGCAGACAACTAACAGATTAGTTCAGGTTCTTAGCCACTAACAGCATACTACCAACAGACAGCGGAATCACTAACAGCATACTACAATCTAACGGAAACGAAAGTATTTTTTTTTTTTAAATTTAGGAAAAATGTTCTCTAGACAGAACTTTCATAGCCGGAAATGATTGGGTAAGGACGTTTTGGAAGTTAAAAGACAAAGATAGTTCTTCCTTCTAAAGAAATGGGAGAAAAATAAATCGCATATGAAAAGTTCTATTGAGAGTTCAATTTATGAAGCACTACTTTTCATAAAAGAATTTTTAATATCGTATTAAGGGTTGCTTAACCCAAGAATGACACTCAATGATATAGCACATGAAGTTCTCAAAATTGATGGCTAGCTAGTTAAAAAACAACACATCTGAGGCCAGACAACCCACCAGATTGATTTTTAAAGCAATGGTGTTGAAAGTTGTAACTTTTAGTATTATTGTCCTAGCTGTACACAAGTTTTACTTTAAACAAATACCTCCATTTAAAGCTACCCAACACCATGTCTATTACAAATTAAGGTCAATGTCTTGTTATGTTCTCTAGGCTTTATAAAAACACTACCCTCAATGAAAAAGTCACCAAATATATAAATCTTTAACAAGTTTAGAAGTACAGAAATTGAAATTATATATGATGATTAAGATGCTTTTTAAAAATGAATTTTATCAAAAAATTATGTCAAACTTTTGTTCATTCATATATATTTTGTATTTATTTTGTGTTTAGTTTATTTTGCATACTCTACTCTCTTCTGTTTTTGTACCAATATTGTGCATGTCGAAAAGCTGTTCTATATTTTATGATGGGAAATTTGCCAATGACATTTAAATTTATTTTATGAATGAATATAAGAAATATTAGTTGCATCATTGAAATAATAATACTAAATTATGGTATTAATTTTTTATACTAAGTTACCAAAATTTAGCTTTGACATCATTCAATACCAACTTTTCCCACAGTTTCTTATTTAAGACACCTATAATCAACTAAAATAATTTCTTTTTTTTTGATCGGCAAAAAAGGACTTTATTGATGAAACACATATAAAATATGAAAAATTACATCAATAAAGAAGAGTTTGGAGCTCGATCAAGCTCCAACCTCCTAGTTAGTGAGAGACCAACAAATAGAGCAAAAGAAAAGAAAACCAACAAACAGTCTAACAAAACTACACAGCAGCAGTCCACCAAAACTACGCCAGTTCTCAACATCAGCCCAGTAAACAACAACTAGCAAAAACACCCATAAGTTGCAACCACTGCTAAGCAATCCAATCCTACAAAACTTAGGAAAAACTAGTGCAAGATCAACAAAACAAAAAACCAGAAATATGATTGAGGAACCAATGGATTAATCTCAGCAAATACCAGAAACCAGTGCAAACGTCAGCAAAAACTAGCACAACAGCAAGACAAATAACTCCATTCAAAATAGACCTATAACCCTGCTACCACAATCTCCATTCAAATTAACCAAACATTCAAAACAACAAGCAACCTTCCATTCAGTAGCCCAACTTCTTAGCCATCAGTATAGCAGCAGAAGAGCACCAAGTCTAACAGCAGACTAACAACAAATTAGTCACCATAATCACCAAGACTATCACATCAGCAAAGCAAACACCCTCTTATTAGTCACTAAGACTAAGCAGCCACAAAACTTCACAACAAAAAACCAGAACCTGATGTGCTGATAATCACGAAGCAGTCAATCAATGACATCTCCTCTGCTTTATGCACCAAAACCTGATGTGCTAATAACCTGTTACTGATAACCTGTTGTGCTGCATAAAACCACCAAAGCTGCTGCTGAAACTCCTAAGCCAAGTACCTTCTAACTTGGAACAGATTATGCACCAAATCATGGACAGAGTAATTCAAAGCCGGAACTGAGGACTTAACCTACAAGGCAATTCGCACCTTAATGGTTTCACACAGAACTACAAAATTGGGCTCCACCCCATTAAACACACAGTCATTCCTCTGTTTCCAGATAGACCAGAAAATAGCAAATGAGATTACACTCTACAACTTCTTTTCTAGCTGCCTCAGTCTATATCCAGACCACCACTGTAGGATACTCTGTACTGAACCTGGTGAAGCCCATTGCAGCCCCCACCATCTGACAAAGTAAGACTATATCAACCACACAAAAGGGCAATGAAGTAATACATGGTTAATACTTTCCTCCACTTCTTTGCAGAACACGCAGAACTAAAATAACATGATATCAATCACATCATTTTTGTAGGTTTTATTTGTTTGTATAACACTAATTTTCTACAAACATGCATGATTCCTTAGGGGTTGACGGTGTTGGATTCATTGCTCGCGGTATTACATTTCGCAACACAGCTGGGCCACAAGGTGGTCAAGCTGTGGCTCTTCGATCTGCATCAGATCTCTCAGTCTTTTATTTATGTGGAATTGAAGGCTACCAAGACACTCTCTTCGTCTTTGCTCAACGACAGTTCTTCAAATTTTGTTACATATATGGCACTATCGATTTTATCTTTGGGAATGCTGCAGTAGTGTTTCAAAATTGCATGATCTATGTAAGAAAGCCCTTATGGGGACAAGAGAATGTAATAACTGCTCAAGGAAGATATGAGCCTTTCCAAAACACTGGCATTTCAATCCAGAACTCACGAGTCATGGCCGCTCCTGACCTTAGCCCTGTGGTTAGGTCATTCAACACGTACTTGGGACGACCATGGGAACAATACTCTCGAACTATTTTTCTTAAAACCTATCTTGATAGTTTGGTGAATCCGGCGGGTTGGATGGCATGGGAAAACACTAATTTCGCTCAGAGTACTTTGTATTATGGAGAATATATGAATATTGGGCCAGGTTCTTCCACCAGAAACAGAGTAAAATGGCCAGGTTATCATGTTATAAGAAGTGCAAATGTTGCGTCGCAATTCACTGTTACAAACTTGATTACTGGCCGGGCATGGTTGCCAGCCACCGGAGTGCCATTTGTTGCTGGTCTGTGATCATGTCTTTTAATATGTTCGATCATGTGTTTATACACAATTATTTTTTTAAATATATTGTTTAATAATGAAATTAATCAAAGCTATTCATTTTTCTTACTTTTTATGGAGAAATTAGCAAGAACATGTATAAAATTTGTGCCAAAACAACAAATGCTAACAAGAACAAAATGCCTTGAACACGTAATGAATCTTGAAGTACTATTTCTGCATCTCCTTGACCAAATCTGACCACATTAGTATTACTCGTTAATAGTTGATCAAATTTGATATATTCGCCTTCTGAAACAAGAAGTTTTGGTTCTAGAAGAATAATATCAACCCCTTGACTTCCATCTGATGTATCTGCTATGGTTATTTTGTATCCCCCATTTTCTTTTAGTATGATTTTGCTTACTGTACCTGTTGCTGCTAAAACATTATAAACTGTATTGTTACTCTTGTCTCGTCGGGATAAATCTCACCTCTTCCCCTGTTTGAACGTAATTATTTGTGGTGTTCAATACATTTTTTATACAAATAGGTAGTTAGTTTGGAGTTCTTGGAAGCTCATCGTTCTTGAAATGGGCGAGATCTTAGCTTCAAATGATTGGCAGTCTAGTGGGCTGTCAACCACTAAAAATTAAAGTTGGGTCACCTAAGCAATAGATTGGGCCACCCAAACTCACAGCCTTTATATAAGGGAAAACAACTAGGGTTGAATGTTTATTTTGGGAAAGGTTTTTATCCTTATTTTTAATTTTTTTTTTTTTGGGGTGTCATTTTTTAAGACCACAACTCCTAATTTTAATTTTTTTTAAAAAAGAGATCAAATTTGAAAAAATTTACTAAATCAGTTTCTCTCATAAATCGATTCTATTTCTTCTTAGAGAAATTGATTTACTAGACTTTTTCAAATTTGATCTAGCCGGTTACAAAACTATTGATGGGATGGGCCGACCGACCAACTTCTATATTTTTTCTTTTGGATTATATTACTGCCGAAAAAACTATAAACCCATAAAATTGCTCCAAAACATGAAATGTATGGTATATATTCAAATAGTGTGATGTGGGTCACACCTAAATGAATTGAGTTAATTGGTAAAATGTTCATTCCTATGAGGCCATATGTTATTTAGTTCAAGATTTAATTTCTTTTGGTAATAAGGATACATGTCGAAAAGTTGCCGACATCAAAAAAGTCACTGACAGCAAAGAGTGGTAGTGACAAGGTGGACAGATAGGTGATATTAAACATATAGGTAACTAGATAGATGAAACATGTACAAATATTTACGTTTGTACAAATAGTTAATTTGATAAGTGACACCTGTAAAAATATGTGACATTTAAACATATAGCTAGATAAATATATTTTGAAGATATTATATTCTTTATGCTAAAAAATATTTAAGTTTTGGCCTATCCCAATAGTTTAACAAATAGACCTCTGTGTGAATGCCCAAATAATTTTTGATCCATGCATTTCAATTTTTGGGCATTTTCTATTTATTTTTATTTTTTTAATGGGCGTGTAGCATTATTGTGTTATACAGATTATCGTGGGCAGCTCATTTTTGTTGTAATGGGTGTAAACTTGCAACAGGTTTGACCCATCCAAGGCCCTGTTTGGGGAGTGAGGTTTATAGTGAAGTAATGATATCATTCATTTTTACTTTTTGCATATATTTTTATAAAATATCAAAATATTAATTAAAATAGTTAATTTTCAAACGGGTCTACGAGTGGGATATTATCTTCAATGTAACCCACAATTCCATGTTATATAAGAAATTTATTATATGATTTGAAAAATGCATAAGATTATTATCTTTTAAATATACGCAACCAATGTTGTTAAATATACACAACCCATGTTGTACTACCCTCTCTAAAACAGATCAAAGAAAAAAGTGTGTAAATACCAATATTTTCGTGTTTTACTTCTAATATTTAGTTAAAACTGATATGAATGCTCTTAGGGAGATATCAAAAATAATAATTGAGAATACTAAAAAATTAGTAGTGTCATGGTAAATACACACCATGTATTCACTATAACAAATTATACTTTTGGGACTAAATTTGCCGACTAAAACAATTTAGTCTCCAAAAATTCCACGATAAGTTACTAAAAATATGATTGGTCAGCGTTAATTTAGGATTTATGCTACTAAATATTTTTTAGTCATGGTATAGTAATATTATAAGCAAGTTCTTTAAATTGGTGTTAGTAACCAATTTCAATGCAGTGATAAGGCTAATACATTGTCAAATTAAAGTTAACTATAATTTTCATAGGTGTTTGGTTATATCACGAATTGATATTGGTTATGACAGATATGCAATTTGTAATCAAATGAGTATATTAAAATTTCTGTAAATATTAATGAAAATTTGTTAAGAAATTTAAGCAGTCATGTTGTAATTTAATTGATCTATTGTAGAATTTATATATAAAATAAATAAAAACCACACATTAATATTAATATTTCTGAGTATATCTACGTAACAATCCTAAAAAGATATGTAGTACAATATCAACTAACATGCAAAATTCTATAATAAACAACTTTCTAAAAATTATTTACATTTTAGTAGTTGATTTTAAAAGATTAACTTGAATCATTAATTTTTAAAAAGAATATTACTTTTGTCTTTAGTGATTTTTTTTTTTTTCTAGATTATGTCAATAATCTTTAGTTTTCAAGTCCGTCTAATGTAAAAGGATCTAAAAGTAAAAGTAAATAAATAAAATTCTAAAAAAGTTTAGCAAAAAAAAAAAAAAAAAAGCCAACTGTTTTTTAAATCTTTAGTGGACTTCTTCTCAAATTTTTATTTTTTTTTTACTTTTTTGGTCAGTTTAGTCTAGTAGAACTTAGAATTTAATTTTTTAAATATTTAATTTTTTTTTACTAAAGATAAAAAAAAGTTCACAAAAAGATTTCCTTTTGTTGAAATAAATTACTTGGCCTCATAAAATAAATTAATTATTAAATAGAAAGATTTTATTAAGAAGTTTTCCAAAAGTATTTGTTAATAAGTTTGAAATTATTTTACATTATTTATAAAAGTGTGAAACATAAACAATTTATAAATATTTTAAACTTTGTTAATCAATACCCAAATATCTTAGATCATTAACTTAACATTATTAGGGTAAATTAAACCAACCTTTCTTAAAATTTGAAGAAAATACATTAAACTTCACAAGTTTGGCTTTACATAGTATTTTTTTTTTTTTTTAAACCGGTACTCTTTTAATCATATAGAAGAAAAATGATATTATTATCACTTTTACATCAAATATATATTTTTCCTTTATTTATTCTTATGTTTACATACTATCTCACTTTAAATTTGCTAAAAATAAAATCGATGCAATTATATCAAAATTGTAGAAATTTATTATACAATTTTTAAAATTTGAAGAATAATCAATGTCATTTATCCAAATTATTATATTAAAATTATAATTATTTAAAGAGTTGTTGCTCAAGTGCTTGGTGTTTTGAAGGATTTACATGTTGGAATAAGATTACGCTCTACAAAGTAGGCTGAGTCATGTTGTTTAAACTCGTATGGCTTTCCACGAGTTTTACCTCGATAATTTGAATCATTCATTTTTTAAATCACACATGTAGATCATTTAATAAAAAAAATTAGATCGATCTGATAACCGTAGACGCGTTAATTTATTATATTTGTTTATGAACAAATAAATAATCTAATTTTTAAATAATATTAATCATTTATTTTTTATTATAAAAAAATGTTATAAAATAAAATAATTATAATTATCAAATTAACTTAATTTTTTATATAAACAATTATATAATATTATCAAAAATAAATAATTCAAATTAAGAGCATAACCCAGTTCATCACAGTCAGAGAATTATTTTGTTGGTAGAAACATGCTTGTTTTGAATGGAAGCTCCTTCGGCAACGCGTTTTAAAGCCTGCGATTCGTCAAAAGCCAACTGATAGAGCAAAATTTATTTTTATTTTTATTTTTATGAATATTTTGTTTTAAAATAAAAAAAAAGTATATTAGACCATGAAAAAAAATATATATATATTTAAATAATCATTACTCGGTTCTAAATTCAGCAGTAACTATATATCAATTTCTCAAGTCTAGTTTTGCTAATGTTTTTAGTTTTTATTTTTTTGTTTTAAAAAAATAAGAAACAAGTTTTCGTTTGTTTTTATTTTTAAAACATTTTGAAAATAAATAAAAAAATAAAAAAATATATTTTATGAGTTACTGAAGTAGATGACAAAAGATGGAAGGTAGATGTAATGACCGGTGGTAGTGGATGGTCGAAGGTGTCCTGTAGAGTTAGTGTTTGGATTTTGTTAAAAGTCACAAGGTGGCCGAGAATCACTACAATGATCGCCCATTTGTCACAAAATCGCCAAAGATTGGCTGGAGCTCTCCAACTGCCGATGGTGTATAGTGTTGGTCGGTGGTGGCGGTGGGTGATGGTGAGTGAGAGGAGAAAATGAAATCTTGTTTTAAAAACAGTGAAAACACATTTTTTTTTTTTTTGGTGTAAAAAAATAACGTCCAATTAGTACACATTAATGTGTATTTGGGAGGAGAAAAATTGAGTACACATCTAACCATTGGCATAATGCACAAAGTGATTGTCCCGTGACTTGAAATTTGAAATCAATTTTATTTTATTTTAAAACAAAAACAATATACCAAATAAATTTTCATTTTCAATTTTAAAAAATAAAAATAAAACAAAAAATAAAAAATAAAAACATTAACAAACAAACCTTATTTATTTATTTTTATTTTCTCATGCAGGCGTACATGAAATCTTTTCCGCAGCATTCATGTCGTTGTTTTTGATACGTTGATAGACAAAAAGGAGAACACAACAGAATCTACGTTCTCTTATTAGATAGATTTTGACTATTTCAAATAGTTAGTTAGTTGGATTTTGACTATTCCTAATAGTTGGTTATTTGGTGCTGTTTTTGTTTTTTCAAAGACTAATCTGGTTGATTCTTCATAGTATTTGACCATTCATAATTTTAAAAATATTTATGGCAAATAGACTGAATTGTAATTTTTCTCTTAAAATGATTGTGGTGTGATGAGATTATCTCTGTGCCATTCTACATATTGTTCTTTGTCAAAAATATTTTTAACACTGCAACAAATAAAAGTTGTGAATCAAAATTATTCCTAAAAGTAAAAATTTTATTATACAAAAATTTAGGGACCAAATCTTGTTGTAGCGAGTATAGTCGCTAAAATGTTGGGTCAAAAAGTAAAAAAAAAAAAAAAAATAGGGACAATTTGGAAAATGTCATCCATAAATGGAAGGACAAAATAATTTGATTTCAAAAGTTTATTTTTGAGACAAAAATTTTGATAATTCATATCTAAATGTTTAATTTTGTTTCTAAAAATATAATAATAACAATTTTAATAATAAAAATATTTTATCTCTAAAAATAATTTTATTTCTAAATTTTTTTTTTCTTTTCTAAAACTTGAATTTGTTGTAATATAACCTTTAATCTCGATCATCCAACAAACATGAAATAGAATATAAGATAAGACCAAACGCGACAGATAATTTGTGCTCCAAAGGTGACATTTGTGCCTCATTATCTCTTTATGTGGAACCATATGAAATCCTCACCAACTACTATAGGAAGATAATTGAATGTTGAATATTAGTTTCTCTAGAAGAATTTTCGCCTTTGCTATTGATAATAAATGTTCGAAAAGTGATTTATAAATAAAAATTTTATTTAAAATAGTGTGTCAATTGTATTTGTAAAATTACAATGATAATGGTGAATTTTTTATTAGAAAATAAAAGGATCACAATATGCCAACTCATTGTGTATAAGTCGTGTGCAACCTTTCTGTTTGTATAATTATTCAAGCTAGGAAAAAAATTAAAATCAAACAAGAAAACATATAAAGAGGAAAATGTCTATATTGACTCATGTGGATAAAGGACCAATTAGGTACTTACATGGTAAGTGTTACACGTCCAATTATGGATTTCGCTAGCAAATTTGTGTGCGTTCCAACGCATTTCATTATTTGAAAAATAATATTAACCATTAAATTTATGATGAAATATCAATAGATCTTAAAATATAATTTTTTGAATTGTTTAATCCTTTATTTTTTTATTTTATGAACTAAAGGTCCCATTAAAATAGAAATTACACAAAATGATAGTTAATTACACGTTTGGTTTAATTTTTGAAGGATAAAAGTGGATTTCTTCAAATGTAAACTACACATTTGGATAATCCGCATTATAGAGGTTTTTGACTTTTTCTCTTTCTGGAACAAGCCCAGATTACGAATAAAAACGTAACACTTCAATAACGTAACACTACAATATAACATACTAAAAAAAAATTTAGTGTACTTTTTTCAAACGTAATAACGTAACACTCCAAAAAAAAAAAAAAAGGAACTCCTTGTTGTACTTTTCTTAAACGTAACATTCCAATCAATGTAATTTCAAATGTAGCACTCTAATATAACACACAAAAACATTAAAAAACTCCTTAGTGTATTTTTCACAAACGTAACATTCACAAATTGAAATTATATATTTGCCCAAAACTTACTAATATATTTTTTGTATTCCTTTTGGAATGGTTTGAAGAATCACACATCATTTTTGTTGGAATGTTACATTGGAGTGTTATGTTTGGAAAAAGTATACTAAGAATTTTTTTTGTATATTACATTAGAATGTTACACTAAGAAATTTTTTTAGAATGTTATATTGTAGTGTTACTTTTGGAAAAAATAAACTAAAGAATTTTTTTAGAGTTTATATTAGAGTGTTATAGTTTGGAATTATATATTTGTCAAAAACTTACTAAGAAGTTTTTGTACTTCTTTTAAAATGTTTAAAGAATCTACATTCTTTTGGAATGTTTAAAAAAATCTCATATTTCAAGTCATTTTTTTAGTCATTGAAATTTTTTCATATAAAAAAGATTCTCATATAAAAATTCATCATAAATTTGATTCCCATTAATTTGGAATCTTACATTTCTATAGCAGAAAAGGAAAGAAAAAAAGAAAAAAAGAAACATAATACAAATAGGGGTATAAATCTAATTTCTAAATAATATATTAAATCTATATTTCCAAAATCAATGGGACTAATTGATTTATAAACAAATCGTTGAGACTAAATGGATCATCATTTCTCAAAATGAGATTTATAGGTAAATTTTCTTAAATCCATTCAATCCTCATTCTCAATTATGCATAAATAAAATATTTTCATACCGTTAAATTTATTTAGGCCAAGTTTGGGAAGACTAAATAAGTGTACTTTTTGACTTTTTATAAAAAATGTGTAGAAAAGTAGAGAGGAAATGTTGATTGATGTGACCCAAAAAAGATAAAAAGATAAAAATTGTAGACTTATTTAGTCTTTCCAAACTTGGCCTTAATCTTCATGATGTGACATGTGATTTTTTTTATAAATTTAATCTTTTTTATTTAATAAATTTTATGTAAGGAGTCTAGAAAAGACATCATAATTTTAAGGGAATACCAAGATCAATAAGAGAGTGCTCCCAGCATTTACATATTTGGCTTTATATATAGCAAAATGATTCTCACAATTTTATTTTTTTTTCCTTTTAACAAGAAAAGGACACTTCGTGGAGACATTATAGTATCCATAGGTCCTGACTCCGGGTAGTCAAATGATGGCCAAATTTAACCCAACTCACAGGAAGGGACATAGTATCGGAGTAATAATGGACCTCACCCACATCTCACAGTAGGAGGCAGAGTCTGGCAATAGAAATACAATGTCACCTTTGAAGAGCGCAGCCCCAAGTGTCGAACCTTGCTCTTCTGTATGGAAAGCATGTGCGTTATCAACGTTACTACCACATCTGGTGATTTCTCACTATTTGATTCATAATGATGTGATGTGATAAATGTGAACTTTTAATTTGTTGTGTACTCAATAATATGGAGTCCAATTCCTTTACCACATCATTTTAGATTAATTTATGAGTTTAAAATTGCAAGTCACTAAAGCTTATCTCCATTCAATTGTACTTAGTATACATATTCAGTAAAAAAAATATTGAGAAAATTACTTTAAAAAGTACATTCATAAATTACAATAATTTTCATTATTTTAAGTATAGCACATATACCACTAACTTTAAATTTACGCTAGCCATCTCATTTTTGAGCTAAAAATCAGACACAAATTCATTATAACTAGCATTTTCCTATGGCATTAGTACTTTGTTTACTTGTCATCCTCACCCGGCGATGCTCAATTCAAGCCAACCTGCATGGATGGCTCTATCGATAGTCTTTGCTTAACTTCACCTCAACTTGAAAAGGAAGAGCTAAGGCAATGGAAGAAGAATGGAAGGTGGTGAGAAGACATAAAAGAACAAGCTTTGCAAGTCATGGGTTTCGGCCATTGCCAATGGTTACTATGTTCGTGGATAACTTGCCAGACTCTATGGATAAGGAATGGCTGCTGCAATTATGCAGTGGAGCAGGGAAGGTTCAGGATGTATTCATTCCCAAAAAATTAAGCAAAAGATCCAAACGCAGGTTTGGATTTGTTAGATTCAGATCCAAGGAGGAGGCAGTTAGAGCTGTAGAAGCGGTTAATAGGGTAACAGTGAGAGATTGTAGGTTGTTCGCAAAGTTGGCAGCCTTTTGGAAGGAAGCGCAAGGCTTGAGGGAAGTGGTGAAGTCAAATGGCACTGGTAGAACAAGGAATGATGACCCTTATGGAGCGCACCGGGTTACAATAGGGCAATCTCTGAGGAGGAATGTTAATAATCAATCCTTTGCAGATGTGGTGAGAGGTTGCAATAAGGACTGTCACAAAGCCTTATCCTCATCCGTTAAAGCTGATGAGTATGGTAATGAATGGCTTTGAAGAAGCGCAGTGGGAAAAACTTATACCTTTTGTTCAGTCGAAGTGGTGGAGGACATTCTAAAGAGTGTGGGGGTCCTTAACCTTCAAGTTCGTGAAATTGGTGGCAAAAGTATGATCATTACTTTTCCAACAGTAGAAGCCATGAAGAGGGCGTTGCAGGATAAACTAAGATGGATTGCTGGATGCTTTGAGGATTTTGTTGAATGGAGCCCATTTATGATGCATGAATTTGGAAGATTGGTGTGGTTGAATTACTTTGGTGTTCCAATTAATTTCTGGAACTCAATCACATTTTCTAATATTGGTAAAGCATGGGGGGAGATTGTACAACTGGAAAATGAGACTCTGAAAGGTATGTCCTTTGCAGTTAGGAGAGTGTTGATATTTACAAAACGTTTGAAATGATTAATCAGATGATGACTGTGGTGTACAAAGGGATATCATATCCAATTCGAGTGATAGAAGAAGCAGTAGGGAGGAACTTTTATTCTAGTAGAAATATTGATCCTAGCAGCACGTGGGTAATCCCAGAAAGTGTAGCCGGAAGCAAACAGGAGGATGAACGTCAGAATCAAGTTGGTGATTTGGAAGGTGACTTGCTACTCGAAGCTGAGCTGGATTCAATAGTGGATGGTGACGTGGAGGGTGACTTGGTGTCCACATCTGAGCTAGTTTTAAGGCATAGGAGGGTCGAAGGTGATGAGGGCGGTCCAGAAGAGGCAAGGCCGTCATTGGTTGGAGAAACAAAGTTTTATTTGGGAAATGAGAAGCAGCAAATGGTGGCCCTGGAAGTTGAACAGTTGTCCATGCGTATTGCAACGGCTCAAAAAGTGGTTGAAGAGGATAATTGCTTTGAAGGGCTGAAGGATGGCCTGGAACCGATTCCTTTGGCCCATTTGGGCTCCAAAAATTGGCCCCTTGTCCCTTTAGCTCCATGTATGGGTTTGGGCCCTAATTGCTCCTTTACCTAATTAGTCTAGCCTAGAGAAAATTGAATCACAGTCAGAGGTGTTACCTAAGGTTCTGGGCTCATAAGGTAATTTCAGATGGGTCCAAAAGCTGAACAACAGTCATGGTTTGTTCAATCATCGTCTCAAGCTTATTGATGATAAGAAGAAAAGAAAGGTGAAATTGGTGGAAGAAATCTTAGGAGATTCATGGATGAACAAGGGTAAGAGGAGAAAAACGAAGAGAATCTTGAAAAGAGGGGCTATTTTTCGAGCAGCGGCCGATGCAACCTCCCCATCAATCTCGTCGGGTTCTATCATCAATAGAAATCGAATCATTCTTTCTGAGGCCCAGGCAGTTTGGGAGCTGGGTAAGGTGCTGGGGGTGAAAGCGTCAATACCAGAGAAGGAAATCATTGATAGGATCGTTGAACTTGAAGAAATTGATGATGAAAGACGAAATGAGGGGAAAGGGTCAGCAATTTAGTTGACTGCCTATTTAGGGTGTTGGGTGTTGTTTATGTTTTAAATGAAGATATTAATCTGGAATATTAGAGGTTTGGGGAGGAAGTCTAAAAGGTGTAACATGAAGCAGAAACTAAGAGAATGGGAGGTGGACATGGTTTTGATTCAAGAAATGAAAAGGGAAGTTGTTTCAGAAAAGTTTGTGAGATCGGTGTGGCCAAGCACTACTTTTGATTTTGTTAAAGTGGATGCTATCGGAAGTGCTAGAGGTCTTCTCTGTATTTGGAACCCAGATCTCTTTAGTCTCAGAAGTTCGTGTGGCAATCGCAATTTTATTATTTTAGAAGGTACAATTTCCCTTAATTTCTCCTGCTCAATTGTGAATATTTATGGCCCTAATAATGTGGTTGCTAGACAAAGTTTGTGGAAAACTTTACTATCTGTTAAAAATGACTATGTATACCCATGGTGCATTGGGGGAGATTTTAATGAGATTAGAACTCTGGGTGAAAGGCAGGGAACTATGAGGAGAAAGAGAGGAATGGGGCATTTTAATGAATTTGTTGACCTGATGGAATTAGTGGATCTGCCATTGATAGGAAGGAAGTACACCTGGTCAAATTCTCAAGATAGCGAACGATGGAGCCGTATTGATAGGTTTCTTCATCATCCAGAGTGGATAGAGGTTTTTAATTTTAAACAATGGGGGTTGCAAAGATGCTTGTCTGACCACTGTCCAGTGCTCCTAGATGATCGCGATTGGGGACCTCGCCCCTTCAAATTTATTAATGATTGGCTTATGCATCCCAATTTCAGGGAGGTAGTAAAGAAATCTTGGGAAGATAATACTATTGGTGGTTGGGCAGGGTTTAGGGTGTTCAGGAAAATGAAGGAATTGAAGGGCAAATTGAAAGAGTGGAATTACTCTGTTTTTGGCAATATTCATGATAAAGTGAAGAGCATTGAAGATCAAATTCATTCTTTGGATCTAGTAGCAGAGAATAGCCCATTAAATGATGCGGATATTTTAAAAAGAAAAGAGTTAAAATTAGAGCTCTGGAGTACTTTGAAGAGAGCTGAATGCTTCGGCATCAAAGATCAAGGGTTGATTGGGCTCTTAAAGGAGATCACAACACAAGATATTTTCACATCATTGCCAATGGTAGACAACGAAGAAACTTTTTGAACTCTGTAATGGTGGAAGGTATCAGTGTGGAAAATCCTGATGGGGTCAAGTTAGCAGTGCTCAATCATTTCAAATCCGTTTTTTCCGAAAAATGGAAGAAGAGGCCATATCTGGAAGGTAACTTCGGGTCTGTAATTGGCGAGGATATGAACAGACTATTAGTTGAGAACTTCTCTAAGAAGGAAATATGGTCAGCCATTAAGAGTTGCGATGGTAACAAAGCGTCAGGTCCAGACGGATTTAACTTGCTTTGTTCGAGAAAGTGCTGGAAAATCATGAAGGGGGATATTGTTCAATTTTTTTCAGAATTTCATGCTCATGGGAAGCTTTTTAAGGGTCTGAATGCATCATTTATTGCATTAATTCCTAAAAGTGATAACCCAGTTTCAATTAAGGATTACAAACCCATCAGTTTGATTGGGTGTATTTATAAAGTGTTGTCAAAGGTTCTGGCAGCAAGGATTAAGCCAGCTTTGAGTTCCATCATTGGTAAGGCTCAAATGGCTTTTGTAGGGGGAAGACATATCCAAGATGGGGTCCTCATAGCAAACGAGATTATTAATTATTGGAAGATTAAAAAGTTGAAGGGCCTTGTGCTGAAGTTAGACTTTGAGAAGGCATACGATAGTATTAATTGGAATTTCCTGATTGCTACTATGGAAGGGTTTGGCTTCCATTTAAAATGGATTCAATGGATAAAAGAATGCATAACCTCAGTCTCTTTGTCTATACTAGTTAATGGATCTTCGTCAGATTCTTTCAATCCGCAAAAAAAGTTAAGGCAAGGGGACCCGCTATCTCCTTTCCTTTTTATAATTGGTGCAGAAATTTTGAACACTATGTTTATCAGGGCCACACAGCTGGGTCTGTTGAAGGGAGCTCAACTTGAAACCATTTGTTTGGCACATTTGCAGTTCGCTGATGATACAATCATTTTCTGTCAAGCAAAGTGGGTTGAAGTAGTTAATGTTAGAAGAATCTTGAGATGCTTTGAGCTTATATCAGGGCTAAAGGTGAACTTCCATAAAAGTATGGTTGAAGGAGTGGGTATTGATGATACGCTGTTGAATGACTTTGCAGCAGCTCTTAGATGCAAAATGCAGAAGCTTCCAATGAAATTTTTGGGACTACCTTTAGGTGCTAATCCAAGATTGGGAAAGACATGGTAACCAGTGGTGGACAGGGTTTAAGTTGAAATTGGCATCATGGAAGAAAAGGTTATTCTCTTTTAGGGGACGACTAACTCTAATAAGATCAGTTCTTTGCGCCTTGCCAATTTACTTTATGTCAATTTTTTAGATTCCAGTGGCAGTGGCAAAGGAGATTACAAAAATTCAGAGCGCGTTTCTTTGGGGGGATAATGATCATGGAAAAAAGATGCATATGGTAAAATGGGATGAAGTTTCTAAAAGTACGAAGGCGGGTGGCCTTGGGATAAGGAAGATTAGAGTTATGAACATTTCTCTGTTATTAAAATGGTGGTGGAGATTTGCAGCGGAGAAAGATTGTTTGTGGAAAAATGTTATTTGCGATGTCCACAAAATTGATGCGAGATGCTGGTTTCCAGTCCATCCTCACAATGCTTCTAGTGCCTGGTCTGATATTTCTTTGGTAAGTGTTCGTTGGCCTGTAGATTTTGCTTCTTTCTTGAATAATATCAAGTTGAGCCTTGGCAGAGGAGATAGAATGCAGTTTTGGAGCGATGAGTGGTTAAGGGAGGGAATTGTATTACGAAAAACTTGCACAAGATTGTATCAAATAAGTTCTAATAAGGAAGGAAAAGTGGCAGCCTTTTTGGTCTCTGTGAGAGATAGGTATGAATGGACAGTGGAGTTTCGAAGACCATTGATGGCTTGGGAGGAAGAACAGGTCGTTACTCTAAATAACTTATTAATGGAGGTTACAGAGCTTAATTAGAGGGAGGATGATACAATTGGATGGAAGGCCGATAGCTGTGGTGTTTATACAGTGGCATCAATGTATAATTGTATTGTTGTCGATATGGCTCATAATATGGAAGTTACAAAATTGATTTGGATGAATGGAGCACCACCATCAGTGAAGTTCTTTGGATGGTTGGCGTGGAGGGGTAGAGTTAAATCCTTGGATAGGCTTGCTAGATTGGAGATTCTTGACAACCATAATGATGGGCAGTGTAGATTTTGTGGCATTGAAAATGAAACTTTGGAACATGTCTTAATCTGGTGCGTGAAAGTTTGGAGGATTTGGACCGCAGTTTTGTGCTGGTGGGGGCTATTGTGGGTGGTTCCTGGTTCAGTAACTGTTTTGCTCGAATGGTGGATGAGTTGGATATTTCAGAGGAAACAAAAAATAGTATAGGAGATTATTCCTTTTACTGTTATGTGGTCGATTTGGAGGTTAAGAAATCAGTGCGTCTTTGAGAACATACAACCGAATTGGGAGGAGTTATTAGATTTAATAAAGTTTCGCATTTTGTTTTGGGCATCATTGAAATGGGAATGCAGAGGTTTGTCTTTAAACCAGTTTCTGAGCATACAATCAGGTATATCGAGGTGTTTATGATGCTGCTGTCTGTTGCATTGGCTGAGGTTGCTGTATGTTGCATGATTCTGTTAATCTGCTGTTTGGTTATGTAGTATGGTTCGTAATCTGCTGCTGTATGGTTCCATTAATCTGATGATCTGTAGTTTGGTTTGGGGCTGCTAAGGGAAGTTTCTTTCCTTACGATTGCTGTAGTTTTCTTTTGTATTTCGCTTTGGGAGTGCATCTGTAATTGTAGGAATTTCATGATAGTTACAATTTCATGATAGTTTACCACCAGCTTTGTATAGGAGAAGGATATGTCAGATATACAGGTTGATCTGTTTGTAGGATGGTTGCTTGGTTGCTTGGGCGTTGTTGCTGCTGTATAGATTGCTCTATCCTGTTGCTGGTGGCTATTCTGTTGCTGATGTTATTGTTGGAACAATCTTCTGTGTAAATAAAATAAATAGAAATTAAATTAAACAAATAAATAAACAACGTAACCGAATTTATTTATTGAGCCGAATTAAAGAAAATTCAAAGACCAAGTCGAGTGTGTGACACTCTGTCCTTAAGACGGATTCGCCTTGCTACGGTGCTTACGGTTGAGTAGCGTCTATCTCCTATGATACAATGATCTTCACAAAATTGTTGTAGCACACCAAACAAAATTGTACGGCGAATCAAACCTTGTGTTTTATACTCTCTTTAAATTTTATTCTAAATCTAGAATGAATAAAAATGCACTAAGAAAAATCTTGACAGCAAAAGGAATTTTTCAGACTGATATTTTCGGATGTCTCTAAGTGTAAAGATTGCTGGAATATAATCTCTATTTATAGGCAACAAAGTGACAGTTGGAATAGTCCGAACAGGTACAACAAATTGAATGAACAGATACACTTTTTAATTCAAACAATTCTTCTGACCGTTTGTTTGGAACAAATTTTCAAACTTTTTGTTTTGAAAAATGTATCCGTTGCAAACAAATATTCAAACTATTTGAAAAGTGTCATTGGTGACAAACCAAGGAACTGCTTGGACCTTTATTATTTAAGCTATTTAAAATATATATATACATATATATATATATATATATATTAAACTATTTGAACATATATATATATATATTAAACTATTGAAATAGTTTAATAAATAAAGGAAGAGGTACAAACTTTAGGAAACCACTTAGGAACCAAAAATTAGAATTTAGAATTAAATTAAATTCCCACAATTACAAACTTTAGGAAACCACTTAGGAACCCAAAATTTGAGTTTAGAATTAAATTAAATTCCCACAATAATTTTTATTGAAAAAACTCAAATGAATTTTATCTAAAAAATTAATGTTAGACCCGAAAACGACGTCAACTTCCCATTCACTCATAAATGGTTTTGACGTTTCGTCTTCACCGTGTGACTTGCCACGCGGCAAAGAACATGTCACCTCTTCGGACCCATCCCAAAAGACATTTGGGGCCCACTCAATTTTGGCCTCAAAGTCTGCCCAAAATAAGCCATAATAAACCAATTTTTCCAATAATCCCCCACATGAATGGAATTTGACGGAGAGAAAATGCAACAACATGAGCTAAATTTAAGAGAGTATAGAAAGTGAAAATATTCTGCAAAGGATAGGTAGCTTTTGGCTTTGAACCTTCCCTTGTAAGACACTATCGAATTTACTAGCTAAACAGTGAACATGATGTCTTGAACTGTTTAGCCGTTTGTGTAAACCAAGACAATAGAACTCATACAGTATATCCCCAAACACAGTTTAGTTCTCACTATTGTGTTCATTTTTGGCTCTGAACAACCTGGTCTTTCATGAGTGCTCTAGAGAATTGTAGCCCTTCACAAATCTCATAGAACCGGCCCAATTCACACTCATATAGGTGATTCTTATGAAGAGTATCCTGTCATACTCCACTAGGTTTACCTAGATATAAGAATCATTAAAATTTTACTTATCCTCAAACGCTGCAGACATCACTATTTCATCAAAGAAATGGGTAGGAGTTAGACTCCCCAGTGATCCTTCTGAGTCATTCACAACTCGGTTGTCCCTTTGAACCTAGATCTTGGGATCTCCAGTCAACTAGGTTGAGTTGCCGTTGTGGTAACTCTTATTTCATAGGCTTAAGTCCCATTCTCCTCGATGAATTCTCAACTAACTCTCTTGCTAACCCTTTGGTTAGTGGATCCGCTATGTTGTCTTTAGACTTCACATAATCAATGGAAATAATTCCATTAGAGAGTAGTTGTCTTACGGTATTATGTCGATAACGAATGTGTCGTGACTTACCGTTATACATATGACTCTGTGTTCTACCAATTGCTGATTGACTATCATAATGTATGCATATAGCAGGCACCGATTTTGGCCATATTGGAATATCTTCAAGGAAGTGGCGAAGCCATTCTACCTCTTCCCCTGCTTTGTCTAAAGCTATGAATTCTGATTCCATAGTAGACCTAGCAATGCAAGTCTGTTTGGAAGATTTCCAAGATACAGCCGCCCCACCAAGAGTAAAGACATACCCACTGGTGGACTTTGAGTCTCTAGTATCCGATATCCAATTTGCATCACAGTATCCATCAAGTACTGCTGGATATTTAGTAAAATTCAGCCCAATGTTACGAGTAAATCGAAAATATCTTAGAACCCTTATAATTGCTTTCTAGTGTTCTACTCCTGCGTTACTCGTATATCTACTTAATTTACTTACTGCATAAGCTATATCTGGGCGAGTGCAATTCATCAAGTACATTAAGCTTCCAATAATTTGGGCATACTCTAATTGAGAAATACTTTCCTGTACATTCTTAGAAAGATACAAATTAACATCTATAGGTGTTCTAGCAAGATGATCATCATCTTTGCTGAATTTGTCAAATATTTTCTCAATGTAATGAGATTGTGACAAAGCATATCCTTCTGATGTTTTGGTAATTTTTATACCAAGAATTACATCAGCAATGCCCATGTCCTTCATGTCAAAATATTTATTCAACATTTTCTTAGTAGTTTTAATCATGTCATTATTACTACCTATGATGAGCATATCATTTACATAAAGACATACAATGACATAATCTTTGTTTGTATTTTTAATATAAACACATTTGTCATACTCATTAATTTTAAATCCGTTTGACATCATTGCCTTGTCAAATTTCTCATGCCATTGCTTTGGCGCTTGTTTTAAACCATATAATGATTAATCAATTTACACACTTTCTTTTCTTTCCCTGGAATAGAAAACCCTTCTGGTTGTTCCATGTAAATTTCTTCCTCTAACTCACCATTTAAGAAAGTAGTTTTAACATCCATTTGATGAATTTCTAGATTGTATAGAGATGCAATGACAATTAGCATTCTAATGGATGTTATTCTAGTAACCGGTGAGTATGTGTCAAAGTAATCAAGACCTTCTTTTTGTCTAAAACCTTTGACCATAAGTCTTGCCTTGTATTTGTTAATTGATCCATCCGCTTTCATTTTCCTTTTGAAAATCCACTTGTACCCAAGAGGTTTACAACCTAGTGGCAAGTCCACTAATTCCCAAATGTGATTTTGCAAGATGGATTTAACTTCACTGTTGACAGCTTCTTTCCATAAAGGAGCTTTAGGACTGGACATACCTCTTTAAAAGTTAAAGGCTCATTTTGTAACAAATATGTTAGAAAATCTGGACCAAAAAATTTTGAGGTTCTAGCACGTTTACTACGCTTAGGTTCCTCTTCCTCATTTTGATCTAACTCTTGTTCTTGATCATGTTCTTGATCCTGACTAGTAATAGCATCATGAGATCTCTTATGGTTACTAGTCTCTTGTCTAGTCTTATTTGGAAATACATGTTCAAAGAAAGATGCATTCCGAGATTCAATAATAGTATTTACATGCATTTCGGAATGTTCTGATTTATGAATCAAAAACCGATATGCACTACTATTCTTGGCATAACCAATGAAAATGAAATCAATGGTCTTAGGACTTATCTTAGTCTTTTTAGGACTAGGAATAGCCATTTTAGCCAAACACCCCCACACTTTTAAGTATTTGTAGGATGGTACTCTATCATGCCACATTTCATAAGGTGTTTGATTCACTTTCTTTCGGGATACTTTATTTAAAATATAATTAGCAGAAAGTATTGTTTCCCCCCACAAGTTCTGAGGTAATCCAGAACTTATTAACATAGCATTTATCATTTCTTTTAAAGTCCTTTTTTTCCTTTCAGCAATTCCATTTTGCTGAGGTGAGTAAGGTGCGGTGGTTTGATGAATTATTCCATGTTCTTTACAAAACTCACCAAAAGGTGATTCATATTCACCACTGTAGATGTCCCCGAACGCCCCGGGAGGAACGTGCTCCCGCTCTGTTCATTTGGGGTCACTACAGCTCAGGACTCTAAAATTGTCATGGTTCTAAGTCTGAACCAAAGAGTCCAAATCCGGCAAATCGTTTTGAGAAAACAGATTTTTGAAAGAAGTGCCAAACATGGACTGCTTTGTCAGATACAGAGTCGCCACCTAAATATTTTATTTTGGGGAAATTTAGGAAACCATGACTCGTTTGCCTAAGGCCACGTGTCTGTCATCACCAAAGTTGCCTCGGCTCGGGAACTTGGGTACGATTAGGGAAGGTCACTTCGTGAGCATCCCCGCTCGCCCGATCAAAGATCGGCCTCTACTAACCATGATATCAAGTTTTGAAAACATTGTGTGTTCTTATTCTGGTTATTAGCCTAGATTACTATGTGATGCGCACAGCATACAAGTATAGACTGGATCGCCTGAATTGGAACAAAACATTTCCTGTTCGTTTTTGAAAGATGGTTTGCTACTCGCAAGTAGGCTTAGAATGCAGGTTTTGCCACCCTCGGGTGGGCTTAGAAAAGATGGTTTTGCCACTATCTAGTGGGCTTAAAACAAACAGTTGATGATTTATTCCAATCTAAACAACCCAACCTTCACCCACAGGCATTCAAACAGTTATATCACATAAGCAATTAGCCTCATGGTAAGCATGCTATTCATGGCAGTCACTCACACGCATGCAAGGATGCTAAAGCATAAAACTCACCGAGTACTCCAAGCCAAAACAAAAACTCATTAGAAATCATGCATGAATCCTAAGTATACAGAAATGCCTAATGCAACACATGCAAAAATGCAAACTATAGCAGGCTCGGCTATTCTAAACATGGCATATGGAATGCTACAGCTAACATGTATTCAACTTGGAATTGAAATACAAATGCAGTTAGTATGATGCGCCGAGCCCGGTGCATGCAAAACAGAAGAATGATGCAAACATGCTATCATACTGTATGCTAATTGAAATATGCCCTAATCTAACCATCATTAGCAGGTAAATAAAAGGGAAGAAAGACGTGGGGTTGGAAGACATACATCACAGTCACGCACACTTATTACAACATTGCCCCCCGCGCAGAGGGTCCGAATAAATATACAGTCCCGAATAAAAGAATAGTATAGTCCAAATAAATATTACAGTCCAAATATATACAAATTCCTAATTAATTAACAAATTAACTAAGAAAGTAAATAAACTGGCATGCAAGCCAGGGACTGCCTTGATTCCATTCCGGATGATGAATGATGCATGCCCGGGTTGCCTTTGCGCGGAAATCCATGACGATGCCCCAATTAGCCTCTGTTTGCACCTATTCTTGAAATGTGTGCCAAGCTCCGAAAAGTTCCGGATTCTTCATTTTGCTGCAACAGAGAGCAGGAAAGGGGCATGGCAATGTATTTTCACAAATGTATGCATGTCTCGATCCTCGTGCCACCAATCACGCATATCGATGCATGATGGCCGAGGAGTCGAATTGTGTAACTCAATATGGAATGAATGCACAAATGAACTCAACTAAAACCTAACTCCATCATGGATAATCCGGAGTGTCGGTGACTGGGGAATTGAGACACGTTCCGTCACTCGGAGTACGAAACGTACCTCGTTTCCTGTGCTCGGGCTAACTCCTATCCCGAACACGATGCAATATGCATGACATGCATGAAATGCAACTAATATACAATCCTAACATACACAATGTCATGGAATGACATGCACGCTACACGAGGTAATACATAACCGAGCATGCACAATGCTATGGATGAAATGGCTTACGCAATGCAATAATGGGCTTACACCAACATGAGAGAGCCTCAGCCACACTCACATAGGAGGCCATCAGATGAAAACAAGACAACTCGAAATACGTGTACGTGTGCACGCAAACCGAAGACCGACCCTCAGGCACCGAAATGCCACCCTAATGAGCCATGGCAAAGACATGGAATATGGCACACTATAATGCAAAAATCAGAGGTAAAATGAGATGCAAAACAGCCCCGAAACCCGGTAAAATGAAACCCGATGCATGGAACGAGCCCCGAAACATGGATTTTGGTACATGAAATGGCTTATAACTATGCAATACAAACATAATTTGAACATGAGATGAAAAGACAGAAGCAAGGCAGCCCCTAGACAAGAATTTTTACAGTTTAAAGCATGGCCAAACAGTGACCACAAGTTGGGCTAAATTAGCATACAAAAGTGGCTCCGCAAGGGAGGCAATGAAGCAAGTGGTAGATGCAAAGCCCAAACATAAAAAGACCCTTCTACAACACTGAATAGGAACAAAAAATATGACTACTTACAGTTTATGGCAGCCCCCAAAACAGCATACAAACATACTCAAAATGCCATGCAAGGTAGGGCCCAAAAGAGGTTATAACACAAAGTATACAAAGCATGCCTCAAACACGAAAAGACTATTAATGAAACATGACAAGGGGGTCAAAATATGGCCACTTTCGGTTCGGACCAAGGTCCAAAAACAGAGACACAATAGGCTAATAAATCATGCAAAAATGGGGAGCAAAGAGGGGTATAATGACAAGTGGCACATGGAGGTCCCAAACAGTAATGAGCCATTCTTCAATGTTGAATAAGGGCTCAAAATAAGCTCACTTACAGTTTATAACATGCCCCAAAACAGATTACATATAGGCCAAAAATAACATGCAAGATTAGGGCCTAAAGAAGAGATAAAGAAGGAAGTGCAAGATGGGGACCTCAAATGCCAAAATTCCCTTAATGAAACATGAAATAGAGCTCAAATAAAGGATACTTTCAGTTTTGGTCGGAGCTCAAAACAGTAAGCAAAATAACTAAAAAAAAGATACAAAGAAAGAGCCAAAAAGAGGGGAAAGGGTGCTTACCCTTGTAGACCAGTCTTTAACAACTTCTTGGACCAAATTTGCTGCCTCTTAGCCTCTGAGAAGATCTCCAAGCTGCTGTAAATGGAAGTGGTGGAGTGGTGCTAGGTGATGGTGTGAAAATGGGGTAGGATTTGGGTGTTTTTTTTCAAGGAAATGAGAGAGGGAGAGGGATATAATGCAACAGGCTCTTAGGGAAATTTTTGTAACCCTTGGACCAATGCTGGAGGCCAGGTATATAGACCAAAGAGGGGGAGAAATGGAGGGAAAAAGTGGGGGAAAAATGGATCAAGTTTCCCTCCAAAAGTTGTCCCCTCCGGATACAGATTTTTGGGGGAAAAAAAGTATACAGCTGGAATATACACACCCTGAGGAGCAAGGCCGGCCAGTTTTTGGAGCTGCAGGTGGCCGACCGGCCACCCCCCATGGTCGGCCGACCAAGGGTCAAAAGGGTTAAAAAGATTTAATGGCCGGCCACCACAAATTGGTGTCCTCTCAGGTGCCCTCAACACAACCCTGTGGTTCAAAATTGTCAACTGTAAAACATGAGAGAGAATAGGCCATTTTAAGGAAGGGTTCAAAAGGGTCAGGTGGAATTACTGGCCGGCCATCAACTTTTGGTGTCCTCCCATGTGTGTACGACACAAATATGCGGGTTAGGATTGAAGAAAGTGACTCTAGGGTGTTCAACATTGGCTTGGAAGTGAGAAAAATGGGCGTCGGAGGGCACCAGAGGAATATAACTGGTTGCTGAAGCAATTGCTGGCTTCCCATCCTTCTACGGCCTTTCGGGTGATGAAACAGAGGTACCTGCCAAAAATGAACGAAAATCGATGCAAAACGAATGTTCGGGGGCCAGAACGCGCAGTTCGGGGCCCCAAAAACTGCCTGTTAAGCACCGAAAGTGGCATTCAACCACGAAGTGGGTCTCTCAGACCTCAGTGTCCCTCAAAAGGGAGAAAATAAGAAGTATGCTGAAAATCGAAGCAAATGGAGGTGGTTAAGCGGTCCCGAACCGAGGCACACGGCCAACGGCTCCGAAAAACCGGAAACCGGACTCCAAACGGGCAAAATGGCCTACGACCACAAAACGTAGCCTACGGCCACTGAGAGATGATCTACGAGGCCTCTCCCTCCCTTCGCGAAGAGAAAATAGAGAAAACCAAGCCTGGTTCGCAAACCTAGGCAAAACACAAAAGAGTCCGGAAGTCCGGAGGCAAGGCTCGCAGCCGAGACTCTGAAACTTCTGAACGAGCACAATATGTAACATCACCAAGAGCTCAATCGGTGACGTTTGAGTCTTAAGGTCGGTCAAAAATGGGGTGTCTACAGTTGCCCCTCTTTGACAGAACTCGAAAGTCATAAGTGACGAGAGTGAATGTCAAAGCCCAGAGACGACCCATTTTTGACAAGGCCGAAGACTTAGACAAACAGGCGTGATAAATAGAGATGTGCCCGCAGGCATGCCCGCAGGCAGGGGCAAAATGCAACTGATAATGCAAGAAGCCGAAGGTAACTCAATGATCATGCAAATGCAGCAAGCTGTAATGAAGCAAGTATTCGCAAATAGATGCAACAGTTTTAAGCCAGAATGCAAAGCAACAACTACATTTCATGCAGTTTAGAATGCGGAGAATTGTTCAATTCTCGTCGCGTCTCACACGGAGAAGATACGATACTTGCGCGATTCGTCTGGTCGCACCAGTCTCAAATGAACCGTACATACAATATCGTGCCTGCAAAAGAGAGAAATTCCACAAGCACAATATGCTAACAACATATATTCAATGTGATTCCGAAAGTTTGACACAAGCAGTGCCGGCGAGTGAATGCATCGCGATGAGGGAAAGGAACGTGCGTGACAACGCATGCTCAAGCACAGAGGTATGACAACATCAAGAAATGTGCATAATAATGCAAGTATGCTCATGAGAATGCAAGTTATGTGCATGATAGTGCAAAACGAGCATAAATCAAGGTGCCCGTTTGTTACGAAACAACAAGCAAGGAAACGCGTGTTTCGGCAAAGGCGACTCGATCACGGCCTCCGATTCACTTCCTGGAAAGGCTACAACACATTCAAAAAGGATACATTTTGATTTCGATGAATAATGATGAGACACATGTCAGAACTTGAAGTTGAAGTTCCGGCGGAGCAATTTCGTGACAGAAAGTGCACTTTTCTTGAACTTTTTCAGGTCCCGGGAACTCCGATCTTCCTCAAAATCTGCAGAGAGCTAGGTGAGCATGTGGGGGATACCACCGGCCAGTTATTTTCCCAAGGGGAGGCCACCGGCCATTTTTCAAAAAGAGAATAGCCGGCCGGCTAGAAAAGGTGGTCGGCCGGCCACCTGTCCAAATCCGCGAGCAAATTGGTCTTTTCACCTTCTTTTCTTTATATTCTCTCACCCAAACACTTTGAGCTCATAACTTCAGCCACGAAATCTTCTCCTCTTGCTTCCCAAACCATTTTCTCCCTCAGATCTGAGCTATATACGCGTTTTCCAACGCCCCCACGCAAGTTGTTTTCGCGAAAACATCAGTTTCAAGCACTTTGAACCGATTAAATTTTGATTTCGGGGCTTCTTTTCTCATTTTCGCCACTTGAGGTGAGTTTGTCTCAATATTTGGAAGATTTTCTCGGGAGTTGACTTTTGTTGACTTTTTCATTTCCCGAGAGTTGACTTTTGTTGACTTTTTCCAATTTTGGCTCATTTTTGCTCATTTTTGCTCATTTTGCAGATTTTCCGAAATGGCGGGTAATTTTCCTCATGGTGGAGGCTCTCCGGGTGCCGGGGATGATTTTGATGTCATGACTTTGCCTCCGAGGGTTCGCCCCTTTATTCCCGAGAGGTATGCGCCGCCGGCACATATTCTTTCCCGGGCCATTTTTCGTCACTTCACTGAGTTTGACGAGCGAGCACCCAGGGATCTCCTCCTGCGGGAGCCTGAGTACCATCTCTCCCACGAGGCACGAGAGGTATTTACTTCATTTTCTGCATTTTTCGTGCATTTCGTGAGTTTGCCATGCTTGAACACACAGTTTAGCCTATGACATAGTACTTTGTTTGCATCCTGAACATGTGACTTAAACACTTGAATTTCTGAACACTCAGCTCATTAATTGATTGCGAATGCATGGCACACATTAGTTAAGAAGTGAACACACGGCTCAAACACTGATTTGTCGAACACACAGCCCGAATTGAAGGTGAACACACAGCCCACACTGATTGAGAGTAGAACACGCAGCCCAAACTCTGATTTTCTGAACACGCAACCCAAGTTGAAGGTGAACACACAGCCCACACTGATTGAGAGTAGAACACACAGCCCTAACTCTGATTTTCTGAACACGCAGCCCAAGTTGAAGGTGAACACACAGCCCACACTGATTGAGAGTAGAACACACAGCCCAAACTCTGATTTTCTGAACACGCAGCCCAAGTTGAAGGTGAACACACAGCCCACACTGATTGAGAGTAGAACACACAGCCCTAACTCCGATTTTCTGAATACGCAGCCCAAGTTGAAGGTGAACACACAACCCACACTGATTGAGAGTAGAACACACAGCCCTAACTCCGATTTTCTGAACACGTAGCCCAAGTTGAAGGTAAACACACAGCCCACACTGATTGAGAGTAGAACACACAGCCCTAACTTCGATTTTCTGAACACGCAGCCCAAGTTGAAGGTGAACACACAGCCCACACTGATTGAGAGTAGAACACACAGCCCTAACTCCGATTTTCTGAACACGCAGCCCAAGTTGAAGGTGAACACACAGCCCACACTGATTGAGAGTAGAACACACAGCCCAAACTCTGATTTTCTGAACACGCAGCCCAAGTTGAAGGTGAACACACAGCCCACTGATCGAGAGTAGAACACGCAGTTCGCTTACTTTGATTTTCTGAATACGCAGCCCAAGTTGAAGGTGAACACACAGCCCACACTGATTGAGAGTAGAACACACAGCCCAAACTCTAATTTTCTGAACACGCAGCCCATTTACTTGCACACAGCTTATTCATTTCATTGGCACACAGCTCATTCATTTCATTGGCACGCAGCTTATTCATTTTTATACTGACACATGTATTCATTCTGAATGTAGGTTGGTTCTCGCACTGTGCGGGGATATGGCTCCATCGCTGCGAGAGATTGGTATGTTGAGCTTTCGGAGGCTGTCCGGGATTTAGTAGATCTGGCGGGGTTCGGGGCCTTCTGCGTTGGGTTATCGCGTTGTCCTGCCAGGAGGACACTGATGGCAGCTTTGGTGGAGAGATGGTGGGACACCACCAACTCCTTTCATTTTTCCGCCACTGGGGATTTGACTATGACCCCGCTGGATTTTGCTGTATTGACTGGCCTGGACATAGGAGGTTAGCCCATTCCTTACGACGAGGACATGGGCGAATGGGAGGCTGCTTGGATACATTTGCTGGGGGCCCGCCCGCCTGTTGACAGAGCTTCCGGGAGAGTCCGATACACCTGGTTCTCTTCCCATTTTCGGAGGGGGGAGATAGAGCCCGGGACTCCTGAGGAGACAGAGCAGTATGCCCGTGGTTTTCTTATGTTCCTCTTCGGGACTACTCTGTTCGCCGATAGAGGGAACACAGTTGGGTTGTATCTGTTGAGCGCTCTGGTTGACCTATCACAGGTCAGTCGGTACGACTGGGGTGGCGCCGGCCTGGCTACCCTTTACTACTACATGAGCGCGACCTCCCGCGGGCAGGGAGACTTACTTGGCGGTTATTGGAGAGCCTGGGAGGTACTTTCTGTCCTATTGATTTACATTTCTGCTCCTCATTACTTGTACATTGCACACACAACGCACTTTACAGTCTGTATTTTGCCTTCAGCACTTTGTATTTACATTCTGCACTACTTTTCTCAGTTATGGGTCTACGTATATTTCTCGACGTTAGCCCCAGAGTTGGTGGTGGCAGGGCCGCTCATGACCCCGTACTCACTGGTGTTCGAGGGCCAGCACCGGCCGAGACCCCGAGAGACTCTCTTTTATCTACGGCAGTATTTTGACACTGTGCGAATGATGGAGGTATTTCAAAACTCTTAGTCCCTTCTATTTTCATCTTTGATTTGCCCCGCATATTCCCGATTTCTGATTGGTTTATGCACTTGTTATCCGCAGATTACTTGGCAACCCTGGGCACCCTTGGGTGATGGTCTCCGATTTCAGTATGCCGGAGGATCGGGCACCTCTCAGTATAGGATCCTGCTCGAAGGACCGGTTGGTAGAGCATGGTTTCTGGGGGAACGCTTTTTGCGTCAGGTATGGGGGTACACTTCTCAGGACCCTCCTGCAGCACCCCCAGTCAGTATGCGGACTGCTGATAGGCTCTCCTCCCAGGATGTAGTCAGTGCTATGCTGGGCACTGATGCTTTGCTACATCTCGAGGATGGGGACTATGCCACTTATTGCCACATATATCTAATGCCCCCATTGACGGGAGTCCGTATTCCGTCGCTGAGACCTGTTGGTGCACCATCTTCGAGTCAGGCCCAGGCTCGGGCTACAGACGCTCCTTCCACTAGTAGGGCTGGTACATTGAGAGGTGGGGGTAGATCGGTTCCTCCGATTCCTCCGACTCTTCCTCATCCTGGGTGGCTGGATATGCCGACTGAGCTGATGGGGTGGCAGTTTGGGACTACTTCTCTGATTCCAATCCCGATAGAGCCTCCGATGCCCGGTCATTGATATGTCATTGATCCCGACTCACCGCCGGTATGTTCTACTGTTTTTCATCTATCATTCAAATGCTTAGACACTCCTTTATTCGCTGATGATTTGAGCTTGTATTTGCAGCCACCCAGAGAGTACATGGAGGAGGTGATCGGATTGGTGGCTTCACTCGAGGGCATGGTCTTACGGAGGGAGGCACAGTTGTCTATCATGGGCTTCCAGGTACCCTTTAGTTGTCTGGCATTTATCATACTTCTGATGACATGCTAATTTCTACTGCATTGATAGGCTATTTGTGTAGAGCACATCTGACACACACCCCGCTTGTACACTTGTGTTTACATGCACCCACTTCATGTAGTTTTTGCTTGCATCTGCATCTGATGTACATGTTTGGACTGATGTATTTAATTTGAACTCTTTGTTCTCAGATGCCTCCGGTGTATGCTTAGCCACAGGCCGGGCCACCTGGGCCTTCTCGGGGAGCTGGGCCATCTGGGCCTTTTCACGAAGCTGGGCCATCCAGGCCTTTTCACGGAGCTGGGCCATCCAGGCCTTCCCGAGGAGCTGGGCCATCCAGGCCTTTCTGAGGAGCTCGATGAGGGTCCTCTCGCAGACACAGGGCACATGTTATAGAGGCGGAGCCCGATGAGGAGGAGGAGGAGGAGGAGGTTACAGACCGTCAGTCAGAGACATCTGCTGAGGAGGGGGACTCCGGTCTTGGTTCCAGGAGTGGAGATGAGGCTGAGGGAGGTCCTGAGGACGACAGCTCCGACCTGGATGATGATGGTGGTGCAGAGGTTGTCCCGCAGAAGAGGATGAGAAGGGCCTCTCATTCCCGTTCCCGAGGGCATTGATGTTGCTGTTTCCTGCTTTATTTTCCTTTTTGCTAGTAGTTTGTAGCACTTTGTATATTGTTAGGCAGTTTTATTTTCTGTAAAACTTATACCTTTGTTTGTTGTAAAACATGATGGAATGAAACAGCTTTTGAAAAGGTGTTTGTATTTTAAACTTTTAGCATCGTATCGCATCATTTTATTTTGCACAAAAATGAAATTGAATGGGAATGTGCATTGTGTAATCACCAAGTCAGGTAGTGAACTGACGCAACAAACTAAGCAACTCAATTTACTAAGATATAACAGAACCCTAGCAAGTTTACAACTTGATAATCAAAATGCAATAATGTTGACAATTCGATAAACAAGACTCAAACAAAAAAGCTTAAACAAAGAGTAACAACTCAAAAACACGAAATACGACAGCTCGACAAACAACTGGATAAACAAAACAATAACTCGATAAACAAGACTTAACAAAACGAAGTGTACTTCGGACGATCTGGGCAACGGAACGCATCCAAAACAGAGGGAAATAGAGGCCTTCGGTACATCCGTTGCATGGAAATGCTTGAAACTTTCCCTCGAAGGGTAAAATAGGGCCAAAGGCATACATTGGAGCATGGCCGGCCACTTTTGGGAGCCGGCCGGCCAGTTTTATTGCAGAGAGGGGGCCACCGGCCATTTTTTAAACAAAAGGTGGCCGGCCGGCCACTTAACCCTGCAGCCGCCCAATTTTTGACACTTGTCCCCCTGAATAGTGTTTTTCCCTCTTTAAAAGCCTTAGCTCCGTGCTTTGATTCAATTCATCTTAGTTTTGCACAAAAATGGAAGCGTTTCTCGTTGAAAATCTTACAGCCTGGATCGCTTCTCTGGATGGCTCGGAAAAGTTAAACTTCCGAAGTTTCGGCTTGAATGCACTATTCACGCTGAGTCACACTCCGCTACATCTCCCTTTCCTCCATGCCGCGGCGAGGTTTTGGAACCCAGTGACGCACGTCTTTAGCTTCGGCGGTCAAGAGGTATGTCTAACTTTTGAAGATTTTCAAGTTTTGATGGAATCTGAAAGTCATGAAGAGATCTTGCCCCAGTTCCGCTTTGGTCACGCCCAAGCTTTAGGGCGAATGTGTGGACTCACCGCACATGATGCTCGATCTCTGATCTGTAATGGGGAACTAGATATCCTTGGTTTGATCCATCGCTTTTCTGACGCCGGTGACTGCAGCAACCATTATTGGCAAGGTTTCCGGCAACACGCCCTTTGCTTGTGCCTGCTGTCTCACTTTCTGCTTTCCTCGGGCTTTGGTGGATGTAGCATTCGTCTGATAGAAGTTGCTCAAGGCTTGAAAGAAGGAAAGAGCTGCATCGCCATGACCTTGGCTGAGACACTGATAGGCTTGGATTCTGTCTATCCCTGGGAGACGACTAGATTTGCTGGGAGTCCACTGCTGCTGCAGGTAATGTTTCCCACCCAATCTTACATATGTATTTGCTCACATCACTCGGCCCTCAGGCTCGGTTTTTTCTCACAAAACCCTTATCTTACTTTTCTCTCATCGTACACCTCTCTATTCTTTATTCTCTCATTTTTTCATCCCTCTCCCAGGTATGGTTAATGGACAAATTGCAGGTTGTGGACTCTTGCCTGGCCTACTCAGCCCGAGGCTATTTCTTTCAACAGTGCCTAGTCGATGCCCCTGACGAAGGGTGGTGGTTTGACTGGATGTGCAATTTGTCCGCAGATCGCATTGCTTGGCGTTGTCCTTGGCTCAACCTCCCGGCAATGAGCTATAGCATGTCCCGGCTGATCGGGATCCAGTTGATTGGTCTAACCCACTGTATATTCTACTTTCCGTTCCGGTTCTTGCGCCAGTTCGGTCATGATCAGATTTGCCCACCAGAGGGGATTGAGTACCCAGCTGCTTTCCCGGTCCGAGGTGCACAGCTTGCCCGATATGCCACAGCATGGAGGACTAGAGAGCTCCTGGCTCCTGCTCCCACTTTCAATTGCGCTTTGTCTGACGAGTGCTTGGATTGGCTCAACGAGGAGGCACAGGTTGGGCCTAGCTTGGCGTCAGAGGCTTCGACTAGCTCTGGGAGGGGGCGCAGGGATACTTGACTTGACTATGCCCCGAATTTATTGCTTTATTAGTACTTTCAAGTTTTCTTTATGAATGTAATAAAAAGCAACTTCGATTGTATGCAAGAGCAGGAGAACTCTATTTTGAAATCAATGAAATTGAAGATTGTGGTACTGAACATTTTCCGCTTTGGTCCAAAAATGGTCTTAGTTGTAAAGAGATTAATTTGAACAAAGTCAACTTTTATTAAAACTTTTCAAAACCATTTTCGATGTGGATCAGAACTGGACACGCCTAAGATCTATCACTGAGATGCACAACCCCAGATCCCTGCAACTGGAAAGTTGCCCCTAGTTTGAAGAGTACCGTGGCACTGCATGGCAACGGAAAGTTGCCCCTAGTCTGAATCGTACTGCACCGTCGTGGCAACGGAAAGTTGCCCCCAGTCTGAATAGCACTGTACCGGAGATCACGATAAATGCTGATAGATAAAGATGACTGAGATGGTCAAAATGGACAAAGTTGATCGGGGAAAAGTTTATGGCTGAACTTCGAGGTGAAGTTACCTACGTATCCCAAAGATGGGAATCAAGCCTTACGTAGTTCAGGCTTAGGTTCACTCGGGTATTTTCACTCTCCTTTTACGCTCTAACTTTTGCCAAGGTCGCCCTTTGCGAGTTTTCAACCTTGTGAGCTCAGTTTTTATATATTCCAATTTTTTGTGCTCTAACTTTTGCCTAGGTCGCCCTTTCGGGTTTTCGGTCTAGCGAGCCTCTCAGGGGTAATATTTCTTCAACTTGTCCATGTTGATCGGTTGTGAAAACTCTAGGCCATCTAGATCCATCAGAACCACAGCTCCACCTGACCAGATAGCTTTGATGATGTAGGGACCGGTCCAATTGGGTTTGAACTTGCCCCTTGGGTCGTGGATGGGAGCTCGGTTGTCCTTGAGCACCAGATCTCCTTCCTTTAGATTCCTGGACTTAACTTTCTTGTTGAAAGCCCGGGCAATTCTGCGCTGATGGCCTTGAATATGGTACAGTGCTTTCAGTCTTCTCTCGTCAAAAAGCATGAGTTCCTCAAATCTACTCTGCTGCCAATCTGCCTCGGCTATTTGACACTCGGCTAATACTCGTAACGACGGAACCTCAATCTCGATAGGTAGAACAACCCCCATTCCACAAACCAATGAATACGGAGTCGCTCCGGTAGAAGTTGTAATTGAAGTCCTGTAGCCCCACGGAGCAAACGGCAGCTTATCTGGCCAATCTCGGTAGGTTTCCACCATCTTTTGCAGTATGTGTTTGATATTCTTGTTGGCGGCCTCGACTGCTCCGTTGGTTTGCGGCCGGTATGTAGATGACTTATGGAAAGCCACGTTGTATTTCTCCAACAAGTCTATCACTTCCTTCTTGAAGTGGGAGCCATTATCTGAAATTATCTCGTTCGGGACCCCATAACGACAGATGATGTTGTTTCTGATAAACTTTGCAACGTGTGACGCCTTCAACACCGCATACGATTGGGCCTCGACGCATTTCGTGAAATAATCTATCGCAACCAGGATGAACTCATGCCCATTTGACCCCTTCGGAGTGACGGCCCCGATCACATCGATTCCCCAAACTGAAAATGACCATGGCGAAGTCATGTTGTACAACTTCGACGGCGGGGTGTTCATGCGGTTTGCATGAACCTGACACTTGTGGCATTGCCGAACAAAACTAATACAATCCTCCTCCATGGTGGACCAGTAATAACCCTGTCTGAGGATCTTCCGTGCTAGCATTACTCCGTTCATATGCGCACCACATTCTCCTCCATGGATGGCCTCCATCAGGCGCTTCGATTCCTCGGCTTCCACACACAGTTTATGCATTCCCAGATGACCTCTCTTATATAGTTTACCCCCACAGATGATGAACTGAACGGCCATTCTTCTGATTGCCCTCTTATCCTTGGCATTTACCCTTGGCGGGTATGCTTCCTTTTCCAAGAAATTCCAAATGTCATAATACCAGGGGTTTTCGTCCTGAACCTCATCTATAGCAGCAATCGACTCATAGGCTGGCGCAAATTTCTGGTCAATGACGACTGGACGCATCCGGATTCCAAATGGGATGTCTATCATGGAAGATAGAGTTGCTAGAGAATCTGCGAACCTGTTGTTCTCTCTTGGAAGATGAGCAAAGTTTAGCTTTTCAAACCAAGGAATTAACAAGTCCAAGGTCTGGTGGTACATCATCATCTTTTCTTCCTTGACTTTCCAGTCTCCGTTTGCTTGAGATACAACAAGATTTGAATCCCCGATGACGTCCAAACGTCTTGCCCCTAGTTCCAAGGCCGCTTCTAGGCCGGCAATGCACGCTTCATATTCTGCTTCGTTGTTCGAGACTTTGAACCAGAGTTTGAAGGCTAGAGGGATACGGGAATTGTCGGGTGCTATCAGCAACACTCCTATCCCATACCCGTATTGATTTGATGCTCTGTCAAAGTACATCGTCCAATATTCGTCGTCGATGTGCAAAATGGCTTCATCTGGGAACAAGTACTCAACTGCTTCATCTCCTTCGACTGGATGATCGGCCAAGAACTCTACCACTGCTCTTCCTTTGACTGACTTGCGTGTGACATATTTCAGATCGAATTTGGAGAGCAACAGCAGCCAACGAGCTAGCCTACCCGTAAGTGCCGGTTTCTCGAAAAGGTACTTGATGGGATCCAATCGTGAAACCAACATTACGGAGTGAGCTAACAAGTAGTGCCACAGCTTCCTGGTAGCCCATACCAAAGCTAAGCAAGCCTTCTCGAGCGGAGTGTAGCGGGTCTCGTAGTCCAACATCTTCTTGCTCAGATAGTAGATGGCCCTCTCCACCTTATCCTCCGATTCTTGTGCGAGCATGCAGCCCATTGTAGTCTCAGTCATCGAAAGGTACAAAATCAACGGTTTCCCCGGCTCTGGTGGCGACAACACGGGTGGGTTCTGTAGATATTCTTTGATCTGTTCAAACGCAGCTTGGCATCGGCCGTCCCATTGGAATTTCTTGCTTTCTTCAGGAGACCAAAAAGTGGTTCACAAGTCAAAGTTAATTTTGAGATAAACCGTCTTATGAATTACACTTTACCCAGAAAGCCTCGCACCTCCTTTTCAGTCCTTGGTGGTGGCATTTCTAAGATGGCCTTGATCTTTGAAAGGTCGACCTCGATGCCCCTTTGTGTAATCAGAAACCCAAGCATTTTTCTCGTTGTAACACCGAACATGCATTTTTGAGGATTTAGCCGCAACCAGAATTCCCTGATCCTTTGAAAGAACTTTTGCAAGGCGGTGTAGTGGCCCTCTCTTTCCTTGGACTTGACAATCATGTCGTCCACATACACCTCAACCTCTTTGTGGATCATGTCGTGTAATATCGTGGTCGCGGCCCGTTGATAAGTAGCTTCGGCATTCTTCAACCCAAATGGCATTACTCTGTAGCAGTATGTTCCCCACGGGGTGGTAAATGCAGTCTTTTCCCTGTCTTCTGGTGCCATTACTATCTGATTGTACCCTGAGAAGCCGTCCATGAATGAAAGTAAAGCATGCCCTGCTGTGAAGTCCACCAACTCATCAATATGCGGTAAGGGAAAGTCGTCCTTCGGACTAGCTCTGTTCAAATCCCTGAAATCCACGCATACCCGGATCCTGCCATCCTTCTTCGGCACTGGAACGATATTGGCCAACCAAGTCGGGTATTCGGATACCAGCAGGAAGCCTGCGTCGATTTGCTTGGTGACCTTTCTTTGATCTTGAGAGCCCAGTCTGGGCGGATCCTTCGGAGTTTCTGCTTAACAGGTCGGGCTTCAGGGTCAAGGGGGATCCGGTGCTGTACAAACTCAGGATCGATCCCAGGCATGTCTTCGTAGGACCACGCGAAAACATCTTTGAAATCTTTTAATAAAGCGACTAAGCGCTCGCGTTCCTCCGAAGACAGCGTGGACCCGATCTGGACCAGCCGCGGGTCCTCCTCAGTACCAATGTTCACGGTAATGATTTCATCCGTTAAAGGTTTGACAAACCTCTCCTGCTCCTGCTCAATTAAACGTTGTAAAACCGGAGGGATTTCGTCCTCGTCGTTTTCATCAAAGTTTTGAAAGTCTGAATTTATGCAATAAATTAAGGGCACAGAAAAGTACTCAGAAACCACAGTTACTTGATTCTCATTAAGCTCATCCAAATCATCCGAATTCTCGGTTACAACAGACTCAAATGAGAAAGAAAAAGACGACCTAGACACAACTGTGGTATCTGGGTTATCATCCCCAGGATTACCAGACTCAGACTCAGTCGAGCTGGAACTTGACTCCGACTCACAGGACTCGGTGGAATTAGATTCCGGCTCACTACCTGACCCGGTGTTGCTGGACAAAAATCCCTCCTCGTACTGCCAAGTGAGAGAGGGTGCGATAGATGCATCCACGATAGTCGCTGGAAGGCCCGCAGCTGTTTCATCTCCAATCATAGAAACCTAGGAGTTGTCCCCCAAGCACTTTTGGTCTATCGAAGGATCTGAAAGTAGACACGCCAGTGCTACCCCCATCTCAAGTTCGGTGCTCTCAGAATCCACTGCTTTACACTGCTCAACCTCAGCTGATGGGTCTGTCCGCTCTTCAGCAACGTCATCCCCAGGTAGTTGCAAGTCGAAGAAGATCTCGAAACCAGGCACGCGCTTCCTCTCCACGTTCAGCCATGGTTCTGGGAAGCCGCAAAATGGAAAGTCTTCCCCCTCCCGGACGAAGCGTCCGTTTAGGGTACCCCAAATGGGCCTATGCATTAACTCAAAAGGCTTCCCAGCCTTCTTTGCTCTGGCTCTTCCGGCCATCTCTTTACCCTTCCTCACCTAGTCCTCTTTGGTGGGCAGATAACCCAATCCAAAGGTGTGAGGGTTGTGTGGCACTTCGGCCAATGCCGCGACACCTTTCCGGCCGCTTTTTCCCAATCCCATCCTGGGGATGTGTTGTAACTTGTTCATGAGGTAGACAGATTGAGCACTGACGTACACCCCCTCTTTCACAGCCATAACATTTTGTACCACTCGAGCCTCAGCCAAAGTGAACCCTGATAAAAACACATCCTCCGTGCCGTGCTCGATTTCCAAGACATGTGTGGATACTTTCGGCGGCGGATGGATTGATGAATTCCCAAAAACAATTGCTACCCCCTTCCCGTGAGGGTACTTCAGCATCTGATGTAGAGTGGAAGAGACTGCCTTGACCTGGTGCAACCACGGTCGCCCCAAAAGTAGGTTAAAGGTTGTGGGAACGTCCAAGACATGAATTCAATGTTGTGTTGTCCTAGACCAACCTTGGTTTGAATTTTGACAGTCCCCATCACTTCCCTGCTGGTATTATCGTATGCTCTGATTACCTGAGTAGTTGGGACGAAGTCCGCGGGCTTCAACCCGATTGCATACGTTGTTCTGGTCAGGCAGACATTGATAGCAGACCCGGTATCAACAAGTACCACCGGTATCCACTTGTCTCTACATTCCACGAAAATATAGAGGGGTTTGTTATGATTTGTGCCCTAAGGCGGTAGCTCTTTGTCTGAAAAGGTTAATGCCGGGGAACCTCCTCCCGGAAAAACCAGCCCAACCAGCTGCTCTGGTGTAGTATCTATGGAGAGTTTGGACTTGTCCATAGCAGATAGGACAGCTTGCCTATGTACTCGCGATGCCATAAGCAGTCCCCAGATGGAGATGTCTGCTTGTATCTTCTTTAGCTGTTTCAGCACAGCTTCCTCTTCAATCTGCTTCTCTTTCTGTTTCTCCGCTTCTCTATCCTTCCCGGATGCCTCGGGTTGGTCTAGGTGCAGGAGCTTGAAGTACCGCCCGCTTCTTGTCATGTGATCCACCTCATCGAGGTACCAAGTGTCATCCGGTTGATTGCTTCCCCAGTCTTCGTTTGTGTGGGCAAGACATAGGTCATCGTCTTCCCACCACATTCCGCTGGCGTTCAAAAGGCACCCATCAGGTTCGGGCATGTTTGTGCTCACAGCACTTTCAGTCCGCATGCCCACAACATCCTTTGTCCTTGTGCCCGCAACACTTTCGATCCCTTCATGGATCTTGGCTTTTTCGGTTCTCTCAGAACCCCGTGGTTCCACCTACGCCAGTGCAGTTTGTTCAACCTTCGTAATGCTTCCGTCCTGAGCGAAATTCTTCGTACTGGCGCTCTCCGGCAATATAACTTGACTTCCGGCCCTTCCGGCCACAGCTAATACTCTCGCCCCTGCCAGGCCCTATTCTGGTTGGGATTCTCCCATCACATCTGGTTGATCGTCGAGCCATCCAGTGGCCTCTGCCGATTCCTCATAGTCGAACCAGTTGATTGCCGCGTCCCCCGGTTCTTGGTCATCGAAAAATTGCAGGTTGGCAAAGTCCTCCTCTACAGCTGTCAGATCATCTGCCCCTTGTCGAAATCCATCCCCCCGGATCATACAGAGCTCTCTTGTCTCTGGCAATTCTATACCCAGCCCAATCTGGCCTGTTGACAAGATGTACTCGCTTGGATCATAGGCTCCCCCGGCAAAACCCTGTTCAACCCCAGACTCGGCAATCTCATTCTTTCCCGAAGTCTACCCTTCCCCATCTTCGATGGTCACCACCGTCGGCTCTGGTTGGGTTGTGGAGATGTCCAACATGCACAAGGAGTCAGTGCAGTCGGGGAGGAACACCTCCGGCTTAGGTAGGTGGGTGGGAGTAATATAGATGCTAGGATCGTAAGACACGACCCCAGTCTGGATAAGGTTGACTCTTTTGGGAGGTGGAGTTTGGTTGTGTGTAGGGAGGGGGTTGGTTGTGACGTTGGGTTTTTCTGGTGGCAAAATCACATTTTTATCAACGAGGTCTTGAATCTCGTGACGCAGCCTGTAACATTGGTCAGTATCATGGCCGTGCTGCTGGTGATATGCATAGTATTTGGCTGGGCTGTGAGAGGGAGGGAGTGGATTCGGCAATGGCCTCGGCTCTAGGGGTTTTAGGTGCCCCTTCCTGATCAAGACCCCCAGAGCCTTAGACAAAGGCATGTATAGTGGAGTGAAGTTTCTTTGGCCTCTAGGCGGGTATTTAGAGGCTTGAGTATTGCTTCCGGATGCACCGGAGAAGGGTGTGGCTGCCATGGGCCTTGGAAGGGGAGGGGGAATGGTGGTGACCGTACTGACCTCCGAGGCTCTTGCGTTTGTGTAGCACGTCCGCGAGGGACCCCGCGCTACAGTTCGGACTCGATTTGTGTCACGGTTCTTAATCTGAACCAAAGAGTCCAAATCTGGCAAATCGTTTTGAGAAAACAAATTTTAGGAAAGAAGTGCCAAACATGGACTGCTTTGCCAAATACAGAGTCGCCACCTAAATATTTTTTATGGGAAAATTTAGGAAACCCTGACTCGGTGCCGAAGGCCACATGTCCGTCATCACCGGAGTTGTCTCGGCTCGGGAGCTAGGGTACGATCGGGGAAGGTCAGCTATGAGCACCCCCTCTCGCCCGATCCTAAGATCGGCCTCTACTAACCGTGATATCCGTTTTTGAAAACGTTATGTGTTCTTAATCTGGTTATTAGCCTAGAATTACTATGTTGTGTGCACAGCAAACAAGTATAGACCAAACCGCCTAAATTGGAACCAAACATTTCATGCTTGTTTTGAAAATGGTTTGCTACTCGCAAGTAGGCTAAAATGTAGGTTTTGCCACCCTCAAGTGGGTTTTTAGAAAAGATGATTTTGCCACTATCTAGTGGGCTTAAAACTCACAGTTTTAATGAATTATCCTAATTTAAGCAATTCAACCTTCATCCACAAGCATTCAAACAGTTTATCACGTAAGCATCTAGCCACATGGTAAGTATGCTGTCATGATAGCATTCACACGCATGCAATATGCTAAAGCGAAAATACTTACATCGTACTTCGTGCCAAAACAACAAACTAGTTAGCAAACATGCATGTCCTAATTCATGTCAAGTTGACTAATGCAACACATGCAGGATGCAATTAGAGTAGGCTCGGCTAACCTAAATATGGCATGTGAAATGCAACCAATTGATACACGTATTCAATTTGGAATTTGAAATACAAATGCAGTTAGCATGATGTACCGAGCCCGGTGCATGCAGGACAAATGTATGAATGCACGCATGCATCGCATAAGGTATGCTAATTTTAAATATGCCCTAGTCTACCATTATAAGCAGGTAAATAAAAGGGAAGAAAGACGTGAGGTTGGAAGACATGCACACACTCACGCACACTTATTACATAATTGCCCTCACTCGGAGGGGCCAAATGAATATTACAGTCCGAATAATAAACAAATAAATTATTACAGAACTTCTAATTTACTTAATAGGATGAATGTGAAAGGAAGAAATGTGGCCACAGCCCCCTGCCTCAAGATGCGCGTATGATGCATGGTCGAAACCCGGCTCGCCTGGAAAACCCGTACCATACCCCTGCCACCTCTGTTTATACTACCCTGTCTCTCTGAAAATTGCCAAAGCCCTAGGACAGGTTCCTTGCATGCTGCAGAGTACCACCGGCTAGGGGAAATTCCCACCGGCAGTGCAGAATTTCCATCGGCTGTTTTTGGGTTTATCGGCCATTCATCAGTGGCCGGTCGGCACTGAATTATGCCGGTCGGCAAAAGCTTCCTGCAGAAGACAGATTTGACAGCAACAGAGAACAGACAGTATATGGCATGGGATTTCAGGCACATGTGAGCATGGTCATACTTCCCATCATGCTTTGAACTCAGGGAAGCATGGCCCTCGATCCTCGAGCCATCAATGGTGCATGATAGCCCAAGGGATCAAGTTTGCCACTTGATGTAAAGATGCACGCAACACACAAATGAGGACCGAGGCCTTATCATGTTGAAGTCAAAGGCCCCGGTGACCGAGAGTTAAGGCACGTTGCATCACTTATGGTATGAATGCCCCTTAACCCTCACACTTGGTTTGACACCCCAAACCAAGTAATGCAATGCATGTTATACTCACATGGCTCAAAATGCAACATGGTACTAATTATACAAGGCATACTAAATGTCATGCAACTAAGATGGCAAGAATGTAATGTTAGGCATGCAAGATGCCAATGCAATGCAAACATGGACCATTTAAGGAATGGGATCAACATATTACAACACTTAATAAAGCAATCATGCAATGGACATGAGACAAGCATGCAAGAGGGCCTTAAACCGTAAAAGGGCAGACCTTGATCCACCCCAAAACAGTGGCCAAAAGTGTCCAAAAAGTGGACCAAAACTCATGCCAACAAGCAAGCCAATGGCCCTAAGGTTAAGGCACAAAATGAGGCACTTCACTCCCACCAACATGACCACTCATGGCATGACTTGGACAAGCCAAAACAGAATTTTAACATGCAAGAATGGACTACAAAAACCATTAATATGGCAGCTAAAGTGACTCCAAAGAGGTGTGTGCATCAAGGCTCATATCTAGGCATAAAAGGGCACACCCTCAAGGCATAAAAGAAGTCACACATGCACACATATAAACATGATTTATGGACTGAAATGTGGTCCTAAATGATGCCAACTCATGAGGATGATCATGGTTATGCATGCTAGAGGTCAATATGCTCAAAGCTTACAAGCCAAAACATAAAGAGATGACACCAAACAAGGCAAGTATGACTGAAATGAATGGCCAACAGACCTTAAACATGGTGAAATAATGCCAACATCTTCATGGAATCAAGCCAACACATGCAAGAATCATGGTCTAAACACAAGATATAATCCTAGGCTAAATGGAGGAATGTAAAGCAAGTATATTAAGCATGCAAATGGGTACAAATCCGGCCAAAAATAGAGATCACATATGACCTAAAACACCCAAAAAACTTCTGAAATGAGGCAAAAAATGATCAAGCATGCATGTTACCCTTTTAAGCCAAAATACAAGGAAACAAGACAATGAAGGGAGAGGGGTGTCCCTCCCCTATGCAAGACTTCAAACTACCTTCCTCACCACTGAAAATCCACTGGTTTTTAGTGGTGAGAAGACCAAAACACTTAAGCAAACAAAGCCTTACCAAAGAGGCAACAAAAAGGCCAAATCAGGCCTAAGAGGGTGAGTTTGAACTCAAACCATGAAAGACTCTTAATGAAAGTTCTTAAGCATGAAAATACAAGCTTTTTTTATGTTATGCACAAAAACTAAATCAGTAAGTATGATAGGCAAAAAACTAGTGCAAGTTTGGGGAAACTAAAGTAAAATGCTCACCCTTGAAGCACACTTCAAGAACAGCCAAGGTAGCCTCCTTCTTTTGATCAAAAATAGCCCAAAAACTCAAGAATCAACCCTCAAAGTCCTCAATCTCGGAGCAAGGTGTAATAGTGTGTGTATTGGTGCAAAAGTAAGGTAAAATCACACTTTTAGGCCAAGAAACACACACAAAGGAGGAGAGAGAGGGAGATATAGAGATAGGGTGTATCTATAGGTGGAAGCTCTGGTTTTTACCTTCAAAGTTTCTAACCTAGAGCAAAGAGAAGGCCTCTTCTCTTATAGAACTCCCTCTTGCAAAGCTTATACAACAAGCTTGGTTAGAGGGCAATCCCTCCATACACGTGTATGGAGGGAAGCAGAGTTGGTGCCAGTTATCACAGCTGGCACAAAATATCTACATAAAGTAGATGAACAGTGGTCGGTTGCCCAAAAATGTCATTTTGACAAAAAAGAGTGCCGACCGGCAACAAAATGTGCCGACCGGTAGAAAAGATTGCCGATGGAAGCAAAAACCAGCCGGTAGCCTCTAGCCACTGCCGGTGGTATGTGGGGATGCCTCACAAGGCATTCCCTGCCCCTCCAAGGCAAAACACAAGTGTTTGGTGCAAAACTAGACACAAAACGGTCAAGTTTGGAGATCCTGAGGCAGGGCGCGTAGCCGAGACCTCCGGGAACTCCAAACGAACACAAACATGGATGATCACCGAGTGTTCAAGCAGTGACGTCCAAGTCTTGAGGACGGTCAAAAATGGGGTGTCTACAGTTTGCAACGCCACTCGGGCCTACATTGTTGTTACGGTTGAAAGTTCTCCTCAGTTGCTTCCTATCCTGGTCAATCAGACCTTGTTTCATAGCGTCTTCGATTTGCACCCCCCATCTCGTGTAAATCTGAGAAAGTAGGAAAGAGGAGTACAATCATTCTCTGCATCAACTTTGGTTGGAGATTGCGCACAATCATCTGGATTTGGTCCTTATCAGTGGGCCTTAAAGTCATCATCGACGCCTTTGCCCTCCACCGGGTTACAAAGTCTGAGAAGGTTTCCTTGGGCTCCTGCCTTGTCGTTTCGAGTTGTAATCTCGATCTGGGTGTTGTACGAGTATTGCGCGACAAAGGCCTCTGCCATTTCATTCCAACTCTTCTTCACCTCATCTTCTAACTTTGCATACCAGGTGGCGGCCACACCCGACAGGGTTCGGCCGAACAGCGAAAGCTTCTGTGGTCAGGTTAGGCCCATTGGCCGCAGGATGTCTGAGAATACCGAAGATGAACCATGGGGTCCCCGGACCCGTCGAAACGGTCAATTTGCAGCATCTTGAACCTATCGGGCAATGTCACGGCCACGTCGGTATATCCGTCATCGATATCCGGGATAGCCTTTACCCCTTACGATTTCTTGAAGAGTTTCTCAAGTTTGCTCAATTTCAGAGCTGTATGGTCTATCTCGAACTCGAAGGGAGAGTCCGGGTGGTTGACAAGCGTAGGCGCCTTAGACATCTGAGGTAGAATCGAGGGCGGAGCCGGCCCTGCTAGTGCGTCTGTATCTGCTTGAATGTTCTGGGTGTTTGGCAGAGTGTTTTGGGTATTTGGTGTTTGCTCAGGCAGAGGAGCCCCCGGTGGGGGAAGAACTTGATGTGAAGCAGATGCCGCATTCTGCTGTTGCAGTCTGGTAATTAGCTCGGCCTGCTGGGCCATGATTTCGGCCTGTTGCTTGGCGAACTCATCTCGGCGAATAGCATCCTGCTGCATGGCCTGCATGGTTTCTTGCATTTGGCGCATCATCTCCTCAACTCCTGTTGGTGCCGCCATACTGTTTTGATCTATCTGAACTACTGGCAGATCTATCTTTATAGCAACAATGGGGATCTCAATCCGACTGTCCGCTGATTGGGAATACCACTGTTCTGGCGACCTCTGTTCAGACGCACTGCGCTTCCTCGGTTTTCTTCTGACAACGGGGGGTAGAGATTGGAACACTGGCTGTCCGTTGATTAGATCCTCGGATCGATTGAATCGACGACCTCGTGTCCAAAGTGCTTGGGGGGTATCTGCTGGGTTTGAAGCAATTGTGCTAAAACTGCCCTAGCAAAAAGATAAATAAAGCAATAAGGAAATAAATAAACAGATAAACGGACAGCATAACAGCTTAAAATAAATGCATGACACACAGCCGGGCATAACAACACACGGTTGACAAGCTGAATTCGCACTGTCCTCCAACACTGATTATTATCCCTGAATCACTGTCCTCAAAAGTGAATCTGATACCCGCAGATAACTGATTCTCAAATACTGACTGATGCCCGCAGGCCTGATACCCACAATACTGAACTGACGCCCGCAGGCCTGATGCCCGAACCCGGTAAACTGATACATGCATTCGTATGGAGACGCACCCCAAAAGCACATAACAAGTAAGTGAGAACCAAAACACCCCTATGTTGGGGTAGGGTTTCCCTGTCCTATTTTGTCAGGAGCTAGGGTTTCACTACGCACGCAGCGGTTTCAAACAACCTATAAACGGGTAAGCAACCTGTCCTAGTTTGGAATGGTCACTACGGATCCGAATATGCACTAGGTCGAATGGTCAAAAAGGGTGCCCCGGTAAAACCGGGGTTTGTGTTCCCATACTGGCAGAGCCCACAACCGGTCAGCCTTATGGTCATGCCTTGACAAGACAAGCCTCCGGCAAACCGTTCAGGAATAGCAGATGGCAAACACGGTGTTCTAGGCACACCAATGCAAATGCAATGCAAAGAAACATACAAGTGTAGTCAAAAACAGATATCATGAGTTCGAGTCAAGTTCTCTAATCCCCAGCGGAGTCCCCAGACACTGTAGACGTCCCCGAACGCCCCGGGAGGAACGTGCTCCCGTTCTGTTCATTTGGGGTCACTACAGCTCAGGACTCTAAAATTGTCACGGTTCTAAGTCTGAACCAAAGAGTCCAAATCTGGCAAATCGTTTTGAGAAAACAGATTTTTGAAAGAAGTGCCAAACATGGACTGCTTTGCCAGATACAGAGTCGCCACCTAAATATTTTATTTTGGGGAAATTTAGGAAACCCTGACTCGTTTGCCTAAGGCCACGTGTCCGTCATCACCAAAGTTACCTCGGCTCGGGAACTTGGGTACGATTGGGGAAGGTCACTTCGTGAGCACCCCCGCTCGCCCGATCAAAGATCGGCCTCTACTA